>NC_137079.1:103463003-104063003 GCF_951640355.1 Cnephaeus nilssonii
CAACTGTAAAACAGTTGAAAGACAAGTGTATATAGCTTCGCAAGTTCAGAGAAGAGTGTATAAAGTTGCTTCTACATGTGGTGAAGTTCCACAAGTAGAGGAGAAGGCCCATTATAGGAAACAGGTAGAAATCAGTAGTCATTCAGAGCAAATACTAATGAATCTCACAGAATAGTGAGAGAACAAGTGTAAAAGATATTAAAATGTAAGTCTCTAGTCTGGAAAGGATGTTGTACACCGCAGAAATCCTTAAAATAGAGTTAGTTCACATGAAACCAGTGTTTGAAACCACCAGAGTTCACTGAAAAGTAGTATTCAACTGTAAAACAGTTGAAAGACAAGTTTATGTAGCTTCGCAAGTTCAGAGAAGTGTGTATAAACTTGTTTGTACATGTGGTGAAGTCCCACAAGTTGAGGAGAAGGCCCATTATAGGAAACAGCTAGAAATCAGTAGTAATTCTGAGGAAATACCAATGAATATCACAGACTTATGAGAGAACAAGTGGAAAAGACATCAAAATGTAAGTCTCTAGTCTAGACAGTATGTTGTACACTGCAGAAATCCTTGAAATAGAGTTAGTTCACATGAAACCAGTGTTTTATACCACCAGAATTCACTGAAAAGTAGTATTCAACTGTAAAACAGTTGAAAGACAAGTGTATATAGCTTCGCAAGTTCAGAGAAGAGTGTATAAAGTTGCTTCTACATGTGGTGAAGTCGCACAAGTAGAGGAGAAGGCCCATTATAGGAAACAGCTAGAAATCAGTAGTCATTCAGAGCAAATACTAATGAATATCACAGAATAGTGAGAGAACAAGTGTAAAAGACATCAAAATGTAAGTCTCTAGTCTAGACAGGATGTTTTACACTGCAGAAATCTTTGAAATAGAGTTAGTTCACATGAAACCAGTGTTTGAAACCACCAGAGTTCACTGAAAAGTAGTATTAAACTGTAAAACAGTTGAAAGATAAGTGTATATAGCTTCGCAAGTTCAGAGAAGAGTGTATAAAGTTGCTTCTACATGTGGTGAAGTTCCACAAGTAGAGGAGAAGGCCCATTATAGGAAACAGGTAGAAATCAGTAGTCATTCAGAGCAAATACTAATGAATCTCACAGAATAGTGAGAGAACAGTGTAAAAGACATCAAAATGTAAGTCTCTAGTCTAGACAGGATGTTGTACACTGCAGAAATCCTTGAAATAGAGTTAGTTCACATGAAACCAGTGTTTTATACCACCAGAATACACTGAAAAGTAGTATTCAACTGTAAAACAGTTGAAAGACAAGTGTATATAGCTTCGCAAGTTCAGAGAAGAGTGTATAAAGTTGCTTATACATGTGGTGATGTTTCACAAGTAGAGGAGAAGGCCCATTATAAGAAACAGCTAGAAATCAGTAGTCATTCAGAGCAAATACTAATGAATATCACAGAATAGTGAGAGAACAAGTGTAAAAGACATCAAAATGTAAGTCTCTAGTCTGGAAAGGATGTTGTACACTGCAGAAATCCTTGAAATAGAGTTAGTTCACAAGAAACCAGTGTTTGAAACCACCAGAGTTCACTGAAAAGTAGCATTCAACTGTAAAACAGTTGAAAGACAAGTTTATGTAGCTTCGCAAGTTCAGAGAAGAGTGTATAAAGTTGCTTCTACATGTGGTGAAGTCCCACAAGTAGAGGAGAAGGCCCATTATAGGAAACAGGTAGAAATCAGTAGTCATTCAGAGCAAATACTAATGAATCTCACAGAATAGTGAGAGAACAAGTGTAAAAGACATCAAAATATAAGTCTCTAGTCTAGACAGTATGTTGTACACTGCAGAAATCCTTGAAATAGAGTTAGTTCACATGAAACCAGTGTTTTATACCACCAGAATTCACTGAAAAGTAGTATTCAACTGTAAAACAGTTGAAAGACAAGTGTATATAGCTTCGCAAGTTCAGAGAAGAGTGTATAAAGTTGCTTCTACATGTGGTGATGTTCCACAAGTAGAGGAGAAGGCCCATTATAGGAAACAGCTAGAAATCAGTAGTAATTCTGAGCAAATACTAATGAATATCACAGACTTATGAGAAAACAAGTGTAAAAGACATCAAAATGTAAGTTTCTAGTCTAGAAAGGATGTTATACACTACAGAAATCTTTGAAATAGAGTTACTTCACAAGAAACAAGTGTTTCAACCCACTGGAATTCACTGAAAAGTAGTATTTCAGTGTAAAACAGTTGAAAGACAAGTTTATGTAGCTTCGCAAGTTCAGAGAAGAGTGTATAAAGTTGCTTCTACATGTGGTGAAGTCCCACAAGTAGAAAAGAAGGCTCATTATAGGACTCTGCAAGAAAGCAGTAGTAATTCAGAGCAAATCCTAATGAATATCACAGACTTATGAGAGAACAAGTGGAAAGCACATCAAAATGTAAGTTTCTAGTGTAGAAACGATGTTGTACACTGTAGAAATCCTTGAAATAGAGTTAGTTCACATGAATCCAGTGTTTGAAACCACCAGAATTCACTGATAAGTAGTATTCAACTGTAAAACAGTTGAAAGACAAGTGTATATAGCTTCGCAAGTTCAGAGAAGAGTGTATAAAGTTGCTTCTACATGTGGTGAAGTTCCACAAGTAGAGGAGAAGGCCCATTATAGGAAACAGGTAGAAATCAGTAGTCATTCAGAGCAAATACTAATGAATCTCACAGAATAGTGAGAGAACAAGTGTAAAAGATATTAAAATGTAAGTCTCTAGTCTGGAAAGGATGTTGTACACCGCAGAAATCCTTAAAATAGAGTTAGTTCACATGAAACCAGTGTTTGAAACCACCAGAGTTCACTGAAAAGTAGTATTCAACTGTAAAACAGTTGAAAGACAAGTTTATGTAGCTTCGCAAGTTCAGAGAAGAGTGTATAAACTTGTTTGTACATGTGGTGAAGTCCCACAAGTTGAGGAGAAGGCCCATTATAGGAAACAGCTAGAAATCAGTAGTAATTCTGAGGAAATACTAATGAATAACACAGACTTATGAGAGAACAAGTGGAAAAGACATCAAAATGTAAGTCTCTAGTCTAGACAGTATGTTGTACACTGCAGAAATCCTTGAAATAGAGTTAGTTCACATGAAACCAGTGTTTTATACCACCAGAATTCACTGAAAAGTAGTATTCAACTGTAAAACAGTTGAAAGACAAGTGTATATAGCTTCGCAAGTTCAGAGAAGAGTGTATAAAGTTGCTTCTACATGTGGTGAAGTCGCACAAGAGGAGGAGAAGGCCCATTATAGGAAACAGCTAGAAATCAGTAGTCATTCAGAGCAAATACTAATGAATATCACAGAATAGTGAGAGAACAAGTGTAAAAGACATCAAAATGTAAGTCTCTAGTCTAGACAGGATGTTTTACACTGCAGAAATCTTTGAAATAGAGTTAGTTCACATGAAACCAGTGTTTGAAACCACCAGAGTTCACTGAAAAGTAGTATTAAACTGTAAAACAGTTGAAAGACAAGTGTATATAGCTTCGCAAGTTCAGAGAAGAGTGTATAAAGTTGCTTCTACATGTGGTGAAGTTCCACAAGTAGAGGAGAAGGCCCATTATAGGAAACAGGTAGAAATCAGTAGTCATTCAGAGCAAATACTAATGAATCTCACAGAATAGTGAGAGAACAGTGTAAAAGACATCAAAATGTAAGTCTCTAGTCTAGACAGGATGTTGTACACTGCAGAAATCCTTGAAATAGAGTTAGTTCACATGAAACCAGTGTTTTATACCACCAGAATACACTGAAAAGTAGTATTCAACTGTAAAACAGTTGAAAGACAAGTGTATATAGCTTCGCAAGTTCAGAGAAGAGTGTATAAAGTTGCTTATACATGTGGTGATGTTTCACAAGTAGAGGAGAAGGCCCATTATAAGAAACAGCTAGAAATCAGTAGTCATTCAGAGCAAATACTAATGAATATCACAGAATAGTGAGAGAACAAGTGTAAAAGACATCAAAATGTAAGTCTCTAGTCTAGAAAGGATGTTGTACACTGCAGAAATCCTTGAAATAGAGTTAGTTCACAAGAAACCAGTGTTTGAAACCACCAGAGTTCACTGAAAAGTAGCATTCAACTGTAAAACAGTTGAAAGACAAGTTTATGTAGCTTCGCAAGTTCAGAGAAGAGTGTATAAAGTTGCTTCTACATGTGGTGAAGTCCCACAAGTAGAGGAGAAGGCCCATTATAGGAAACAGGTAGAAATCAGTAGTCATTCAGAGCAAATACTAATGAATCTCACAGAATAGTGAGAGAACAAGTGTAAAAGACATCAAAATATAAGTCTCTAGTCTAGACAGTATGTTGTACACTGCAGAAATCCTTGAAATAGAGTTAGTTCACATGAAACCAGTGTTTTATACCACCAGAATTCACTGAAAAGTAGTATTCAACTGTAAAACAGTTGAAAGACAAGTGTATATAGCTTCGCAAGTTCAGAGAAGAGTGTATAAAGTTGCTTCTACATGTGGTGATGTTCCACAAGTAGAGGAGAAGGCCCATTATAGGAAACAGCTAGAAATCAGTAGTAATTCTGAGCAAATACTAATGAATATCACAGACTTATGAGAAAACAAGTGTAAAAGACATCAAAATGTAAGTTTCTAGTCTAGAAAGGATGTTATACACTACAGAAATCTTTGAAATAGAGTTACTTCACAAGAAACAAGTGTTTCAACCCACTGGAATTCACTGAAAAGTAGTATTTCAGTGTAAAACAGTTGAAAGACAAGTTTATGTAGCTTCGCAAGTTCAGAGAAGAGTGTATAAAGTTGCTTCTACATGTGGTGAAGTCCCACAAGTAGAAAAGAAGGCTCATTATAGGACTCTGCAAGAAAGCAGTAGTAATTCAGAGCAAATCCTAATGAATATCACAGACTTATGAGAGAACAAGTGGAAAGCACATCAAAATGTAAGTTTCTAGTGTAGAAAGGATGTTGTACACTGTAGAAATCCTTGAAATAGAGTTAGTTCACATGAATCCAGTGTTTGAAACCACCAGAATTCACTGATAAGTAGTATTCAACTGTAAAACAGTTGAAAGACAAGTGTATATAGCTTCGCAAGTTCAGAGAAGAGTGTATAAAGTTGCTTCTACATGTGGTGAAGTTCCACAAGTAGAGGAGAAGGCCCATTATAGGAAACAGGTAGAAATCAGTAGTCATTCAGAGCAAATACTAATGAATCTCACAGAATAGTGAGAGAACAAGTGTAAAAGATATTAAAATGTAAGTCTCTAGTCTGGAAAGGATGTTGTACACCGCAGAAATCCTTAAAATAGAGTTAGTTCACATGAAACCAGTGTTTGAAACCACCAGAGTTCACTGAAAAGTAGTATTCAACTGTAAAACAGTTGAAAGACAAGTTTATGTAGCTTCGCAAGTTCAGAGAAGTGTGTATAAACTTGTTTGTACATGTGGTGAAGTCCCACAAGTTGAGGAGAAGGCCCATTATAGGAAACAGCTAGAAATCAGTAGTAATTCTGAGGAAATACTAATGAATATCACAGACTTATGAGAGAACAAGTGGAAAAGACATCAAAATGTAAGTCTCTAGTCTAGACAGTATGTTGTACACTGCAGAAATCCTTGAAATAGAGTTAGTTCACATGAAACCAGTGTTTTATACCACCAGAATTCACTGAAAAGTAGTATTCAACTGTAAAACAGTTGAAAGACAAGTGTATATAGCTTCGCAAGTTCAGAGAAGAGTGTATAAAGTTGCTTCTACATGTGGTGAAGTCGCACAAGTAGAGGAGAAGGCCCATTATAGGAAACAGCTAGAAATCAGTAGTCATTCAGAGCAAATACTAATGAATATCACAGAATAGTGAGAGAACAAGTGTAAAAGACATCAAAATGTAAGTCTCTAGTCTAGACAGGATGTTTTACACTGCAGAAATCTTTGAAATAGAGTTAGTTCACATGAAACCAGTGTTTGAAACCACCAGAGTTCACTGAAAAGTAGTATTAAACTGTAAAACAGTTGAAAGACAAGTGTATATAGCTTCGCAAGTTCAGAGAAGAGTGTATAAAGTTGCTTCTACATGTGGTGAAGTTCCACAAGTAGAGGAGAAGGCCCATTATAGGAAACAGGTAGAAATCAGTAGTCATTCAGAGCAAATACTAATGAATCTCACAGAATAGTGAGAGAACAGTGTAAAAGACATCAAAATGTAAGTCTCTAGTCTAGACAGGATGTTGTACACTGCAGAAATCCTTGAAATAGAGTTAGTTCACATGAAACCAGTGTTTTATACCACTAGAATACACTGAAAAGTAGTATTCAACTGTAAAACAGTTGAAAGACAAGTGTATATAGCTTCGCAAGTTCAGAGAAGAGTGTATAAAGTTGCTTATACATGTGGTGATGTTTCACAAGTAGAGGAGAAGGCCCATTATAAGAAACAGCTAGAAATCAGTAGTCATTCAGAGCAAATACTAATGAATATCACAGAATAGTGAGAGAACAAGTGTAAAAGACATCAAAATGTAAGTCTCTAGTCTGGAAAGGATGTTGTACACTGCAGAAATCCTTGAAATAGAGTTAGTTCACAAGAAACCAGTGTTTGAAACCACCAGAGTTCACTGAAAAGTAGCATTCAACTGTAAAACAGTTGAAAGACAAGTTTATGTAGCTTCGCAAGTTCAGAGAAGAGTGTATAAAGTTGCTTCTACATGTGGTGAAGTCCCACAAGTAGAGGAGAAGGCCCATTATAGGAAACAGGTAGAAATCAGTAGTCATTCAGAGCAAATACTAATGAATCTCACAGAATAGTGAGAGAACAAGTGTAAAAGACATCAAAATATAAGTCTCTAGTCTAGACAGTATGTTGTACACTGCAGAAATCCTTGAAATAGAGTTAGTTCACATGAAACCAGTGTTTTATACCACCAGAATTCACTGAAAAGTAGTATTCAACTGTAAAACAGTTGAAAGACAAGTGTATATAGCTTCGCAAGTTCAGAGAAGAGTGTATAAAGTTGCTTCTACATGTGGTGATGTTCCACAAGTAGAGGAGAAGGCCCATTATAGGAAACAGCTAGAAATCAGTAGTAATTCTGAGCAAATACTAATGAATATCACAGACTTATGAGAAAACAAGTGTAAAAGACATCAAAATGTAAGTTTCTAGTCTAGAAAGGATGTTATACACTACAGAAATCTTTGAAATAGAGTTACTTCACAAGAAACAAGTGTTTCAACCCACTGGAATTCACTGAACAGTAGTATTTCAGTGTAAAACAGTTGAAAGACAAGTTTATGTAGCTTCGCAAGTTCAGAGAAGAGTGTATAAAGTTGCTTCTACATGTGGTGAAGTCCCACAAGTAGAAAAGAAGGCTCATTATAGGACTCTGCAAGAAAGCAGTAGTAATTCAGAGCAAATCCTCATGAATATCACAGACTTATGAGAGAACAAGTGGAAAGCACATCAAAATGTAAGTTTCTAGTGTAGAAAGGATGTTGTACACTGTAGAAATCCTTGAAATAGAGTTAGTTCACATGAATCCAGTGTTTGAAACCACCAGAATTCACTGATAAGTAGTATTCAACTGTAAAACAGTTGAAAGACAAGTGTATATAGCTTCGCAAGTTCAGAGAAGAGTGTATAAAGTTGCTTCTACATGTGGTGAAGTTCCACAAGTAGAGGAGAAGGCCCATTATAGGAAACAGGTAGAAATCAGTAGTCATTCAGAGCAAATACTAATGAATCTCACAGAATAGTGAGAGAACAAGTGTAAAAGATATTAAAATGTAAGTCTCTAGTCTGGAAAGGATGTTGTACACCGCAGAAATCCTTAAAATAGAGTTAGTTCACATGAAACCAGTGTTTGAAACCACCAGAGTTCACTGAAAAGTAGTATTCAACTGTAAAACAGTTGAAAGACAAGTTTATGTAGCTTCGCAAGTTCAGAGAAGAGTGTATAAACTTGTTTGTACATGTGGTGAAGTCCCACAAGTTGAGGAGAAGGCCCATTATAGGAAACAGCTAGAAATCAGTAGTAATTCTGAGGAAATACTAATGAATATCACAGACTTATGAGAGAACAAGTGGAAAAGACATCAAAATGTAAGTCTCTAGTCTAGACAGGATGTTGTACACTGCAGAAATCCTTGAAATAGAGTTAGTTCACATGAAACCAGTGTTTTATACCACCAGAATTCACTGAAAAGTAGTATTCAACTGTAAAACAGTTGAAAGACAAGTGTATATAGCTTCGCAAGTTCAGAGAAGAGTGTATAAAGTTGCTTCTACATGTGGTGATGTTCCACAAGTAGAGAAGAAGGCCCATTATAGGACACTACAAGAAATCAGTAGTCATTCAGAGCAAATACTAATGAATATCACAGAATAGTGTGAGAACAAGTGTAAAAGACATCAAAATGTAAGTCTCTAGTCTAGACAGGATGTTTTACACTGCAGAAATCTTTGAAATAGAGTTAGTTCACATGAAACCAGTGTTTGAAACCACCAGAGTTCACTGAAAAGTAGCATTCAACTGTAAAACAGTTGAAAGACAAGTTTATGTAGCTTCGCAAGTTCAGAGAAGAGTGTATAAAGTTGCTTCTACATGTGGTGAAGTCCCACAAGTAGTGGAGAAGGCCCATTATAGGAAACAGGTAGAAATCAGTAGTCATTCAGAGCAAATACTAATGAATCTCACAGAATAGTGAGAGAACAAGTGTAAAAGACATCAAAATATAAGTCTCTAGTCTAGACAGTATGTTGTACACTGCAGAAATCCTTGAAATAGAGTTAGTTCACATGAAACCAGTGTTTTATACCACCAGAATTCACTGAAAAGTAGTATTCAACTGTAAAACAGTTGAAAGACAAGTGTATATAGCTTCGCAAGTTCAGAGAAGAGTGTATAAAGTTGCTTCTACATGTGGTGATGTTCCACAAGTAGAGGAGAAGGCCCATTATAGGAAACAGCTAGAAATCAGTAGTAATTCTGAGCAAATACTAATGAATATCACAGACTTATGAGAAAACAAGTGTAAAAGACATCAAAATGTAAGTTTCTAGTCTAGAAAGGATGTTATACACTACAGAAATCTTTGAAATAGAGTTACTTCACAAGAAACAAGTGTTTCAACCCACTGGAATTCACTGAAAAGTAGTATTTCAGTGTAAAACAGTTGAAAGACAAGTTTATGTAGCTTCGCAAGTTCAGAGAAGAGTGTATAAAGTTGCTTCTACATGTGGTGAAGTCCCACAAGTAGAAAAGAAGGCTCATTATAGGACTCTGCAAGAAAGCAGTAGTAATTCAGAGCAAATCCTAATGAATATCACAGACTTATGAGAGAACAAGTGGAAAGCACATCAAAATGTAAGTTTCTAGTGTAGAAAGGATGTTGTACACTGTAGAAATCCTTGAAATAGAGTTAGTTCACATGAATCCAGTGTTTGAAACCACCAGAATTCACTGATAAGTAGTATTCAACTGTAAAACAGTTGAAAGACAAGTGTATATAGCTTCGCAAGTTCAGAGAAGAGTGTATAAAGTTGCTTCTACATGTGGTGAAGTTCCACAAGTAGAGGAGAAGGCCCATTATAGGAAACAGGTAGAAATCAGTAGTCATTCAGAGCAAATACTAATGAATCTCACAGAATAGTGAGAGAACAAGTGTAAAAGATATTAAAATGTAAGTCTCTAGTCTGGAAAGGATGTTGTACACCGCAGAAATCCTTAAAATAGAGTTAGTTCACATGAAACCAGTGTTTGAAACCACCAGAGTTCACTGAAAAGTAGTATTCAACTGTAAAACAGTTGAAAGACAAGTTTATGTAGCTTCGCAAGTTCAGAGAAGAGTGTATAAAGTTGCTTCTACATGTGGTGAAGTTCCACAAGTAGAGGAGAAGGCCCATTATAGGAAACAGGTAGAAATCAGTAGTCATTCAGAGCAAATACTAATGAATCTCACAGAATAGTGAGAGAACAAGTGTAAAAGATATTAAAATGTAAGTCTCTAGTCTGGAAAGGATGTTGTACACCGCAGAAATCCTTGAAATAGAGTTAGTTCACATGAAACCAGTGTTTTATACCACCAGAATACACTGAAAAGTAGTATTCAACTGTAAAACAGTTGAAAGACAAGTGTATATAGCTTCGCAAGTTCAGAGAAGAGTGTATAAAGTTGCTTCTACATGTGGTGATGTTCCACAAGTAGAGAAGAAGGCCCATTATAGGACACTACAAGAAATCAGTAGTCATTCAGAGCAAATACTAATGAATATCACAGAATAGTGAGAGAACAAGTGTAAAAGACATCAAATTGTAAGTCTCTAGTCTGGAAAGGATGTTGTACACTGCAGAAATCCTTGAAATAGAGTTAGTTCACAAGAAACCAGTGTTTGAAACCACCAGAGTTCACTGAAAAGTAGCATTCAACTGTAAAACAGTTGAAAGACAAGTTTATGTAGCTTCGCAAGTTCAGAGAAGAGAGTATAAAGTTGCTTCTACATGTGGTGAAGTCCCACAAGTAGAGGAGAAGGCCCATTATAGGAAACAGGTAGAAATCAGTAGTCATTCAGAGCAAATACTAATGAATATCACAGAATAGTGAGAGAACAAGTGTAAAAGACATCAAAATATAAGTCTCTAGTCTAGACAGTATGTTGTACACTGCAGAATTCCTTGAAATAGAGTTAGTTCACATGAAACCAGTGTTTTATACCACCAGAATTCACTAAAAAGTAGTATTCAACTGTAAAACAGTTGAAAGACAAGTGTATATAGCTTCGCAAGTTCAGAGAAGAGTGTATAAAGTTGCTTCTACATGTGGTGAAGTCGCACAAGTAAAGGAGAAGGCCCATTATAGGAAACAGCTAGAAATCAGTAGTCATTCAGAGCAAATACTAATGAATATCACAGAATAGTGTGAGAACAAGTGTAAAAGACATCAAAATGTAAGTCTCTAGTCTAGACAGGATGTTTTACACTGCAGAAATCTTTGAAATAGAGTTAGTTCACATGAAACCAGTGTTTGAAACCACCAGAGTTCACTGAAAAGTAGTATTAAACTGTAAAACAGTTGAAAGACAAGTGTATATAGCTTCGCAAGTTCAGAGAAGAGTGTATAAAGTTGCTTCTACATGTGGTGAAGTTCCACAAGTAGAGGAGAAGGCCCATTATAGGAAACAGGTAGAAATCAGTAGTCATTCAGAGCAAATACTAATGAATCTCACAGAATAGTGAGAGAACAGTGTAAAAGACATCAAAATGTAAGTCTCTAGTCTAGACAGGATGTTGTACACTGCAGAAATCCTTGAAATAGAGTTAGTTCACATGAAACCAGTGTTTTATACCACCAGAATACACTGAAAAGTAGTATTCAACTGTAAAACAGTTGAAAGACAAGTGTATATAGCTTCGCAAGTTCAGAGAAGAGTGTATAAAGTTGCTTATACATGTGGTGATGTTTCACAAGTAGAGGAGAAGGCCCATTATAGGAAACAGCTAGCAATCAGTAGTCATTCAGAGCAAATACTAATGAATATCACAGAATAGTGAGAGAACAAGTGTAAAAGACATCAAATTGTAAGTCTCTAGTCTGGAAAGGATGTTGTACACTGCAGAAATCCTTGAAATAGAGTTAGTTCACAAGAAACCAGTGTTTGAAACCACCAGAGTTCACTGAAAAGTAGCATTCAACTGTAAAACAGTTGAAAGACAAGTTTATGTAGCTTCGCAAGTTCAGAGAAGAGTGTATAAAGTTGCTTCAACATGTGGTGAAGTCCCACAAGTAGAAAAGAAGGCTCATTATAGGACTCTGCAAGAAAGCAGTAGTAATTCAGAGCAAATCCTAATGAATATCACAGACTTATGAGAGAACAAGTGGAAAGCACATCAAAATGTAAGTTTCTAGTGTAGAAAGGATGTTGTACACTGTAGAAATCCTTGAAATAGAGTTAGTTCACATGAATCCAGTGTTTGAAACCACCAGAATTCACTGATAAGTAGTATTCAACTGTAAAACAGTTGAAAGACCAGTGTATATAGCTTCGCAAGTTCAGAGAAGAGTGTATAAAGTTGCTTCTACATGTGGTGAAGTTCCACAAGTAGAGGAGAAGGCCCATTATAGGAAACAGGTAGAAATCAGTAGTCATTCAGAGCAAATACTAATGAATCTCACAGAATAGTGAGAGAACAAGTGTAAAAGATATTAAAATGTAAGTCTCTAGTCTGGAAAGGATGTTGTACACCGCAGAAATCCTTAAAATAGAGTTAGTTCACATGAAACCAGTGTTTGAAACCACCAGAGTTCACTGAAAAGTAGTATTCAACTGTAAAACAGTTGAAAGACAAGTTTATGTAGCTTCGCAAGTTCAGAGAAGAGTGTATAAACTTGTTTGTACATGTGGTGAAGTCCCACAAGTTGAGGAGAAGGCCCATTATAGGAAACAGCTAGAAATCAGTAGTAATTCTGAGGAAATACTAATGAATATCACAGACTTATGAGAGAACAAGTGGAAAAGACATCAAAATGTAAGTCTCTAGTCTAGACAGGATGTTGTACACTGCAGAAATCCTTGAAATAGAGTTAGTTCACATGAAACCAGTGTTTTATACCACCAGAATACACTGAAAAGTAGTATTCAACTGTAAAACAGTTGAAAGACAAGTGTATATAGCTTCGCAAGTTCAGAGAAGAGTGTATAAAGTTGCTTCTACATGTGGTGAAGTTCCACAAGTAGAGGAGAAGGCCCATTATAGGAAACAGGTAGAAATCAGTAGTCATTCAGAGCAAATACTAATGAATCTCACAGAATAGTGAGAGAACAAGTGTAAAAGACATCAAAATGTAAGTCTCTAGTCTAGATAGGATGTTGTACACTGCAGAAATCCTTGAAATAGAGTTAGTTCACATGAAACCAGTGTTTTATACCACCAGAATACACTGAAAAGTAGTATTCAACTGTAAAACAGTTGAAAGACAAGTGTATATAGCTTCGCAAGTTGGAGAAGAGTGTATAAAGTTGCTTCTACATGTGGTGATGTTCCACATGTAGAGGAGAAGGCCCATTATAGGAAACAGCTAGAAATCAATAGTAATTCTGAGGAAATACTAATGAATATCACAGACTTATGAGAGAACAAGTGGAAAAGACATCAAAATGTAAGTCTCTAGTCTAGACAGGATGTTGTACACTGCAGAAATCCTTGAAATAGAGTTAGTTCACATGAAACCAGTGTTTTATACCACCAGAATACACTGAAAAGTAGTATTCAACTGTAAAACAGTTGAAAGACAAGTGTATATAGCTTCGCAAGTTCAGAGAAGAGTGTATAAAGTTGCTTCTACATGTGGTGATGTTCCACAAGTAGAGAAGAAGGCCCATTATAGGACACTACAAGAAATCAGTAGTCATTCAGAGCAAATACTAATGAATATCACAGAATAGTGAGAGAACAAGTGTAAAAGACATCAAAATGTAAGTCTCTAGTCTGGAAAGGATGTTGTACACTGCAGAAATCCTTGAAATAGAGTTAGTTCACAAGAAACCAGTGTTTGAAACCACCAGAGTTCACTGAAAAGTAGCATTCAACTGTAAAACAGTTGAAAGACAAGTTTATGTAGCTTCGCAAGTTCAGAGAAGAGAGTATAAAGTTGCTTCTACATGTGGTGAAATCCCACAAGTAGAGGAGAAGGCCCATTATAGGAAACAGGTAGAAATCAGTAGTCATTCAGAGCAAATACTAATGAATATCACAGAATAGTGAGAGAACAAGTGTAAAAGACATCAAAATATAAGTCTCTAGTCTAGACAGTATGTTGTACACTGCAGAAATCCTTGAAATAGAGTTAGTTCACATGAAACCAGTGTTTTATACCACCAGAATTCACTGAAAAGTAGTATTCAACTGTAAAACAGTTGAAAGACAAGTGTATATAGCTTCGCAAGTTCAGAGAAGAGTGTATAAAGTTGCTTCTACATGTGGTGAAGTCGCACAAGTAGAGGAGAAGGCCCATTATAGGAAACAGCTAGAAATCAGTAGTCATTCAGAGCAAATACTAATGAATATCACAGAATAGTGAGAGAACAAGTGTAAAAGACATCAAAATGTAAGTCTCTAGTCTAGACAGGATGTTTTACACTGCAGAAATCTTTGAAATAGAGTTAGTTCACATGAAACCAGTGTTTTATACCACCAGAATACACTGAAAAGTAGTATTCAACTGTAAAACAGTTGAAAGACAAGTGTATATAGCTTCGCAAGTTCAGAGAAGAGTGTATAAAGTTGCTTATACATGTGGTGATGTTTCACAAGTAGAGGAGAAGGCCCATTATAGGAAACAGCTAGCAATCAGTAGTCATTCAGAGCAAATACTAATGAATATCACAGAATAGTGAGAGAACAAGTGTAAAAGACATCAAAATGTAAGTCTCTAGTCTGGAAAGGATGTTGTACACTGCAGAAATCCTTGAAATAGAGTTAGTTCACAAGAAACCAGTGTTTGAAACCACCAGAGTTCACTGAAAAGTAGCATTCAACTGTAAAACAGTTGAAAGACAAGTTTATGTAGCTTCGCAAGTTCAGAGAAGAGTGTATAAAGTTGCTTCTACATGTGGTGAAGTCCCACAAGTAGAAAAGAAGGCTCATTATAGGACTCTGCAAGAAAGCAGTAGTAATTCAGAGCAAATCCTAATGAATATCACAGACTTATGAGAGAACAAGTGGAAAGCACATCAAAATGTAAGTTTCTAGTGTAGAAAGGATGTTGTACACTGTAGAAATCCTTGAAATAGAGTTAGTTCACATGAATCCAGTGTTTGAAACCACCAGAATTCACTGATAAGTAGTATTCAACTGTAAAACAGTTGAAAGACAAGTGTATATAGCTTCGCAAGTTCAGAAAAGAGTGTATAAAGTTGCTTCTACATGTGGTGAAGTTCCACAAGTAGAGGAGAAGGCCCATTATAGGAAACAGGTAGAAATCAGTAGTCATTCAGAGCAAATACTAATGAATCTCACAGAACAGTGAGAGAACAAGTGTAAAAGATATTAAAATGTAAGTCTCTAGTCTGGAAAGGATGTTGTACACCGCAGAAATCCTTAAAATAGAGTTAGTTCACATGAAACCAGTGTTTGAAACCACCAGAGTTCACTGAAAAGTAGTATTCAACTGTAAAACAGTTGAAAGACAAGTTTATGTAGCTTCGCAAGTTCAGAGAAGAGTGTATAAACTTGTTTGTACATGTGGTGAAGTCCCACAAGTTGAGGAGAAGGCCCATTATAGGAAACAGCTAGAAATCAGTAGTTATTCTGAGGAAATACTAATGAATATCACAGACTTATGAGAGAACAAGTGGAAAAGACATCAAAATGTAAGTCTCTAGTCTAGACAGGATGTTGTACACTGCAGAAATCCTTGAAATAGAGTTAGTTCACATGAAACAAGTGTTTTATACCACCAGAATACACTGAAAAGTAGTATTCAACTGTAAAACAGTTGAAAGACAAGTGTATATAGCTTCGCAAGTTCAGAGAAGAGTGTATAAAGTTGCTTATACATGTGGTGATGTTTCACAAGTAGAGGAGAAGGCCCATTATAGGAAACAGGTAGAAATCAGTAGTCATTCAGAGCAAATACTAATGAATCTCACAGAATAGTGAGAGAACAAGTGTAAAAGACATCAAAATGTAAGTCTCTAGTCTAGACAGGATGTTGTACACTGCAGAAATCCTTGAAATAGAGTTAGTTCACATGAAACCAGTGTTTTATACCACCAGAATACACTGAAAAGTAGTATTCAACTGTAAAACAGTTGAAACACAAGTGTATATAGCTTCGCAAGTTGGAGAAGAGTGTATAAAGTTGCTTCTACATGTGGTGATGTTCCACATGTAGAGGAGAAGGCCCATTATAGGAAACAGCTAGAAATCAATAGTAATTCTGAGGAAATACTAATGAATATCACAGACTTATGAGAGAACAAGTGGAAAAGACATCAAAATGTAAGTCTCTAGTCTAGACAGGATGTTGTACACTGCAGAAATCCTTGAAATAGAGTTAGTTCACATGAAACCAGTGTTTTATACCACCAGAATACACTGAAAAGTAGTATTCAACTGTAAAACAGTTGAAAGACAAGTGTATATAGCTTCGCAAGTTCAGAGAAGAGTGTATAAAGTTGCTTCTACATGTGGTGATGTTCCACAAGTAGAGAAGAAGGCCCATTATAGGACACTACAAGAAATCAGTAGTCATTCAGAGCAAATACTAATGAATATCACAGAATAGTGAGAGAACAAGTGTAAAAGACATCAAAATGTAAGTCTCTAGTCTGGAAAGGATGTTGTACACTGCAGAAATCCTTGAAATAGAGTTAGTTCACAAGAAACCAGTGTTTGAAACCACCAGAGTTCACTGAAAAGTAGCATTCAACTGTAAAACAGTTGAAAGACAAGTTTATGTAGCTTCGCAAGTTCAGAGAAGAGAGTATAAAGTTGCTTCTACATGTGGTGAAGTCCCACAAGTAGAGGAGAAGGCCCATTATAGGAAACAGGTAGAAATCAGTAGTCATTCAGAGCAAATACTAATGAATATCACAGAATAGTGAGAGAACAAGTGTAAAAGACATCAAAATATAAGTCTCTAGTCTAGACAGTATGCTGTACACTGCAGAAATCCTTGAAATAGAGTTAGTTCACATGAAACCAGTGTTTTATACCACCAGAATTCACTGAAAAGTAGTATTCAACTGTAAAACAGTTGAAAGACAAGTGTATATAGCTTCGCAAGTTCAGAGAAGAGTGTATAAAGTTGCTTCTACATGTGGTGAAGTCGCACAAGTAGAGGAGAAGGCCCATTATAGGAAACAGCTAGAAATCAGTAGTCATTCAGAGCAAATACTAATGAATATCACAGAATAGTGAGAGAACAAGTGTAAAAGACATCAAAATGTAAGTCTCTAGTCTAGACAGGATGTTTTACACTGCAGAAATCTTTGAAATAGAGTTAGTTCACATGAAACCAGTGTTTGAAACCACCAGAGTTCACTGAAAAGTAGTATTAAACTGTAAAACAGTTGAAAGACAAGTGTATATAGCTTCGCAAGTTCAGAGAAGAGTGTATAAAGTTGCTTCTACATGTGGTGAAGTTCCACAAGTAGAGGAGAAGGCCCATTATAGGAAACAGGTAGAAATCAGTAGTCATTCAGAGCAAATACTAATGAATCTCACAGAATAGTGAGAGAAAAGTGTAAAAGACATCAAAATGTAAGTCTCTAGTCTAGACAGGATGTTGTACACTGCAGAAATCCTTGAAATAGAGTTAGTTCACATGAAACCAGTGTTTTATACCACCAGAATACACTGAAAAGTAGCATTCAACTGTAAAACAGTTGAAAGACAAGTTTATGTAGCTTCGCAAGTTCAGAGAAGAGAGTATAAAGTTGCTTCTACATGTGGTGAAGTCCCACAAGTAGAGGAGAAGGCCCATTATAGGAAACAGGTAGAAATCAGTAGTCATTCAGAGCAAATACTAATGAATATCACAGAATAGTGAGAGAACAAGTGTAAAAGACATCAAAATATAAGTCTCTAGTCTAGACAGTATGTTGTACACTGCAGAAATCCTTGAAATAGAGTTAGTTCACATGAAACCAGTGTTTTATACCACCAGAATTCACTGAAAAGTAGTATTCAACTGTAAAACAGTTGAAAGACAAGTGTATATAGCTTCGCAAGTTCAGAGAAGAGTGTATAAAGTTGCTTCTACATGTGGTGAAGTCGCACAAGTAGAGGAGAAGGCCCATTATAGGAAACAGCTAGAAATCAGTAGTCATTCAGAGCAAATACTAATGAATATCACAGAATAGTGAGAGAACAAGTGTAAAAGACATCAAAATGTAAGTCTCTAGTCTAGACAGGATGTTTTACACTGCAGAAATCTTTGAAATAGAGTTAGTTCACATGAAACCAGTGTTTTATACCACCAGAATACACTGAAAAGTAGTATTCAACTGTAAAACAGTTGAAAGACAAGTGTATATAGCTTCGCAAGTTCAGAGAAGAGTGTATAAAGTTGCTTATACATGTGGTGATGTTTCACAAGTAGAGGAGAAGGCCCATTATAGGAAACAGCTAGCAATCAGTAGTCATTCAGAGCAAATACTAATGAATATCACAGAATAGTGAGAGAACAAGTGTAAAAGACATCAAAATGTAAGTCTCTAGTCTGGAAAGGATGTTGTACACTGCAGAAATCCTTGAAATAGAGTTAGTTCACAAGAAACCAGTGTTTTATACCACCAGAATACACTGAAAAGTAGTATTCAACTGTAAAACAGTTGAAAGACAAGTGTATATAGCTTCGCAAGTTCAGAGAAGAGTGTATAAAGTTGCTTATACATGTGGTGATGTTTCACAAGTAGAGGAGAAGGCCCATTATAGGAAACAGCTAGCAATCAGTAGTCATTCAGAGCAAATACTAATGAATATCACAGAATAGTGAGAGAACAAGTGTAAAAGACATCAAAATGTAAGTCTCTAGTCTGGAAAGGATGTTGTACACTGCAGAAATCCTTGAAATAGAGTTAGTTCACAAGAAACCAGTGTTTGAAACCACCAGAGTTCACTGAAAAGTAGCATTCAACTGTAAAACAGTTGAAAGACAAGTTTATGTAGCTTCGCAAGTTCAGAGAAGAGTGTATAAAGTTGCTTCTACATGTGGTGAAGTCCCACAAGTAGAAAAGAAGGCTCATTATAGGACTCTGCAAGAAAGCAGTAGTAATTCAGAGCAAATGCTAATGAATATCACAGACTTATGAGAGAACAAGTGGAAAGCACATCAAAATGTAAGTTTCTAGTGTAGAAAGGATGTTGTACACTGTAGAAATCCTTGAAATAGAGTTAGTTCACATGAATCCAGTGTTTGAAACCACCAGAATTCACTGATAAGTAGTATTCAACTGTAAAACAGTTGAAAGACAAGTGTATATAGCTTCGCAAGTTCAGAGAAGAGTGTATAAAGTTGCTTCTACATGTGGTGAAGTCCCACAAGTAGAGGAGAAGGCCCATTATAGGAAACAGGTAGAAATCAGTAGTCATTCAGAGCAAATACTAATGAATATCACAGAATAGTGAGAGAACAAGTGTAAAAGACATCAAAATATAAGTCTCTAGTCTAGACAGTATGTTGTACACTGCAGAAATCCTTGAAATAGAGTTAGTTCACATGAAACCAGTGTTTTATACCACCAGAATTCACTGAAAAGTAGTATTCAACTGTAAAACAGTTGAAAGACAAGTGTATATAGCTTCGCAAGTTCAGAGAAGAGTGTATAAAGTTGCTTCTACATGTGGTGAAGTCGCACAAGTAGAGGAGAAGGCCCATTATAGGAAACAGGTAGAAATCAGTAGTCATTCAGAGCAAATACTAATGAATCTCACAGAATAGTGAGAGAACAAGTGTAAAAGACATCAAAATATAAGTCTCTAGTCTAGACAGTATGTTGTACACTGCAGAAATCCTTGAAATAGAGTTAGTTCACATGAAACCAGTGTTTTATACCACCAGAATTCACTGAAAAGTAGTATTCAACTGTAAAACAGTTGAAAGACAAGTGTATATAGCTTCGCAAGTTCAGAGAAGAGTGTATAAAGTTGCTTCTACATGTGGTGATGTTCCACAAGTAGAGGAGAAGGCCCATTATAGGAAACAGCTAGAAATCAGTAGTAATTCTGAGCAAATACTAATGAATATCACAGACTTATGAGAAAACAAGTGTAAAAGACATCAAAATGTAAGTTTCTAGTCTAGAAAGGCTGTTATACACTACAGAAATCTTTGAAATAGAGTTACTTCACAAGAAACAAGTGTTTCAACCCACTGGAATTCACTGAAAAGTAGTATTTCAGTGTAAAACAGTTGAAAGACAAGTTTATGTAGCTTCGCAAGTTCAGAGAAGAGTGTATAAAGTTGCTTCTACATGTGGTGAAGTCCCACAAGTAGAAAAGAAGGCTCATTATAGGACTCTGCAAGAAAGCAGTAGTAATTCAGAGCAAATCCTAATGAATATCACAGACTTATGAGAGAACAAGTGGAAAGCACATCAAAATGTAAGTTTCTAGTGTAGAAAGGATGTTGTACACTGTAGAAATCCTTGAAATAGAGTTAGTTCACATGAATCCAGTGTTTGAAACCACCAGAATTCACTGATAAGTAGTATTCAACTGTAAAACAGTTGAAAGACAAGTGTATATAGCTTCGCAAGTTCAGAGAAGAGTGTATAAAGTTGCTTCTACATGTGGTGAAGTTCCACAAGTAGAGGAGAAGGCCCATTATAGGAAACAGGTAGAAATCAGTAGTCATTCAGAGCAAATACTAATGAATCTCACAGAATAGTGAGAGAACAAGTGTAAAAGATATTAAAATGTAAGTCTCTAGTCTGGAAAGGATGTTGTACACCGCAGAAATCCTTAAAATAGAGTTAGTTCACATGAAACCAGTGTTTGAAACCACCAGAGTTCACTGAAAAGTAGTATTCAACTGTAAAACAGTTGAAAGACAAGTTTATGTAGCTTCGCAAGTTCAGAGAAGAGTGTATAAACTTGTTTGTACATGTGGTGAAGTCCCACAAGTTGAGGAGAAGGCCCATTATAGGAAACAGCTAGAAATCAGTAGTAATTCTGAGGAAATACTAATGAATATCACAGACTTATGAGAGAACAAGTGGAAAAGACATCAAAATGTAAGTCTCTAGTCTAGACAGGATGTTGTACACTGCAGAAATCCTTGAAATAGAGTTAGTTCACATGAAACCAGTGTTTTATACCACAAGAATACACTGAAAAGTAGTATTCAACTGTAAAACAGTTGAAAGACAAGTGTATATAGCTTCGCAAGTTCAGAGAAGAGTGTATAAAGTTGCTTCTACATGTGGTGAAGTTCCACAAGTAGAGGAGAAGGCCCATTATAGGAAACAGGTAGAAATCAGTAGTCATTCAGAGCAAATACTAATGAATCTCACAGAATAGTGAGAGAACAAGTGTAAAAGACATCAAAATGTAAGTCTCTAGTCTAGACAGGATGTTGTACACTGCAGAAATCCTTGAAATAGAGTTAGTTCACATGAAACCAGTGTTTTATACCACCAGAATACACTGAAAAGTAGTATTCAACTGTAAAACAGTTGAAAGACAAGTGTATATAGCTTCGCAAGTTGGAGAAGAGTGTATAAAGTTGCTTCTACATGTGGTGATGTTCCACATGTAGAGGAGAAGGCCCATTATAGGAAACAGCTAGAAATCAATAGTAATTCTGAGGAAATACTAATGAATATCACAGACTTATGAGAGAACAAGTGGAAAAGACATCAAAATGTAAGTCTCTAGTCTAGACAGGATGTTGTACACTGCAGAAATCCTTGAAATAGAGTTAGTTCACATGAAACCAGTGTTTTATACCACCAGAATACACTGAAAAGTAGTATTCAACTGTAAAACAGTTGAAAGACAAGTGTATATAGCTTCGCAAGTTCAGAGAAGAGTGTATAAAGTTGCTTCTACATGTGGTGATGTTCCACAAGTAGAGAAGAAGGCCCATTATAGGACACTACAAGAAATCAGTAGTCATTCAGAGCAAATACTAATGAATATCACAGAATAGTGAGAGAACAAGTGTAAAAGACATCAAAATGTAAGTCTCTAGTCTGGAAAGGATGTTGTACACTGCAGAAATCCTTGAAATAGAGTTAGTTCACAAGAAACCAGTGTTTGAAACCACCAGAGTTCACTGAAAAGTAGCATTCAACTGTAAAACAGTTGAAAGACAAGTTTATGTAGCTTCGCAAGTTCAGAGAAGAGAGTATAAAGTTGCTTCTACGTGTGGTGAAATCCCACAAGTAGAGGAGAAGGCCCATTATAGGAAACAGGTAGAAATCAGTAGTCATTCAGAGCAAATACTAATGAATATCACAGAATAGTGAGAGAACAAGTGTAAAAGACATCAAAATATAAGTCTCTAGTCTAGACAGTATGTTGTACACTGCAGAAATCCTTGAAATAGAGTTAGTTCACATGAAACCAGTGTTTTATACCACCAGAATTCACTGAAAAGTAGTATTCAACTGTAAAACAGTTGAAAGACAAGTGTATATAGCTTCGCAAGTTCAGAGAAGAGTGTATAAAGTTGCTTCTACATGTGGTGAAGTCGCACAAGTAGAGGAGAAGGCCCATTATAGGAAACAGCTAGAAATCAGTAGTCATTCAGAGCAAATACTAATGAATATCACAGAATAGTGAGAGAACAAGTGTAAAAGACATCAAAATGTAAGTCTCTAGTCTAGACAGGATGTTTTACACTGCAGAAATCTTTGAAATAGAGTTAGTTCACATGAAACCAGTGTTTTATACCACCAGAATACACTGAAAAGTAGTATTCAACTGTAAAACAGTTGAAAGACAAGTGTATATAGCTTCGCAAGTTCAGAGAAGAGTGTATAAAGTTGCTTATACATGTGGTGATGTTTCACAAGTAGAGGAGAAGGCCCATTATAGGAAACAGCTAGCAATCAGTAGTCATTCAGAGCAAATACTAATGAATATCACAGAATAGTGAGAGAACAAGTGTAAAAGACATCAAAATGTAAGTCTCTAGTCTGGAAAGGATGTTGTACACTGCAGAAATCCTTGAAATAGAGTTAGTTCACAAGAAACCAGTGTTTTATACCACCAGAATACACTGAAAAGTAGTATTCAACTGTAAAACAGTTGAAAGACAAGTGTATATAGCTTCGCAAGTTCAGAGAAGAGTGTATAAAGTTGCTTATACATGTGGTGATGTTTCACAAGTAGAGGAGAAGGCCCATTATAGGAAACAGCTAGCAATCAGTAGTCATTCAGAGCAAATACTAATGAATATCACAGAATAGTGAGAGAACAAGTGTAAAAGACATCAAAATGTAAGTCTCTAGTCTGGAAAGGATGTTGTACACTGCAGAAATCCTTGAAATAGAGTTAGTTCACAAGAAACCAGTGTTTGAAACCACCAGAGTTCACTGAAAAGTAGCATTCAACTGTAAAACAGTTGAAAGACAAGTTTATGTAGCTTCGCAAGTTCAGAGAAGAGTGTATAAAGTTGCTTCTACATGTGGTGAAGTCCCACAAGTAGAAAAGAAGGCTCATTATAGGACTCTGCAAGAAAGCAGTAGTAATTCAGAGCAAATGCTAATGAATATCACAGACTTATGAGAGAACAAGTGGAAAGCACATCAAAATGTAAGTTTCTAGTGTAGAAAGGATGTTGTACACTGTAGAAATCCTTGAAATAGAGTTAGTTCACATGAATCCAGTGTTTGAAACCACCAGAATTCACTGATAAGTAGTATTCAACTGTAAAACAGTTGAAAGACAAGTGTATATAGCTTCGCAAGTTCAGAGAAGAGTGTATAAAGTTGCTTCTACATGTGGTGAAGTCCCACAAGTAGAGGAGAAGGCCCATTATAGGAAACAGGTAGAAATCAGTAGTCATTCAGAGCAAATACTAATGAATATCACAGAATAGTGAGAGAACAAGTGTAAAAGACATCAAAATATAAGTCTCTAGTCTAGACAGTATGTTGTACACTGCAGAAATCCTTGAAATAGAGTTAGTTCACATGAAACCAGTGTTTTATACCACCAGAATTCACTGAAAAGTAGTATTCAACTGTAAAACAGTTGAAAGACAAGTGTATATAGCTTCGCAAGTTCAGAGAAGAGTGTATAAAGTTGCTTCTACATGTGGTGAAGTCGCACAAGTAGAGGAGAAGGCCCATTATAGGAAACAGGTAGAAATCAGTAGTCATTCAGAGCAAATACTAATGAATCTCACAGAATAGTGAGAGAACAAGTGTAAAAGACATCAAAATATAAGTCTCTAGTCTAGACAGTATGTTGTACACTGCAGAAATCCTTGAAATAGAGTTAGTTCACATGAAACCAGTGTTTTATACCACCAGAATTCACTGAAAAGTAGTATTCAACTGTAAAACAGTTGAAAGACAAGTGTATATAGCTTCGCAAGTTCAGAGAAGAGTGTATAAAGTTGCTTCTACATGTGGTGATGTTCCACAAGTAGAGGAGAAGGCCCATTATAGGAAACAGCTAGAAATCAGTAGTAATTCTGAGCAAATACTAATGAATATCACAGACTTATGAGAAAACAAGTGTAAAAGACATCAAAATGTAAGTTTCTAGTCTAGAAAGGCTGTTATACACTACAGAAATCTTTGAAATAGAGTTACTTCACAAGAAACAAGTGTTTCAACCCACTGGAATTCACTGAAAAGTAGTATTTCAGTGTAAAACAGTTGAAAGACAAGTTTATGTAGCTTCGCAAGTTCAGAGAAGAGTGTATAAAGTTGCTTCTACATGTGGTGAAGTCCCACAAGTAGAAAAGAAGGCTCATTATAGGACTCTGCAAGAAAGCAGTAGTAATTCAGAGCAAATCCTAATGAATATCACAGACTTATGAGAGAACAAGTGGAAAGCACATCAAAATGTAAGTTTCTAGTGTAGAAAGGATGTTGTACACTGTAGAAATCCTTGAAATAGAGTTAGTTCACATGAATCCAGTGTTTGAAACCACCAGAATTCACTGATAAGTAGTATTCAACTGTAAAACAGTTGAAAGACAAGTGTATATAGCTTCGCAAGTTCAGAGAAGAGTGTATAAAGTTGCTTCTACATGTGGTGAAGTTCCACAAGTAGAGGAGAAGGCCCATTATAGGAAACAGGTAGAAATCAGTAGTCATTCAGAGCAAATACTAATGAATCTCACAGAATAGTGAGAGAACAAGTGTAAAAGATATTAAAATGTAAGTCTCTAGTCTGGAAAGGATGTTGTACACCGCAGAAATCCTTAAAATAGAGTTAGTTCACATGAAACCAGTGTTTGAAACCACCAGAGTTCACTGAAAAGTAGTATTCAACTGTAAAACAGTTGAAAGACAAGTTTATGTAGCTTCGCAAGTTCAGAGAAGAGTGTATAAACTTGTTTGTACATGTGGTGAAGTCCCACAAGTTGAGGAGAAGGCCCATTATAGGAAACAGCTAGAAATCAGTAGTAATTCTGAGGAAATACTAATGAATATCACAGACTTATGAGAGAACAAGTGGAAAAGACATCAAAATGTAAGTCTCTAGTCTAGACAGGATGTTGTACACTGCAGAAATCCTTGAAATAGAGTTAGTTCACATGAAACCAGTGTTTTATACCACAAGAATACACTGAAAAGTAGTATTCAACTGTAAAACAGTTGAAAGACAAGTGTATATAGCTTCGCAAGTTCAGAGAAGAGTGTATAAAGTTGCTTCTACATGTGGTGAAGTTCCACAAGTAGAGGAGAAGGCCCATTATAGGAAACAGGTAGAAATCAGTAGTCATTCAGAGCAAATACTAATGAATCTCACAGAATAGTGAGAGAACAAGTGTAAAAGACATCAAAATGTAAGTCTCTAGTCTAGACAGGATGTTGTACACTGCAGAAATCCTTGAAATAGAGTTAGTTCACATGAAACCAGTGTTTTATACCACCAGAATACACTGAAAAGTAGTATTCAACTGTAAAACAGTTGAAAGACAAGTGTATATAGCTTCGCAAGTTGGAGAAGAGTGTATAAAGTTGCTTCTACATGTGGTGATGTTCCACATGTAGAGGAGAAGGCCCATTATAGGAAACAGCTAGAAATCAATAGTAATTCTGAGGAAATACTAATGAATATCACAGACTTATGAGAGAACAAGTGGAAAAGACATCAAAATGTAAGTCTCTAGTCTAGACAGGATGTTGTACACTGCAGAAATCCTTGAAATAGAGTTAGTTCACATGAAACCAGTGTTTTATACCACCAGAATACACTGAAAAGTAGTATTCAACTGTAAAACAGTTGAAAGACAAGTGTATATAGCTTCGCAAGTTCAGAGAAGAGTGTATAAAGTTGCTTCTACATGTGGTGATGTTCCACAAGTAGAGAAGAAGGCCCATTATAGGACACTACAAGAAATCAGTAGTCATTCAGAGCAAATACTAATGAATATCACAGAATAGTGAGAGAACAAGTGTAAAAGACATCAAAATGTAAGTCTCTAGTCTGGAAAGGATGTTGTACACTGCAGAAATCCTTGAAATAGAGTTAGTTCACAAGAAACCAGTGTTTGAAACCACCAGAGTTCACTGAAAAGTAGCATTCAACTGTAAAACAGTTGAAAGACAAGTTTATGTAGCTTCGCAAGTTCAGAGAAGAGAGTATAAAGTTGCTTCTACATGTGGTGAAATCCCACAAGTAGAGGAGAAGGCCCATTATAGGAAACAGGTAGAAATCAGTAGTCATTCAGAGCAAATACTAATGAATATCACAGAATAGTGAGAGAACAAGTGTAAAAGACATCAAAATATAAGTCTCTAGTCTAGACAGTATGTTGTACACTGCAGAAATCCTTGAAATAGAGTTAGTTCACATGAAACCAGTGTTTTATACCACCAGAATTCACTGATAAGTAGTATTCAACTGTAAAACAGTTGAAAGACAAGTGTATATAGCTTCGCAAGTTCAGAGAAGAGTGTATAAAGTTGCTTCTACATGTGGTGAAGTCGCACAAGTAGAGGAGAAGGCCCATTATAGGAAACAGCTAGAAATCAGTAGTCATTCAGAGCAAATACTAATGAATATCACAGAATAGTGAGAGAACAAGTGTAAAAGACATCAAAATGTAAGTCTCTAGTCTAGACAGGATGTTTTACACTGCAGAAATCTTTGAAATAGAGTTAGTTCACATGAAACCAGTGTTTTATACCACCAGAATACACTGAAAAGTAGTATTCAACTGTAAAACAGTTGAAAGACAAGTGTATATAGCTTCGCAAGTTCAGAGAAGAGTGTATAAAGTTGCTTATACATGTGGTGATGTTTCACAAGTAGAGGAGAAGGCCCATTATAGGAAACAGCTAGCAATCAGTAGTCATTCAGAGCAAATACTAATGAATATCACAGAATAGTGAGAGAACAAGTGTAAAAGACATCAAAATGTAAGTCTCTAGTCTGGAAAGGATGTTGTACACTGCAGAAATCCTTGAAATAGAGTTAGTTCACAAGAAACCAGTGTTTGAAACCACCAGAGTTCACTGAAAAGTAGCATTCAACTGTAAAACAGTTGAAAGACAAGTTTATGTAGCTTCGCAAGTTCAGAGAAGAGTGTATAAAGTTGCTTCTACATGTGGTGAAGTCCCACAAGTAGAAAAGAAGGCTCATTATAGGACTCTGCAAGAAAGCAGTAGTAATTCAGAGCAAATCCTAATGAATATCACAGACTTATGAGAGAACAAGTGGAAAGCACATCAAAATGTAAGTTTCTAGTGTAGAAAGGATGTTGTACACTGTAGAAATCCTTGAAATAGAGTTAGTTCACATGAATCCAGTGTTTGAAACCACCAGAATTCACTGATAAGTAGTATTCAACTGTAAAACAGTTGAAAGACAAGTGTATATAGCTTCGCAAGTTCAGAAAAGAGTGTATAAAGTTGCTTCTACATGTGGTGAAGTTCCACAAGTAGAGGAGAAGGCCCATTATAGGAAACAGGTAGAAATCAGTAGTCATTCAGAGCAAATACTAATGAATCTCACAGAATAGTGAGAGAACAAGTGTAAAAGATATTAAAATGTAAGTCTCTAGTCTGGAAAGGATGTTGTACACCGCAGAAATCCTTAAAATAGAGTTAGTTCACATGAAACCAGTGTTTGAAACCACCAGAGTTCACTGAAAAGTAGTATTCAACTGTAAAACAGTTGAAAGACAAGTTTATGTAGCTTCGCAAGTTCAGAGAAGAGTGTATAAACTTGTTTGTACATGTGGTGAAGTCCCACAAGTTGAGGAGAAGGCCCATTATAGGAAACAGCTAGAAATCAGTAGTAATTCTGAGGAAATACTAATGAATATCACAGACTTATGAGAGAACAAGTGGAAAAGACATCAAAATGTAAGTCTCTAGTCTAGACAGGATGTTGTACACTGCAGAAATCCTTGAAATAGAGTTAGTTCACATGAAACCAGTGTTTTATACCACCAGAATACACTGAAAAGTAGTATTCAACTGTAAAACAGTTGAAAGACAAGTGTATATAGCTTCGCAAGTTCAGAGAAGAGTGTATAAAGTTGCTTCTACATGTGGTGAAGTTCCACAAGTAGAGGAGAAGGCCCATTATAGGAAACAGGTAGAAATCAGTAGTCATTCAGAGCAAATACTAATGAATCTCACAGAATAGTGAGAGAACAAGTGTAAAAGACATCAAAATGTAAGTCTCTAGTCTAGACAGGATGTTGTACACTGCAGAAATCCTTGAAATAGAGTTAGTTCACATGAAACCAGTGTTTTATACCACCAGAATACACTGAAAAGTAGTATTCAACTGTAAAACAGTTGAAAGACAAGTGTATATAGCTTCGCAAGTTGGAGAAGAGTGTATAAAGTTGCTTCTACATGTGGTGATGTTCCACATGTAGAGGAGAAGGCCCATTATAGGAAACAGCTAGAAATCAATAGTAATTCTGAGGAAATACTAATGAATATCACAGACTTATGAGAGAACAAGTGGAAAAGACATCAAAATGTAAGTCTCTAGTCTAGACAGGATGTTGTACACTGCAGAAATCCTTGAAATAGAGTTAGTTCACATGAAACCAGTGTTTTATACCACCAGAATACACTGAAAAGTAGTATTCAACTGTAAAACAGTTGAAAGACAAGTGTATATAGCTTCGCAAGTTCAGAGAAGAGTGTATAAAGTTGCTTCTACATGTGGTGATGTTCCACAAGTAGAGAAGAAGGCCCATTATAGGACACTACAAGAAATCAGTAGTCATTCAGAGCAAATACTAATGAATATCACAGAATAGTGAGAGAACAAGTGTAAAAGACATCAAAATGTAAGTCTCTGGTCTGGAAAGGATGTTGTACACTGCAGAAATCCTTGAAATAGAGTTAGTTCACAAGAAACCAGTGTTTGAAACCACCAGAGTTCACTGAAAAGTAGCATTCAACTGTAAAACAGTTGAAAGACAAGTTTATGTAGCTTCGCAAGTTCAGAGAAGAGAGTATAAAGTTGCTTCTACATGTGGTGAAGTCCCACAAGTAGAGGAGAAGGCCCATTATAGGAAACAGGTAGAAATCAGTAGTCATTCAGAGCAAATACTAATGAATATCACAGAATAGTGAGAGAACAAGTGTAAAAGACATCAAAATATAAGTCTCTAGTCTAGACAGTATGTTGTACACTGCAGAAATCCTTTAAATAGAGTTAGTTCACATGAAACCAGTGTTTTATACCACCAGAATTCACTGAAAAGTAGTATTCAACTGTAAAACAGTTGAAAGACAAGTGTATATAGCTTCGCAAGTTCAGAGAAGAGTGTATAAAGTTGCTTCTACATGTGGTGAAGTCGCACAAGTAGAGGAGAAGGCCCATTATAGGAAACAGCTAGAAATCAGTAGTCATTCAGAGCAAATACTAATGAATATCACAGAATAGTGAGAGAACAAGTGTAAAAGACATCAAAATGTAAGTCTCTAGTCTAGACAGGATGTTTTACACTGCAGAAATCTTTGAAATAGAGTTAGTTCACATGAAACCAGTGTTTTATACCACCAGAATACACTGAAAAGTAGTATTCAACTGTAAAACAGTTGAAAGACAAGTGTATATAGCTTCGCAAGTTCAGAGAAGAGTGTATAAAGTTGCTTATACATGTGGTGATGTTTCACAAGTAGAGGAGAAGGCCCATTATAGGAAACAGCTAGCAATCAGTAGTCATTCAGAGCAAATACTAATGAATATCACAGAATAGTGAGAGAACAAGTGTAAAAGACATCAAAATGTAAGTCTCTAGTCTGGAAAGGATGTTGTACACTGCAGAAATCCTTGAAATAGAGTTAGTTCACAAGAAACCAGTGTTTGAAACCACCAGAGTTCACTGAAAAGTAGCATTCAACTGTAAAACAGTTGAAAGACAAGTTTATGTAGCTTCGCAAGTTCAGAGAAGAGTGTATAAAGTTGCTTCTACATGTGGTGAAGTCCCACAAGTAGAAAAGAAGGCTCATTATAGGACTCTGCAAGAAAGCAGTAGTAATTCAGAGCAAATCCTAATGAATATCACAGACTTATGAGAGAACAAGTGGAAAGCACATCAAAATGTAAGTTTCTAGTGTAGAAAGGATGTTGTACACTGTAGAAATCCTTGAAATAGAGTTAGTTCACATGAATCCAGTGTTTGAAACCACCAGAATTCACTGATAAGTAGTATTCAACTGTAAAACAGTTGAAAGACAAGTGTATATAGCTTCGCAAGTTCAGAGAAGAGTGTATAAAGTTGCTTCTACATGTGGTGAAGTTCCACAAGTAGAGGAGAAGGCCCATTATAGGAAACAGGTAGAAATCAGTAGTCATTCAGAGCAAATACTAATGAATCTCACAGAATAGTGAGAGAACAAGTGTAAAAGATATTAAAATGTAAGTCTCTAGTCTGGAAAGGATGTTGTACACCGCAGAAATCCTTAAAATAGAGTTAGTTCACATGAAACCAGTGTTTTATACCACCAGAATACACTGAAAAGTAGTATTCAACTGTAAAACAGTTGAAAGACAAGTGTATATAGCTTCGCAAGTTGGAGAAGAGTGTATAAAGTTGCTTCTACATGTGGTGATGTTCCACATGTAGAGGAGAAGGCCCATTATAGGAAACAGCTAGAAATCAATAGTAATTCTGAGGAAATACTAATGAATATCACAGACTTATGAGAGAACAAGTGGAAAAGACATCAAAATGTAAGTCTCTCGTCTAGACAGGATGTTGTACACTGCAGAAATCCTTGAAATAGAGTTAGTTCACATGAAACCAGTGTTTTATACCACCAGAATACACTGAAAAGTAGTATTCAACTGTAAAACAGTTGAAAGACAAGTGTATATAGCTTCGCAAGTTCAGAGAAGAGTGTATAAAGTTGCTTCTACATGTGGTGATGTTCCACAAGTAGAGAAGAAGTCCCATTATAGGACACTACAAGAAATCAGTAGTCATTCAGAGCAAATACTAATGAATATCACAGAATAGTGAGAGAACAAGTGTAAAAGACATCAAAATGTAAGTCTCTGGTCTGGAAAGGATGTTGTACACTGCAGAAATCCTTGAAATAGAGTTAGTTCACAAGAAACCAGTGTTTGAAACCACCAGAGTTCACTGAAAAGTAGCATTCAACTGTAAAACAGTTGAAAGACAAGTTTATGTAGCTTCGCAAGTTCAGAGAAGAGAGTATAAAGTTGCTTCTACATGTGGTGAAGTCCCACAAGTAGAGGAGAAGGCCCATTATAGGAAACAGGTAGAAATCAGTAGTCATTCAGAGCAAATACTAATGAATATCACAGAATAGTGAGAGACCAAGTGTAAAAGACATCAAAATATAAGTCTCTAGTCTAGACAGTATGTTGTACACTGCAGAAATCCTTTAAATAGAGTTAGTTCACATGAAACCAGTGTTTTATACCACCAGAATTCACTGAAAAGTAGTATTCAACTGTAAAACAGTTGAAAGACAAGTGTATATAGCTTCGCAAGTTCAGAGAAGAGTGTATAAAGTTGCTTCTACATGTGGTGAAGTCGCACAAGTAGAGGAGAAGGCCCATTATAGGAAACAGCTAGAAATCAGTAGTCATTCAGAGCAAATACTAATGAATATCACAGAATAGTGAGAGAACAAGTGTAAAAGACATCAAAATGTAAGTCTCTAGTCTAGACAGGATGTTTTACACTGCAGAAATCTTTGAAATAGAGTTAGTTCACATGAAACCAGTGTTTTATACCACCAGAATACACTGAAAAGTAGTATTCAACTGTAAAACAGTTGAAAGACAAGTGTATATAGCTTCGCAAGTTCAGAGAAGAGTGTATAAAGTTGCTTATACATGTGGTGATGTTTCACAAGTAGAGGAGAAGGCCCATTATAGGAAACAGCTAGCAATCAGTAGTCATTCAGAGCAAATACTAATGAATATCACAGAATAGTGAGAGAACAAGTGTAAAAGACATCAAAATGTAAGTCTCTAGTCTGGAAAGGATGTTGTACACTGCAGAAATCCTTGAAATAGAGTTAGTTCACAAGAAACCAGTGTTTGAAACCACCAGAGTTCACTGAAAAGTAGCATTCAACTGTAAAACAGTTGAAAGACAAGTTTATGTAGCTTCGCAAGTTCAGAGAAGAGTGTATAAAGTTGCTTCTACATGTGGTGAAGTCCCACAAGTAGAAAAGAAGGCTCATTATAGGACTCTGCAAGAAAGCAGTAGTAATTCAGAGCAAATCCTAATGAATATCACAGACTTATGAGAGAACAAGTGGAAAGCACATCAAAATGTAAGTTTCTAGTGTAGAAAGGATGTTGTACACTGTAGAAATCCTTGAAATAGAGTTAGTTCACATGAATCCAGTGTTTGAAACCACCAGAATTCACTGATAAGTAGTATTCAACTGTAAAACAGTTGAAAGACAAGTGTATATAGCTTCGCAAGTTCAGAGAAGAGTGTATAAAGTTGCTTCTACATGTGGTGAAGTTCCACAAGTAGAGGAGAAGGCCCATTATAGGAAACAGGTAGAAATCAGTAGTCATTCAGAGCAAATACTAATGAATCTCACAGAATAGTGAGAGAACAAGTGTAAAAGATATTAAAATGTAAGTCTCTAGTCTGGAAAGGATGTTGTACACCGCAGAAATCCTTAAAATAGAGTTAGTTCACATGAAACCAGTGTTTGAAACCACCAGAGTTCACTGAAAAGTAGTATTCAACTGTAAAACAGTTGAAAGACAAGTTTATGTAGCTTCGCAAGTTCAGAGAAGAGTGTATAAACTTGTTTGTACATGTGGTGAAGTCCCACAAGTTGAGGAGAAGGCCCATTATAGGAAACAGCTAGAAATCAGTAGTAATTCTGAGGAAATACTAATGAATATCACAGACTTATGAGAGAACAAGTGGAAAAGACATCAAAATGTAAGTCTCTAGTCTAGACAGGATGTTGTACACTGCAGAAATCCTTGAAATAGAGTTAGTTCACATGAAACCAGTGTTTTATACCACAAGAATACACTGAAAAGTAGTATTCAACTGTAAAACAGTTGAAAGACAAGTGTATATAGCTTCGCAAGTTCAGAGAAGAGTGTATAAAGTTGCTTCTACATGTGGTGAAGTTCCACAAGTAGAGGAGAAGGCCCATTATAGGAAACAGGTAGAAATCAGTAGTCATTCAGAGCAAATACTAATGAATCTCACAGAATAGTGAGAGAACAAGTGTAAAAGACATCAAAATGTAAGTCTCTAGTCTAGACAGGATGTTGTACACTGCAGAAATCCTTGAAATAGAGTTAGTTCACATGAAACCAGTGTTTTATACCACCAGAATACACTGAAAAGTAGTATTCAACTGTAAAACAGTTGAAAGACAAGTGTATATAGCTTCGCAAGTTGGAGAAGAGTGTATAAAGTTGCTTCTACATGTGGTGATGTTCCACATGTAGAGGAGAAGGCCCATTATAGGAAACAGCTAGAAATCAATAGTAATTCTGAGGAAATACTAATGAATATCACAGACTTATGAGAGAACAAGTGGAAAAGACATCAAAATGTAAGTCTCTAGTCTAGACAGGATGTTGTACACTGCAGAAATCCTTGAAATAGAGTTAGTTCACATGAAACCAGTGTTTTATACCACCAGAATACACTGAAAAGTAGTATTCAACTGTAAAACAGTTGAAAGACAAGTGTATATAGCTTCGCAAGTTCAGAGAAGAGTGTATAAAGTTGCTTCTACATGTGGTGATGTTCCACAAGTAGAGAAGAAGGCCCATTATAGGACACTACAAGAAATCAGTAGTCATTCAGAGCAAAAACTAATGAATATCACAGAATAGTGAGAGAACAAGTGTAAAAGACATCAAAATGTAAGTCTCTAGTCTGGAAAGGATGTTGTACACTGCAGAAATCCTTGAAATAGAGTTAGTTCACAAGAAACCAGTGTTTGAAACCACCAGAGTTCACTGAAAAGTAGCATTCAACTGTAAAACAGTTGAAAGACAAGTTTATGTAGCTTCGCAAGTTCAGAGAAGAGAGTATAAAGTTGCTTCTACATGTGGTGAAATCCCACAAGTAGAGGAGAAGGCCCATTATAGGAAACAGGTAGAAATCAGTAGTCATTCAGAGCAAATACTAATGAATATCACAGAATAGTGAGAGAACAAGTGTAAAAGACATCAAAATATAAGTCTCTAGTCTAGACAGTATGTTGTACACTGCAGAAATCCTTGAAATAGAGTTAGTTCACATGAAACCAGTGTTTTATACCACCAGAATTCACTGAAAAGTAGTATTCAACTGTAAAACAGTTGAAAGACAAGTGTATATAGCTTCGCAAGTTCAGAGAAGAGTGTATAAAGTTGCTTCTACATGTGGTGAAGTCGCACAAGTAGAGGAGAAGGCCCATTATAGGAAACAGCTAGAAATCAGTAGTCATTCAGAGCAAATACTAATGAATATCACAGAATAGTGAGAGAACAAGTGTAAAAGACATCAAAATGTAAGTCTCTAGTCTAGACAGGATGTTTTACACTGCAGAAATCTTTGAAATAGAGTTAGTTCACATGAAACCAGTGTTTTATACCACCAGAATACACTGAAAAGTAGTATTCAACTGTAAAACAGTTGAAAGACAAGTGTATATAGCTTCGCAAGTTCAGAGAAGAGTGTATAAAGTTGCTTATACATGTGGTGATGTTTCACAAGTAGAGGAGAAGGCCCATTATAGGAAACAGCTAGCAATCAGTAGTCATACAGAGCAAATACTAATGAATATCACAGAATAGTGAGAGAACAAGTGTAAAAGACATCAAAATGTAAGTCTCTAGTCTGGAAAGGATGTTGTACACTGCAGAAATCCTTGAAATAGAGTTAGTTCACAAGAAACCAGTGTTTGAAACCACCAGAGTTCACTGAAAAGTAGCATTCAACTGTAAAACAGTTGAAAGACAAGTTTATGTAGCTTCGCAAGTTCAGAGAAGAGTGTATAAAGTTGCTTCTACATGTGGTGAAGTCCCACAAGTAGAAAAGAAGGCTCATTATAGGACTCTGCAAGAAAGCAGTAGTAATTCAGAGCAAATCCTAATGAATATCACAGACTTATGAGAGAACAAGTGGAAAGCACATCAAAATATAAGTTTCTAGTGTAGAAAGGATGTTGTACACTGTAGAAATCCTTGAAATAGAGTTAGTTCACATGAATCCAGTGTTTGAAACCACCAGAATTCACTGATAAGTAGTATTCAACTGTAAAACAGTTGAAAGACAAGTGTATATAGCTTCGCAAGTTCAGAGAAGAGTGTATAAAGTTGCTTCTACATGTGGTGAAGTTCCACAAGTAGAGGAGAAGGCCCATTATAGGAAACAGGTAGAAATCAGTAGTCATTCAGAGCAAATACTAATGAATCTCACAGAATAGTGAGAGAACAAGTGTAAAAGATATTAAAATGTAAGTCTCTAGTCTGGAAAGGATGTTGTACACCGCAGAAATCCTTAAAATAGAGTTAGTTCACATGAAACCAGTGTTTGAAACCACCAGAGTTCACTGAAAAGTAGTATTCAACTGTAAAACAGTTGAAAGACAAGTTTATGTAGCTTCGCAAGTTCAGAGAAGAGTGTATAAACTTGTTTGTACATGTGGTGAAGTCCCACAAGTTGAGGAGAAGGCCCATTATAGGAAACAGCTAGAAATCAGTAGTAATTCTGAGGAAATACTAATGAATATCACAGACTTATGAGAGAACAAGTGGAAAAGACATCAAAATGTAAGTCTCTAGTCTAGACAGGATGTTGTACACTGCTGAAATCCTTGAAATAGAGTTAGTTCACATGAAACCAGTGTTTTATACCACCAGAATACACTGAAAAGTAGTATTCAACTGTAAAACAGTTGAAAGACAAGTGTATATAGCTTCGCAAGTTCAGAGAAGAGTGTATAAAGTTGCTTCTACATGTGGTGAAGTTCCACAAGTAGAGGAGAAGGCCCATTATAGGAAACAGGTAGAAATCAGTAGTCATTCAGAGCAAATACTAATGAATCTCACAGAATAGTGAGAGAACAAGTGTAAAAGACATCAAAATGTAAGTCTCTAGTCTAGACAGGATGTTGTACACTGCAGAAATCCTTGAAATAGAGTTAGTTCACATGAAACCAGTGTTTTATACCACCAGAATACACTGAAAAGTAGTATTCAACTGTAAAACAGTTGAAAGACAAGTGTATATAGCTTCGCAAGTTGGAGAAGAGTGTATAAAGTTGCTTCTACATGTGGTGATGTTCCACATGTAGAGGAGAAGGCCCATTATAGGAAACAGCTAGAAATCAATAGTAATTCTGAGGAAATACTAATGAATATCACAGACTTATGAGAGAACAAGTGGAAAAGACATCAAAATGTAAGTCTCTAGTCTAGACAGGATGTTGTACACTGCAGAAATCCTGGAAATAGAGTTAGTTCACATGAAACCAGTGTTTTATACCACCAGAATACACTGAAAAGTAGTATTCAACTGTAAAACAGTTGAAAGACAAGTGTATATAGCTTCGCAAGTTCAGAGAAGAGTGTATAAAGTTGCTTCTACATGTGGTGATGTTCCACAAGTAGAGAAGAAGGCCCATTATAGGACACTACAAGAAATCAGTAGTCATTCAGAGCAAATACTAATGAATATCACAGAATAGTGAGAGAACAAGTGTAAAAGACATCAAAATGTAAGTCTCTAGTCTGGAAAGGATGTTGTACACTGCAGAAATCCTTGAAATAGAGTTAGTTCACAAGAAACCAGTGTTTGAAACCACCAGAGTTCACTGAAAAGTAGCATTCAACTGTAAAACAGTTGAAAGACAAGTTTATGTAGCTTCGCAAGTTCAGAGAAGAGAGTATAAAGTTGCTTCTACATGTGGTGAAGTCCCACAAGTAGAGGAGAAGGCCCATTATAGGAAACAGGTAGAAATCAGTAGTCATTCAGAGCAAATACTAATGAATATCACAGAATAGTGAGAGAACAAGTGTAAAAGACATCAAAATATAAGTCTCTAGTCTAGACAGTATGTTGTACACTGCAGAAATCCTTGAAATAGAGTTAGTTCACATGAAACCAGTGTTTTATACCACCAGAATTCACTGAAAAGTAGTATTCAACTGTAAAACAGTTGAAAGACAAGTGTATATAGCTTCGCAAGTTCAGAGAAGAGTGTATAAAGTTGCTTCTACATGTGGTGAAGTCGCACAAGTAGAGGAGAAGGCCATATTATAGGAAACAGCTAGAAATCAGTAGTCATTCAGAGCAAATACTAATGAATATCACAGAATAGTGAGAGAACAAGTGTAAAAGACATCAAAATGTAAGTCTCTAGTCTAGACAGGATGTTTTACACTGCAGAAATCTTTGAAATAGAGTTAGTTCACATGAAACCAGTGTTTTATACCACCAGAATACACTGAAAAGTAGTATTCAACTGTAAAACAGTTGAAAGACAAGTGTATATAGCTTCGCAAGTTCAGAGAAGAGTGTATAAAGTTGCTTATACATGTGGTGATGTTTCACAAGTAGAGGAGAAGGCCCATTATAGGAAACAGCTAGCAATCAGTAGTCATTCAGAGCAAATACTAATGAATATCACAGAATAGTGAGAGAACAAGTGTAAAAGACATCAAAATGTAAGTCTCTAGTCTGGAAAGGATGTTGTACACTGCAGAAATCCTTGATATAGAGTTAGTTCACAAGAAACCAGTGTTTGAAACCACCAGAGTTCACTGAAAAGTAGCATTCAACTGTAAAACAGTTGAAAGACAAGTTTATGTAGCTTCGCAAGTTCAGAGAAGAGTGTATAAAGTTGCTTCTACATGTGGTGAAGTCCCACAAGTAGAAAAGAAGGCTCATTATAGGACTCTGCAAGAAAGCAGTAGTAATTCAGAGCAAATCCTAATGAATATCACAAACTTATGAGAGAACAAGTGGAAAGCACATCAAAATGTAAGTTTCTAGTGTAGAAAGGATGTTGTACACTGTAGAAATCCTTGAAATAGAGTTAGTTCACATGAATCCAGAGTTTGAAACCACCAGAATTCACTGATAAGTAGTATTCAACTGTAAAACAGTTGAAAGACAAGTGTATATAGCTTCGCAAGTTCAGAAAAGAGTGTATAAAGTTGCTTCTACATGTGGTGAAGTTCCACAAGTAGAGGAGAAGGCCCATTATAGGAAACAGGTAGAAATCAGTAGTCATTCAGAGCAAATACTAATGAATCTCACAGAATAGTGAGAGAACAAGTGTAAAAGATATTAAAATGTAAGTCTCTAGTCTGGAAAGGATGTTGTACACCGCAGAAATCCTTAAAATAGAGTTAGTTCACATGAAACCAGTGTTTGAAACCACCAGAGTTCACTGAAAAGTAGTATTCAACTGTAAAACAGTTGAAAGACAAGTTTATATAGCTTCGCAAGTTCAGAGAAGAGTGTATAAACTTGTTTGTACATGTGGTGAAGTCCCACAAGTTGAGGAGAAGGCCCATTATAGGAAACAGCTAGAAATCAGTAGTAATTCTGAGGAAATATTAATGAATATCACAGACTTATGAGAGAACAAGTGTAAAAGACATCAAAATGTAAGTCTCTAGTCTAGACATGATGTTGTACACTGCAGAAATCCTTGAAATAGAGTTAGTTCACATGAAACCAGTGTTTTATACCACCAGAATACACTGAAAAGTAGTATTCAACTGTAAAACAGTTGAAAGACAAGTGTATATAGCTTCGCAAGTTGGAGAAGAGTGTATAAAGTTGCTTCTACATGTGGTGATGTTCCACATGTAGAGGAGAAGGCCCATTATAGGAAACAGCTAGAAATCAATAGTAATTCTGAGGAAATACTAATGAATATCACAGACTTATGAGAGAACAAGTGGAAAAGACATCAAAATGTAAGTCTCTAGTCTAGACAGGATGTTGTACACTGCAGAAATCCTTGAAATAGAGTTAGTTCACATGAAACCAGTGTTTTATACCACCAGAATACACTGAAAAGTAGTATTCAACTGTAAAACAGTTGAAAGACAAGTGTATATAGCTTCGCAAGTTCAGAGAAGAGTGTATAAAGTTGCTTCTACATGTGGTGATGTTCCACAAGTAGAGGAGAAGGCCCATTATAGGAAACAGGTAGAAATTAGTAGTCATTCAGAGCAAATACTAATGAATATCACAGAATAGTGAGAGAACAAGTGTAAAAGACATCAAAATGTAAGTCTCTAGTCTGGAAAGGATGTTGTACACTGCAGAAATCCTTGAAATAGAGTTAGTTCACAAGAAACCAGTGTTTGAAACCACCAGAGTTCACTGAAAAGTAGCATTCAACTGTAAAACAGTTGAAAGACAAGTTTATGTAGCTTCGCAAGTTCAGAGAAGAGAGTATAAAGTTGCTTCTACATGTGGTGAAATCCCACAAGTAGAGGAGAAGGCCCATTATAGAAAACAGGTAGAAATCAGTAGTCATTCAGAGCAAATACTAATGAATATCACAGAATAGTGAGAGAACAAGTGTAAAAGACATCAAAATATAAGTCTCTAGTCTAGACAGTATGTTGTACACTGCAGAAATCCTTGAAATAGAGTTAGTTCACATGAAACCAGTGTTTTATACCACCAGAATTCACTGAAAAGTAGTATTCAACTGTAAAACAGTTGAAAGACAAGTGTATATAGCTTCGCAAGTTCAGAGAAGAGTGTATAAAGTTGCTTCTACATGTGGTGAAGTCGCACAAGTAGAGGAGAAGGCCCATTATAGGAAACAGCTAGAAATCAGTAGTCATTCAGAGCAAATACTAATGAATATCACAGAATAGTGAGAGAACAAGTGTAAAAGACATCAAAATGTAAGTCTCTAGTCTAGACAGGATGTTTTACACTGCAGAAATCTTTGAAATAGAGTTAGTTCACATGAAACCAGTGTTTTATACCACCAGAATACACTGAAAAGTAGTATTCAACTGTAAAACAGTTGAAAGACAAGTGTATATAGCTTCGCAAGTTCAGAGAAGAGTGTATAAAGTTGCTTATACATGTGGTGATGTTTCACAAGTAGAGGAGAAGGCCCATTATAGGAAACAGCTAGCAATCAGTAGTCATTCAGAGCAAATACTAATGAATATCACAGAATAGTGAGAGAACAAGTGTAAAAGACATCAAAATGTAAGTCTCTAGTCTGGAAAGGATGTTGTACACTGCAGAAATCCTTGAAATAGAGTTAGTTCACAAGAAACCAGTGTTTGAAACCACCAGAGTTCACTGAAAAGTAGCATTCAACTGTAAAACAGTTGAAAGACAAGTTTATGTAGCTTCGCAAGTTCAGAGAAGAGTGTATAAAGTTGCTTCTACATGTGGTGAAGTCCCACAAGTAGAAAAGAAGGCTCATTATAGGACTCTGCAAGAAAGCAGTAGTAATTCAGAGCAAATCCTAATGAATATCACAGACTTATGAGAGAACAAGTGGAAAGCACATCAAAATGTAAGTTTCTAGTGTAGAAAGGATGTTGTACACTGTAGAAATCCTTGAAATAGAGTTAGTTCACATGAATCCAGTGTTTGAAACCACCAGAATTCACTGATAAGTAGTATTCAACTGTAAAACAGTTGAAAGACAAGTGTATATAGCTTCGCAAGTTCAGAGAAGAGTGTATAAAGTTGCTTCTACATGTGGTGAAGTTCCACAAGTAGAGGAGAAGGCCCATTATAGGAAACAGGTAGAAATCAGTAGTCATTCAGAGCAAATACTAATGAATCTCACAGAATAGTGAGAGAACAAGTGTAAAAGATATTAAAATGTAAGTCTCTAGTCTGGAAAGGATGTTGTACACCGCAGAAATCCTTAAAATAGAGTTAGTTCACATGAAACCAGTGTTTGAAACCACCAGAGTTCACTGAAAAGTAGTATTCAACTGTAAAACAGTTGAAAGACAAGTTTATGTAGCTTCGCAAGTTCAGAGAAGAGTGTATAAACTTGTTTGTACATGTGGTGAAGTCCCACAAGTTGAGGAGAAGGCCCATTATAGGAAACAGCTAGAAATCAGTAGTAATTCTGAGGAAATACTAATGAATATCACAGACTTATGAGAGAACAAGTGGAAGAGACATCAAAATGTAAGTCTCTAGTCTAGACAGGATGTTGTACACTGCAGAAATCCTTGAAATAGAGTTAGTTCACATGAAACCAGTGTTTTATACCACCAGAATACACTGAAAAGTAGTATTCAACTGTAAAACAGTTGAAAGACAAGTGTATATAGCTTCGCAAGTTCAGAGAAGAGTGTATAAAGTTGCTTCTACATGTGGTGAAGTTCCACAAGTAGAGGAGAAGGCCCATTATAGGAAACAGGTAGAAATCAGTAGTCATTCAGAGCAAATACTAATGAATCTCACAGAATAGTGAGAGAACAAGTGTAAAAGACATCAAAATGTAAGTCTCTAGTCTGGAAAGGATGTTGTACACTGCAGAAATCCTTGAAATAGAGTTAGTTCACAAGAAACCAGTGTTTGAAACCACCAGAGTTCACTGAAAAGTAGCATTCAACTGTAAAACAGTTGAAAGACAAGTTTATGTAGCTTCGCAAGTTCAGAGAAGAGTGTATAAAGTTGCTTCTACATGTGGTGAAGTCCCACAAGTAGAAAAGAAGGCTCATTATAGGACTCTGCAAGAAAGCAGTAGTAATTCAGAGCAAATCCTAATGAATATCACAGACTTATGAGAGAACAAGTGGAAAGCACATCAAAATGTAAGTTTCTAGTGTAGAAAGGATGTTGTACACTGTAGAAATCCTTCAAATAGAGTTAGTTCACATGAATCCAGTGTTTGAAACCACCAGAATTCACTGATAAGTAGTATTCAACTGTAAAACAGTTGAAAGACAAGTGTATATAGCTTCGCAAGTTGGAGAAGAGTGTATAAAGTTGCTTCTACATGTGGTGACGTTCCACATGTAGAGGAGAAGGCCCATTATAGGAAACAGCTAGAAATCAATAGTAATTCTGAGGAAATACTAATGAATATCACAGACTTATGAGAGAACAAGTGGAAAAGACATCAAAATGTAAGTCTCTAGTCTGGACAGGATGTTGTACACTGCAGAAATCCTTGAAATAGAGTTAGTTCACATGAAACCAGTGTTTTATACCACCAGAATACACTGAAAAGTAGTATTAAACTGTAAAACAGTTGAAAGACAAGTGTATATAGCTTCGCAAGTTCAGAGAAGAGTGTATAAAGTTGCTTCTACATGTGGTGATGTTCCACAAGTAGAGAAGAAGGCCCATTATAGGACACTACAAGAAATCAGTAGTCATTCAGAGCAAATACTAATGAATATCACAGAATAGTGAGAGAACAAGTGTAAAAGACATCAAAATGTAAGTCTCTAGTCTGGAAAGGATGTTGTACACTGCAGAAATCCTTGAAATAGAGTTAGTTCACAAGAAACCAGTGTTTGAAACCACCAGAGTTCACTGAAAAGTAGCATTCAACTGTAAAACAGTTGAAAGACAAGTTTATGTAGCTTCGCAAGTTCAGAGAAGAGAGTATAAAGTTGCTTCTACATGTGGTGAAGTCCCACAAGTAGAGGAGAAGGCCCATTATAGGAAACAGGTAGAAATCAGTAGTCATTCAGAGCAAATACTAATGAATATCACAGAATAGTGAGAGAACAAGTGTAAAAGACATCAAAATATAAGTCTCTAGTCTAGACAGTATGTTGTACACTGCAGAAATCCTTGAAATAGAGTTAGTTCACATGAAACCAGTGTTTTATACCACCAGAATTCACTGAAAAGTAGTATTCAACTGTAAAACAGTTGAAAGACAAGTGTATATAGCTTCGCAAGTTCAGAGAAGAGTGTATAAAGTTGCTTCTACATGTGGTGAAGTCGCACAAGTAGAGGAGAAGGCCCATTATAGGAAACAGCTAGAAATCAGTAGTCATTCAGAGCAAATACTAATGAATATCACAGAATAGTGAGAGAACAAGTGTAAAAGACATCAAAATGTAAGTCTCTAGTCTAGACAGGATGTTTTACACTGCAGAAATCTTTGAAATAGAGTTAGTTCACATGAAACCAGTGTTTTATACCACCAGAATACACTGAAAAGTAGTATTCAACTGTAAAACAGTTGAAAGACAAGTGTATATAGCTTCGCAAGTTCAGAGAAGAGTGTATAAAGTTGCTTATACATGTGGTGATGTTTCACAAGTAGAGGAGAAGGCCCATTATAGGAAACAGCTAGCAATCAGTAGTCATTCAGAGCAAATACTAATGAATATCACAGAATAGTGAGAGAACAAGTGTAAAAGACATCAAAATATAAGTCTCTAGTCTAGACAGTATGTTGTACACTGCAGAAATCCTTGAAATAGAGTTAGTTCACATGAAACCAGTGTTTTATACCACCAGAATTCACTGAAAAGTAGTATTTAACTGTAAAACAGTTGAAAGACAAGTGTATATAGCTTCGCAAGTTCAGAGAAGAGTGTATAAAGTTGCTTCTACATGTGGTGAAGTCGCACAAGTAAAGGAGAAGGCCCATTATAGGAAACAGCTAGAAATCAGTAGTCATTCAGAGCAAATACTAATGAATATCACAGAATAGTGAGAGAACAAGTGTAAAAGACATCAAAATGTAAGTCTCTAGTCTAGACAGGATGTTTTACACTGCAGAAATCTTTGAAATAGAGTTAGTTCACATGAAACCAGTGTTTTATACCACCAGAATTCACTGAAAAGTAGTATTCAACTGTAAAACAGTTGAAAGACAAGTGTATATAGCTTCGCAAGTTCAGAGAAGAGTGTATAAAGTTGCTTCTACATGTGGTGAAGTCGCACAAGTAAAGGAGAAGGCCCATTATAGGAAACAGCTAGAAATCAGTAGTCATTCAGAGCAAATACTAATGAATATCACAGAATAGTGAGAGAACAAGTGTAAAAGACATCAAAATGTAAGTCTCTAGTCTAGACAGGATGTTTTACACTGCAGAAATCTTTGAAATAGAGTTAGTTCACATGAAACCAGTGTTTGAAACCACCAGAGTTCACTGAAAAGTAGTATTAAACTGTAAAACAGTTGAAAGACAAGTGTATATAGCTTCGCAAGTTCAGAGAAGAGTGTATAAAGTTGCTTCTACATGTGGTGAAGTTCCACAAGTAGAGGAGAAGGCCCATTATAGGAAACAGGTAGAAATCAGTAGTCATTCAGAGCAAATACTAATGAATCTCACAGAATAGTGAGAGAACAGTGTAAAAGACATCAAAATGTAAGTCTCTAGTCTAGACAGGATGTTGTACACTGCAGAAATCCTTGAAATAGAGTTAGTTCACATGAAACCAGTGTTTTATACCACCAGAATACACTGAAAAGTAGTATTCAACTGTAAAACAGTTGAAAGACAAGTGTATATAGCTTCGCAAGTTCAGAGAAGAGTGTATAAAGTTGCTTATACATGTGGTGATGTTTCACAAGTAGAGGAGAAGGCCCATTATAGGAAACAGCTAGCAATCAGTAGTCATTCAGAGCAAATACTAATGAATATCACAGAATAGTGAGAGAACAAGTGTAAAAGACATCAAAATGTAAGTCTCTAGTCTGGAAAGGATGTTGTACACTGCAGAAATCCTTGAAATAGAGTTAGTTCACAAGAAACCAGTGTTTGAAACCACCAGAGTTCACTGAAAAGTAGCATTCAACTGTAAAACAGTTGAAAGACAAGTTTATGTAGCTTCGCAAGTTCAGAGAAGAGTGTATAAAGTTGCTTCTACATGTGGTGAAGTCCCACAAGTAGAAAAGAAGGCTCATTATAGGACTCTGCAAGAAAGCAGTAGTAATTCAGAGCAAATCCTAATGAATATCACAGACTTATGAGAGAACAAGTGGAAAGCACATCAAAATGTAAGTTTCTAGTGTAGAAAGGATGTTGTACACTGTAGAAATCCTTCAAATAGAGTTAGTTCACATGAATCCAGTGTTTGAAACCACCAGAATTCACTGATAAGTAGTATTCAACTGTAAAACAGTTGAAAGACAAGTGTATATAGCTTCGCAAGTTCAGAAAAGAGTGTATAAAGTTGCTTCTACATGTGGTGAAGTTCCACAAGTAGAGGAGAAGGCCCATTATAGGAAACAGGTAGAAATCAGTAGTCATTCAGAGCAAATACTAATGAATCTCACAGAATAGTGAGAGAACAAGTGTAAAAGATATTAAAATGTAAGTCTCTAGTCTGGAAAGGATGTTGTACACCGCAGAAATCCTTAAAATAGAGTTAGTTCACATGAAACCAGTGTTTGAAACCACCAGAGTTCACTGAAAAGTAGTATTCAACTGTAAAACAGTTGAAAGACAAGTTTATGTAGCTTCGCAAGTTCAGAGAAGAGTGTATAAACTTGTTTGTACATGTGGTGAAGTCCCACAAGTTGAGGAGAAGGCCCATTATAGGAAACAGCTAGAAATCAGTAGTAATTCTGAGGAAATACTAATGAATATCACAGACTTATGAGAGAACAAGTGGAAAAGACATCAAAATGTAAGTCTCTAGTCTAGACAGGATGTTGTACACTGCAGAAATCCTTGAAATAGAGTTAGTTCACATGAAACCAGTGTTTTATACCACCAGAATACACTGAAAAGTAGTATTCAACTGTAAAACAGTTGAAAGACAAGTGTATATAGCTTCGCAAGTTCAGAGAAGAGTGTATAAAGTTGCTTCTACATGTGGTGAAGTTCCACAAGTAGAGGAGAAGGCCCATTATAGGAAACAGGTAGAAATCAGTAGTCATTCAGAGCAAATACTAATGAATCTCACAGAATAGTGAGAGAACAAGTGTAAAAGACATCAAAATGTAAGTCTCTAGTCTAGACAGGATGTTGTACACTGCAGAAATCCTTGAAATAGAGTTAGTTCACATGAAACCAGTGTTTTATACCACCAGAATACACTGAAAAGTAGTATTCAACTGTAAAACAGTTGAAAGACAAGTGTATATAGCTTCGCAAGTTGGAGAAGAGTGTATAAAGTTGCTTCTACATGTGGTGATGTTCCACATGTAGAGGAGAAGGCCCATTATAGGAAACAGCTAGAAATCAATAGTAATTCTGAGGAAATACTAATGAATATCACAGACTTATGAGAGAACAAGTGGAAAAGACATCAAAATGTAAGTCTCTAGTCTAGACAGGATGTTGTACACTGCAGAAATCCTTGAAATAGAGTTAGTTCACATGAAACCAGTGTTTTATACCACCAGAATACACTGAAAAGTAGTATTAAACTGTAAAACAGTTGAAAGACAAGTGTATATAGCTTCGCAAGTTCAGAGAAGAGTGTATAAAGTTGCTTCTACATGTGGTGATGTTCCACAAGTAGAGAAGAAGGCCCATTATAGGACACTACAAGAAATCAGTAGTCATTCAGAGCAAATACTAATGAATATCACAGAATAGTGAGAGAACAAGTGTAAAAGACATCAAAATGTAAGTCTCTAGTCTGGAAAGGATGTTGTACACTGCAGAAATCCTTGAAATAGAGTTAGTTCACAAGAAACCAGTGTTTGAAACCACCAGAGTTCACTGAAAAGTAGCATTCAACTGTAAAACAGTTGAAAGACAAGTTTATGTAGCTTCGCAAGTTCAGAGAAGAGAGTATAAAGTTGCTTCTACATGTGGTGAAGTCCCACAAGTAGAGGAGAAGGCCCATTATAGGAAACAGGTAGAAATCAGTAGTCATTCAGAGCAAATACTAATGAATATCACAGAATAGTGAGAGAACAAGTGTAAAAGACATCAAAATATAAGTCTCTAGTCTAGACAGTATGTTGTACACTGCAGAAATCCTTGAAATAGAGTTAGTTCACATGAAACCAGTGTTTTATACCACCAGAATTCACTGAAAAGTAGTATTCAACTGTAAAACAGTTGAAAGACAAGTGTATATAGCTTCGCAAGTTCAGAGAAGAGTGTATAAAGTTGCTTCTACATGTGGTGAAGTCGCACAAGTAGAGGAGAAGGCCCATTATAGGAAACAGCTAGAAATCAGTAGTCATTCAGAGCAAATACTAATGAATATCACAGAATAGTGAGAGAACAAGTGTAAAAGACATCAAAATGTAAGTCTCTAGTCTAGACAGGATGTTTTACACTGCAGAAATCTTTGAAATAGAGTTAGTTCACATGAAACCAGTGTTTTATACCACCAGAATACACTGAAAAGTAGTATTCAACTGTAAAACAGTTGAAAGACAAGTGTATATAGCTTCGCAAGTTCAGAGAAGAGTGTATAAAGTTGCTTATACATGTGGTGATGTTTCACAAGTAGAGGAGAAGGCCCATTATAGGAAACAGCTAGCAATCAGTAGTCATTCAGAGCAAATACTAATGAATATCACAGAATAGTGAGAGAACAAGTGTAAAAGACATCAAAATATAAGTCTCTAGTCTAGACAGTATGTTGTACACTGCAGAAATCCTTGAAATAGAGTTAGTTCACATGAAACCAGTGTTTTATACCACCAGAATTCACTGAAAAGTAGTATTTAACTGTAAAACAGTTGAAAGACAAGTGTATATAGCTTCGCAAGTTCAGAGAAGAGTGTATAAAGTTGCTTCTACATGTGGTGAAGTCGCACAAGTAAAGGAGAAGGCCCATTATAGGAAACAGCTAGAAATCAGTAGTCATTCAGAGCAAATACTAATGAATATCACAGAATAGTGAGAGAACAAGTGTAAAAGACATCAAAATGTAAGTCTCTAGTCTAGACAGGATGTTTTACACTGCAGAAATCTTTGAAATAGAGTTAGTTCACATGAAACCAGTGTTTTATACCACCAGAATTCACTGAAAAGTAGTATTCAACTGTAAAACAGTTGAAAGACAAGTGTATATAGCTTCGCAAGTTCAGAGAAGAGTGTATAAAGTTGCTTCTACATGTGGTGAAGTCGCACAAGTAAAGGAGAAGGCCCATTATAGGAAACAGCTAGAAATCAGTAGTCATTCAGAGCAAATACTAATGAATATCACAGAATAGTGAGAGAACAAGTGTAAAAGACATCAAAATGTAAGTCTCTAGTCTAGACAGGATGTTTTACACTGCAGAAATCTTTGAAATAGAGTTAGTTCACATGAAACCAGTGTTTGAAACCACCAGAGTTCACTGAAAAGTAGTATTAAACTGTAAAACAGTTGAAAGACAAGTGTATATAGCTTCGCAAGTTCAGAGAAGAGTGTATAAAGTTGCTTCTACATGTGGTGAAGTTCCACAAGTAGAGGAGAAGGCCCATTATAGGAAACAGGTAGAAATCAGTAGTCATTCAGAGCAAATACTAATGAATCTCACAGAATAGTGAGAGAACAGTGTAAAAGACATCAAAATGTAAGTCTCTAGTCTAGACAGGATGTTGTACACTGCAGAAATCCTTGAAATAGAGTTAGTTCACATGAAACCAGTGTTTTATACCACCAGAATACACTGAAAAGTAGTATTCAACTGTAAAACAGTTGAAAGACAAGTGTATATAGCTTCGCAAGTTCAGAGAAGAGTGTATAAAGTTGCTTATACATGTGGTGATGTTTCACAAGTAGAGGAGAAGGCCCATTATAGGAAACAGCTAGCAATCAGTAGTCATTCAGAGCAAATACTAATGAATATCACAGAATAGTGAGAGAACAAGTGTAAAAGACATCAAATTGTAAGTCTCTAGTCTGGAAAGGATGTTGTACACTGCAGAAATCCTTGAAATAGAGTTAGTTCACAAGAAACCAGTGTTTGAAACCACCAGAGTTCACTGAAAAGTAGCATTCAACTGTAAAACAGTTGAAAGACAAGTTTATGTAGCTTCGCAAGTTCAGAGAAGAGTGTATAAAGTTGCTTCTACATGTGGTGAAGTCCCACAAGTAGAAAAGAAGGCTCATTATAGGACTCTGCAAGAAAGCAGTAGTAATTCAGAGCAAATCCTAATGAATATCACAGACTTATGAGAGAACAAGTGGAAAGCACATCAAAATGTAAGTTTCTAGTGTAGAAAGGATGTTGTACACTGTAGAAATCCTTGAAATAGAGTTAGTTCACATGAATCCAGTGTTTGAAACCACCAGAATTCACTGATAAGTAGTATTCAACTGTAAAACAGTTGAAAGACAAGTGTATATAGCTTCGCAAGTTCAGAGAAGAGTGTATAAAGTTGCTTCTACATGTGGTGAAGTTCCACAAGTAGAGGAGAAGGCCCATTATAGGAAACAGGTAGAAATCAGTAGTCATTCAGAGCAAATACTAATGAATCTCACAGAATAGTGAGAGAACAAGTGTAAAAGATATTAAAATGTAAGTCTCTAGTCTGGAAAGGATGTTGTACACCGCAGAAATCCTTAAAATAGAGTTAGTTCACATGAAACCAGTGTTTGAAACCACCAGAGTTCACTGAAAAGTAGTATTCAACTGTAAAACAGTTGAAAGACAAGTTTATGTAGCTTCGCAAGTTCAGAGAAGAGTGTATAAACTTGTTTGTACATGTGGTGAAGTCCCACAAGTTGAGGAGAAGGCCCATTATAGGAAACAGCTAGAAATCAGTAGTAATTCTGAGGAAATACTAATGAATATCACAGACTTATGAGAGAACAAGTGGAAAAGACATCAAAATGTAAGTCTCTAGTCTAGACAGGATGTTGTACACTGCAGAAATCCTTGAAATAGAGTTAGTTCACATGAAACCAGTGTTTTATACCACCAGAATACACTGAAAAGTAGTATTCAACTGTAAAACAGTTGAAAGACAAGTGTATATAGCTTCGCAAGTTCAGAGAAGAGTGTATAAAGTTGCTTCTACATGTGGTGAAGTTCCACAAGTAGAGGAGAAGGCCCATTATAGGAAACAGGTAGAAATCAGTAGTCATTCAGAGCAAATACTAATGAATCTCACAGAATAGTGAGAGAACAAGTGTAAAAGACATCAAAATGTAAGTCTCTAGTCTAGACAGGATGTTGTACACTGCAGAAATCCTTGAAATAGAGTTAGTTCACATGAAACCAGTGTTTTATACCACCAGAATACACTGAAAAGTAGTATTCAACTGTAAAACAGTTGAAAGACAAGTGTATATAGCTTCGCAAGTTGGAGAAGAGTGTATAAAGTTGCTTCTACATGTGGTGATGTTCCACATGTAGAGGAGAAGGCCCATTATAGGAAACAGCTAGAAATCAATAGTAATTCTGAGGAAATACTAATGAATATCACAGACTTATGAGAGAACAAGTGGAAAAGACATCAAAATGTAAGTCTCTAGTCTAGACAGGATGTTGTACACTGCAGAAATCCTTGAAATAGAGTTAGTTCACATGAAACCAGTGTTTTATACCACCAGAATACACTGAAAAGTAGTATTCAACTGTAAAACAGTTGAAAGACAAGTGTATATAGCTTCGCAAGTTCAGAGAAGAGTGTATAAAGTTGCTTCTACATGTGGTGATGTTCCACAAGTAGAGAAGAAGGCCCATTATAGGACACTACAAGAAATCAGTAGTCATTCAGAGCAAATACTAATGAATATCACAGAATAGTGAGAGAACAAGTGTAAAAGACATCAAAATGTAAGTCTCTAGTCTGGAAAGGATGTTGTACACTGCAGAAATCCTTGAAATAGAGTTAGTTCACAAGAAACCAGTGTTTGAAACCACCAGAGTTCACTGAAAAGTAGCATTCAACTGTAAAACAGTTGAAAGACAAGTTTATGTAGCTTCGCAAGTTCAGAGAAGAGAGTATAAAGTTGCTTCTACATGTGGTGAAGTCCCACAAGTAGAGGAGAAGGCCCATTATAGGAAACAGGTAGAAATCAGTAGTCATTCAGAGCAAATACTAATGAATATCACAGAATAGTGAGAGAACAAGTGTAAAAGACATCAAAATATAGGTCTCTAGTCTAGACAGTATGTTGTACACTGCAGAAATCCTTGAAATAGAGTTAGTTCACATGAAACCAGTGTTTTATACCACCAGAATTCACTGAAAAGTAGTATTCAACTGTAAAACAGTTGAAAGACAAGTGTATATAGCTTCGCAAGTTCAGAGAAGAGTGTATAAAGTTGCTTCTACATGTGGTGAAGTCGCACAAGTAGAGGAGAAGGCCCATTATAGGAAACAGCTAGAAATCAGTAGTCATTCAGAGCAAATACTAATGAATATCACAGAATAGTGAGAGAACAAGTGTAAAAGACATCAAAATGTAAGTCTCTAGTCTAGACAGGATGTTTTACACTGCAGAAATCTTTGAAATAGAGTTAGTTCACATGAAACCAGTGTTTGAAACCACCAGAGTTCACTGAAAAGTAGTATTAAACTGTAAAACAGTTGAAAGACAAGTGTATATAGCTTCGCAAGTTCAGAGAAGAGTGTATAAAGTTGCTTCTACATGTGGTGAAGTTCCACAAGTAGAGGAGAAGGCCCATTATAGGAAACAGGTAGAAATCAGTAGTCATTCAGAGCAAATACTAATGAATCTCACAGAATAGTGAGAGAAAAGTGTAAAAGACATCAAAATGTAAGTCTCTAGTCTAGACAGGATGTTGTACACTGCAGAAATCCTTGAAATAGAGTTAGTTCACATGAAACCAGTGTTTTATACCACCAGAATACACTGAAAAGTAGCATTCAACTGTAAAACAGTTGAAAGACAAGTTTATGTAGCTTCGCAAGTTCAGAGAAGAGAGTATAAAGTTGCTTCTACATGTGGTGAAGTCCCACAAGTAGAGGAGAAGGCCCATTATAGGAAACAGGTAGAAATCAGTAGTCATTCAGAGCAAATACTAATGAATATCACAGAATAGTGAGAGAACAAGTGTAAAAGACATCAAAATATAAGTCTCTAGTCTAGACAGTATGTTGTACACTGCAGAAATCCTTGAAATAGAGTTAGTTCACATGAAACCAGTGTTTTATACCACCAGAATTCACTGAAAAGTAGTATTCAACTGTAAAACAGTTGAAAGACAAGTGTATATAGCTTCGCAAGTTCAGAGAAGAGTGTATAAAGTTGCTTCTACATGTGGTGAAGTCGCACAAGTAGAGGAGAAGGCTCATTATAGGAAACAGCTAGAAATCAGTAGTCATTCAGAGCAAATACTAATGAATATCACAGAATAGTGAGAGAACAAGTGTAAAAGACATCAAAATGTAAGTCTCTAGTCTAGACAGGATGTTTTACACTGCAGAAATCTTTGAAATAGAGTTAGTTCACATGAAACCAGTGTTTTATACCACCAGAATACACTGAAAAGTAGTATTCAACTGTAAAACAGTTGAAAGACAAGTGTATATAGCTTCGCAAGTTCAGAGAAGAGTGTATAAAGTTGCTTATACATGTGGTGATGTTTCACAAGTAGAGGAGAAGGCCCATTATAGGAAACAGCTAGCAATCAGTAGTCATTCAGAGCAAATACTAATGAATATCACAGAATAGTGAGAGAACAAGTGTAAAAGACATCAAAATGTAAGTCTCTAGTCTGGAAAGGATGTTGTACACTGCAGAAATCCTTGAAATAGAGTTAGTTCACAAGAAACCAGTGTTTGAAACCACCAGAGTTCACTGAAAAGTAGCATTCAACTGTAAAACAGTTGAAAGACAAGTTTATGTAGCTTCGCAAGTTCAGAGAAGAGTGTATAAAGTTGCTTCTACATGTGGTGAAGTCCCACAAGTAGAAAAGAAGGCTCATTATAGGACTCTGCAAGAAAGCAGTAGTAATTCAGAGCAAATCCTAATGAATATCACAGACTTATGAGAGAACAAGTGGAAAGCACATCAAAATGTAAGTTTCTAGTGTAGAAAGGATGTTGTACACTGTAGAAATCCTTGAAATAGAGTTAGTTCACATGAATCCAGTGTTTGAAACCACCAGAATTCACTGATAAGTAGTATTCAACTGTAAAACAGTTGAAAGACAAGTGTATATAGCTTCGCAAGTTCAGAAAAGAGTGTATAAAGTTGCTTCTACATGTGGTGAAGTTCCACAAGTAGAGGAGAAGGCCCATTATAGGAAACAGGTAGAAATCAGTAGTCATTCAGAGCAAATACTAATGAATCTCACAGAATAGTGAGAGAACAAGTGTAAAAGATATTAAAATGTAAGTCTCTAGTCTGGAAAGGATGTTGTACACCGCAGAAATCCTTAAAATAGAGTTAGTTCACATGAAACCAGTGTTTGAAACCACCAGAGTTCACTGAAAAGTAGTATTCAACTGTAAAACAGTTGAAAGACAAGTTTATGTAGCTTCGCAAGTTCAGAGAAGAGTGTATAAACTTGTTTGTACATGTGGTGAACTCCCACAAGTTGAGGAGAAGGCCCATTATAGGAAACAGCTAGAAATCAGTAGTAATTCTGAGGAAATACTAATGAATATCACAGACTTATGAGAGAACAAGTGGAAAAGACATCAAAATGTAAGTCTCTAGTCTAGACAGGATGTTGTACACTGCAGAAATCCTTGAAATAGAGTTAGTTCACATGAAACCAGTGTTTTATACCACCAGAATACACTGAAAAGTAGTATTCAACTGTAAAACAGTTGAAAGACAAGTGTATATAGCGTCGCAAGTTCAGAGAAGAGTGTATAAAGTTGCTTCTACATGTGGTGAAGTTCCACAAGTAGAGGAGAAGGCCCATTATAGGAAACAGGTAGAAATCAGTAGTCATTCAGAGCAAATACTAATGAATCTCACAGAATAGTGAGAGAACAAGTGTAAAAGACATCAAAATGTAAGTCTCTAGTCTAGACAGGATGTTGTACACTGCAGAAATCCTTGAAATAGAGTTAGTTCACATGAAACCAGTGTTTTATACCACCAGAATACACTGAAAAGTAGTATTCAACTGTAAAACAGTTGAAAGACAAGTGTATATAGTTTCGCAAGTTGGAGAAGAGTGTATAAAGTTGCTTCTACATGTGGTGATGTTCCACATGTAGAGGAGAAGGCCCATTATAGGAAACAGCTAGAAATCAATAGTAATTCTGAGGAAATACTAATGAATATCACAGACTTATGAGAGAACAAGTGGAAAAGACATCAAAATGTAAGTCTCTAGTCTAGACAGGATGTTGTACACTGCAGAAATCCTTGAAATAGAGTTAGTTCACATGAAACCAGTGTTTTATACCACCAGAATACACTGAAAAGTAGTATTCAACTGTACAACAGTTGAAAGACAAGTGTATATAGCTTCGCAAGTTCAGAGAAGAGTGTATAAAGTTGCTTCTACATGTGGTGATGTTCCACAAGTAGAGAAGAAGGCCCATTATAGGACACTACAAGAAATCAGTAGTCATTCAGAGCAAATACTAATGAATATCACAGAATAGTGAGAGAACAAGTGTAAAAGACATCAAAATGTAAGTCTCTAGTCTGGAAAGGATGTTGTACACTGCAGAAATCCTTGAAATAGAGTTAGTTCACAAGAAACCAGTGTTTGAAACCACCAGAGTTCACTGAAAAGTAGCATTCAACTGTAAAACAGTTGAAAGACAAGTTTATGTAGCTTCGCAAGTTCAGAGAAGAGAGTATAAAGTTGCTTCTACATGTGGTGAAGTCCCACAAGTAGAGGAGAAGGCCCATTATAGGAAACAGGTAGAAATCAGTAGTCATTCAGAGCAAATACTAATGAATATCACAGAATAGTGAGAGAACAAGTGTAAAAGACATCAAAATATAAGTCTCTAGTCTAGACAGTATGTTGTACACTGCAGAAATCCTTGAAATAGAGTTAGTTCACATGAAACCAGTGTTTTATACCACCAGAATTCACTGAAAAGTAGTATTCAACTGTAAAACAGTTGAAAGACAAGTGTATATAGCTTCGCAAGTTCAGAGAAGAGTGTATAAAGTTGCTTCTACATGTGGTGAAGTCGCACAAGTAGAGGAGAAGGCCCATTATAGGAAACAGCTAGAAATCAGTAGTCATTCAGAGCAAATACTAATGAATATCACAGAATAGTGAGAGAACAAGTGTAAAAGACATCAAAATGTAAGTCTCTAGTCTAGACAGGATGTTTTACACTACAGAAATCTTTGAAATAGAGTTAGTTCACATGAAACCAGTGTTTGAAACCACCAGAGTTCACTGAAAAGTAGTATTAAACTGTAAAACAGTTGAAAGACAAGTGTATATAGCTTCGCAAGTTCAGAGAAGAGTGTATAAAGTTGCTTCTACATGTGGTGAAGTTCCACAAGTAGAGGAGAAGGCCCATTATAGGAAACAGGTAGAAATCAGTAGTCATTCAGAGCAAATACTAATGAATCTCACAGAATAGTGAGAGAAAAGTGTAAAAGACATCAAAATGTAAGTCTCTAGTCTAGACAGGATGTTGTACACTGCAGAAATCCTTGAAATAGAGTTAGTTCACATGAAACCAGTGTTTTATACCACCAGAATACACTGAAAAGTAGCATTCAACTGTAAAACAGTTGAAAGACAAGTTTATGTAGCTTCGCAAGTTCAGAGAAGAGAGTATAAAGTTGCTTCTACATGTGGTGAAGTCCCACAAGTAGAGGAGAAGGCCCATTATAGGAAACAGGTAGAAATCAGTAGTCATTCAGAGCAAATACTAATGAATATCACAGAATAGTGAGAGAACAAGTGTAAAAGACATCAAAATATAAGTCTCTAGTCTAGACAGTATGTTGTACACTGCAGAAATCCTTGAAATAGAGTTAGTTCACATGAAACCAGTGTTTTATACCACCAGAATTCACTGAAAAGTAGTATTCAACTGTAAAACAGTTGAAAGACAAGTGTATATAGCTTCGCAAGTTCAGAGAAGAGTGTATAAAGTTGCTTCTACATGTGGTGAAGTCGCACAAGTAGAGGAGAAGGCCCATTATAGGAAACAGCTAGCAATCAGTAGTCATTCAGAGCAAATACTAATGAATATCACAGAATAGTGAGAGAACAAGTGTAAAAGACATCAAAATGTAAGTCTCTAGTCTGGAAAGGATGTTGTACACTGCAGAAATCCTTGAAATAGAGTTAGTTCACAAGAAACCAGTGTTTGAAACCACCAGAGTTCACTGAAAAGTAGCATTCAACTGTAAAACAGTTGAAAGACAAGTTTATGTAGCTTCGCAAGTTCAGAGAAGAGTGTATAAAGTTGCTTCTACATGTGGTGAAGTCCCACAAGTAGAAAAGAAGGCTCATTATAGGACTGTGCAAGAAAGCAGTAGTAATTCAGAGCAAATCCTAATGAATATCACAGACTTATGAGAGAACAAGTGGAAAGCACATCAAAATGTAAGTTTCTAGTGTAGAAAGGATGTTGTACACTGTAGAAATCCTTGAAATAGAGTTAGTTCACATGAATCCAGTGTTTGAAACCACCAGAATTCACTGATAAGTAGTATTCAACTGTAAAACAGTTGAAAGACAAGTGTATATAGCTTCGCAAGTTCAGAGAAGAGTGTATAAAGTTGCTTCTACATGTGGTGAAGTTCCACAAGTAGAGGAGAAGGCCCATTATAGGAAACAGGTAGAAATCAGTAGTCATTCAGAGCAAATACTAATGAATCTCACAGAATAGTGAGAGAACAAGTGTAAAAGATATTAAAATGTAAGTCTCTAGTCTGGAAAGGATGTTGTACACCGCAGAAATCCTTAAAATAGAGTTAGTTCACATGAAACCAGTGTTTGAAACCACCAGAGTTCACTGAAAAGTAGTATTCAACTGTAAAACAGTTGAAAGACAAGTTTATGTAGCTTCGCAAGTTCAGAGAAGAGTGTATAAACTTGTTTGTACATGTGGTGAAGTCCCACAAGTTGAGGAGAAGGCCCATTATAGGAAACAGCTAGAAATCCGTAGTAATTCTGAGGAAATACTAATGAATATCACAGACTTATGAGAGAACAAGTGGAAAAGACATCAAAATGTAAGTCTCTAGTCTAGACAGGATGTTGTACACTGCAGAAATCCTTGAAATAGAGTTAGTTCACATGAAACCAGTGTTTTATACCACCAGAATACACTGAAAAGTAGTATTCAACTGTAAAACAGTTGAAAGACAAGTGTATATAGCTTCGCAAGTTCAGAGAAGAGTGTATAAAGTTGCTTCTACATGTGGTGAAGTTCCACAAGTAGAGGAGAAGGCCCATTATAGGAAACAGGTAGAAATCAGTAGTCATTCAGAGCAAATACTAATGAATCTCACAGAATAGTGAGAGAACAAGTGTAAAAGACATCAAAATGTAAGTCTTTAGTCTAGACAGGATGTTGTACACTGCAGAAATCCTTGAAATAGAGTTAGTTCACATGAAACCAGTGTTTTATACCACCAGAATACACTGAAAAGTAGTATTCAACTGTAAAACAGTTGAAAGACAAGTGTATATAGCTTCGCAAGTTGGAGAAGAGTGTATAAAGTTGCTTCTACATGTGGTGATGTTCCACATGTAGAGGAGAAGGCCCATTATAGGAAACAGCTAGAAATCAATAGTAATTCTGAGGAAATACTAATGAATATCACAGACTTATGAGAGAACAAGTGGAAAAGACATCAAAATGTAAGTCTCTAGTCTAGACAGTATGTTGTACACTGCAGAAATCCTTGAAATAGAGTTAGTTCACATGAAACCAGTGTTTTATACCACCAGAATTCACTGAAAAGTAGTATTCAACTGTAAAACAGTTGAAAGACAAGTGTATATAGCTTCGCAAGTTCAGAGAAGAGTGTATAAAGTTGCTTCTACATGTGGTGAAGTCGCACAAGTAGAGGAGAAGGCCCATTATAGGAAACAGCTAGAAATCAGTAGTCATTCAGAGCAAATACTAATGAATATCACAGAATAGTGAGAGAACAAGTGTAAAAGACATCAAAATGTAAGTCTCTAGTCTAGACAGGATGTTTTACACTGCAGAAATCTTTGAAATAGAGTTAGTTCACATGAAACCAGTGTTTTATACCACCAGAATACACTGAAAAGTAGTATTCAACTGTAAAACAGTTGAAAGACAAGTGTATATAGCTTCGCAAGTTCAGAGAAGAGTGTATAAAGTTGCTTATACATGTGGTGATGTTTCACAAGTAGAGGAGAAGGCCCATTATAGGAAACAGCTAGCAATCAGTAGTCATTCAGAGCAAATACTAATGAATATCACAGAATAGTGAGAGAACAAGTGTAAAAGACATCAAAATGTAAGTCTCTAGTCTGGAAAGGATGTTGTACACTGCAGAAATCCTTGAAATAGAGTTAGTTCACAAGAAACCAGTGTTTGAAACCACCAGAGTTCACTGAAAAGTAGCATTCAACTGTAAAACAGTTGAAAGACAAGTTTATGTAGCTTCGCAAGTTCAGAGAAGAGTGTATAAAGTTGCTTCTACATGTGGTGAAGTCCCACAAGTAGAAAAGAAGGCTCATTATAGGACTCTGCAAGAAAGCAGTAGTAATTCAGAGCAAATCCTAATGAATATCACAGACTTATGAGAGAACAAGTGGAAAGCACATCAAAATGTAAGTTTCTAGTGTAGAAAGGATGTTGTACACTGTAGAAATCCTTGAAATAGAGTTAGTTCACATGAATCCAGTGTTTGAAACCACCAGAATTCACTGATAAGTAGTATTCAACTGTAAAACAGTTGAAAGACAAGTGTATATAGCTTCGCAAGTTCAGAGAAGAGTGTATAAAGTTGCTTCTACATGTGGTGAAGTTCCACAAGTAGAGGAGAAGGCCCATTATAGAAAACAGGTAGAAATCAGTAGTCATTCAGAGCAAATACTAATGAATCTCACAGAATAGTGAGAGAACAAGTGTAAAAGATATTAAAATGTAAGTCTCTAGTCTGGAAAGGATGTTGTACACCGCAGAAATCCTTAAAATAGAGTTAGTTCACATGAAACCAGTGTTTGAAACCACCAGAGTTCACTGAAAAGTAGTATTCAACTGTAAAACAGTTGAAAGACAAGTTTATGTAGCTTCGCAAGTTCAGAGAAGAGTGTATAAACTTGTTTGTACATGTGGTGAAGTCCCACAAGTTGAGGAGAAGGCCCATTATAGGAAACAGCTAGAAATCAGTAGTAATTCTGAGGAAATACTAATGAATATCACAGACTTATGAGAGAACAAGTGGAAAAGACATCAAAATGTAAGTCTCTAGTCTAGACAGGATGTTGTACACTGCAGAAATCCTTGAAATAGAGTTAGTTCACATGAAACCAGTGTTTTATACCACCAGAATACACTGAAAAGTAGTATTCAACTGTAAAACAGTTGAAAGACAAGTGTATATAGCTTCGCAAGTTCAGAGAAGAGTGTATAAAGTTGCTTCTACATGTGGTGAAGTTCCACAAGTAGAGGAGAAGGCCCATTATAGGAAACAGGTAGAAATCAGTAGTCATTCAGAGCAAATACTAATGAATCTCACAGAATAGTGAGAGAACAAGTGTAAAAGACATCAAAATGTAAGTCTCTAGTCTAGACAGGATGTTGTACACTGCAGAAATCCTTGAAATAGAGTTAGTTCACACGAAACCAGTGTTTTATACCACCAGAATACACTGAAAAGTAGTATTCAACTGTAAAACAGTTGAAAGACAAGTGTATATAGCTTCGCAAGTTGGAGAAGAGTGTATAAAGTTGCTTCTACATGTGGTGATGTTCCACATGTAGAGGAGAAGGCCCATTATAGGAAACAGCTAGAAATCAATAGTAATTCTGAGGAAATACTAATGAATATCACAGACTTATGAGAGAACAAGTGGAAAAGACATCAAAATGTAAGTCTCTAGTCTAGACAGGATGTTGTACACTGCAGAAATCCTTGAAATAGAGTTAGTTCACATGAAACCAGTGTTTTATACCACCAGAATACACTGAAAAGTAGTATTCAACTGTACAACAGTTGAAAGACAAGTGTATATAGCTTCGCAAGTTCAGAGAAGAGTGTATAAAGTTGCTTCTACATGTGGTGATGTTCCACAAGTAGAGAAGAAGGCCCATTATAGGACACTACAAGAAATCAGTAGTCATTCAGAGCAAATACTAATGAATATCACAGAATAGTGAGAGAACAAGTGTAAAAGACATCAAAATGTAAGTCTCTAGTCTGGAAAGGATGTTGTACACTGCAGAAATCCTTGAAATAGAGTTAGTTCACAAGAAACCAGTGTTTGAAACCACCAGAGTTCACTGAAAAGTAGCATTCAACTGTAAAACAGTTGAAAGACAAGTTTATGTAGCTTCGCAAGTTCAGAGAAGAGAGTATAAAGTTGCTTCTACATGTGGTGAAGTCCCACAAGTAGAGGAGAAGGCCCATTATAGGAAACAGGTAGAAATCAGTAGTCATTCAGAGCAAATACTAATGAATATCACAGAATAGTGAGAGAACAAGTATAAAAGACATCAAAATATAAGTCTCTAGTCTAGACAGTATGTTGTACACTGCAGAAATCCTTGAAATAGAGTTAGTTCACATGAAACCAGTGTTTTATACCACCAGAATTCACTGAAAAGTAGTATTCAACTGTAAAACAGTTGAAAGACAAGTGTATATAGCTTCGCAAGTTCAGAGAAGAGTGTATAAAGTTGCTTCTACATGTGGTGAAGTCGCACAAGTAAAGGAGAAGGCCCATTATAGGAAACAGCTAGAAATCAGTAGTCATTCAGAGCAAATACTAATGAATATCACAGAATAGTGAGAGAACAAGTGTAAAAGACATCAAAATGTAAGTCTCTAGTCTAGACAGGATGTTTTACACTGCAGAAATCTTTGAAATAGAGTTAGTTCACATGAAACCAGTGTTTGAAACCACCAGAATTCACTGAAAAGTAGTATTAAACTGTAAAACAGTTGAAAGACAAGTGTATATAGCTTCGCAAGTTCAGAGAAGAGTGTATACAGTTGCTTCTACATGTGGTGAAGTTCCACAAGTAGAGGAGAAGGCCCATTATAGGAAACAGGTAGAAATCAGTAGTCATTCAGAGCAAATACTAATGAATCTCACAGAATAGTGAGAGAACAGTGTAAAAGACATCAAAATGTAAGTCTCTAGTCTAGACAGGATGTTGTACACTGCAGAAATCCTTGAAATAGAGTTAGTTCACATGAAACCAGTGTTTTATACCACCAGAATACACTGAAAAGTAGTATTCAACTGTAAAACAGTTGAAAGACAAGTGTATATAGCTTCGCAAGTTCAGAGAAGAGTGTATAAAGTTGCTTATACATGTGGTGATGTTTCACAAGTAGAGGAGAAGGCCCATTATAGGAAACAGCTAGAAATCAGTAGTCATTCAGAGCAAATACTAATGAATATCACAGAATAGTGAGAGAACAAGTGTAAAAGACATCAAAATGTAAGTCTCTAGTCTGGAAAGGATGTTGTACACTGCAGAAATCCTTGAAATAGAGTTAGTTCACAAGAAACCAGTGTTTGAAACCACCAGAGTTCACTGAAAAGTAGCATTCAACTGTAAAACAGTTGAAAGACAAGTTTATGTAGCTTCGCAAGTTCAGAGAAGAGTGTATAAAGTTGCTTCTACATGTGGTGAAGTCCCACAAGTAGAGGAGAAGGCCCATTATAGGAAACAGGTAGAAATCAGTAGTCATTCAGAGCAAATACTAATGACTCTCACAGAATAGTGAGAGAACAAGTGTAAAAGACATCAAAATATAAGTCTCTAGTCTAGACAGTATGTTGTACACTGCAGAAATCCTTGAAATAGAGTTAGTTCACATGAAACCAGTGTTTTATACCACCAGAATTCACTGAAAAGTAGTATTCAACTGTAAAACAGTTGAAAGACAAGTGTATATAGCTTCGCAAGTTCAGAGAAGAGTGTATAAAGTTGCTTCTTCATGTGGTGATGTTCCACAAGTAGAGGAGAAGGCCCATTATAGGAACCAGCTAGAAATCAGTAGTAATTCTGAGCAAATACTAATGAATATCACAGACTTATGAGAAAACAAGTGTAAAAGACATCAAAATGTAAGTTTCTAGTCTAGAAAGGATGTTATACACTACAGAAATCTTTGAAATAGAGTTACTTCACAAGAAACAAGTGTTTCAACCCACTGGAATTCACTGAAAAGTAGTATTTCAGTGTAAAACAGTTGAAAGACAAGTTTATGTAGCTTCGCAAGTTCAGAGAAGAGTGTATAAAGTTGCTTCTACATGTGGTGAAGTCCCACAAGTAGAAAAGAAGGCTCATTATAGGACTCTGCAAGAAAGCAGTAGTAATTCAGAGCAAATCCTAATGAATATCACAGACTTATGAGAGAACAAGTGGAAAGCACATCAAAATGTAAGTTTCTAGTGTAGAAAGGATGGTGTACACTGTAGAAATCCTTGAAATAGAGTTAGTTCACATGAATCCAGTGTTTGAAACCACCAGAATTCACTGATAAGTAGTATTCAACTGTAAAACAGTTGAAAGACAAGTGTATATAGCTTCGCAAGTTCAGAGAAGAGTGTATAAAGTTGCTTCTACATGTGGTGAAGTTCCACAAGTAGAGGAGAAGGCCCATTATAGGAAACAGGTAGAAATCAGTAGTCATTCAGAGCAAATACTAATGAATCTCACAGAATAGTGAGAGAACAAGTGTAAAAGATATTAAAATGTAAGTCTCTAGTCTGGAAAGGATGTTGTACACCGCAGAAATCCTTAAAATAGAGTTAGTTCACATGAAACCAGTGTTTGAAACCACCAGAGTTCACTGAAAAGTAGTATTCAACTGTAAAACAGTTGAAAGACAAGTTTATGTAGCTTCGCAAGTTCAGAGAAGTGTGTATAAACTTGTTTGTACATGTGGTGAAGTCCCTCAAGTTGAGGAGAAGGCCCATTATAGGAAACAGCTAGAAATCAGTAGTAATTCTGAGGAAATACTAATGAATATCACAGACTTATGAGAGAACAAGTGGAAAAGACATCAAAATGTAAGTCTCTAGTCTAGACAGTATGTTGTACACTGCAGAAATCCTTGAAATAGAGTTAGTTCACATGAAACCAGTGTTTTATACCACCAGAATTCACTGAAAAGTAGTATTCAACTGTAAAACAGTTGAAAGACAAGTGTATATAGCTTCGCAAGTTCAGAGAAGAGTGTATAAAGTTGCTTCTACATGTGGTGAAGTCGCACAAGTAGAGGAGAAGGCCCATTATAGGAAACAGCTAGAAATCAGTAGTCATTCAGAGCAAATACTAATGAATATCACAGAATAGTGAGAGAACAAGTGTAAAAGACATCAAAATGTAAGTCTCTAGTCTAGACAGGATGTTTTACACTGCAGAAATCTTTGAAATAGAGTTAGTTCACATGACACCAGTGTTTGAAACCACCAGAGTTCACTGAAAAGTAGTATTAAAGGGTAAAACAGTTGAAAGACAAGTGCATATAGCTTCGCAAGTTCAGAGAAGAGTGTATAAAGTTGCTTCTACATGTGGTGAAGTTCCACAAGTAGAGGAGAAGGCCCATTATAGGAAACAGGTAGAAATCAGTAGTCATTCAGAGCAAATACTAATGAATCTCACAGAATAGTGAGAGAACAGTGTAAAAGACATCAAAATGTAAGTCTCTAGTCTAGACAGGATGTTGTACACTGCAGAAATCCTTGAAATAGAGTTAGTTCACATGAAACCAGTGTTTTATACCACCAGAATACACTGAAAAGTAGTATTCAACTGTAAAACAGTTGAAAGACAAGTGTATATAGCTTCGCAAGTTCAGAGAAGAGTGTATAAAGTTGCTTATACATGTGGTGATGTTTCACAAGTAGAGGAGAAGGCCCATTATAAGAAACAGCTAGAAATCAGTAGTCATTCAGAGCAAATACTAATGAATATCACAGAATAGTGAGAGAACAAGTGTAAAAGACATCAAAATGTAAGTCTCTAGTCTGGAAAGGATGTTATACACTGCAGAAATCCTTGAAATAGAGTTAGTTCACAAGAAACCAGTGTTTGAAACCACCAGAGTTCACTGAAAAGTAGCATTCAACTGTAAAACAGTTGAAAGACAAGTTTATGTAGCTTCGCAAGTTCAGAGAAGAGTGTATAAAGTTGCTTCTACATGTGGTGAAGTCCCACAAGTAGAGGAGAAGGCCCATTATAGGAAACAGGTAGAAATCAGTAGTCATTCAGAGCAAATACTAATGAATCTCACAGAATAGTGAGAGAACAAGTGTAAAAGACATCAAAATATAAGTCTCTAGTCTAGACAGTATGTTGTACACTGCAGAAATCCTTGAAATAGAGTTAGTTCACATGAAACCAGTGTTTTATACCACCAGAATTCACTGAAAAGTAGTATTCAACTGTAAAACAGTTGAAAGACAAGTGTATATAGCTTCGCAAGTTCAGAGAAGAGTGTATAAAGTTGCTTCTACATGTGGTGATGTTCCACAAGTAGAGGAGAAGGCCCATTATAGGAAACAGCTAGAAATCAGTAGTAATTCTGAGCAAATACTAATGAATATCACAGACTTATGAGAAAACAAGTGTAAAAGACATCAAAATGTAAGTTTCTAGTCTAGAAAGGATGTTATACACTACAGAAATCTTTGAAATAGAGTTACTTCACAAGAAACAAGTGTTTCAACCCACTGGAATTCACTGAAAAGTAGTATTTCAGTGTAAAACAGTTGAAAGACAAGTTTATGTAGCTTTGCAAGTTCAGAGAAGAGTGTATAAAGTTGCTTCTACATGTGGTGAAGTCCCACAAGTAGAAAAGAAGGCTCATTATAGGACTCTGCAAGAAAGCAGTAGTAATTCAGAGCAAATCCTAATGAATATCACAGACTTATGAGAGAACAAGTGGAAAGCACATCAAAATGTAAGTTTCTAGTGTAGAAAGGATGTTGTACACTGTAGAAATCCTTGAAATAGAGTTAGTTCACATGAATCCAGTGTTTGAAACCACCAGAATTCACTGATAAGTAGTATTCAACTGTAAAACAGTTGAAAGACAAGTGTATATAGCTTCGCAAGTTCAGAGAAGAGTGTATAAAGTTGCTTCTACATGTGGTGAAGTTCCACAAGTAGAGGAGAAGGCCCATTATAGGAAACAGGTAGAAATCAGTAGTCATTCAGAGCAAATACTAATGAATCTCACAGAATAGTGAGAGAACAAGTGTAAAAGATATTAAAATGTAAGTCTCTAGTCTGGAAAGGATGTTGTACACCGCAGAAATCCTTAAAATAGAGTTAGTTCACATGAAACCAGTGTTTGAAACCACCAGAGTTCACTGAAAAGTAGTATTCAACTGTAAAACAGTTGAAAGACAAGTTTATGTAGCTTCGCAAGTTCAGAGAAGTGTGTATAAACTTGTTTGTACATGTGGTGAAGTCCCACAAGTTGAGGAGAAGGCCCATTATAGGAAACAGCTAGAAATCAGTAGTAATTCTGAGGAAATACTAATGAATATCACAGACTTATGAGAGAACAAGTGGAAAAGACATCAAAATGTAAGTCTCTAGTCTAGACAGTATGTTGTACACTGCAGAAATCCTTGAAATAGAGTAAGTTCACATGAAACCAGTGTTTTATACCACCAGAATTCACTGAAAAGTAGTATTCAACTGTAAAACAGTTGAAAGACAAGTGTATATAGCTTCGCAATTTCAGAGAAGAGTGTATAAAGTTGCTTCTACATGTGGTGAAGTCGCACAAGTAGAGGAGAAGGCCCATTATAGGAAACAGCTAGAAATCAGTAGTCATTCAGAGCAAATACTAATGAATATCACAGAATAGTGAGAGAACAAGTGTAAAAGACATCAAAATGTAAGTCTCTAGTCTGGAAAGGATGTTGTACACTGCAGAAATCCTTGAAATAGAGTTAGTTCACAAGAAACCAGTGTTTGAAACCACCAGAGTTCACTGAAAAGTAGCATTCAACTGTAAAACAGTTGAAAGACAAGTTTATGTAGCTTCGCAAGTTCAGAGAAGAGTGTATAAAGTTGCTTCTACATGTGGTGAAGTCCCACAAGTAGAGGAGAAGGCCCATTATAGGAAACAGGTAGAAATCAGTAGTCATTCAGAGCAAATACTAATGAATCTCACAGAATAGTGAGAGAACAAGTGTAAAAGACATCAAAATATAAGTCTCTAGTCTAGACAGTATGTTGTACACTGCAGAAATCCTTGAAATAGAGTTAGTTCACATGAAACCAGTGTTTTATACCACCAGAATTCACTGAAAAGTAGTATTCAACTGTAAAACAGTTGAAAGACAAGTGTATATAGCTTCGCAATTTCAGAGAAGAGTGTATAAAGTTGCTTCTACATGTGGTGATGTTCCACAAGTAGAGGAGAAGGCCCATTATAGGAAACAGCTAGAAATCAGTAGTAATTCTGAGCAAATACTAATGAATATCACAGACTTATGAGAAAACAAGTGGAAAAGACATCAAAATGTAAGTTTCTAGTCTAGAAAGGATGTTATACACTACAGAAATCTTTGAAATAGAGTTACTTCACAAGAAACAAGTGTTTCAACCCACTGGAATTCACTGAAAAGTAGTATTTCAGTGTAAAACAGTTGAAAGACAAGTTTATGTACCTTCGCAAGTTCAGAGAAGAGTGTATAAAGTTGCTTCTACATGTGGTGAAGTCCCACAAGTAGAAAAGAAGGCTCATTATAGGACTCTGCAAGAAAGCAGTAGTAATTCAGAGCAAATCCTAATGAATATCACAGACTTATGAGAGAACAAGTGGAAAGCACATCAAAATGTAAGTTTCTAGTGTAGAAAGGATGTTGTACACTGTAGAAATCCTTGAAATAGAGTTAGTTCACATGAATCCAGTGTTTGAAACCACCAGAATTCACTGATAAGTAGTATTCAACTGTAAAACAGTTGAAAGACAAGTGTATATAGCTTCGCAAGTTCAGAGAAGAGTGTATAAAGTTGCTTCTACATGTGGTGAAGTTCCACAAGTAGAGGAGAAGGCCCATTATAGGAAACAGGTAGAAATCAGTAGTCATTCAGAGCAAATACTAATGAATCTCACAGAATAGTGAGAGAACAAGTGTAAAAGATATTAAAATGTAAGTCTCTAGTCTGGAAAGGATGTTGTACACCGCAGAAATCCTTAAAATAGAGTTAGTTCACATGAAACCAGTGTTTGAAACCACCAGAGTTCACTGAAAAGTAGTATTCAACTGTAAAACAGTTGAAAGACAAGTTTATGTAGCTTCGCAAGTTCAGAGAAGTGTGTATAAACTTGTTTGTACGTGTGGTGAAGTCCCACAAGTTGAGGAGAAGGCCCATTATAGGAAACAGCTAGAAATCAGTAGTAATTCTGAGGAAATACTAATGAATATCACAGACTTATGAGAGAACAAGTGGAAAAGACATCAAAATGTAAGTCTCTAGTCTAGACAGTATGTTGTACACTGCAGAAATCCTTAAAATAGAGTTAGTTCACATGAAACCAGTGTTTTATACCACCAGAATTCACTGAAAAGTAGTATTCAACTGTAAAACAGTTGAAAGACAAGTGTATATAGCTTCGCAAGTTCAGAGAAGAGTGTATAAAGTTGCTTCTACATGTGGTGAAGTCGCACAAGTAGAGGAGAAGGCCCATTATAGGAAACAGCTAGAAATCAGTAGTCATTCAGAGCAAATACTAATGAATATCACAGAATAGTGAGAGAACAAGTGTAAAAGACATCAAAATGTAAGTCTCTAGTCTAGACAGGATGTTTTACACTGCAGAAATCTTTGAAATAGAGTTAGTTCACATGACACCAGTGTTTGAAACCACCAGAGTTCACTGAAAAGTAGTATTAAACTGTAAAACAGTTGAAAGACAAGTGCATATAGCTTCGCAAGTTCAGAGAAGAGTGTATAAAGTTGCTTCTACATGTGGTGAAGTTCCACAAGTAGAGGAGAAGGCCCATTATAGGAAACAGGTAGAAATCAGTAGTCATTCAGAGCAAATACTAATGAATCTCACAGAATAGTGAGAGAACAGTGTAAAAGACATCAAAATGTAAGTCTCTAGTCTAGACAGGATGTTGTACACTGCAGAAATCCTTGAAATAGAGTTAGTTCACATGAAACCAGTGTTTTATACCACCAGAATACACTGAAAAGTAGTATTCAACTGTAAAACAGTTGAAAGACAAGTGTATATAGCTTCGCAAGTTCAGAGAAGAGTGTATAAAGTTGCTTATACATGTGGTGATGTTTCACAAGTAGAGGAGAAGGCCCATTATAAGAAACAGCTAGAAATCAGTAGTCATTCAGAGCAAATACTAATGAATATCACAGAATAGTGAGAGAACAAGTGTAAAAGACATCAAAATGTAAGTCTCTAGTCTGGAAAGGATGTTGTACACTGCAGAAATCCTTGAAATAGAGTTAGTTCACAAGAAACCAGTGTTTGAAACCACCAGAGTTCACTGAAAAGTAGCATTCAACTGTAAAACAGTTGAAAGACAAGTTTATGTAGCTTCGCAAGTTCAGAGAAGAGTGTATAAAGTTGCTTCTACATGTGGTGAAGTCCCACAAGTAGAGGAGAAGGCCCATTATAGGAAACAGGTAGAAATCAGTAGTCATTCAGAGCAAATACTAATGAATCTCACAGAATAGTGAGAGAACAAGTGTAAAAGACATCAAAATATAAGTCTCTAGTCTAGACAGTATGTTGTACACTGCAGAAATCCTTGAAATAGAGTTAGTTCACATGAAACCAGTGTTTTATACCACCAGAATTCACTGAAAAGTAGTATTCAACTGTAAAAGAGTTGAAAGACAAGTGTATATAGCTTCGCAAGTTCAGAGAAGAGTGTATAAAGTTGCTTCTACATGTGGTGATGTTCCACAAGTAGAGGAGAAGGCCCATTATAGGAAACAGCTAGAAATCAGTAGTAATTCTGAGCAAATACTAATGAATATCACAGACTTATGAGAAAACAAGTGTAAAAGACATCAAAATGTAAGTTTCTAGTCTAGAAAGGATGTTATACACTACAGAAATCTTTGAAATAGAGTTACTTCACAAGAAACAAGTGTTTCAACCCACTGGAATTCACTGAAAAGTAGTATTTCAGTGTAAAACAGTTGAAAGACAAGTTTATGTAGCTTTGCAAGTTCAGAGAAGAGTGTATAAAGTTGCTTCTACATGTGGTGAAGTCCCACAAGTAGAAAAGAAGGCTCATTATAGGACTCTGCAAGAAAGCAGTAGTAATTCAGAGCAAATCCTAATGAATATCACAGACTTATGAGAGAACAAGTGGAAAGCACATCAAAATGTAAGTTTCTAGTGTAGAAAGGATGTTGTACACTGTAGAAATCCTTGAAATAGAGTTAGTTCACATGAATCCAGTGTTTGAAACCACCAGAATTCACTGATAAGTAGTATTCAACTGTAAAACAGTTGAAAGACAAGTGTATATAGCTTCGCAAGTTCAGAGAAGAGTGTATAAAGTTGCTTCTTCATGTGGTGAAGTTCCACAAGTAGAGGAGAAGGCCCATTATAGGAAACAGGTAGAAATCAGTAGTCATTCAGAGCAAATACTAATGAATCTCACAGAATAGTGAGAGAACAAGTGTAAAAGATATTAAAATGTAAGTCTCTAGTCTGGAAAGGATGTTGTACACCGCAGAAATCCTTAAAATAGAGTTAGTTCACATGAAACCAGTGTTTGAAACCACCAGAGTTCACTGAAAAGTAGTATTCAACTGTAAAACAGTTGAAAGACAAGTTTATGTAGCTTCGCAAGTTCAGAGAAGTGTGTATAAACTTGTTTGTACATGTGGTGAAGTCCCACAAGTTGAGGAGAAGGCCCATTATAGGAAACAGCTAGAAATCAGTAGTAATTCTGAGGAAATACTAATGAATATCACAGACTTATGAGAGAACAAGTGGAAAAGACATCAAAATGTAAGTATCTAGTCTAGACAGTATGTTGTACACTGCAGAAATCCTTGAAATAGAGTTAGTTCACATGAAACCAGTGTTTTATACCACCAGAATTCACTGAAAAGTAGTATTCAACTGTAAAACAGTTGAAAGACAAGTGTATATAGCTTCGCAAGTTCAGAGAAGAGTGTATAAAGTTGCTTCTACATGTGGTGAAGTCGCACAAGTAGAGGAGAAGGCCCATTATAGGAAACAGCTAGAAATCAGTAGTCATTCAGAGCAAATACTAATGAATATCACAGAATAGTGAGAGAACAAGTGTAAAAGACATCAAAATGTAAGTCTCTAGTCTAGACAGGATGTTTTACACTGCAGAAATCTTTGAAATAGAGTTAGTTCACATGACACCAGTGTTTGAAACCACCAGAGTTCACTGAAAAGTAGTATTAAACTGTAAAACAGTTGAAAGACAAGTGCATATAGCTTCGCAAGTTCAGAGAAGAGTGTATAAAGTTGCTTCTACATGTGGTGAAGTTCCACAAGTAGAGGAGAAGGCCCATTATAGGAAACAGGTAGAAATCAGTAGTCATTCAGAGCAAATACTAATGAATCTCACAGAATAGTGAGAGAACAAGTGTAAAAGACATCAAAATGTAAGTCTCTAGTCTGGAAAGGATGTTGTACACTGCAGAAATCCTTGAAATAGAGTTAGTTCACAAGAAACCAGTGTTTGAAACCACCAGAGTTCACTGAAAAGTAGCATTCAACTGTAAAACAGTTGAAAGACAAGTTTATGTAGCTTCGCAAGTTCAGAGAAGAGTGTATAAAGTTGCTTCTACATGTGGTGAAGTCCCACAAGTAGAGGAGAAGGCCCATTATAGGAAACAGGTAGAAATCAGTAGTCATTCAGAGCAAATACTAATGAATCTCACAGAATAGTGAGAGAACAAGTGTAAAAGACATCAAAATATAAGTCTCTAGTCTAGACAGTATGTTGTACACTGCAGAAATCCTTGAAATAGAGTTAGTTCACATGAAACCAGTGTTTTATACCACCAGAATTCACTGAAAAGTAGTATTCAACTGTAAAACAGTTGAAAGACAAGTGTATATAGCTTCGCAATTTCAGAGAAGAGTGTATAAAGTTGCTTCTACATGTGGTGATGTTCCACAAGTAGAGGAGAAGGCCCATTATAGGAAACAGCTAGAAATCAGTAGTAATTCTGAGCAAATACTAATGAATATCACAGACTTATGAGAAAACAAGTGGAAAAGACATCAAAATGTAAGTTTCTAGTCTAGAAAGGATGTTATACACTACAGAAATCTTTGAAATAGAGTTACTTCACAAGAAACAAGTGTTTCAACCCACTGGAATTCACTGAAAAGTAGTATTTCAGTGTAAAACAGTTGAAAGACAAGTTTATGTAGCTTCGCAAGTTCAGAGAAGAGTGTATAAAGTTGCTTCTACATGTGGTGAAGTCCCACAAGTAGAAAAGAAGGCTCATTATAGGACTCTGCAAGAAAGCAGTAGTAATTCAGAGCAAATCCTAATGAATATCACAGACTTATGAGAGAACAAGTGGAAAGCACATCAAAATGTAAGTTTCTAGTGTAGAAAGGATGTTGTACACTGTAGAAATCCTTGAAATAGAGTTAGTTCACATGAATCCAGTGTTTGAAACCACCAGAATTCACTGATAAGTAGTATTCAACTGTAAAACAGTTGAAAGACAAGTGTATATAGCTTCGCAAGTTCAGAGAAGAGTGTATAAAGTTGCTTCTACATGTGGTGAAGTTCCACAAGTAGAGGAGAAGGCCCATTATAGGAAACAGGTAGAAATCAGTAGTCATTCAGAGCAAATACTAATGAATCTCACAGAATAGTGAGAGAACAAGTGTAAAAGATATTAAAATGTAAGTCTCTAGTCTGGAAAGGATGTTGTACACCGCAGAAATCCTTAAAATAGAGTTAGTTCACATGAAACCAGTGTTTGAAACCACCAGAGTTCACTGAAAAGTAGTATTCAACTGTAAAACAGTTGAAAGACAAGTTTATGTAGCTTCGCAAGTTCAGAGAAGTGTGTATAAACTTGTTTGTACGTGTGGTGAAGTCCCACAAGTTGAGGAGAAGGCCCATTATAGGAAACAGCTAGAAATCAGTAGTAATTCTGAGGAAATACTAATGAATATCACAGACTTATGAGAGAACAAGTGGAAAAGACATCAAAATGTAAGTCTCTAGTCTAGACAGTATGTTGTACACTGCAGAAATCCTTAAAATAGAGTTAGTTCACATGAAACCAGTGTTTTATACCACCAGAATTCACTGAAAAGTAGTATTCAACTGTAAAACAGTTGAAAGACAAGTGTATATAGCTTCGCAAGTTCAGAGAAGAGTGTATAAAGTTGCTTCTACATGTGGTGAAGTCGCACAAGTAGAGGAGAAGGCCCATTATAGGAAACAGCTAGAAATCAGTAGTCATTCAGAGCAAATACTAATGAATATCACAGAATAGTGAGAGAACAAGTGTAAAAGACATCAAAATGTAAGTCTCTAGTCTAGACAGGATGTTTTACACTGCAGAAATCTTTGAAATAGAGTTAGTTCACATGACACCAGTGTTTGAAACCACCAGAGTTCACTGAAAAGTAGTATTAAACTGTAAAACAGTTGAAAGACAAGTGCATATAGCTTCGCAAGTTCAGAGAAGAGTGTATAAAGTTGCTTCTACATGTGGTGAAGTTCCACAAGTAGAGGAGAAGGCCCATTATAGGAAACAGGTAGAAATCAGTAGTCATTCAGAGCAAATACTAATGAATCTCACAGAATAGTGAGAGAACAGTGTAAAAGACATCAAAATGTAAGTCTCTAGTCTAGACAGGATGTTGTACACTGCAGAAATCCTTGAAATAGAGTTAGTTCACATGAAACCAGTGTTTTATACCACCAGAATACACTGAAAAGTAGTATTCAACTGTAAAACAGTTGAAAGACAAGTGTATATAGCTTCGCAAGTTCAGAGAAGAGTGTATAAAGTTGCTTATACATGTGGTGATGTTTCACAAGTAGAGGAGAAGGCCCATTATAAGAAACAGCTAGAAATCAGTAGTCATTCAGAGCAAATACTAATGAATATCACAGAATAGTGAGAGAACAAGTGTAAAAGACATCAAAATGTAAGTCTCTAGTCTGGAAAGGATGTTGTACACTGCAGAAATCCTTGAAATAGAGTTAGTTCACAAGAAACCAGTGTTTGAAACCACCAGAGTTCACTGAAAAGTAGCATTCAACTGTAAAACAGTTGAAAGACAAGTTTATGTAGCTTCGCAAGTTCAGAGAAGAGTGTATAAAGTTGCTTCTACATGTGGTGAAGTCCCACAAGTAGAGGAGAAGGCCCATTATAGGAAACAGGTAGAAATCAGTAGTCATTCAGAGCAAATACTAATGAATCTCACAGAATAGTGAGAGAACAAGTGTAAAAGACATCAAAATATAAGTCTCTAGTCTAGACAGTATGTTGTACACTGCAGAAATCCTTGAAATAGAGTTAGTTCACATGAAACCAGTGTTTTATACCACCAGAATTCACTGAAAAGTAGTATTCAACTGTAAAAGAGTTGAAAGACAAGTGTATATAGCTTCGCAAGTTCAGAGAAGAGTGTATAAAGTTGCTTCTACATGTGGTGATGTTCCACAAGTAGAGGAGAAGGCCCATTATAGGAAACAGCTAGAAATCAGTAGTAATTCTGAGCAAATACTAATGAATATCACAGACTTATGAGAAAACAAGTGTAAAAGACATCAAAATGTAAGTTTCTAGTCTAGAAAGGATGTTATACACTACAGAAATCTTTGAAATAGAGTTACTTCACAAGAAACAAGTGTTTCAACCCACTGGAATTCACTGAAAAGTAGTATTTCAGTGTAAAACAGTTGAAAGACAAGTTTATGTAGCTTTGCAAGTTCAGAGAAGAGTGTATAAAGTTGCTTCTACATGTGGTGAAGTCCCACAAGTAGAAAAGAAGGCTCATTATAGGACTCTGCAAGAAAGCAGTAGTAATTCAGAGCAAATCCTAATGAATATCACAGACTTATGAGAGAACAAGTGGAAAGCACATCAAAATGTAAGTTTCTAGTGTAGAAAGGATGTTGTACACTGTAGAAATCCTTGAAATAGAGTTAGTTCACATGAATCCAGTGTTTGAAACCACCAGAATTCACTGATAAGTAGTATTCAACTGTAAAACAGTTGAAAGACAAGTGTATATAGCTTCGCAAGTTCAGAGAAGAGTGTATAAAGTTGCTTCTTCATGTGGTGAAGTTCCACAAGTAGAGGAGAAGGCCCATTATAGGAAACAGGTAGAAATCAGTAGTCATTCAGAGCAAATACTAATGAATCTCACAGAATAGTGAGAGAACAAGTGTAAAAGATATTAAAATGTAAGTCTCTAGTCTGGAAAGGATGTTGTACACCGCAGAAATCCTTAAAATAGAGTTAGTTCACATGAAACCAGTGTTTGAAACCACCAGAGTTCACTGAAAAGTAGTATTCAACTGTAAAACAGTTGAAAGACAAGTTTATGTAGCTTCGCAAGTTCAGAGAAGTGTGTATAAACTTGTTTGTACATGTGGTGAAGTCCCACAAGTTGAGGAGAAGGCCCATTATAGGAAACAGCTAGAAATCAGTAGTAATTCTGAGGAAATACTAATGAATATCACAGACTTATGAGAGAACAAGTGGAAAAGACATCAAAATGTAAGTATCTAGTCTAGACAGTATGTTGTACACTGCAGAAATCCTTGAAATAGAGTTAGTTCACATGAAACCAGTGTTTTATACCACCAGAATTCACTGAAAAGTAGTATTCAACTGTAAAACAGTTGAAAGACAAGTGTATATAGCTTCGCAAGTTCAGAGAAGAGTGTATAAAGTTGCTTCTACATGTGGTGAAGTCGCACAAGTAGAGGAGAAGGCCCATTATAGGAAACAGCTAGAAATCAGTAGTCATTCAGAGCAAATACTAATGAATATCACAGAATAGTGAGAGAACAAGTGTAAAAGACATCAAAATGTAAGTCTCTAGTCTAGACAGGATGTTTTACACTGCAGAAATCTTTGAAATAGAGTTAGTTCACATGACACCAGTGTTTGAAACCACCAGAGTTCACTGAAAAGTAGTATTAAACTGTAAAACAGTTGAAAGACAAGTGCATATAGCTTCGCAAGTTCAGAGAAGAGTGTATAAAGTTGCTTCTACATGTGGTGAAGTTCCACAAGTAGAGGAGAAGGCCCATTATAGGAAACAGGTAGAAATCAGTAGTCATTCAGAGCAAATACTAATGAATCTCACAGAATAGTGAGAGAACAGTGTAAAAGACATCAAAATGTAAGTCTCTAGTCTAGACAGGATGTTGTACACTGCAGAAATCTTTGAAATAGAGTTAGTTCACATGAAACCAGTGTTTTATACCACCAGAATACACTGAAAAGTAGTATTCAACTGTAAAACAGTTGAAAGACAAGTGTATATAGCTTCGCAAGTTAAGAGAAGAGTGTATAAAGTTGCTTATACATGTGGTGATGTTTCACAAGTAGAGGAGAAGGCCCATTATAAGAAACAGCTAGAAATCAGTAGTCATTCAGAGCAAATACTAATGAATATCACAGAATAGTGAGAGAACAAGTGTAAAAGACATCAAAATGTAAGTCTCTAGTCTGGAAAGGATGTTGTACACTGCAGAAATCCTTGAAATAGAGTTAGTTCACAAGAAACCAGTGTTTGAAACCACCAGAGTTCACTGAAAAGTAGCATTCAACTGTAAAACAGTTGAAAGACAAGTTTATGTAGCTTCGCAAGTTCAGAGAAGAGTGTATAAAGTTGCTTCTACATGTGGTGAAGTCCCACAAGTAGAGGAGAAGGCCCATTATAGGAAACAGGTAGAAATCAGTAGTCATTCAGAGCAAATACTAATGAATCTCACAGAATAGTGAGAGAACAAGTGTAAAAGACATCAAAATATAAGTCTCTAGTCTAGTCAGTATGTTGTACACTGCAGAAATCCTTGAAATAGAGTTAGTTCACATGAAACCAGTGTTTTATACCACCAGAATTCACTGAAAAGTAGTATTCAACTGTAAAACAGTTGAAAGACAAGTGTATATAGCTTCGCAAGTTCAGAGAAGAGTGTATAAAGTTGCTTCTACATGTGGTGATGTTCCACAAGTAGAGGAGAAGGCCCATTATAGGAAACAGCTAGAAATCAGTAGTAATTCTGAGCAAATACTAATGAATATCACAGACTTATGAGAAAACAAGTGTAAAAGACATCAAAATGTAAGTTTCTAGTCTAGAAAGGATGTTATACACTACAGAAATCTTTGAAATAGAGTTACTTCACAAGAAACAAGTGTTTCAACCCACTGGAATTCACTGAAAAGTAGTATTTCAGTGTAAAACAGTTGAAAGACAAGTTTATGTAGCTTCGCAAGTTCAGAGAAGAGTGTATAAAGTTGCTTCTACATGTGGTGAAGTCCCACAAGTAGAAAAGAAGGCTCATTATAGGACTCTGCAAGAAAGCAGTAGTAATTCAGAGCAAATCCTAATGAATATCACAGACTTATGAGAGAACAAGTGGAAAGCACATCAAAATGTAAGTTTCTAGTGTAGAAAGGATGTTGTACACTGTAGAAATCCTTGAAATAGAGTTAGTTCACATGAATCCAGTGTTTGAAACCACCAGAATTCACTGATAAGTAGTATTCAACTGTAAAACAGTTGAAAGACAAGTGTATATAGCTTCGCAAGTTCAGAGAAGAGTGTATAAAGTTGCTTCTACATGTGGTGAAGTTCCACAAGTAGAGGAGAAGGCCCATTATAGGAAACAGGTAGAAATCAGTAGTCATTCAGAGCAAATACTAATGAATCTCACAGAATAGTGAGAGAACAAGTGTAAAAGATATTAAAATGTAAGTCTCTAGTCTGGAAAGGATGTTGTACACCGCAGAAATCCTTAAAATAGAGTTAGTTCACATGAAACCAGTGTTTGAAACCACCAGAGTTCACTGAAAAGTAGTATTCAACTGTAAAACAGTTGAAAGACAAGTTTATGTAGCTTCGCAAGTTCAGAGAAGAGTGTATAAACATGTTTGTACATGTGGTGAAGTCCCACAAGTTGAGGAGAAGGCCCATTATAGGAAACAGCTAGAAATCAGTAGTAATTCTGAGGAAATACTAATGAATATCACAGACTTATGAGAGAACAAGTGGAAAAGACATCAAAATGTAAGTCTCTAGTCTAGACAGGATGTTGTACACTGCAGAAATCCTTGAAATAGAGTTAGTTCACATGAAACCAGTGTTTTATACCACCAGAATACACTGAAAAGTAGTATTCAACTGTAAAACAGTTGAAAGACAAGTTTATGTAGCTTCGCAAGTTCAGAGAAGAGTGTATAAAGTTGCTTCTACATGTGGTGAAGTCCCACAAGTAGAGGAGAAGGCCCATTATAGGAAACAGGTAGAAATCAGTAGTCATTCAGAGCAAATACTAATGAATCTCACAGAATAGTGAGAGAACAAGTGTAAAAGACATCAAAATATAAGTCTCTAGTCTAGTCAGTATGTTGTACACTGCAGAAATCCTTGAAATAGAGTTAGTTCACATGAAACCAGTGTTTTATACCACCAGAATTCACTGAAAAGTAGTATTCAACTGTAAAACAGTTGAAAGACAAGTGTATATAGCTTCGCAAGTTCAGAGAAGAGTGTATAAAGTTGCTTCTACATGTGGTGATGTTCCACAAGTAGAGGAGAAGGCCCATTATAGGAAACAGCTAGAAATCAGTAGTAATTCTGAGCAAATACTAATGAATATCACAGACTTATGAGAAAACAAGTGTAAAAGACATCAAAATGTAAGTTTCTAGTCTAGAAAGGATGTTATACACTACAGAAATCTTTGAAATAGAGTTACTTCACAAGAAACAAGTGTTTCAACCCACTGGAATTCACTGAAAAGTAGTATTTCAGTGTAAAACAGTTGAAAGACAAGTTTATGTAGCTTCGCAAGTTCAGAGAAGAGTGTATAAAGTTGCTTCTACATGTGGTGAAGTCCCACAAGTAGAAAAGAAGGCTCATTATAGGACTCTGCAAGAAAGCAGTAGTAATTCAGAGCAAATCCTAATGAATATCACAGACTTATGAGAGAACAAGTGGAAAGCACATCAAAATGTAAGTTTCTAGTGTAGAAAGGATGTTGTACACTGTAGAAATCCTTGAAATAGAGTTAGTTCACATGAATCCAGTGTTTGAAACCACCAGAATTCACTGATAAGTAGTATTCAACTGTAAAACAGTTGAAAGACAAGTGTATATAGCTTCGCAAGTTCAGAGAAGAGTGTATAAAGTTGCTTCTACATGTGGTGAAGTTCCACAAGTAGAGGAGAAGGCCCATTATAGGAAACAGGTAGAAATCAGTAGTCATTCAGAGCAAATACTAATGAATCTCACAGAATAGTGAGAGAACAAGTGTAAAAGATATTAAAATGTAAGTCTCTAGTCTGGAAAGGATGTTGTACACCGCAGAAATCCTTAAAATAGAGTTAGTTCACATGAAACCAGTGTTTGAAACCACCAGAGTTCACTGAAAAGTAGTATTCAACTGTAAAACAGTTGAAAGACAAGTTTATGTAGCTTCGCAAGTTCAGAGAAGAGTGTATAAACTTGTTTGTACATGTGGTGAAGTCCCACAAGTTGAGGAGAAGGCCCATTATAGGAAACAGCTAGAAATCAGTAGTAATTCTGAGGAAATACTAATGAATATCACAGACTTATGAGAGAACAAGTGGAAAAGACATCAAAATGTAAGTCTCTACTCTAGACAGGATGTTGTACACTGCAGAAATCCTTGAAATAGAGTTAGTTCACATGAAACCAGTGTTTTATACCACCAGAATACACTGAAAAGTAGTATTCAACTGTAAAACAGTTGAAAGACAAGTGTATATAGCTTCGCAAGTTCAGAGAAGAGTGTATAAAGTTGCTTCTACATGTGGTGAAGTTCCACAAGTAGAGGAGAAGGCCCATTATAGGAAACAGGTAGAAATCAGTAGTCATTCAGAGCAAATACTAATGAATCTCACAGAATAGTGAGAGAACAAGTGTAAAAGACATCAAAATGTAAGTCTCTAGTCTAGACAGGATGTTGTACACTGCAGAAATCCTTGAAATAGAGTTAGTTCACATGAAACCAGTGTTTTATACCACCAGAATACACTGAAAAGTAGTATTCAACTGTAAAACAGTTGAAAGACAAGTGTATATAGCTTCGCAAGTTCAGAGAAGAGTGTATAAAGTTGCTTCTACATGTGGTGATGTTCCACAAGTAGAGAAGAAGGCCCATTATAGGACACTACAAGAAATCAGTAGTCATTCAGAGCAAATACTAATGAATATCACAGAATAGTGAGAGAACAAGTGTAAAAGACATCAAAATGTAAGTCTCTAGTCTGGAAAGGATGTTGTACACTGCAGAAATCCTTGAAATAGAGTTAGTTCACAAGAAACCAGTGTTTGAAACCACCAGAGTTCACTGAAAAGTAGCATTCAACTGTAAAACAGTTGAAAGACAAGTTTATGTAGCTTCGCAAGTTCAGAGAAGAGAGTATAAAGTTGCTTCTACATGTGGTGAAGTCCCACAAGTAGAGGAGAAGGCCCATTATAGGAAACAGGTAGAAATCAGTAGTCATTCAGAGCAAATACTAATGAATATCACAGAATAGTGAGAGAACAAGTGTAAAAGACATCAAAATATAAGTCTCTAGTCTAGACAGTATGTTGTACACTGCAGAATTCCTTGAAATAGAGTTAGTTCACATGAAACCAGTGTTTTATACCACCAGAATTCACTGAAAAGTAGTATTCAACTGTAAAACAGTTGAAAGACAAGTGTATATAGCTTCGCAAGTTCAGAGAAGAATGTATAAAGTTGCTTCTACATGTGGTGAAGTCGCACAAGTAAAGGAGAAGGCCCATTATAGGAAACAGCTAGAAATCAGTAGTCATTCAGAGCAAATACTAATGAATATCACAGAATAGTGAGAGAACAAGTGTAAAAGACATCAAAATGTAAGTCTCTAGTCTAGACAGGATGTTTTACACTGCAGAAATCTTTGAAATAGAGTTAGTTCACATGAAACCAGTGTTTGAAACCACCAGAGTTCACTGAAAAGTAGTATTAAACTGTAAAACAGTTGAAAGACAAGTGTATATAGCTTCGCAAGTTCAGAGAAGAGTGTATAAAGTTGCTTCTACATGTGGTGAAGTTCCACAAGTAGAGGAGAAGGCCCATTATAGGAAACAGGTAGAAATCAGTAGTCATTCAGAGCAAATACTAATGAATCTCACAGAATAGTGAGAGAACAGTGTAAAAGACATCAAAATGTAAGTCTCTAGTCTAGACAGGATGTTGTACACTGCAGAAATCCTTGAAATAGAGTTAGTTCACATGAAACCAGTGTTTTATACCACCAGAATACACTGAAAAGTAGTATTCAACTGTAAAACAGTTGAAAGACAAGTGTATATAGCTTCGCAAGTTCAGAGAAGAGTGTATAAAGTTGCTTATACATGTGGTGATGTTTCACAAGTAGAGGAGAAGGCCCATTATAGGAAACAGCTAGCAATCAGTAGTCATTCAGAGCAAATACTAATGAATATCACAGAATAGTGAGAGAACAAGTGTAAAAGACATCAAATTGTAAGTCTCTAGTCAGGAAAGGATGTTGTACACTGCAGAAATCCTTGAAATAGAGTTAGTTCACAAGAAACCAGTGTTTGAAACCACCAGAGTTCACTGAAAAGTAGCATTCAACTGTAAAACAGTTGAAAGACAAGTTTATGTAGCTTCGCAAGTTCAGAGAAGAGTGTATAAAGTTGCTTCAACATGTGGTGAAGTCCCACAAGTAGAAAAGAAGGCTCATTATAGGACTCTGCAAGAAAGCAGTAGTAATTCAGAGCAAATCCTAATGAATATCACAGACTTATGAGAGAATAAGTGGAAAGCACATCAAAATGTAAGTTTCTAGTGTAGAAAGGATGTTGTACACTGTAGAAATCCTTGAAATAGAGTTAGTTCACATGAATCCAGTGTTTGAAACAACCAGAATTCACTGATAAGTAGTATTCAACTGTAAAACAGTTGAAAGACAAGTGTATATAGCTTCGCAAGTTCAGAGAAGAGTGTATAAAGTTGCTTCTACATGTGGTGAAGTTCCACAAGTAGAGGAGAAGGCCCATTATAGGAAACAGGTAGAAATCAGTAGTCATTCAGAGCAAATACTAATGAATCTCACAGAATAGTGAGAGAACAAGTGTAAAAGATATTAAAATGTAAGTCTCTAGTCTGGAAAGGATGTTGTACACCGCAGAAATCCTTAAAATAGAGTTAGTTCACATGAAACCAGTGTTTGAAACCACCAGAGTTCACTGAAAAGTAGTATTCAACTGTAAAACAGTTGAAAGACAAGTTTATGTAGCTTCGCAAGTTCAGAGAAGAGTGTATAAACTTGTTTGTACATGTGGTGAAGTCCCACAAGTTGAGGAGAAGGCCCATTATAGGAAACAGCTAGAAATCAGTAGTAATTCTGAGGAAATACTAATGAATATCACAGACTTATGAGAGAACAAGTGGAAAAGACATCAAAATGTAAGTCTCTAGTCTAGACAGGATGTTGTACACTGCAGAAATCCTTGAAATAGAGTTAGTTCACATGAAACCAGTGTTTTATACCACCAGAATACACTGAAAAGTAGTATTCAACTGTAAAACAGTTGAAAGACAAGTGTATATAGCTTCGCAAGTTCAGAGAAGAGTGTATAAAGTTGCTTCTACATGTGGTGAAGTTCCACAAGTAGAGGAGAAGGCCCATTATAGGAAACAGCTAGAAATCAGTAGTCATTCAGAGCAAATACTAATGAATATCACAGAATAGTGAGAGAACAAGTGTAAAAGACATCAAAATGTAAGTCTCTAGTCTAGACAGGATGTTTTACACTGCAGAAATCTTTGAAATAGAGTTAGTTCACATGACACCAGTGTTTGAAACCACCAGAGTTCACTGAAAAGTAGTATTAAACTGTAAAACAGTTGAAAGACAAGTGTATATAGCTTCGCAAGTTCAGAGAAGAGTGTATAAAGTTGCTTCTACATGTGGTGAAGTTCCACAAGTAGAGGAGAAGGCCCATTATAGGAAACAGGTAGAAATCAGTAGTCATTCAGAGCAAATACTAATGAATCTCACAGAATAGTGAGAGAACAGTGTAAAAGACATCAAAATGTAAGTCTCTAGTCTAGACAGGATGTTGTACACTGCAGAAATCCTTGAAATAGAGTTAGTTCACATGAAACCAGTGTTTTATACCATCAGAATACACTGAAAAGTAGTATTCAACTGTAAAACAGTTGAAAGACAAGTGTATATAGCTTCGCAAGTTCAGAGAAGAGTGTATAAAGTTGCTTATACATGTGGTGATGTTTCACAAGTAGAGGAGAAGGCCCATTATAAGAAACAGCTAGAAATCAGTAGTCATTCAGAGCAAATACTAATGAATATCACAGAATAGTGAGAGAACAAGTGTAAAAGACATCAAAATGTAAGTCTCTAGTCTGGAAAGGATGTTGTACACTGCAGAAATCCTTGAAATAGAGTTAGTTCACAAGAAACCAGTGTTTGAAACCACCAGAGTTCACTGAAAAGTAGCATTCAACTGTAAAACAGTTGAAAGACAAGTTTATGTAGCTTCGCAAGTTCAGAGAAGAGTGTATAAAGTTGCTTCTACATGTGGTGAAGTCCCACAAGTAGAGGAGAAGGCCCATTATAGGAAACAGGTAGAAATCAGTAGTCATTCAGAGCAAATACTAATGAATCTCACAGAATAGTGAGAGAACAAGTGTAAAAGACATCAAAATATAAGTCTCTAGTCTAGACAGTATGTTGTACACTGCAGAAATCCTTGAAATAGATTTAGTTCACATGAAACCAGTGTTTTATACCACCAGAATTCACTGAAAAGTAGTATTCAACTGTAAAACAGTTGAAAGACAAGTGTATATAGCTTCGCAAGTTCAGAGAAGAGTGTATAAAGTTGCTTCTACATGTGGTGATGTTCCACAAGTAGAGGAGAAGGCCCATTATAGGAAACAGCTAGAAATCAGTAGTAATTCTGAGCAAATACTAATGAATATCACAGACTTATGAGAAAACAAGTGTAAAAGACATCAAAATGTAAGTTTCTAGTCTAGAAAGGATGTTATACACTACAGAAATCTTTGAAATAGAGTTACTTCACAAGAAACAAGTGTTTCAACCCACTGGAATTCACTGAAAAGTAGTATTTCAGTGTAAAACAGTTGAAAGACAAGTTTATGTAGCTTCGCAAGTTCAGAGAAGAGTGTATAAAGTTGCTTCTACATGTGGTGAAGTCCCACAAGTAGAAAAGAAGGCTCATTATAGGACTCTGCAAGAAAGCAGTAGTAATTCAGAGCAAATCCTAATGAATATCACAGACTTATGAGAGAACAAGTGGAAAGCACATCAAAATGTAAGTTTCTAGTGTAGAAAGGATGTTGTACACTGTAGAAATCCTTGAAATAGAGTTAGTTCACATGAATCCAGTGTTTGAAACCACCAGAATTCACTGATAAGTAGTATTCAACTGTAAAACAGTTGAAAGACAAGTGTATATAGCTTCGCAAGTTCAGAGAAGAGTGTATAAAGTTGCTTCTACATGTGGTGAAGTTCCACAAGTAGAGGAGAAGGCCCATTATAGGAAACAGGTAGAAATCAGTAGTCATTCAGAGCAAATACTAATGAATCTCACAGAATAGTGAGAGAACAAGTGTAAAAGATATTAAAATGTAAGTCTCTAGTCTGGAAAGGATGTTGTACACCGCAGAAATCCTTAAAATAGAGTTAGTTCACATGAAACCAGTGTTTGAAACCACCAGAGTTCACTGAAAAGTAGTATTCAACTGTAAAACAGTTGAAAGACAAGTTTATGTAGCTTCGCAAGTTCAGAGAAGAGTGTATAAACTTGTTTGTACATGTGGTGAAGTCCCACAAGTTGAGGAGAAGGCCCATTATAGGAAACAGCTAGAAATCAGTAGTAATTCTGAGGAAATACTAATGAATATCACAGACTTATGAGAGAACAAGTGGAAAAGACATCAAAATGTAAGTCTCTAGTCTAGACAGGATGTTGTACACTGCAGAAATCCTTGAAATAGAGTTAGTTCACATGAAACCAGTGTTTTATACCACCAGAATACACTGAAAAGTAGTATTCAACTGTAAAACAGTTGAAAGACAAGTGTATATAGCTTCGCAAGTTCAGAGAAGAGTGTATAAAGTTGCTTCTACATGTGGTGAAGTTCCACAAGTAGAGGAGAAGGCCCATTATAGGAAACAGCTAGAAATCAGTAGTCATTCAGAGCAAATACTAATGAATATCACAGAATAGTGAGAGAACAAGTGTAAAAGACATCAAAATGTAAGTCTCTAGTCTAGACAGGATGTTTTACACTGCAGAAATCTTTGAAATAGAGTTAGTTCACATGACACCAGTGTTTGAAACCACCAGAGTTCACTGAAAAGTAGTATTAAACTGTAAAACAGTTGAAAGACAAGTGTATATAGCTTCGCAAGTTCAGAGAAGAGTGTATAAAGTTGCTTCTACATGTGGTGAAGTTCCACAAGTAGAGGAGAAGGCCCATTATAGGAAACAGGTAGAAATCAGTAGTCATTCAGAGCAAATACTAATGAATCTCACAGAATAGTGAGAGAACAGTGTAAAAGACATCAAAATGTAAGTCTCTAGTCTAGACAGGATGTTGTACACTGCAGAAATCCTTGAAATAGAGTTAGTTCACATGAAACCAGTGTTTTATACCATCAGAATACACTGAAAAGTAGTATTCAACTGTAAAACAGTTGAAAGACAAGTGTATATAGCTTCGCAAGTTCAGAGAAGAGTGTATAAAGTTGCTTATACATGTGGTGATGTTTCACAAGTAGAGGAGAAGGCCCATTATAAGAAACAGCTAGAAATCAGTAGTCATTCAGAGCAAATACTAATGAATATCACAGAATAGTGAGAGAACAAGTGTAAAAGACATCAAAATGTAAGTCTCTAGTCTGGAAAGGATGTTGTACACTGCAGAAATCCTTGAAATAGAGTTAGTTCACAAGAAACCAGTGTTTGAAACCACCAGAGTTCACTGAAAAGTAGCATTCAACTGTAAAACAGTTGAAAGACAAGTTTATGTAGCTTCGCAAGTTCAGAGAAGAGTGTATAAAGTTGCTTCTACATGTGGTGAAGTCCCACAAGTAGAGGAGAAGGCCCATTATAGGAAACAGGTAGAAATCAGTAGTCATTCAGAGCAAATACTAATGAATCTCACAGAATAGTGAGAGAACAAGTGTAAAAGACATCAAAATATAAGTCTCTAGTCTAGACAGTATGTTGTACACTGCAGAAATCCTTGAAATAGATTTAGTTCACATGAAACCAGTGTTTTATACCACCAGAATTCACTGAAAAGTAGTATTCAACTGTAAAACAGTTGAAAGACAAGTGTATATAGCTTCGCAAGTTCAGAGAAGAGTGTATAAAGTTGCTTCTACATGTGGTGATGTTCCACAAGTAGAGGAGAAGGCCCATTATAGGAAACAGCTAGAAATCAGTAGTAATTCTGAGCAAATACTAATGAATATCACAGACTTATGAGAAAACAAGTGTAAAAGACATCAAAATGTAAGTTTCTAGTCTAGAAAGGATGTTATACACTACAGAAATCTTTGAAATAGAGTTACTTCACAAGAAACAAGTGTTTCAACCCACTGGAATTCACTGAAAAGTAGTATTTCAGTGTAAAACAGTTGAAAGACAAGTTTATGTAGCTTCGCAAGTTCAGAGAAGAGTGTATAAAGTTGCTTCTACATGTGGTGAAGTCCCACAAGTAGAAAAGAAGGCTCATTATAGGACTCTGCAAGAAAGCAGTAGTAATTCAGAGCAAATCCTAATGAATATCACAGACTTATGAGAGAACAAGTGGAAAGCACATCAAAATGTAAGTTTCTAGTGTAGAAAGGATGTTGTACACTGTAGAAATCCTTGAAATAGAGTTAGTTCACATGAATCCAGTGTTTGAAACCACCAGAATTCACTGATAAGTAGTATTCAACTGTAAAACAGTTGAAAGACAAGTGTATATAGCTTCGCAAGTTCAGAGAAGAGTGTATAAAGTTGCTTCTACATGTGGTGAAGTTCCACAAGTAGAGGAGAAGGCCCATTATAGGAAACAGGTAGAAATCAGTAGTCATTCAGAGCAAATACTAATGAATCTCACAGAATAGTGAGAGAACAAGTGTAAAAGATATTAAAATGTAAGTCTCTAGTCTGGAAAGGATGTTGTACACCGCAGAAATCCTTAAAATAGAGTTAGTTCACATGAAACCAGTGTTTGAAACCACCAGAGTTCACTGAAAAGTAGTATTCAACTGTAAAACAGTTGAAAGACAAGTTTATGTAGCTTCGCAAGTTCAGAGAAGTGTGTATAAACTTGTTTGTACATGTGGTGAAGTCCCCCAAGTTGAGGAGAAGGCCCATTATAGGAAACAGCTAGAAATCAGTAGTAATTCTGAGGAAATACTAATGAATATCACAGACTTATGAGAGAACAAGTGGAAAAGACATCAAAATGTAAGTCTCTAGTCTAGACAGTATGTTGTACACTGCAGAAATCCTTGAAATAGAGTTAGTTCACATGAAACCAGTGTTTTATACCACCAGAATTCACTGAAAAGTAGTATTCAACTGTAAAACAGTTGAAAGACAAGTGTATATAGCTTCGCAAGTTCAGAGAAGAGTGTATAAAGTTGCTTCTACATGTGGTGAAGTCGCACAAGTAGAGGAGAAGGCCCATTATAGGAAACAGCTAGAAATCAGTAGTCATTCAGAGCAAATACTAATGAATATCACAGAATAGTGAGAGAACAAGTGTAAAAGACATCAAAATGTAAGTCTCTAGTCTAGACAGGATGTTTTACACTGCAGAAATCTTTGAAATAGAGTTAGTTCACATGACACCAGTGTTTGAAACCACCAGAGTTCACTGAAAAGTAGTATTAAACTGTAAAACAGTTGAAAGACAAGTGTATATAGCTTCGCAAGTTCAGAGAAGAGTGTATAAAGTTGCTTCTACATGTGGTGAAGTTCCACAAGTAGAGGAGAAGGCCCATTATAGGAAACAGGTAGAAATCAGTAGTCATTCAGAGCAAATACTAATGAATCTCACAGAATAGTGAGAGAACAGTGTAAAAGACATCAAAATGTAAGTCTCTAGTCTAGACAGGATGTTGTACTCTGCAGAAATCCTTGAAATAGAGTTAGTTCACATGAAACCAGTGTTTTATACCACCAGAATACACTGAAAAGTAGTATTCAACTGTAAAACAGTTGAAAGACAAGTGTATATAGCTTCGCAAGTTCAGAGAAGAGTGTATAAAGTTGCTTATACATGTGGTGATGTTTCACAAGTAGAGGAGAAGGCCCATTATAAGAAACAGCTAGAAATCAGTAGTCATTCAGAGCAAATACTAATGAATATCACAGAATAGTGAGAGAACAAGTGTAAAAGACATCAAAATGTAAGTCTCTAGTCTGGAAAGGATGTTGTACACTGCAGAAATCCTTGAAATAGAGTTAGTTCACAAGAAACCAGTGTTTGAAACCACCAGAGTTCACTGAAAAGTAGCATTCAACTGTAAAACAGTTGAAAGACAAGTTTATGTAGCTTCGCAAGTTCAGAGAAGAGTGTATAAAGTTGCTTCTACATGTGGTGAAGTCCCACAAGTAGAGGAGAAGGCCCATTATAGGAAACAGGTAGAAATCAGTAGTCATTCAGAGCAAATACTAATGAATCTCACAGAATAGTGAGAGAACAAGTGTAAAAGACATCAAAATATAAGTCTCTAGTCTAGACAGTATGTTGTACACTGCAGAAATCCTTGAAATAGAGTTAGTTCACATGAAACCAGTGTTTTATACCACCAGAATTCACTGAAAAGTAGTATTCAACTGTAAAACAGTTGAAAGACAAGTGTATATAGCTTCGCAAGTTCAGAGAAGAGTGTATAAAGTTGCTTCTACATGTGGTGATGTTCCACAAGTAGAGGAGAAGGCCCATTATAGGAAACAGCTAGAAATCAGTAGTAATTCTGAGCAAATACTAATGAATATCACAAACTTATGAGAAAACAAGTGTAAAAGACATCAAAATGTAAGTTTCTAGTCTAGAAAGGATGTTATACACTACAGAAATCTTTGAAATAGAGTTACTTCAAAAGAAACAAGTGTTTCAACCCACTGGAATTCACTGAAAAGTAGTATTTCAGTGTAAAACAGTTGAAAGACAAGTTTATGTAGCTTCGCAAGTTCAGAGAAGAGTGTATAAAGTTGCTTCTACATGTGGTGAAGTCCCACAAGTAGAAAAGAAGGCTCATTATAGGACTCTGCAAGAAAGCAGTAGTAATTCAGAGCAAATCCTAATGAATATCACAGACTTATGAGAGAACAAGTGGAAAGCACATCAAAATGTAAGTTTCTAGTGTAGAAAGGATGTTGTACACTGTAGAAATCCTTGAAATAGAGTTAGTTCACATGAATCCAGTGTTTGAAACCACCAGAATTCACTGATAAGTAGTATTCAACTGTAAAACAGTTGAAAGACAAGTGTATATAGCTTCGCAAGTTCAGAGAAGAGTGTATAAAGTTGCTTCTACATGTGGTGAAGTTCCACAAGTAGAGGAGAAGGCCCATTATAGGAAACAGGTAGAAATCAGTAGTCATTCAGAGCAAATACTAATGAATCTCACAGAATAGTGAGAGAACAAGTGTAAAAGATATTAAAATGTAAGTCTCTAGTCTGGAAAGGATGTTGTACACCGCAGAAATCCTTAAAATAGAGTTAGTTCACATGAAACCAGTGTTTGAAACCACCAGAGTTCACTGAAAAGTAGTATTCAACTGTAAAACAGTTGAAAGACAAGTTTATGTAGCTTCGCAAGTTCAGAGAAGAGTGTATAAACTTGTTTGTACATGTGGTGAAGTCCCACAAGTTGAGGAGAAGGCCCATTATAGGAAACAGCTAGAAATCAGTAGTAATTCTGAGGAAATACTAATGAATATCACAGACTTATGAGAGAACAAGTGGAAAAGACATCAAAATGTAAGTCTCTAGTCTAGACAGGATGTTGTACACTGCAGAAATCCTTGAAATAGAGTTAGTTCACATGAAACCAGTGTTTTATACCACCAGAATACACTGAAAAGTAGTATTCAACTGTAAAACAGTTGAAAGACAAGTGTATATAGCTTCGCAAGTTCAGAGAAGAGTGTATAAAGTTGCTTCTACATGTGGTGATGTTCCACAAGTAGAGAAGAAGGCCCATTATAGGACACTACAAGAAATCAGTAGTCATTCAGAGCAAATACTAATGAATATCACAGAATAGTGAGAGAACAAGTGTAAAAGACATCAAAATGTAAGTCTCTAGTCTGGAAAGGATGTTGTACACTGCAGAAATCCTTGAAATAGAGTTAGTTCACAAGAAACCAGTGTTTGAAACCACCAGAGTTCACTGAAAAGTAGCATTCAACTGTAAAACAGTTGAAAGACAAGTTTATGTAGCTTCGCAAGTTCAGAGAAGAGAGTATAAAGTTGCTTCTACATGTGGTGAAGTCCCACAAGTAGAGGAGAAGGCCCATTATAGGAAACAGGTAGAAATCAGTAGTCATTCAGAGCAAATACTAATGAATATCACAGAATAGTGAGAGAACAAGTGTAAAAGACATCAAAATATAAGTCTCTAGTCTAGACAGTATGTTGTACACTGCAGAATTCCTTGAAATAGAGTTAGTTCACATGAAACCAGTGTTTTATACCACCAGAATTCACTGAAAAGTAGTATTCAACTGTAAAACAGTTGAAAGACAAGTGTATATAGCTTCGCAAGTTCAGAGAAGAGTGTATAAAGTTGCTTCTACATGTGGTGAAGTCGCACAAGTAAAGGAGAAGGCCCATTATAGGAAACAGCTAGAAATCAGTAGTCATTCAGAGCAAATACTAATGAATATCACAGAATAGTGAGAGAACAAGTGTAAAAGACATCAAAATGTAAGTCTCTAGTCTAGACAGGATGTTTTACACTGCAGAAATCTTTGAAATAGAGTTAGTTCACATGAAACCAGTGTTTGAAACCACCAGAGTTCACTGAAAAGTAGTATTAAACTGTAAAACAGTTGAAAGACAAGTGTATATAGCTTTGCAAGTTCAGAGAAGAGTGTATAAAGTTGCTTCTACATGTGGTGAAGTTCCACAAGTAGAGGAGAAGGCCCATTATAGGAAACAGGTAGAAATCAGTAGTCATTCAGAGCAAATACTAATGAATCTCACAGAATAGTGAGAGAACAGTGTAAAAGACATCAAAATGTAAGTCTCTAGTCTAGACAGGATGTTGTACACTGCAGAAATCCTTGAAATAGAGTTAGTTCACATGAAACCAGTGTTTTATACCACCAGAATACACTGAAAAGTAGTATTCAACTGTAAAACAGTTGAAAGACAAGTGTATATAGCTTCGCAAGTTCAGAGAAGAGTGTATAAAGTTGCTTATACATGTGGTGATGTTTCACAAGTAGAGGAGAAGGCCCATTATAGGAAACAGCTAGCAATCAGTAGTCATTCAGAGCAAATACTAATGAATATCACAGAATAGTGAGAGAACAAGTGTAAAAGACATCAAATTGTAAGTCTCTAGTCTGGAAAGGATGTTGTACACTGCAGAAATCCTTGAAATAGAGTTAGTTCACAAGAAACCAGTGTTTGAAACCACCAGAGTTCACTGAAAAGTAGCATTCAACTGTAAAACAGTTGAAAGACAAGTTTATGTAGCTTCGCAAGTTCAGAGAAGAGTGTATAAAGTTGCTTCAACATGTGGTGAAGTCCCACAAGTAGAAAAGAAGGCTCATTATAGGACTCTGCAAGAAAGCAGTAGTAATTCAGAGCAAATCCTAATGAATATCACAGACTTATGAGAGAACAAGTGGAAAGCACATCAAAATGTAAGTTTCTAGTGTAGAAAGGATGTTGTACACTGTAGAAATCCTTGAAATAGAGTTAGTTCACATGAATCCAGTGTTTGAAACCACCAGAATTCACTGATAAGTAGTATTCAACTGTAAAACAGTTGAAAGACAAGTGTATATAGCTTCGCAAGTTCAGAGAAGAGTGTATAAAGTTGCTTCTACATGTGGTGATGTTTCACAAGTAGAGGAGAAGGCCCATTATAAGAAACAGCTAGAAATCAGTAGTCATTCAGAGCAAATACTAATGAATATCACAGAATAGTGAGAGAACAAGTGTAAAAGACATCAAAATGTAAGTCTCTAGTCTGGAAAGGATGTTGTACACTGCAGAAATCCTTGAAATAGAGTTAGTTCACAAGAAACCAGTGTTTGAAACCACCAGAGTTCACTGAAAAGTAGCATTCAACTGTAAAACAGTTGAAAGACAAGTTTATGTAGCTTCGCAAGTTCAGAGAAGAGTGTATAAAGTTGCTTCTACATGTGGTGAAGTTCCACAAGTAGAGGAGAAGGCCCATTATAGGAAACAGGTAGAAATCAGTAGTCATTCTGAGCAAATACTAATGAATATCACAGACTTATGAGAAAACAACTGTAAAAGACATCAAAATGTAAGTTTCTAGTCTAGAAAGGATGTTATACACTACAGAAATCTTTGAAATAGAGTTACTTCACAAGAAACAAGTGTTTCAACCCACTGGAATTCACTGAAAAGTAGTATTTCAGTGTAAAACAGTTGAAAGACAAGTTTATGTAGCTTCGCAAGTTCAGAGAAGAGTGTATAAAGTTGCTTCTACATGTGGTGAAGTCCCACAAGTAGAAAAGAAGGCTCATTATAGGACTCTGCAAGAAAGCAGTAGTAATTCAGAGCAAATCCTAATGAATATCACAGACTTATGAGAGAACAAGTGGAAAGCACATCAAAATGTAAGTTTCTAGTGTAGAAAGGATGTTGTCCACTGTAGAAATCCTTGAAATAGAGTTAGTTCACATGAATCCAGTGTTTGAAACCACCAGAATTCACTGATAAGTAGTATTCAACTGTAAAACAGTTGAAAGACAAGTGTATATAGCTTCGCAAGTTCAGAGAAGAGTGTATAAAGTTGCTTCTACATGTGGTGAAGTTCCACAAGTAGAGGAGAAGGCCCATTATAGGAAACAGGTAGAAATCAGTAGTCATTCAGAGCAAATACTAATGAATCTCACAGAATAGTGAGAGAACAAGTGTAAAAGATATTAAAATGTAAGTCTCTAGTCTGGAAAGGATGTTGTACACCGCAGAAATCCTTAAAATAGAGTTAGTTCACATGAAACCAGTGTTTGAAACCACCAGAGTTCACTGAAAAGTAGTATTCAACTGTAAAACAGTTGAAAGACAAGTTTATGTAGCTTCGCAAGTTCAGAGAAGAGTGTATAAACTTGTTTGTACATGTGGTGAAGTCCCACAAGTTGAGGAGAAGGCCCATTATAGGAAACAGCTAGAAATCAGTAGTAATTCTGAGGAAATACTAATGAATATCACAGACTTATGAGAGAACAAGTGGGAAAGACATCAAAATGTAAGTCTCTAGTCTAGACAGGATGTTGTACACTGCAGAAATCCTTGAAATAGAGTTAGTTCACATGAAACCAGTGTTTTATACCACCAGAATACACTGAAAAGTAGTATTCAACTGTAAAACAGTTGAAAGACAAGTGTATATAGCTTCGCAAGTTCAGAGAAGAGTGTATAAAGTTGCTTCTACATGTGGTGATGTTCCACAAGTAGAGAAGAAGGCCCATTATATGACACTACAAGAAATCAGTAGTCATTCAGAGCAAATACTAATGAATATCACAGAATAGTGAGAGAACAAGTGTAAAAGACATCAAAATGTAAGTCTCTAGTCTGGAAAGGATGTTGTACACTGCAGAAATCCTTGAAATAGAGTTAGTTCACAAGAAACCAGTGTTTGAAACCACCAGAGTTCACTGAAAAGTAGCATTCAACTGTAAAACAGTTGAAAGACAAGTTTATGTAGCTTCGCAAGTTCAGAGAAGAGAGTATAAAGTTGCTTCTACATGTGGTGAAGTCCCACAAGTAGAGGAGAAGGCCCATTATAGGAAACAGGTAGAAATCAGTAGTCATTCAGAGCAAATACTAATGAATATCACAGAATAGTGAGAGAACAAGTGTAAAAGACATCAAAATATAAGTCTCTAGTCTAGACAGTATGTTGTACACTGCAGAATTCCTTGAAATAGAGTTAGTTCACATGAAACCAGTGTTTTATACCACCAGAATTCACTGAAAAGTAGTATTCAACTGTAAAACAGTTGAAAGACAAGTGTATATAGCTTCGCAAGTTCAGAGAAGAGTGTATAAAGTTGCTTCTACATGTGGTGAAGTCGCACAAGTAAAGGAGAAGGCCCATTATAGGAAACAGCTAGAAATCAGTAGTCATTCAGAGCAAATACTAATGAATATCACAGAATAGTGAGAGAACAAGTGTAAAAGACATCAAAATGTAAGTCTCTAGTCTAGACAGGATGTTTTACACTGCAGAAATCTTTGAAATAGAGTTAGTTCACATGAAACCAGTGTTTGAAACCACCAGAGTTCACTGAAAAGTAGTATTAAACTGTAAAACAGTTGAAAGACAAGTGTATATAGCTTCGCAAGTTCAGAGAAGAGTGTATAAAGTTGCTTCTACATGTGGTGAAGTTCCACAAGTAGAGGAGAAGGCCCATTATAGGAAACAGGTAGAAATCAGTAGTCATTCAGAGCAAATACTAATGAATCTCACAGAATAGTGAGAGAACAGTGTAAAAGACATCAAAATGTAAGTCTCTAGTCTAGACAGGATGTTGTACACTGCAGAAATCCTTGAAATAGAGTTAGTTCACATGAAACCAGTGTTTTATACCACCAGAATACACTGAAAAGTAGTATTCAACTGTAAAACAGTTGAAAGACAAGTGTATATAGCTTCGCAAGTTCAGAGAAGAGTGTATAAAGTTGCTTATACATGTGGTGATGTTTCACAAGTAGAGGAGAAGGCCCATTATAGGAAACAGCTAGCAATCAGTAGTCATTCAGAGCAAATACTAATGAATATCACAGAATAGTGAGAGAACAAGTGTAAAAGACATCAAATTGTAAGTCTCTAGTCTGGAAAGGATGTTGTACACTGCAGAAATCCTTGAAATAGAGTTAGTTCACAAGAAACCAGTGTTTGAAACCACCAGAGTTCACTGAAAAGTAGCATTCAACTGTAAAACAGTTGAAAGACAAGTTTATGTAGCTTCGCAAGTTCAGAGAAGAGTGTATAAAGTTGCTTCAACATGTGGTGAAGTCCCACAAGTAGAAAAGAAGGCTCATTATAGGACTCTGCAAGAAAGCAGTAGTAATTCAGAGCAAATCCTAATGAATATCACAGACTTATGAGAGAACAAGTGGAAAGCACATCAAAATGTAAGTTTCTAGTGTAGAAAGGATGTTGTACACTGTAGAAATCCTTGAAATAGAGTTAGTTCACATGAATCCAGTGTTTGAAACCACCAGAATTCACTGATAAGTAGTATTCAACTGTAAAACAGTTGAAAGACAAGTGTATATAGCTTCGCAAGTTCAGAGAAGAGTGTATAAAGTTGCTTCTACATGTGGTGAAGTTCCACAAGTAGAGGAGAAGGCCCATTATAGGAAACAGGTAGAAATCAGTAGTCATTCAGAGCAAATACTAATGAATCTCACAGAATAGTGAGAGAACAAGTGTAAAAGATATTAAAATGTAAGTCTCTAGTCTGGAAAGGATGTTGTACACCGCAGAAATCCTTAAAATAGAGTTAGTTCACATGAAACCAGTGTTTGAAACCACAAGAGTTCACTGAAAAGTAGTATTCAACTGTAAAACAGTTGAAAGACAAGTTTATGTAGCTTCGCAAGTTCAGAGAAGAGTGTATAAACTTGTTTGTACATGTGGTGAAGTCCCACAAGTTGAGGAGAAGGCCCATTATAGGAAACAGCTAGAAATCAGTAGTAATTCTGAGGAAATACTAATGAATATCACAGACTTATGAGAGAACAAGTGGAAAAGACATCAAATGTAAGTCTCTAGTCTAGACAGGATGTTGTACACTGCAGAAATCCTTGAAATAGAGTTAGTTCACATGAAACCAGTGTTTTATACCACCAGAATACACTGAAAAGTAGTATTCAACTGTAAAACAGTTGAAAGACAAGTGTATATAGCTTCGCAAGTTCAGAGAAGAGTGTATAAAGTTGCGTCTACATGTGGTGAAGTTCCACAAGTAGAGGAGAAGGCCCATTATAGGAAACAGGTAGAAATCAGTAGTCATTCAGAGCATATACTAATGAATCTCACAGAATAGTGAGAGAACAAGTGTAAAAGACATCAAAATGTAAGTCTCTAGTCTAGACAGGATGTTGTACACTGCAGAAATCCTTGAAATAGAGTTAGTTCACATGAAACCAGTGTTTTATACCACCAGAATACACTGAAAAGTAGTATTCAACTGTAAAACAGTTGAAAGACAAGTGTATATAGCTTCGCAAGTTGGAGAAGAGTGTATAAAGTTGCTTCTACATGTGGTGATGTTCCACATGTAGAGGAGAAGGCCCATTATAGGAAACAGCTAGAAATCAATAGTAATTCTGAGGAAATACTAATGAATATCACAGACTTATGAGAGAACAAGTGGAAAAGACATCAAAATGTAAGTCTCTAGTCTAGACAGGATGTTGTACACTGCAGAAATCCTTGAAATAGAGTTAGTTCACATGAAACCAGTGTTTTATACCACCAGAATACACTGAAAAGTAGTATTCAACTGTAAAACAGTTGAAAGACAAGTGTATATAGCTTCGCAAGTTCAGAGAAGAGTGTATAAAGTTGCTTCTACATGTGGTGATGTTCCACAAGTAGAGAAGAAGGCCCATTATAGGACACTACAAGAAATCAGTAGTCATTCAGAGCAAATACTAATGAATATCACAGAATAGTGAGGGAACAAGTGTAAAAGACATCAAAATGTAAGTCTCTAGTCTAGACAGTATGTTGTACACTGCAGAAATCCTTGAAATAGAGTTAGTTCACATGAAACCAGTGTTTTATACCACCAGAATTCACTGAAAAGTAGTATTCAACTGTAAAACAGTTGAAAGACAAGTGTATATAGCTTCGCAAGTTCAGAGAAGAGTGTATAAAGTTGCTTCTACATGTGGTGAAGTCGCACAAGTAGAGGAGAAGGCCCATTATAGGAAACAGCTAGAAATCAGTAGTAATTCTGAGGAAATCCTAATGAAAATCACAGACTTATGAGAGAACAAGTGGAAAAGACATCAAAATGTAAGTCTCTAGTCTAGACAGTATGTTGTACACTGCAGAAACCCTTGAAATAGAGTTAGTTCACATGAAACCAGTGTTTTATACCACCAGAATACACTGAAAAGTAGTATTCAACTGTAAAACAGTTGAAAGACAAGTGTATATAGCTTCGCAAGTTCAGAGAAGAGTGTATAAAGTTGCTTATACATGTGGTGATGTTTCACAAGTAGAGGAGAAGGCCCATTATAAGAAACAGCTAGAAATCAGTAGTCATTCAGAGCAAATACTAATGAATATCACAGAATAGTGAGAGAACAAGTGTAAAAGACATCAAAATGTAAGTCTCTAGTCTGGAAAGGATGTTGTACACTGCAGAAATCCTTGAAATAGAGTTAGTTCACAAGAAACCAGTGTTTGAAACCACCAGAGTTCACTGAAAAGTAGCATTCAACTGTAAAACAGTTGAAAGACAAGTTTATGTAGCTTCGCAAGTTCAGAGAAGAGTGTATAAAGTTGCTTCTACATGTGGTGAAGTCCCAAAAGTAGAGGAGAAGGCCCATTATAGGAAACAGGTAGAAATCAGTAGTCATTCAGAGCAAATACTAATGAATCTCACAGAATAGTGAGAGAACAAGTGTAAAAGACATCAAAATATAAGTCTCTAGTCTAGACAGTATGTTGTACACTGCAGAAATCCTTGAAATAGAGTTAGTTCACATGAAACCAGTGTTTTATACCACCAGAATTCACTGAAAAGTAGTATTCAACTGTAAAACAGTTGAAAGACAAGTGTATATAGCTTCGCAAGTTCAGAGAAGAGTGTATAAAGTTGCTTCTACATGTGGTGATGTTCCACAAGTAGAGGAGAAGGCCCATTATAGGAAACAGCTAGAAATCAGTAGTAATTCTGAGCAAATACTAATGAATATCACAGACTTATGAGAAAACAAGTGTAAAAGACATCAAAATGTAAGTTTCTAGTCTAGAAAGGCTGTTATACACTACAGAAATCTTTGAAATAGAGTTACTTCACAAGAAACAAGTGTTTCAACCCACTGGAATTCACTGAAAAGTAGTATTTCAGTGTAAAACAGTTGAAAGACAAGTTTATGTAGCTTCGCAAGTTCAGAGAAGAGTGTATAAAGTTGCTTCTACATGTGGTGAAGTCCCACAAGTAGAAAAGAAGGCTCATTATAGGACTCTGCAAGAAAGCAGTAGTAATTCAGAGCAAATCCTAATGAATATCACAGACTTATGAGAGAACAAGTGGAAAGCACATCAAAATGTAAGTTTCTAGTGTAGAAAGGATGTTGTACACTGTAGAAATCCTTGAAATAGAGTTAGTTCACATGAATCCAGTGTTTGAAACCACCAGAATTCACTGATAAGTAGTATTCAACTGTAAAACAGTTGAAAGACAAGTGTATATAGCTTCGCAAGTTCAGAGAAGAGTGTATAAAGTTGCTTCTACATGTGGTGAAGTTCCACAAGTAGAGGAGAAGGCCCATTATAGGAAACAGGTAGAAATCAGTAGTCATTCAGAGCAAATACTAATGAATCTCACAGAATAGTGAGAGAACAAGTGTAAAAGATATTAAAATGTAAGTCTCTAGTCTGGAAAGGATGTTGTACACCGCAGAAATCCTTAAAATAGAGTTAGTTCACATGAAACCAGTGTTTGAAACCACCAGAGTTCACTGAAAAGTAGTATTCAACTGTAAAACAGTTGAAAGACAAGTTTATGTAGCTTCGCAAGTTCAGAGAAGAGTGTATAAACTTGTTTGTACATGTGGTGAAGTCCCACAAGTTGAGGAGAAGGCCCATTATAGGAAACAGCTAGAAATCAGTAGTAATTCTGAGGAAATACTAATGAATATCACAGACTTATGAGAGAACAAGTGGAAAAGACATCAAAATGTAAGTCTCTAGTCTAGACAGGATGTTGTACACTGCAGAAATCCTTGAAATAGAGTTAGTTCACATGAAACCAGTGTTTTATACCACCAGAATACACTGAAAAGTAGTATTCAACTGTAAAACAGTTGAAAGACAAGTGTATATAGCTTCGCAAGTTCAGAGAAGAGTGTATAAAGTTGCTTCTACATGTGGTGAAGTTCCACAAGTAGAGGAGAAGGCCCATTATAGGAAACAGCTAGAAATCAGTAGTCATTCAGAGCAAATACTAATGAATCTCACAGAATAGTGAGAGAACAAGTGTAAAAGACATCAAAATGTAAGTCTCTAGTCTAGACAGGATGTTGTACACTGCAGAAATCCTTGAAATAGAGTTAGTTCACATGAAACCAGTGTTTTATACCACCAGAATACACTGAAAAGTAGTATTCAACTGTAAAACAGTTGAAAGACAAGTGTATATAGCTTCGCAAGTTGGAGAAGAGTGTATAAAGTTGCTTCTACATGTGGTGATGTTCCACATGTAGAGGAGAAGGCCCATTATAGGAAACAGCTAGAAATCAATAGTAATTCTGAGGAAATACTAATGAATATCACAGACTTATGAGAGAACAAGTGGAAAAGACATCAAAATGTAAGTCTCTAGTCTAGACAGGATGTTGTACACTGCAGAAATCCTTGAAATAGAGTTAGTTCACATGAAACCAGTGTTTTATACCACCAGAATACACTGAAAAGTAGTATTCAACTGTAAAACAGTTGAAAGACAAGTGTATATAGCTTCGCAAGTTCAGAGAAGAGTGTATAAAGTTGCTTCTACATGTGGTGATGTTCCACAAGTAGAGAAGAAGGCCCATTATAGGACACTACAAGAAATCAGTAGTCATTCAGAGCAAATACTAATGAATATCACAGAATAGTGAGAGAACAAGTGTAAAAGACATCAAAATGTAAGTCTCTAGTCTGGAAAGGATGTTGTACACTGCAGAAATCCTTGAAATAGAGTTAGTTCACAAGAAACCAGTGTTTGAAACCACCAGAGTTCACTGAAAAGTAGCATTCAACTGTAAAACAGTTGAAAGACAAGTTTATGTAGCTTCGCAAGTTCAGAGAAGAGAGTATAAAGTTGCTTCTACATGTGGTGAAGTCCCACAAGTAGAGGAGAAGGCCCATTATAGGAAACAGGTAGAAATCAGTAGTCATTCAGAGCAAATACTAATGAATATCACAGAATAGTGAGAGAACAAGTGTAAAAGACATCAAAATATAAGTCTCTAGTCTAGACAGTATGTTGTACACTGCAGAAATCCTTGAAATAGAGTTAGTTCACATGAAACCAGTGTTTTATACCACCAGAATTCACTGAAAAGTAGTATTCAACTGTAAAACAGTTGAAAGACAAGTGTATATAGCTTCGCAAGTTCAGAGAAGAGTGTATAAAGTTGCTTCTACATGTGGTGAAGTCGCACAAGTAGAGGAGAAGGCCCATTATAGGAAACAGCTAGAAATCAGTAGTCATTCAGAGCAAATACTAATGAATATCACAGAATAGTGAGAGAACAAGTGTAAAAGACATAAAAATGTAAGTCTCTAGTCTAGACAGGATGTTTTACACTGCAGAAATCTTTGAAATAGAGTTAGTTCACATGAAACCAGTGTTTGAAACCACCAGAGTTCACTGAAAAGTAGTATTCAACTGTAAAACAGTTGAAAGACAAGTTTATGTAGCTTCGCAAGTTCAGAGAAGAGTGTATAAACTTGTTTGTACATGTGGTGAAGTCCCACAAGTTGAGGAGAAGGCCCATTATAGGAAACAGCTAGAAATCAGTAGTAATTCTGAGGAAATACTAATGAATATCACAGACTTATGAGATAACAAGTGGAAAAGACATCAAAATGTAAGTCTCTAGTCTAGACAGGATGTTGTACACTGCAGAAATCCTTGAAATAGAGTTAGTTCACATGAAACCAGTGTTTTATTCCACCAGAATACACTGAAAAGTAGTATTCAACTGTAAAACAGTTGAAAGACAAGTGTATATAGCTTCGCAAGTTCAGAGAAGAGTGTATAAAGTTGCTTCTACATGTGGTGAAGTTCCACAAGTAGAGGAGAAGGCCCATTATAGGAAACAGGTAGAAATCAGTAGTCATTCAGAGCAAATACTAATGAATCTCACAGAATAGTGAGAGAACAAGTGTAAAAGACATCAAAATGTAAGTCTCTAGTCTAGACAGGATGTTGTACACTGCAGAAATCCTTGAAATAGAGTTAGTTCACATGAAACCAGTGTTTTATACCACCAGAATACACTGAAAAGTAGTATTCAACTGTAAAACAGTTGAAAGACAAGTGTATATAGCTTCGCAAGTTGGAGAAGAGTGTATAAAGTTGCTTCTACATGTGGTGATGTTCCACATGTAGAGGAGAAGGCCCATTATAGGAAACAGCTAGAAATCAATAGTAATTCTGAGGAAATACTAATGAATATCACAGACTTATGAGAGAACAAGTGGAAAAGACATCAAAATATAAGTCTCTAGTCTAGACAGGATGTTGTACACTGCAGAAATCCTTGAAATAGAGTTAGTTCACATGAAACCAGTGTTTTATACCACCAGAATACACTGAAAAGTAGTATTCAACTGTAAAACAGTTGAAAGACAAGTGTATATAGCTTCGCAAGTTCAGAGAAGAGTGTATAAAGTTGCTTCTACATGTGGTGATGTTCCACAAGTAGAGAAGAAGGCCCATTATAGGACACTACAAGAAATCAGTAGTCATTCAGAGCAAATACTAATGAATATCACAGAATAGTGAGAGAACAAGTGTAAAAGACATCAAAATGTAAGTCTCTAGTCTGGAAAGGATGTTGTACACTGCAGAAATCCTTGAAATAGAGTTAGTTCACAAGAAACCAGTGTTTGAAACCACCAGAGTTCACTGAAAAGTAGCATTCAACTGTAAAACAGTTGAAAGACAAGTTTATGTAGCTTCGCAAGTTCAGAGAAGAGAGTATAAAGTTGCTTCTACATGTGGTGAAGTCCCACAAGTAGAGGAGAAGGCCCATTATAGGAAACAGGTAGAAATCAGTAGTCATTCAGAGCAAATACTAATGAATATCACAGAATAGTGAGAGAACAAGTGTAAAAGACATCAAAATATAAGTCTCTAGTCTAGACAGTATGTTGTACACTGCAGAAATCCTTGAAATAGAGTTAGTTCACATGAAACCAGTGTTTTATACCACCAGAATTCACTGAAAAGTAGTATTCAACTGTAAAACAGTTGAAAGACAAGTGTATATAGCTTCGCAAGTTCAGAGAAGAGTGTATAAAGTTGCTTCTACATGTGGTGAAGTCGCACAAGTAGAGGAGAAGGCCCATTATAGGAAACAGCTAGAAATCAGTAGTCATTCAGAGCAAATACTAATGAATATCACAGAATAGTGAGAGAACAAGTGTAAAAGACATCAAAATGTAAGTCTCTAGTCTAGACAGGATGTTTTACACTGCAGAAATCTTTGAAATAGAGTTAGTTCACATGAAACCAGTGTTTGAAACCACCAGAGTTCACTGAAAAGTAGTATTCAACTGTAAAACAGTTGAAAGACAAGTTTATGTAGCTTCGCAAGTTCAGAGAAGAGTGTATAAACTTGTTTGTACATGTGGTGAAGTCCCACAAGTTGAGGAGAAGGCCCATTATAGGAAACAGCTAGAAATCAGTAGTAATTCTGAGGAAATACTAATGAATATCACAGACTTATGAGAGAACAAGTGGAAAAGACATCAAAATGTAAGTCTCTAGTCTAGACAGGATGTTGTACACTGCAGAAATCCTTGAAATAGAGTTAGTTCACATGAAACCAGTGTTTTATACCACCAGAATACACTGAAAAGTAGTATTCAACTGTAAAACAGTTGAAAGACAAGTGTATATAGCTTCGCAAGTTCAGAGAAGAGTGTATAAAGTTGCTTCTACATGTGGTGAAGTTCCACAAGTAGAGGAGAAGGCCCATTATAGGAAACAGGTAGAAATCAGTAGTCATTCAGAGCAAATACTAATGAATCTCACAGAATAGTGAGAGAACAAGTGTAAAAGACATCAAAATGTAAGTCTCTAGTCTAGACAGGATGTTGTACACTGCAGAAATCCTTGAAATAGAGTTAGTTCACATGAAACCAGTGTTTTATACCACCAGAATACACTGAAAAGTAGTATTCAACTGTAAAACAGTTGAAAGACAAGTGTATATAGCTTCGCAAGTTGGAGAAGAGTGTATAAAGTTGCTTCTACATGTGGTGATGTTCCACATGTAGAGGAGAAGGCCCATTATAGGAAACAGCTAGAAATCAATAGTAATTCTGAGGAAATACTAATGAATATCACAGACTTATGAGAGAACAAGTGGAAAAGACATCAAAATGTAAGTCTCTAGTCTAGACAGGATGTTGTACACTGCAGAAATCCTTGAAATAGAGTTAGTTCACATGAAACCAGTGTTTTATACCACCAGAATACACTGAAAAGTAGTATTCAACTGTAAAACAGTTGAAAGACAAGTGTATATAGCTTCGCAAGTTCAGAGAAGAGTGTATAAAGTTGCTTCTACATGTGGTGATGTTCCACAAGTAGAGAAGAAGGCCCATTATAGGACACTACAAGAAATCAGTGGTCATTCAGAGCAAATACTAATGAATATCACAGAATAGTGAGAGAACAAGTGTAAAAGACATCAAAATGTAAGTCTCTAGTCTGGAAAGGATGTTGTACACTGCAGAAATCCTTGAAATAGAGTTAGTTCACAAGAAACCGTGTTTGAAACCACCAGAGTTCACTGAAAAGTAGCATTCAACTGTAAAACAGTTGAAAGACAAGTTTATGTAGCTTCGCAAGTTCAGAGAAGAGAGTATAAAGTTGCTTCTACATGTGGTGAAGTCCCACAAGTAGAGGAGAAGGCCCATTATAGGAAACAGGTAGAAATCAGTAGTCATTCAGAGCAAATACTAATGAATATCACAGAATAGTGAGAGAACAAGTGTAAAAGACATCAAAATATAAGTCTCTAGTCTAGACAGTATGTTGTACACTGCAGAAATCCTTGAAATAGAGTTAGTTCACATGAAACCAGTGTTTTATACCACCAGAATTCACTGAAAAGTAGTATTCAACTGTAAAACAGTTGAAAGACAAGTGTATATAGCTTCGCAAGTTCAGAGAAGAGTGTATAAAGTTGCTTCTACATGTGGTGAAGTCGCACAAGTAGAGGAGAAGGCCCATTATAGGAAACAGCTAGAAATCAGTAGTCATTCAGAGCAAATACTAATGAATATCACAGAATAGTGAGAGAACAAGTGTAAAAGACATCAAAATGTAAGTCTCTAGTCTAGACAGGATGTTTTACACTGCAGAAATCTTTGAAATAGAGTTAGTTCACATGAAACCAGTGTTTGAAACCACCAGAGTTCACTGAAAAGTAGTATTCAACTGTAAAACAGTTGAAAGACAAGTTTATGTAGCTTCGCAAGTTCAGAGAAGAGTGTATAAACTTGTTTGTACATGTGGTGAAGTCCCACAAGTTGAGGAGAAGGCCCATTATAGGAAACAGCTAGAAATCAGTAGTAATTCTGAGGAAATACTAATGAATATCACAGACTTATGAGAGAACAAGTGGAAAAGACATCAAAATGTAAGTCTCTAGTCTAGACAGGATGTTGTACACTGCAGAAATCCTTGAAATAGAGTTAGTTCACATGAAACCAGTGTTTTATACCACCAGAATACACTGAAAAGTAGTATTCAACTGTAAAACAGTTGAAAGACAAGTGTATATAGCTTCGCAAGTTCAGAGAAGAGTGTATAAAGTTGCTTCTACATGTGGTGAAGTTCCACAAGTAGAGGAGAAGGCCCATTATAGGAAACAGGTAGAAATCAGTAGTCATTCAGAGCAAATACTAATGAATCTCACAGAATAGTGAGAGAACAAGTGTAAAAGACATCAAAATGTAAGTCTCTAGTCTAGACAGGATGTTGTACACTGCAGAAATCCTTGAAATAGAGTTAGTTCACATGAAACCAGTGTTTTATACCACCAGAATACACTGAAAAGTAGTATTCAACTGTAAAACAGTTGAAAGACAAGTGTATATAGCTTCGCAAGTTGGAGAAGAGTGTATAAAGATGCTTCTACATGTGGTGATGTTCCACATGTAGAGGAGAAGGCCCATTATAGGAAACAGCTAGAAATCAATAGTAATTCTGAGGAAATACTAATGAATATCACAGACTTATGAGAGAACAAGTGGAAAAGACATCAAAATGTAAGTCTCTAGTCTAGACAGGATGTTGTACACTGCAGAAATCCTTGAAATAGAGTTAGTTCACATGAAACCAGTGTTTTATACCACCAGAATACACTGAAAAGTAGTATTCAACTGTAAAACAGTTGAAAGACAAGTGTATATAGCTTCGCAAGTTCAGAGAAGAGTGTATAAAGTTGCTTCTACATGTGGTGATGTTCCACAAGTAGAGAAGAAGGCCCATTATAGGACACTACAAGAAATCAGTAGTCATTCAGAGCAAATACTAATGAATATCACAGAATAGTGAGAGAACAAGTGTAAAAGACATCAAAATGTAAGTCTCTAGTCTGGAAAGGATGTTGTACACTGCAGAAATCCTTGAAATAGAGTTAGTTCACAAGAAACCAGTGTTTGAAACCACCAGAGTTCACTGAAAAGTAGCATTCAACTGTAAAACAGTTGAAAGACAAGTTTATGTAGCTTCGCAAGTTCAGAGAAGAGAGTATAAAGTTGCTTCTACATGTGGTGAAATCCCACAAGTAGAGGAGAAGGCCCATTATAGGAAACAGGTAGAAATCAGTAGTCATTCAGAGCAAATACTAATGAATATCACAGAATAGTGAGAGAACAAGTGTAAAAGACATCAAAATATAAGTCTCTAGTCTAGACAGTATGTTGTACACTGCAGAAATCCTTGAAATAGAGTTAGTTCACATGAAACCAGTGTTTTATACCACCAGAATACACTGAAAAGTAGTATTCAACTGTAAAACAGTTGAAAGACAAGTGTATATAGCTTCGCAAGTTCAGAGAAGAGTGTATAAAGTTGCTTATACATGTGGTGATGTTTCACAAGTAGAGGAGAAGGCCCATTATAGGAAACAGCTAGCAATCAGTAGTCATTCAGAGCAAATACTAATGAATATCACAGAATAGTGAGAGAACAAGTGTAAAAGACATCAAAATGTAAGTCTCTAGTCTGGAAAGGATGTTGTACACTGCAGAAATCCTTGAAATAGAGTTAGTTCACAAGAAACCAGTGTTTGAAACCACCAGAGTTCACTGAAAAGTAGCATTCAACTGTAAAACAGTTGAAAGACAAGTTTATGTAGCTTCGCAAGTTCAGAGAAGAGTGTATAAAGTTGCTTCTACATGTGGTGAAGTCCCACAAGTAGAAAAGAAGGCTCATTATAGGACTCTGCAAGAAAGCAGTAGTAATTCAGAGCAAATCCTAATGAATATCACAGACTTATGAGAGAACAAGTGGAAAGCACATCAAAATGTAAGTTTCTAGTGTAGAAAGGATGTTGTACACTGTAGAAATCCTTGAAATAGAGTTAGTTCACATGAATCCAGTGTTTGAAACTACCAGAATTCACTGATAAGTAGTATTCAACTGTAAAACAGTTGAAAGACAAGTGTATATAGCTTCGCAAGTTCAGAAAAGAGTGTATAAAGTTGCTTCTACATGTGGTGAAGTTCCACAAGTAGAGGAGAAGGCCCATTATAGGAAACAGGTAGAAATCAGTAGTCATTCAGAGCAAATACTAATGAATCTCACAGAATAGTGAGAGAACAAGTGTAAAAGATATTAAAATGTAAGTCTCTAGTCTGGAAAGGATGTTGTACACCGCAGAAATCCTGAAAATAGAGTTAGTTCACATGAAACCAGTGTTTGAAACCACCAGAGTTCACTGAAAAGTAGTATTCAACTGTAAAACAGTTGAAAGACAAGTTTATGTAGCTTCGCAAGTTCAGAGAAGAGTGTATAAACTTGTTTGTACATGTGGTGAAGTCCCACAAGTTGAGGAGAAGGCCCATTATAGGAAACAGCTAGAAATCAGTAGTAATTCTGAGGAAATACTAATGAAAATCACAGACTTATGAGAGAACAAGTGGAAAAGACATCAAAATGTAAGTCTCTAGTCTAGACAGTATGTTGTACACTGCAGAAATCCTTGAAATAGAGTTAGTTCACATGAAACCAGTGTTTTATACCACCAGAATTCACTGAAAAGTAGTATTCAACTGTAAAACAGTTGAAAGACAAGTGTATATAGCTTCGCAAGTTCAGAGAAGAGTGTATAAAGTTGCTTCTACCTGTGGTGAAGTCGCACAAGTAGAGGAGAAGGCCCATTATAGGAAACAGCTAGAAATCAGTAGTAATTCTGAGGAAATACTAATGAAAATCACAGACTTATGAGAGAACAAGTGGAAAAGACATAAAAATGTAAGTCTCTAGTCTAGACAGTATGTTGTACACTGCAGAAATCCTTGAAATAGAGTTAGTTCACATGAAACCAGTGTTTTATACCACCAGAATACACTGAAAAGTAGTATTCAACTGTAAAACAGTTGAAAGACAAGTGTATATAGCTTCGCAAGTTCAGAGAAGAGTGTATAAAGTTGCTTATACATGTGGTGATGTTTCACAAGTAGAGGAGAAGGCCCATTATAAGAAACAGCTAGAAATCAGTAGTCATTCAGAGCAAATACTAATGAATATCACAGAATAGTGAGAGAACAAGTGTAAAAGACATCAAAATGTAAGTCTCTAGTCTGGAAAGGATGTTGTACACTGCAGAAATCCTTGAAATAGAGTTAGTTCACAAGAAACCAGTGTTTGAAACCACCAGAGTTCACTGAAAAGTAGCATTCAACTGTAAAACAGTTGAAAGACAAGTTTATGTAGCTTCGCAAGTTCAGAGAAGAGTGTATAAAGTTGCTTCTACATGTGGTGAAGTCCCAAAAGTAGAGGAGAAGGCCCATTATAGGAAACAGGTAGAAATCAGTAGTCATTCAGAGCAAATACTAATGAATCTCACAGAATAGTGAGAGAACAAGTGTAAAAGACATCAAAATATAAGTCTCTAGTCTAGACAGTATGTTGTACACTGCAGAAATCCTTGAAATAGAGTTAGTTCACATGAAACCAGTGTTTTATACCACCAGAATTCACTGAAAAGTAGTATTCAACTGTAAAACAGTTGAAAGACAAGTGTATATAGCTTCGCAAGTTCAGAGAAGAGTGTATAAAGTTGCTTCTACATGTGGTGATGTTCCACAAGTAGAGGAGAAGGCCCATTATAGGAAACAGCTAGAAATCAGTAGTAATTCTGAGCAAATACTAATGAATATCACAGACTTATGAGAAAACAAGTGTAAAAGACATCAAAATGTAAGTTTCTAGTCTAGAAAGGCTGTTATACACTACAGAAATCTTTGAAATAGAGTTACTTCACAAGAAACAAGTGTTTCAACCCACTGGAATTCACTGAAAAGTAGTATTTCAGTGTAAAACAGTTGAAAGACAAGTTTATGTAGCTTCGCAAGTTCAGAGAAGAGTGTATAAAGTTGCTTCTACATGTGGTGAAGTCCCACAAGTAGAAAAGAAGGCTCATTATAGGACTCTGCAAGAAAGCAGTAGTAATTCAGAGCAAATCCTAATGAATATCACAGACTTATGAGAGAACAAGTGGAAAGCACATCAAAATGTAAGTTTCTAGTGTAGAAAGGATGTTGTACACTGTAGAAATCCTTGAAATAGAGTTAGTTCACATGAATCCAGTGTTTGAAACCACCAGAATTCACTGATAAGTAGTATTCAACTGTAAAACAGTTGAAAGACAAGTGTATATAGCTTCGCAAGTTCAGAGAAGAGTGTATAAAGTTGCTTCTACATGTGGTGAAGTTCCACAAGTAGAGGAGAAGGCCCATTATAGGAAACAGGTAGAAATCAGTAGTCATTCAGAGCAAATACTAATGAATCTCACAGAATAGTGAGAGAACAAGTGTAAAAGATATTAAAATGTAAGTCTCTAGTCTGGAAAGGATGTTGTACACCGCAGAAATCCTTAAAATAGAGTTAGTTCACATGAAACCAGTGTTTGAAACCACCAGAGTTCACTGAAAAGTAGTATTCAACTGTAAAACAGTTGAAAGACAAGTTTATGTAGCTTCGCAAGTTCAGAGAAGAGTGTATAAACTTGTTTGTACATGTGGTGAAGTCCCACAAGTTGAGGAGAAGGCCCATTATAGGAAACAGCTAGAAATCAGTAGTAATTCTGAGGAAATACTAATGAATATCACAGACTTATGAGAGAACAAGTGGAAAAGACATCAAAATGTAAGTCTCTAGTCTAGACAGGATGTTGTACACTGCAGAAATCCTTGAAATAGAGTTAGTTCACATGAAACCAGTGTTTTATACCACCAGAATACACTGAAAAGTAGTATTCAACTGTAAAACAGTTGAAAGACAAGTGTATATAGCTTCGCAAGTTCAGAGAAGAGTGTATAAAGTTGCTTCTACATGTGGTGAAGTTCCACAAGTAGAGGAGAAGGCCCATTATAGGAAACAGCTAGAAATCAGTAGTCATTCAGAGCAAATACTAATGAATCTCACAGAATAGTGAGAGAACAAGTGTAAAAGACATCAAAATGTAAGTCTCTAGTCTAGACAGGATGTTGTACACTGCAGAAATCCTTGAAATAGAGTTAGTTCACATGAAACCAGTGTTTTATACCACCAGAATACACTGAAAAGTAGTATTCAACTGTAAAACAGTTGAAAGACAAGTGTATATAGCTTCGCAAGTTGGAGAAGAGTGTATAAAGTTGCTTCTACATGTGGTGATGTTCCACATGTAGAGGAGAAGGCCCATTATAGGAAACAGCTAGAAATCAATAGTAATTCTGAGGAAATACTAATGAATATCACAGACTTATGAGAGAACAAGTGGAAAAGACATCAAAATGTAAGTCTCTAGTCTAGACAGGATGTTGTACACTGCAGAAATCCTTGAAATAGAGTTAGTTCACATGAAACCAGTGTTTTATACCACCAGAATACACTGAAAAGTAGTATTCAACTGTAAAACAGTTGAAAGACAAGTGTATATAGCTTCGCAAGTTCAGAGAAGAGTGTATAAAGTTGCTTCTACATGTGGTGATGTTCCACAAGTAGAGAAGAAGGCCCATTATAGGACACTACAAGAAATCAGTAGTCATTCAGAGCAAATACTAATGAATATCACAGAATAGTGAGAGAACAAGTGTAAAAGACATCAAAATGTAAGTCTCTAGTCTGGAAAGGATGTTGTACTCTGCAGAAATCCTTGAAATAGAGTTAGTTCACAAGAAACCAGTGTTTGAAACCACCAGAGTTCACTGAAAAGTAGCATTCAACTGGAAAACAGTTGAAAGACAAGTTTATGTAGCTTCGCAAGTTCAGAGAAGAGAGTATAAAGTTGCTTCTACATGTGGTGAAGTCCCACAAGTAGAGGAGAAGGCCCATTATAGGAAACAGGTAGAAATCAGTAGTCATTCAGAGCAAATACTAATGAATATCACAGAATAGTGAGAGAACAAGTGTAAAAGACATCAAAATATAAGTCTCTAGTCTAGACAGTATGTTGTACACTGCAGAAATCCTTGAAATAGAGTTAGTTCACATGAAACCAGTGTTTTATACCACCAGAATTCACTGAAAAGTAGTATTCAACTGTAAAACAGTTGAAAGACAAGTGTATATAGCTTCGCAAGTTCAGAGAAGAGTGTATAAAGTTGCTTCTACATGTGGTGAAGTCGCACAAGTAGAGGAGAAGGCCCATTATAGGAAACAGCTAGAAATCAGTAGTCATTCAGAGCAAATACTAATGAATATCACAGAATAGTGAGAGAACAAGTGTAAAAGACATCAAAATGTAAGTCTCTAGTCTAGACAGGATGTTTTACACTGCAGAAATCTTTGAAATAGAGTTAGTTCACATGAAACCAGTGTTTTATACCACCAGAATACACTGAAAAGTAGTATTCAACTGTAAAACAGTTGAAAGACAAGTGTATATAGCTTCGCAAGTTCAGAGAAGAGTGTATAAAGTTGCTTATACATGTGGTGATGTTTCACAAGTAGAGGAGAAGGCCCATTATAGGAAACAGCTAGCAATCAGTAGTCATTCAGAGCAAATACTAATGAATATCACAGAATAGTGAGAGAACAAGTGTAAAAGACATCAAAATGTAAGTCTCTAGTCTGGAAAGGATGTTGTACACTGCAGAAATCCTTGAAATAGAGTTAGTTCACAAGAAACCAGTGTTTGAAACCACCAGAGTTCACTGAAAAGTAGCATTCAACTGTAAAACAGTTGAAAGACAAGTTTATGTAGCTTCGCAAGTTCAGAGAAGAGTGTATAAAGTTGCTTCTACATGTGGTGAAGTCCCACAAGTAGAAAAGAAGGCTCATTATAGGACTCTGCAAGAAAGCAGTAGTAATTCAGAGCAAATCCTAATGAATATCACAGACTTATGAGAGAACAAGTGGAAAGCACATCAAAATGTAAGTTTCTAGTGTAGAAAGGATGTTGTACACTGTAGGAATCCTTGAAATAGAGTTAGTTCACATGAATCCAGTGTTTGAAACTACCAGAATTCACTGATAAGTAGTATTCAACTGTAAAACAGTTGAAAGACAAGTGTATATAGCTTCGCAAGTTCAGAAAAGAGTGTATAAAGTTGCTTCTACATGTGGTGAAGTTCCACAAGTAGAGGAGAAGGCCCATTATAGGAAACAGGTAGAAATCAGTAGTCATTCAGAGCAAATACTAATGAATCTCACAGAATAGTGAGAGAACAAGTGTAAAAGATATTAAAATGTAAGTCTCTAGTCTGGAAAGGATGTTGTACACCGCAGAAATCCTGAAAATAGAGTTAGTTCACATGAAACCAGTGTTTGAAACCACCAGAGTTCACTGAAAAGTAGTATTCAACTGTAAAACAGTTGAAAGACAAGTTTATGTAGCTTCGCAAGTTCAGAGAAGAGTGTATAAACTTGTTTGTACATGTGGTGAAGTCCCACAAGTTGAGGAGAAGGCCCATTATAGGAAACAGCTAGAAATCAGTAGTAATTCTGAGGAAATACTAATGAAAATCACAGACTTATGAGAGAACAAGTGGAAAAGACATCAAAATGTAAGTCTCTAGTCTAGACAGTATGTTGTACACTGCAGAAATCCTTGAAATAGAGTTAGTTCACATGAAACCAGTGTTTTATACCACCAGAATTCACTGAAAAGTAGTATTCAACTGTAAAACAGTTGAAAGACAAGTGTATATAGCTTCGCAAGTTCAGAGAAGAGTGTATAAAGTTGCTTCTACATGTGGTGAAGTCGCACAAGTAGAGGAGAAGGCCCATTATAGGAAACAGCTAGAAATCAGTAGTAATTCTGAGGAAATACTAATGAAAATCACAGACTTATGAGAGAACAAGTGGAAAAGACATCAAAATGTAAGTCTCTAGTCTAGACAGTATGTTGTACACTGCAGAAATCCTTGAAATACAGTTAGTTCACATGAAACCAGTGTTTTATACCACCAGAATACACTGAAAAGTAGTATTCAACTGTAAAACAGTTGAAAGACAAGTGTATATAGCTTCGCAAGTTCAGAGAAGAGTGTATAAAGTTGCTTATACATGTGGTGATGTTTCACAAGTAGAGGAGAAGGCCCATTATAAGAAACAGCTAGAAATCAGTAGTCATTCAGAGCAAATACTAATGAATATCACAGAATAGTGAGAGAACAAGTGTAAAAGACATCAAAATGTAAGTCTCTAGTCTGGAAAGGATGTTGTACACTGCAGAAATCCTTGAAATAGAGTTAGTTCACAAGAAACCAGTGTTTGAAACCACCAGAGTTCACTGAAAAGTAGCATTCAACTGTAAAACAGTTGAAAGACAAGTTTATGTAGCTTCGCAAGTTCAGAGAAGAGTGTATAAAGTTGCTTCTACATGTGGTGAAGTCCCAAAAGTAGAGGAGAAGGCCCATTATAGGAAACAGGTAGAAATCAGTAGTCATTCAGAGCAAATACTAATGAATCTCACAGAATAGTGAGAGAACAAGTGTAAAAGACATCAAAATATAAGTCTCTAGTCTAGACAGTATGTTGTACACTGCAGAAATCCTTGAAATAGAGTTAGTTCACATGAAACCAGTGTTTTATACCACCAGAATTCACTGAAAAGTAGTATTCAACTGTAAAACAGTTGAAAGACAAGTGTATATAGCTTCGCAAGTTCAGAGAAGAGTGTATAAAGTTGCTTCTACATGTGGTGAAGTCGCACAAGTAGAGGAGAAGGCCCATTATAGGAAACAGCTAGAAATCAGTAGTAATTCTGAGCAAATACTAATGAATATCACAGACTTATGGGAAAACAAGTGTAAAAGACATCAAAATGTAAGTTTCTAGTCTAGAAAGGCTGTTATACACTACAGAAATCTTTGAAATAGAGTTACTTCACAAGAAACAAGTGTTTCAACCCACTGGAATTCACTGAAAAGTAGTATTTCAGTGTAAAACAGTTGAAAGACAAGTTTATGTAGCTTCGCAAGTTCAGAGAAGAGTGTATAAAGTTGCTTCTACATGTGGTGAAGTCCCACAAGTAGAAAAGAAGGCTCATTATAGGACTCTGCAAGAAAGCAGTAGTAATTCAGAGCAAATCCTAATGAATATCACAGACTTATGAGAGAACAAGTGGAAAGCACATCAAAATGTAAGTTTCTAGTGTAGAAAGGATGTTGTACACTGTAGAAATCCTTGAAATAGAGTTAGTTCACATGAATCCAGTGTTTGAAACCACCAGAATTCACTGATAAGTAGTATTCAACTGTAAAACAGTTGAAAGACAAGTGTATATAGCTTCGCAAGTTCAGAGAAGAGTGTATAAAGTTGCTTCTACATGTGGTGAAGTTCCACAAGTAGAGGAGAAGGCCCATTATAGGAAACAGGTAGAAATCAGTAGTCATTCAGAGCAAATACTAATGAATCTCACAGAATAGTGAGAGAACAAGTGTAAAAGATATTAAAATGTAAGTCTCTAGTCTGGAAAGGATGTTGTACACCGCAGAAATCCTTAAAATAGAGTTAGTTCACATGAAACCAGTGTTTGAAACCACCAGAGTTCACTGAAAAGTAGTATTCAACTGTAAAACAGTTGAAAGACAAGTTTATGTAGCTTCGCAAGTTCAGAGAAGAGTGTATAAACTTGTTTGTACATGTGGTGAAGTCCCACAAGTTGAGGAGAAGGCCCATTATAGGAAACAGCTAGAAATCAGTAGTAATTCTGAGGAAATACTAATGAATATCACAGACTTATGAGAGAACAAGTGGAAAAGACATCAAAATGTAAGTCTCTAGTCTAGACAGGATGTTGTACACTGCAGAAATCCTTGAAATAGAGTTAGTTCACATGAAACCAGTGTTTTATACCACCAGAATACACTGAAAAGTAGTATTCAACTGTAAAACAGTTGAAAGACAAGTGTATATAGCTTCGCAAGTTGGAGAAGAGTGTATAAAGTTGCTTCTACATGTGGTGATGTTCCACATGTAGAGGAGAAGGCCCATTATAGGAAACAGCTAGAAATCAATAGTAATTCTGAGGAAATACTAATGAATATCACAGACTTATGAGAGAACAAGTGGAAAAGACATCAAAATGTAAGTCTCTAGTCTAGACAGGATGTTGTACACTGCAGAAATCCTTGAAATAGAGTTAGTTCACATGAAACCAGTGTTTTATACCACCAGAATACACTGAAAAGTAGTATTCAACTGTAAAACAGTTGAAAGACAAGTGTATATAGCTTCGCAAGTTCAGAGAAGAGTGTATAAAGTTGCTTCTACATGTGGTGATGTTCCACAAGTAGAGAAGAAGGCCCATTATAGGACACTACAAGAAATCAGTAGTCATTCAGAGCAAATACTAATGAATATCACAGAATAGTGAGAGAACAAGTGTAAAAGACATCAAAATGTAAGTCTCTAGTCTGGAAAGGATGTTGTACACTGCAGAAATCCTTGAAATAGAGTTAGTTCACAAGAAACCAGTGTTTGAAACCACCAGAGTTCACTGAAAAGTAGCATTCAACTGTAAAACAGTTGAAAGACAAGTTTATGTAGCTTCGCAAGTTCAGAGAAGAGAGTATAAAGTTGCTTCTACATGTGGTGAAGTCCCACAAGTAGAGGAGAAGGCCCATTATAGGAAACAGGTAGAAATCAGTAGTCATTCAGAGCAAATACTAATGAATATCACAGAATAGTGAGAGAACAAGTGTAAAAGACATCAAAATATAAGTCTCTAGTCTAGACAGTATGTTGTACACTGCAGAAATCCTTGAAATAGAGTTAGTTCACATGAAACCAGTGTTTTATACCACCAGAATTCACTGAAAAGTAGTATTCAACTGTAAAACAGTTGAAAGACAAGTGTATATAGCTTCGCAAGTTCAGAGAAGAGTGTATAAAGTTGCTTCTACATGTGGTGAAGTCGCACAAGTAGAGGAGAAGGCCCATTATAGGAAACAGCTAGAAATCAGTAGTCATTCAGAGCAAATACTAATGAATATCACAGAATAGTGAGAGAACAACTGTAAAAGACATCAAAATGTAAGTCTCTAGTCTAGACAGGATGTTTTACACTGCAGAAATCTTTGAAATAGAGTTAGTTCACATGAAACCAGTGTTTGAAACCACCAGAGTTCACTGAAAAGTAGTATTCAACTGTAAAACAGTTGAAAGACAAGTTTATGTAGCTTCGCAAGTTCAGAGAAGAGTGTATAAACTTGTTTGTACATGTGGTGAAGTCCCACAAGTTGAGGAGAAGGCCCATTATAGGAAACAGCTAGAAATCAGTAGTAATTCTGAGGAAATACTAATGAATATCACAGACTTATGAGATAACAAGTGGAAAAGACATCAAAATGTAAGTCTCTAGTCTAGACAGGATGTTGTACACTGCAGAAATCCTTGAAATATAGTTAGTTCACATGAAACCAGTGTTTTATACCACCAGAATACACTGAAAAGTAGTATTCAACTGTAAAACAGTTGAAAGACAAGTGTATATAGCTTCGCAAGTTCAGAGAAGAGTGTATAAAGTTGCTTCTACATGTGGTGAAGTTCCACAAGTAGAGGAGAAGGCCCATTATAGGAAACAGGTAGAAATCAGTAGTCATTCAGAGCAAATACTAATGAATCTCACAGAATAGTGAGAGAACAAGTGTAAAAGACATCAAAATGTAAGTCTCTAGTCTAGACAGGATGTTGTACACTGCAGAAATCCTTGAAATAGAGTTAGTTCACATGAAACCAGTGTTTTATACCACCAGAATACACTGAAAAGTAGTATTCAACTGTAAAACAGTTGAAAGACAAGTGTATATAGCTTCGCAAGTTGGAGAAGAGTGTATAAAGTTGCTTCTACATGTGGTGATGTTCCACATGTAGAGGAGAAGGCCCATTATAGGAAACAGCTAGAAATCAATAGTAATTCTGAGGAAATACTAATGAATATCACAGACTTATGAGAGAACAAGTGGAAAAGACATCAAAATGTAAGTCTCTAGTCTAGACAGGATGTTGTACACTGCAGAAATCCTTGAAATAGAGTTAGTTCACATGAAACCAGTGTTTTATACCACCAGAATACACTGAAAAGTAGTATTCAACTGTAAAACAGTTGAAAGACAAGTGTATATAGCTTCGCAAGTTCAGAGAAGAGTGTATAAAGTTGCTTCTACATGTGGTGATGTTCCACAAGTAGAGAAGAAGGCCCATTATAGGACACTACAAGAAATCAGTAGTCATTCAGAGCAAATACTAATGAATATCACAGAATAGTGAGAGAACAAGTGTAAAAGACATCAAAATGTAAGTCTCTAGTCTGGAAAGGATGTTGTACACTGCAGAAATCCTTGAAATAGAGTTAGTTCACAAGAAACCAGTGTTTGAAACCACCAGAGTTCACTGAAAAGTAGCATTCAACTGTAAAACAGTTGAAAGACAAGTTTATGTAGCTTCGCAAGTTCAGAGAAGAGTATAAAGTTGCTTCTACATGTGGTGAAGTCCCACAAGTAGAGGAGAAGGCCCATTATAGGAAACAGGTAGAAATCAGTAGTCATTCAGAGCAAATACTAATGAATATCACAGAATAGTGAGAGAACAAGTGTAAAAGACATCAAAATATAAGTCTCTAGTCTAGACAGTATGTTGTACACTGCAGAAATCCTTGAAATAGAGTTAGTTCACATGAAACCAGTGTTTTATACCACCAGAATTCACTGAAAAGTAGTATTCAACTGTAAAACAGTTGAAAGACAAGTGTATATAGCTTCGCAAGTTCAGAGAAGAGTGTATAAAGTTGCTTCTACATGTGGTGAAGTCGCACAAGTAGAGGAGAAGGCCCATTATAGGAAACAGCTAGAAATCAGTAGTCATTCAGAGCAAATACTAATGAATATCACAGAATAGTGAGAGAACAAGTGTAAAAGACATCAAAATGTAAGTCTCTAGTCTAGACAGGATGTTTTACACTGCAGAAATCTTTGAAATAGAGTTAGTTCACATGAAACCAGTGTTTGAAACCACCAGAGTTCACTGAAAAGTAGTATTCAACTGTAAAACAGTTGAAAGACAAGTTTATGTAGCTTCGCAAGTTCAGAGAAGAGTGTATAAACTTGTTTGTACATGTGGTGAAGTCCCACAAGTTGAGGAGAAGGCCCATTATAGGAAACAGCTAGAAATCAGTAGTAATTCTGAGGAAATACTAATGAATATCACAGACTTATGAGAGAACAAGTGGAAAAGACATCAAAATGTAAGTCTCTAGTCTAGACAGGATGTTGTACACTGCAGAAATCCTTGAAATAGAGTTAGTTCACATGAAACCAGTGTTTTATACCACCAGAATACACTGAAAAGTAGTATTCAACTGTAAAACAGTTGAAAGACAAGTGTATATAGCTTCGCAAGTTCAGAGAAGAGTGTATAAAGTTGCTTCTACATGTGGTGAAGTTCCACAAGTAGAGGAGAAGGCCCATTATAGGAAACAGGTAGAAATCAGTAGTCATTCAGAGCAAATACTAATGAATCTCACAGAATAGTGAGAGAACAAGTGTAAAAGACATCAAAATGTAAGTCTCTAGTCTAGACAGGATGTTGTACACTGCAGAAATCCTTGAAATAGAGTTAGTTCACATGAAACCAGTGTTTTATACCACCAGAATACACTGAAAAGTAGTATTCAACTGTAAAACAGTTGAAAGACAAGTGTATATAGCTTCGCAAGTTGGAGAAGAGTGTATAAAGTTGCTTCTACATGTGGTGATGTTCCACATGTAGAGGAGAAGGCCCATTATAGGAAACAGCTAGAAATCAATAGTAATTCTGAGGAAATACTAATGAATATCACAGACTTATGAGAGAACAAGTGGAAAAGACATCAAAATGTAAGTCTCTAGTCTAGACAGGATGTTGTACACTGCAGAAATCCTTGAAATAGAGTTAGTTCACATGAAACCAGTGTTTTATACCACCAGAATACACTGAAAAGTAGTATTCAACTGTAAAACAGTTGAAAGACAAGTGTATATAGCTTCGCAAGTTCAGAGAAGAGTGTATAAAGTTGCTTCTACATGTGGTGATGTTCCACAAGTAGAGAAGAAGGCCCATTATAGGACACTACAAGAAATCAGTAGTCATTCAGAGCAAATACTAATGAATATCACAGAATAGTGAGAGAACAAGTGTAAAAGACATCAAAATGTAAGTCTCTAGTCTGGAAAGGATGTTGTACACTGCAGAAATCCTTGAAATAGAGTTAGTTCACAAGAAACCAGTGTTTGAAACCACCAGAGTTCACTGAAAAGTAGCATTCAACTGTAAAACAGTTGAAAGACAAGTTTATGTAGCTTCGCAAGTTCAGAGAAGAGAGTATAAAGTTGCTTCTACATGTGGTGAAGTCCCACAAGTAGAGGAGAAGGCCCATTATAGGAAACAGGTAGAAATCAGTAGTCATTCAGAGCAAATACTAATGAATATCACAGAATAGTGAGAGAACAAGTGTAAAAGACATCAAAATATAAGTCTCTAGTCTAGACAGTATGTTGTACACTGCAGAAATCCTTGAAATAGAGTTAGTTCACATGAAACCAGTGTTTTATACCACCAGAATTCACTGAAAAGTAGCATTCAACTGTAAAACAGTTGAAAGACAAGTGTATATAGCTTCGCAAGTTCAGAGAAGAGTGTATAAAGTTGCTTCTACATGTGGTGAAGTCGCACAAGTAGAGGAGAAGGCCCATTATAGGAAACAGCTAGAAATCAGTAGTCATTCAGAGCAAATACTAATGAATATCACAGAATAGTGAGAGAACAAGTGTAAAAGACATCAAAATGTAAGTCTCTAGTCTAGACAGGATGTTTTACACTGCAGAAATCTTTGAAATAGAGTTAGTTCACATGAAACCAGTGTTTGAAACCACCAGAGTTCACTGAAAAGTAGTATTCAACTGTAAAACAGTTGAAAGACAAGTTTATGTAGCTTCGCAAGTTCAGAGAAGAGTGTATAAACTTGTTTGTACATGTGGTGAAGTCCCACAAGTTGAGGAGAAGGCCCATTATAGGAAACAGCTAGAAATCAGTAGTAATTCTGAGGAAATACTAATGAATATCACAGACTTATGAGAGAACAAGTGGAAAAGACATCAAAATGTAAGTCTCTAGTCTAGACAGGATGTTGTACACTGCAGAAATCCTTGAAATAGAGTTAGTTCACATGAAACCAGTGTTTTATACCACCAGAATACACTGAAAAGTAGTATTCAACTGTAAAACAGTTGAAAGACAAGTGTATATAGCTTCGCAAGTTCAGAGAAGAGTGTATAAAGTTGCTTCTACATGTGGTGAAGTTCCACAAGTAGAGGAGAAGGCCCATTATAGGAAACAGGTAGAAATCAGTAGTCATTCAGAGCAAATACTAATGAATCTCACAGAATAGTGAGAGAACAAGTGTAAAAGACATCAAAATGTAAGTCTCTAGTCTAGACAGGATGTTGTACACTGCAGAAATCCTTGAAATAGAGTTAGTTCACATGAAACCAGTGTTTTATACCACCAGAATACACTGAAAAGTAGTATTCAACTGTAAAACAGTTGAAAGACAAGTGTATATAGCTTCGCAAGTTGGAGAAGAGTGTATAAAGTTGCTTCTACATGTGGTGATGTTCCACATGTAGAGGAGAAGGCCCATTATAGGAAACAGCTAGAAATCAATAGTAATTCTGAGGAAATACTAATGAATATCACAGACTTATGAGAGAACAAGTGGAAAAGACATCAAAATGTAAGTCTCTAGTCTAGACAGGATGTTGTACACTGCAGAAATCCTTGAAATAGAGTTAGTTCACATGAAACCAGTGTTTTATACCACCAGAATACACTGAAAAGTAGTATTCAACTGTAAAACAGTTGAAAGACAAGTGTATATAGCTTCGCAAGTTCAGAGAAGAGTGTATAAAGTTGCTTCTACATGTGGTGATGTTCCACAAGTAGAGAAGAAGGCCCATTATAGGACACTACAAGAAATCAGTAGTCATTCAGAGCAAATACTAATGAATATCACAGAATAGTGAGAGAACAAGTGTAAAAGACATCAAAATGTAAGTCTCTAGTCTGGAAAGGATGTTGTACACTGCAGAAATCCTTGAAATAGAGTTAGTTCACAAGAAACCAGTGTTTGAAACCACCAGAGTTCACTGAAAAGTAGCATTCAACTGTAAAACAGTTGAAAGACAAGTTTATGTAGCTTCGCAAGTTCAGAGAAGAGAGTATAAAGTTGCTTCTACATGTGGTGAAATCCCACAAGTAGAGGAGAAGGCCCATTATAGGAAACAGGTAGAAATCAGTAGTCATTCAGAGCAAATACTAATGAATATGACAGAATAGTGAGAGAACAAGTGTAAAAGACATCAAAATATAAGTCTCTAGTCTAGACAGTATGTTGTACACTGCAGAAATCCTTGAAATAGAGTTAGTTCACATGAAACCAGTGTTTTATACCACCAGAATTCACTGAAAAGTAGTATTCAACTGTAAAACAGTTGAAAGACAAGTGTATATAGCTTCGCAAGTTCAGAGAAGAGTGTATAAAGTTGCTTCTACATGTGGTGAAGTCGCACAAGTAGAGGAGAAGGCCCATTATAGGAAACAGCTAGAAATCAGTAGTCATTCAGAGCAAATACTAATGAATATCACAGAATAGTGAGAGAACAAGTGTAAAAGACATCAAAATGTAAGTCTCTAGTCTAGACAGGATGTTTTACACTGCAGAAATCTTTGAAATAGAGTTAGTTCACATGAAACCAGTGTTTTATACCACCAGAATACACTGAAAAGTAGTATTCAACTGTAAAACAGTTGAAAGACAAGTGTATATAGCTTCGCAAGTTCAGAGAAGAGTGTATAAAGTTGCTTATACATGTGGTGATGTTTCACAAGTAGAGGAGAAGGCCCATTATAGGAAACAGCTAGCAATCAGTAGTCATTCAGAGCAAATACTAATGAATATCACAGAATAGTGAGAGAACAAGTGTAAAAGACATCAAAATGTAAGTCTCTAGTCTGGAAAGGATGTTGTACACTGCAGAAATCCTTGAAATAGAGTTAGTTCACAAGAAACCAGTGTTTGAAACCACCAGAGTTCACTGAAAAGTAGCATTCAACTGTAAAACAGTTGAAAGACAAGTTTATGTAGCTTCGCAAGTTCAGAGAAGAGTGTATAAAGTTGCTTCTACATGTGGTGAAGTCCCACAAGTAGAAAAGAAGGCTCATTATAGGACTCTGCAAGAAAGCAGTAGTAATTCAGAGCAAATCCTAATGAATATCACAGACTTATGAGAGAACAAGTGGAAAGCACATCAAAATGTAAGTTTCTAGTGTAGAAAGGATGTTGTACACTGTAGAAATCCTTGAAATAGAGTTAGTTCACATGAATCCAGTGTTTGAAACTACCAGAATTCACTGATAAGTAGTATTCAACTGTAAAACAGTTGAAAGACAAGTGTATATAGCTTCGCAAGTTCAGAAAAGAGTGTATAAAGTTGCTTCTACATGTGGTGAAGTTCCACAAGTAGAGGAGAAGGCCCATTATAGGAAACAGGTAGAAATCAGTAGTCATTCAGAGCAAATACTAATGAATCTCAAAGAATAGTGAGAGAACAAGTGTAAAAGATATTAAAATGTAAGTCTCTAGTCTGGAAAGGATGTTGTACACCGCAGAAATCCTTAAAATAGAGTTAGTTCACATGAAACCAGTGTTTGAAACCAACAGAGTTCACTGAAAAGTAGTATTCAACTGTAAAACAGTTGAAAGACAAGTTTATGTAGCTTCGCAAGTTCAGAGAAGAGTGTATAAACTTGTTTGTACATGTGGTGAAGTCCCACAAGTTGAGGAGAAGGCCCATTATAGGAAACAGCTAGAAATCAGTAGTAATTCTGAGGAAATACTAATGAATATCACAGACTTATGAGAGAACAAGTGGAAAAGACATCAAAATGTAAGTCTCTAGTCTAGACAGGATGTTGTACACTGCAGAAATCCTTGAAATAGAGTTAGTTCACATGAAACCAGTGTTTTATACCACCAGAATACACTGAAAAGTAGTATTCAACTGTAAAACAGTTGAAAGACAAGTGTATATAGCTTCGCAAGTTCAGAGAAGAGTGTATAAAGTTGCTTCTACATGTGGTGAAGTTCCACAAGTAGAGGAGAAGGCCCATTATAGGAAACAGGTAGAAATCAGTAGTCATTCAGAGCAAATACTAATGAATCTCACAGAATAGTGAGAGAACAAGTGTAAAAGACATCAAAATGTAAGTCTCTAGTCTAGACAGGATGTTGTACACTGCAGAAATCCTTGAAATAGAGTTAGTTCACATGAAACCAGTGTTTTATACCACCAGAATACACTGAAAAGTAGTATTCAACTGTAAAACAGTTGAAAGACAAGTGTATATAGCTTCGCATGTCGGAGAAGAGTGTATAAAGTTGCTTCTACATGTGGTGATGTTCCACATGTAGAGGAGAAGGCCCATTATAGGAAACAGCTAGAAATCAATAGTAATTCTGAGGAAATACTAATGAATATCACAGACCTATGAGAGAACAAGTGGAAAAGACATCAAAATGTAAGTCTCTAGTCTAGACAGGATGTTGTACACTGCAGAAATCCTTGAAATAGAGTTAGTTCACATGAAACCAGTGTTTTATACCACCAGAATACACTGAAAAGTAGTATTCAACTGTAAAACAGTTGAAAGACAAGTGTATATAGCTTCGCAAGTTCAGAGAAGAGTGTATAAAGTTGCTTCTACATGTGGTGATGTTCCACAAGTAGAGAAGAAGGCCCATTATAGGACACTACAAGAAATCAGTAGTCATTCAGAGCAAATACTAATGAATATCACAGAATAGTGAGAGAACAAGTGTAAAAGACATCAAAATGTAAGTCTCTAGTCTGGAAAGGATGTTGTACACTGCAGAAATCCTTGAAATAGAGTTAGTTCACAAGAAACCAGTGTTTGAAACCACCAGAGTTCACTGAAAAGTAGCATTCAACTGTAAAACAGTTGAAAGACAAGTTTATGTAGCTTCGCAAGTTCAGAGAAGAGAGTATAAAGTTGCTTCTACATGTGGTGAAGTCCCACAAGTAGAGGAGAAGGCCCATTATAGGAAACAGGTAGAAATCAGTAGTCATTCAGAGCAAATACTAATGAATATCACAGAATAGTGAGAGAACAAGTGTAAAAGACATCAAAATATAAGTCTCTAGTCTAGACAGTATGTTGTACACTGCAGAAATCCTTGAAATAGAGTTAGTTCACATGAAACCAGTGTTTTATACCACCAGAATTCACTGAAAAGTAGTATTCAACTGTAAAACAGTTGAAAGACAAGTGTATATAGCTTCGCAAGTTCAGAGAAGAGTGTATAAAGTTGCTTCTACATGTGGTGAAGTCGCACAAGTAGAGGAGAAGGCCCATTATAGGAAACAGCTAGAAATCAGTAGTCATTCAGAGCAAATACTAATGAATATCACAGAATAGTGAGAGAACAAGTGTAAAAGACATCAAAATGTAAGTCTCTAGTCTAGACAGGATGTTTTACACTGCAGAAATCTTTGAAATAGAGTTAGTTCACATGAAACCAGTGTTTTATACCACCAGAATACACTGAAAAGTAGTATTCAACTGTAAAACAGTTGAAAGACAAGTGTATATAGCTTCGCAAGTTCAGAGAAGAGTGTATAAAGTTGCTTATACATGTGGTGATGTTTCACAAGTAGAGGAGAAGGCCCATTATAGGAAACAGCTAGCAATCAGTAGTCATTCAGAGCAAATACTAATGAATATCACAGAATAGTGAGAGAACAAGTGTAAAAGACATCAAAATGTAAGTCTCTAGTCTGGAAAGGATGTTGTACACTGCAGAAATCCTTGAAATAGAGTTAGTTCACAAGAAACCAGTGTTTGAAACCACCAGAGTTCACTGAAAAGTAGCATTCAACTGTAAAACAGTTGAAAGACAAGTTTATGTAGCTTCGCAAGTTCAGAGAAGAGTGTATAAAGTTGCTTCTACATGTAGTGAAGTCCCACAAGTAGAAAAGAAGGCTCATTATAGGACTCTGCAAGAAAGCAGTAGTAATTCAGAGCAAATCCTAATGAATATCACAGACTTATGAGAGAACAAGTGGAAAGCACATCAAAATGTAAGTTTCTAGTGTAGAAAGGATGTTGTACACTGTAGAAATTCTTGAAATAGAGTTAGTTCACATGAATCCAGTGTTTGAAACCACCAGAATTCACTGATAAGTAGTATTCAACTGTAAAACAGTTGAAAGACAAGTGTATATAGCTTCGCAAGTTCAGAAGAGAGTGTATAAAGTTGCTTCTACATGTGGTGAAGTTCCACAAGTAGAGGAGAAGGCCCATTATAGGAAACAGGTAGAAATCAGTAGTCATTCAGAGCAAATACTAATGAATCTCACAGAATAGTGAGAGAACAAGTGTAAAAGATATTAAAATGTAAGTCTCTAGTCTGGAAAGGATGTTGTACACCGCAGAAATCCTTAAAATAGAGTTAGTTCACATGAAACCAGTGTTTGAAACCACCAGAGTTCACTGAAAAGTAGTATTCAACTGTAAAACAGTTGAAAGACAAGTTTATGTAGCTTCGCAAGTTCAGAGAAGAGTGTATAAACTTGTTTGTACATGTGGTGAAGTCCCACAAGTTGAGGAGAAGGCCCATTATAGGAAACAGCTAGAAATCAGTAGTAATTCTGAGGAAATACTAATGAATATCACAGACTTATGAGAGAACAAGTGGAAAAGACATCAAAATGTAAGTCTCTAGTCTAGACAGGATGTTGTACACTGCAGAAATCCTTGAAATAGAGTTAGTTCACATGAAACCAGTGTTTTATACCACCAGAATACACTGAAAAGTAGTATTCAACTGTAAAACAGTTGAAAGACAAGTGTATATAGCTTCGCAAGTTCAGAGAAGAGTGTATAAAGTTGCTTCTACATGTGGTGAAGTTCCACAAGTAGAGGAGAAGGCCCATTATAGGAAACAGGTAGAAATCAGTAGTCATTCAGAGCAAATACTAATGAATCTCACAGAATAGTGAGAGAACAAGTGTAAAAGACATCAAAATGTAAGTCTCTAGTCTAGACAGGATGTTGTACACTGCAGAAATCCTTGAAATAGAGTTAGTTCACATGAAACCAGTGTTTTATACCACCAGAATACACTGAAAAGTAGTATTCAACTGTAAAACAGTTGAAAGACAAGTGTATATAGCTTCGCATGTTGGAGAAGAGTGTATAAAGTTGCTTCTACATGTGGTGATGTTCCACATGTAGAGGAGAAGGCCCATTATAGGAAACAGCTAGAAATCAATAGTAATTCTGAGGAAATACTAATGAATATCACAGACCTATGAGAGAACAAGTGGAAAAGACATCAAAATGTAAGTCTCTAGTCTAGACAGGATGTTGTACACTGCAGAAATCCTTGAAATAGAGTTAGTTCACATGAAACCAGTGTTTTATACCACCAGAATACACTGAAAAGTAGTATTCAACTGTAAAACAGTTGAAAGACAAGTGTATATAGCTTCGCAAGTTCAGAGAAGAGTGTATAAAGTTGCTTCTACATGTGGTGATGTTCCACAAGTAGAGAAGAAGGCCCATTATAGGACACTACAAGAAATCAGTAGTCATTCAGAGCAAATACTAATGAATATCACAGAATAGTGAGAGAACAAGTGTAAAAGACATCAAAATGTAAGTCTCTAGTCTGGAAAGGATGTTGTACACTGCAGAAATCCTTGAAATAGAGTTAGTTCACAAGAAACCAGTGTTTGAAACCACCAGAGTTCACTGAAAAGTAGCATTCAACTGTAAAACAGTTGAAAGACAAGTTTATGTAGCTTCGCAAGTTCAGAGAAGAGAGTATAAAGTTGCTTCTACATGTGGTGAAGTCCCACAAGTAGAGGAGAAGGCCCATTATAGGAAACAGGTAGAAATCAGTAGTCATTCAGAGCAAATACTAATGAATATCACAGAATAGTGAGAGAACAAGTGTAAAAGACATCAAAATATAAGTCTCTAGTCTAGACAGTATGTTGTACACTGCAGAAATCCTTGAAATAGAGTTAGTTCACATGAAACCAGTGTTTTATACCACCAGAATTCACTGAAAAGTAGCATTCAACTGTAAAACAGTTGAAAGACAAGTGTATATAGCTTCGCAAGTTCAGAGAAGAGTGTATAAAGTTGCTTCTACATGTGGTGAAGTCGCACAAGTAGAGGAGAAGGCCCATTATAGGAAACAGCTAGAAATCAGTAGTCATTCAGAGCAAATACTAATGAATATCACAGAATAGTGAGAGAACAAGTGTAAAAGACATCAAAATGTAAGTCTCTAGTCTAGACAGGATGTTTTACACTGCAGAAATCTTTGAAATAGAGTTAGTTCACATGAAACCAGTGTTTGAAACCACCAGAGTTCACTGAAAAGTAGTATTCAACTGTAAAACAGTTGAAAGACAAGTTTATGTAGCTTCGCAAGTTCAGAGAAGAGTGTATAAACTTGTTTGTACATGTGGTGAAGTCCCACAAGTTGAGGAGAAGGCCCATTATAGGAAACAGCTAGAAATCAGTAGTAATTCTGAGGAAATACTAATGAATATCACAGACTTATGAGAGAACAAGTGGAAAAGACATCAAAATGTAAGTCTCTAGTCTAGACAGGATGTTGTACACTGCAGAAATCCTTGAAATAGAGTTAGTTCACATGAAACCAGTGTTTTATACCACCAGAATACACTGAAAAGTAGTATTCAACTGTAAAACAGTTGAAAGACAAGTGTATATAGCTTCGCAAGTTCAGAGAAGAGTGTATAAAGTTGCTTCTACATGTGGTGAAGTTCCACAAGTAGAGGAGAAGGCCCATTATAGGAAACAGGTAGAAATCAGTAGTCATTCAGAGCAAATACTAATGAATCTCACAGAATAGTGAGAGAACAAGTGTAAAAGACATCAAAATGTAAGTCTCTAGTCTAGACAGGATGTTGTACACTGCAGAAATCCTTGAAATAGAGTTAGTTCACATGAAACCAGTGTTTTATACCACCAGAATACACTGAAAAGTAGTATTCAACTGTAAAACAGTTGAAAGACAAGTGTATATAGCTTCGCAAGTTGGAGAAGAGTGTATAAAGTTGCTTCTACATGTGGTGATGTTCCACATGTAGAGGAGAAGGCCCATTATAGGAAACAGCTAGAAATCAATAGTAATTCTGAGGAAATACTAATGAATATCACAGACTTATGAGAGAACAAGTGGAAAAGACATCAAAATGTAAGTCTCTAGTCTAGACAGGATGTTGTACACTGCAGAAATCCTTGAAATAGAGTTAGTTCACATGAAACCAGTGTTTTATACCACCAGAATACACTGAAAAGTAGTATTCAACTGTAAAACAGTTGAAAGACAAGTGTATATAGCTTCGCAAGTTCAGAGAAGAGTGTATAAAGTTGCTTCTACATGTGGTGATGTTCCACAAGTAGAGAAGAAGGCCCATTATAGGACACTACAAGAAATCAGTAGTCATTCAGAGCAAATACTAATGAATATCACAGAATAGTGAGAGAACAAGTGTAAAAGACATCAAAATGTAAGTCTCTAGTCTGGAAAGGATGTTGTACACTGCAGAAATCCTTGAAATAGAGTTAGTTCACAAGAAACCAGTGTTTGAAACCACCAGAGTTCACTGAAAAGTAGCATTCAACTGTAAAACAGTTGAAAGACAAGTTTATGTAGCTTCGCAAGTTCAGAGAAGAGAGTATAAAGTTGCTTCTACATGTGGTGAAATCCCACAAGTAGAGGAGAAGGCCCATTATAGGAAACAGGTAGAAATCAGTAGTCATTCAGAGCAAATACTAATGAATATCACAGAATAGTGAGAGAACAAGTGTAAAAGACATCAAAATATAAGTCTCTAGTCTAGACAGTATGTTGTACACTGCAGAAATCCTTGAAATAGAGTTAGTTCACATGAAACCAGTGTTTTATACCACCAGAATTCACTGAAAAGTAGTATTCAACTGTAAAACAGTTGAAAGACAAGTGTATATAGCTTCGCAAGTTCAGAGAAGAGTGTATAAAGTTGCTTCTACATGTGGTGAAGTCGCACAAGTAGAGGAGAAGGCCCATTATAGGAAACAGCTAGAAATCAGTAGTCATTCAGAGCAAATACTAATGAATATCACAGAATAGTGAGAGAACAAGTGTAAAAGACATCAAAATGTAAGTCTCTAGTCTAGACAGGATGTTTTACACTGCAGAAATCTTTGAAATAGAGTTAGTTCACATGAAACCAGTGTTTTATACCACCAGAATACACTGAAAAGTAGTATTCAACTGTAAAACAGTTGAAAGACAAGTGTATATAGCTTCGCAAGTTCAGAGAAGAGTGTATAAAGTTGCTTATACATGTGGTGATGTTTCACAAGTAGAGGAGAAGGCCCATTATAGGAAACAGCTAGCAATCAGTAGTCATTCAGAGCAAATACTAATGAATATCACAGAATAGTGAGAGAACAAGTGTAAAAGACATCAAAATGTAAGTCTCTAGTCTGGAAAGGATGTTGTACACTGCAGAAATCCTTGAAATAGAGTTAGTTCACAAGAAACCAGTGTTTGAAACCACCAGAGTTCACTGAAAAGTAGCATTCAACTGTAAAACAGTTGAAAGACAAGTTTATGTAGCTTCGCAAGTTCAGAGAAGAGTGTATAAAGTTGCTTCTACATGTGGTGAAGTCCCACAAGTAGAAAAGAAGGCTCATTATAGGACTCTGCAAGAAAGCAGTAGTAATTCAGAGCAAATCCTAATGAATATCACAGACTTATGAGAGAACAAGTGGAAAGCACATCAAAATGTAAGTTTCTAGTGTAGAAAGGATGTTGTACACTGTAGAAATCCTTGAAATAGAGTTAGTTCACATGAATCCAGTGTTTGAAACTACCAGAATTCACTGATAAGTAGTATTCAACTGTAAAACAGTTGAAAGACAAGTGTATATAGCTTCGCAAGTTCAGAAAAGAGTGTATAAAGTTGCTTCTACATGTGGTGAAGTTCCACAAGTAGAGGAGAAGGCCCATTATAGGAAACAGGTAGAAATCAGTAGTCATTCAGAGCAAATACTAATGAATCTCAAAGAATAGTGAGAGAACAAGTGTAAAAGATATTAAAATGTAAGTCTCTAGTCTGGAAAGGATGTTGTACACCGCAGAAATCCTTAAAATAGAGTTAGTTCACATGAAACCAGTGTTTGAAACCAACAGAGTTCACTGAAAAGTAGTATTCAACTGTAAAACAGTTGAAAGACAAGTTTATGTAGCTTCGCAAGTTCAGAGAAGAGTGTATAAACTTGTTTGTACATGTGGTGAAGTCCCACAAGTTGAGGAGAAGGCCCATTATAGGAAACAGCTAGAAATCAGTAGTAATTCTGAGGAAATACTAATGAATATCACAGACTTATGAGAGAACAAGTGGAAAAGACATCAAAATGTAAGTCTCTAGTCTAGACAGGATGTTGTACACTGCAGAAATCCTTGAAATAGAGTTAGTTCACATGAAACCAGTGTTTTATACCACCAGAATACACTGAAAAGTAGTATTCAACTGTAAAACAGTTGAAAGACAAGTGTATATAGCTTCGCAAGTTCAGAGAAGAGTGTATAAAGTTGCTTCTACATGTGGTGAAGTTCCACAAGTAGAGGAGAAGGCCCATTATAGGAAACAGGTAGAAATCAGTAGTCATTCAGAGCAAATACTAATGAATCTCACAGAATAGTGAGAGAACAAGTGTAAAAGACATCAAAATGTAAGTCTCTAGTCTAGACAGGATGTTGTACACTGCAGAAATCCTTGAAATAGAGTTAGTTCACATGAAACCAGTGTTTTATACCACCAGAATACACTGAAAAGTAGTATTCAACTGTAAAACAGTTGAAAGACAAGTGTATATAGCTTCGCATGTTGGAGAAGAGTGTATAAAGTTGCTTCTACATGTGGTGATGTTCCACATGTAGAGGAGAAGGCCCATTATAGGAAACAGCTAGAAATCAATAGTAATTCTGAGGAAATACTAATGAATATCACAGACCTATGAGAGAACAAGTGGAAAAGACATCAAAATGTAAGTCTCTAGTCTAGACAGGATGTTGTACACTGCAGAAATCCTTGAAATAGAGTTAGTTCACATGAAACCAGTGTTTTATACCACCAGAATACACTGAAAAGTAGTATTCAACTGTAAAACAGTTGAAAGACAAGTGTATATAGCTTCGCAAGTTCAGAGAAGAGTGTATAAAGTTGCTTCTACATGTGGTGATGTTCCACAAGTAGAGAAGAAGGCCCATTATAGGACACTACAAGAAATCAGTAGTCATTCAGAGCAAATACTAATGAATATCACAGAATAGTGAGAGAACAAGTGTAAAAGACATCAAAATGTAAGTCTCTAGTCTGGAAAGGATGTTGTACACTGCAGAAATCCTTGAAATAGAGTTAGTTCACAAGAAACCAGTGTTTGAAACCACCAGAGTTCACTGAAAAGTAGCATTCAACTGTAAAACAGTTGAAAGACAAGTTTATGTAGCTTCGCAAGTTCAGAGAAGAGAGTATAAAGTTGCTTCTACATGTGGTGAAGTCCCACAAGTAGAGGAGAAGGCCCATTATAGGAAACAGGTAGAAATCAGTAGTCATTCAGAGCAAATACTAATGAATATCACAGAATAGTGAGAGAACAAGTGTAAAAGACATCAAAATATAAGTCTCTAGTCTAGACAGTATGTTGTACACTGCAGAAATCCTTGAAATAGAGTTAGTTCACATGAAACCAGTGTTTTATACCACCAGAATTCACTGAAAAGTAGTATTCAACTGTAAAACAGTTGAAAGACAAGTGTATATAGCTTCGCAAGTTCAGAGAAGAGTGTATAAAGTTGCTTCTACATGTGGTGAAGTCGCACAAGTAGAGGAGAAGGCCCATTATAGGAAACAGCTAGAAATCAGTAGTCATTCAGAGCAAATACTAATGAATATCACAGAATAGTGAGAGAACAAGTGTAAAAGACATCAAAATGTAAGTCTCTAGTCTAGACAGGATGTTTTACACTGCAGAAATCTTTGAAATAGAGTTAGTTCACATGAAACCAGTGTTTTATACCACCAGAATACACTGAAAAGTAGTATTCAACTGTAACACAGTTGAAAGACAAGTGTATATAGCTTCGCAAGTTCAGAGAAGAGTGTATAAAGTTGCTTATACATGTGGTGATGTTTCACAAGTAGAGGAGAAGGCCCATTATAGGAAACAGCTAGCAATCAGTAGTCATTCAGAGCAAATACTAATGAATATCACAGAATAGTGAGAGAACAAGTGTAAAAGACATCAAAATGTAAGTCTCTAGTCTGGAAAGGATGTTGTACACTGCAGAAATCCTTGAAATAGAGTTAGTTCACAAGAAACCAGTGTTTGAAACCACCAGAGTTCACTGAAAAGTAGCATTCAACTGTAAAACAGTTGAAAGACAAGTTTATGTAGCTTCGCAAGTTCAGAGAAGAGTGTATAAAGTTGCTTCTACATGTGGTGAAGTCCCACAAGTAGAAAAGAAGGCTCATTATAGGACTCTGCAAGAAAGCAGTAGTAATTCAGAGCAAATCCTAATGAATATCACAGACTTATGAGAGAACAAGTGGAAAGCACATCAAAATGTAAGTTTCTAGTGTAGAAAGGATGTTGTACACTGTAGAAATCCTTGAAATAGAGTTAGTTCACATGAATCCAGTGTTTGAAACCACCAGAATTCACTGATAAGTAGTATTCAACTGTAAAACAGTTGAAAGACAAGTGTATATAGCTTCGCAAGTTCAGAAGAGAGTGTATAAAGTTGCTTCTACATGTGGTGAAGTTCCACAAGTAGAGGAGAAGGCCCATTATAGGAAACAGGTAGAAATCAGTAGTCATTCAGAGCAAATACTAATGAATCTCACAGAATAGTGAGAGAACAAGTGTAAAAGATATTAAAATGTAAGTCTCTAGTCTGGAAAGGATGTTGTACACCGCAGAAATCCTTAAAATAGAGTTAGTTCACATGAAACCAGTGTTTGAAACCACCAGAGTTCACTGAAAAGTAGTATTCAACTGTAAAACAGTTGAAAGACAAGTTTATGTAGCTTCGCAAGTTCAGAGGAGAGTGTATAAACTTGTTTGTACATGTGGTGAAGTCCCACAAGTTGAGGAGAAGGCCCATTATAGGAAACAGCTAGAAATCAGTAGTAATTCTGAGGAAATACTAATGAATATCACAGACTTATGAGAGAACAAGTGGAAAAGACATCAAAATGTAAGTCTCTAGTCTAGACAGGATGTTGTACACTGCAGAAATCCTTGAAATAGAGTTAGTTCACATGAAACCAGTGTTTTATACCACCAGAATACACTGAAAAGTAGTATTCAACTGTAAAACAGTTGAAAGACAAGTGTATATAGCTTCGCAAGTTCAGAGAAGAGTGTATAAAGTTGCTTCTACATGTGGTGAAGTTCCACAAGTAGAGGAGAAGGCCCATTATAGGAAACAGGTAGAAATCAGTAGTCATTCAGAGCAAATACTAATGAATCTCACAGAATAGTGAGAGAACAAGTGTAAAAGACATCAAAATGTAAGTCTCTAGTCTAGACAGGATGTTGTACACTGCAGAAATCCTTGAAATAGAGTTAGTTCACATGAAACCAGTGTTTTATACCACCAGAATATACTGAAAAGTAGTATTCAACTGTAAAACAGTTGAAAGACAAGTGTATATAGCTTCGCATGTTGGAGAAGAGTGTATAAAGTTGCTTCTACATGTGGTGATGTTCCACATGTAGAGGAGAAGGCCCATTATAGGAAACAGCTAGAAATCAATAGTAATTCTGAGGAAATACTAATGAATATCACAGACCTATGAGAGAACAAGTGGAAAAGACATCAAAATGTAAGTCTCTAGTCTAGACAGGATGTTGTACACTGCAGAAATCCTTGAAATAGAGTTAGTTCACATGAAACCAGTGTTTTATACCACCAGAATACACTGAAAAGTAGTATTCAACTGTAAAACAGTTGAAAGACAAGTGTATATAGCTTCGCAAGTTCAGAGAAGAGTGTATAAAGTTGCTTCTACATGTGGTGATGTTCCACAAGTAGAGAAGAAGGCCCATTATAGGACACTACAAGAAATCAGTAGTCATTCAGAGCAAATACTAATGAATATCACAGAATAGTGAGAGAACAAGTGTAAAAGACATCAAAATGTAAGTCTCTAGTCTGGAAAGGATGTTGTACACTGCAGAAATCCTTGAAATAGAGTTAGTTCACAAGAAACCAGTGTTTGAAACCACCAGAGTTCACTGAAAAGTAGCATTCAACTGTAAAACAGTTGAAAGACAAGTTTATGTAGCTTCGCAAGTTCAGAGAAGAGATTATAAAGTTGCTTCTACATGTGGTGAAGTCCCACAAGTAGAGGAGAAGGCCCATTATAGGAAACAGGTAGAAATCAGTAGTCATTCAGAGCAAATAATAATGAATATCACAGAATAGTGAGAGAACAAGTGTAAAAGACATCAAAATATAAGTCTCTAGTCTAGACAGTATGTTGTACACTGCAGAAATCCTTGAAATAGAGTTAGTTCACATGAAACCAGTGTTTTATACCACCAGAATTCACTGAAAAGTAGTATTCAACTGTAAAACAGTTGAAAGACAAGTGTATATAGCTTCGCAAGTTCAGAGAAGAGTGTATAAAGTTGCTTCTACATGTGGTGAAGTCGCACAAGTAGAGGAGAAGGCCCATTATAGGAAACAGCTAGAAATCAGTAGTCATTCAGAGCAAATACTAATGAATATCACAGAATAGTGAGAGAACAAGTGTAAAAGACATCAAAATGTAAGTCTCTAGTCTAGACAGGATGTTTTACACTGCAGAAATCTTTGAAATAGAGTTAGTTCACATGAAACCAGTCTTTGAAACCACCAGAGTTCACTGAAAAGTAGTATTCAACTGTAAAACAGTTGAAAGACAAGTGTATATAGCTTCGCAAGTTCAGAGAAGAGTGTATAAAGTTGCTTCTACATGTGGTGAAGTTCCACAAGTAGAGGAGAAGGCCCATTATAGGAAACAGGTAGAAATCAGTAGTCATTCAGAGCAAATACTAATGAATCTCACAGAATAGTGAGAGAAAAGTGTAAAAGACATCAAAATGTAAGTCTCTAGTCTAGACAGGATGTTGTACACTGCAGAAATCCTTGAAATAGAGTTAGTTCACATGAAACCAGTGTTTTATACCACCAGAATACACTGAAAAGTAGCATTCAACTGTAAAACAGTTGAAAGACAAGTTTATGTAGCTTCGCAAGTTCAGAGAAGAGAGTATAAAGTTGCTTCTACATGTGGTGAAGTCCCACAAGTAGAGGAGAAGGCCCATTATAGGAAACAGGTAGAAATCAGTAGTCATTCAGAGCAAATACTAATGAATATCACAGAATAGTGAGAGAACAAGTGTAAAAGACATCAAAATATAAGTCTCTAGTCTAGACAGTATGTTGTACACTGCAGAAATCCTTGAAATAGAGTTAGTTCACATGAAACCAGTGTTTTATACCACCAGAATTCACTGAAAAGTAGTATTCAACTGTAAAACAGTTGAAAGACAAGTGTATATAGCTTCGCAAGTTCAGAGAAGAGTGTATAAAGTTGCTTCTACATGTGGTGAAGTCGCACAAGTAGAGGAGAAGGCCCATTATAGGAAACAGCTAGAAATCAGTAGTCATTCAGAGCAAATACTAATGAATATCACAGAATAGTGAGAGAACAAGTGTAAAAGACATCAAAATGTAAGTCTCTAGTCTAGACAGGATGTTTTACACTGCAGAAATCTTTGAAATAGAGTTAGTACACATGAAACCAGTGTTTGAAACCACCAGAGTTCACTGAAAAGTAGTATTCAACTGTAAAACAGTTGAAAGACAAGTTTATGTAGCTTCGCAAGTTCAGAGAAGAGTGTATAAACTTGTTTGTACATGTGGTGAAGTCCCACAAGTTGAGGAGAAGGCCCATTATAGGAAACAGCTAGAAATCAGTAGTAATTCTGAGGAAATACTAATGAATATCACAGACGTATGAGAGAACAAGTGGAAAAGACATCAAAATGTAAGTCTCTAGTCTAGACAGGATGTTGTACACTGCAGAAATCCTTGAAATAGAGTTAGTTCACATGAAACCAGTGTTTTATACCACCAGAATACACTGAAAAGTAGTATTCAACTGTAAAACAGTTGAAAGACAAGTGTATATAGCTTCGCAAGTTCAGAGAAGAGTGTATAAAGTTGCTTCTACATGTGGTGAAGTTCCACAAGTAGAGGAGAAGGCCCATTATAGGAAACAGGTAGAAATCAGTAGTCATTCAGAGCAAATACTAATGAATCTCACAGAATAGTGAGAGAACAAGTGTAAAAGACATCAAAATGTAAGTCTCTAGTCTAGACAGGATGTTGTACACTGCAGAAATCCTTGAAATAGAGTTAGTTCACATGAAACCAGTGTTTTATACCACCAGAATACACTGAAAAGTAGTATTCAACTGTAAAACAGTTGAAAGACAAGTGTATATAGCTTCGCAAGTTGGAGAAGAGTGTATAAAGTTGCTTCTACATGTGGTGATGTTCCACATGTAGAGGAGAAGGCCCATTATAGGAAACAGCTAGAAATCAATAGTAATTCTGAGGAAATACTAATGAATATCACAGACTTATGAGAGAACAAGTGGAAAAGACATCAAAATGTAAGTCTCTAGTCTAGACAGGATGTTGTACACTGCAGAAATCCTTGAAATAGAGTTAGTTCACATGAAACCAGTGTTTTATACCACCAGAATACACTGAAAAGTAGTATTCAACTGTAAAACAGTTGAAAGACAAGTGTATATAGCTTCGCAAGTTCAGAGAAGAGTGTATAAAGTTGCTTCTACATGTGGTGATGTTCCACAAGTAGAGAAGAAGGCCCATTATAGGACACTACAAGAAATCAGTAGTCATTCAGAGCAAATACTAATGAATATCACAGAATAGTGAGAGAACAAGTGTAAAAGACATCAAAATGTAAGTCTCTAGTCTGGAAAGGATGTTGTACACTGCAGAAATCCTTGAAATAGAGTTAGTTCACAAGAAACCAGTGTTTGAAACCACCAGAGTTCACTGAAAAGTAGCATTCAACTGTAAAACAGTTGAAAGACAAGTTTATGTAGCTTCGCAAGTTCAGAGAAGAGAGTATAAAGTTGCTTCTACATGTGGTGAAGTCCCACAAGTAGAGGAGAAGGCCCATTATAGGAAACAGGTAGAAATCAGTAGTCATTCAGAGCAAATAATAATGAATATCACAGAATAGTGAGAGAACAAGTGTAAAAGACATCAAAATATAAGTCTCTAGTCTAGACAGTATGTTGTACACTGCAGAAATCCTTGAAATAGAGTTAGTTCACATGAAACCAGTGTTTTATACCACCAGAATTCACTGAAAAGTAGTATTCAACTGTAAAACAGTTGAAAGACAAGTGTATATAGCTTCGCAAGTTCAGAGAAGAGTGTATAAAGTTGCTTCTACATGTGGTGAAGTCGCACAAGTAGAGGAGAAGGCCCATTATAGGAAACAGCTAGAAATCAGTAGTCATTCAGAGCAAATACTAATGAATATCACAGAATAGTGAGAGAACAAGTGTAAGAGACATCAAAATGTAAGTCTCTAGTCTAGACAGGATGTTTTACACTGCAGAAATCTTTGAAATAGAGTTAGTTCACATGAAACCAGTCTTTGAAACCACCAGAGTTCACTGAAAAGTAGTATTAAACTGTAAAACAGTTGAAAGACAAGTGTATATAGCTTCGCAAGTTCAGAGAAGAGTGTATAAAGTTGCTTCTACATGTGGTGAAGTTCCACAAGTAGAGGAGAAGGCCCATTATAGGAAACAGGTAGAAATCAGTAGTCATTCAGAGCAAATACTAATGAATCTCACAGAATAGTGAGAGAAAAGTGTAAAAGACATCAAAATGTAAGTCTCTAGTCTAGACAGGATGTTGTACACTGCAGAAATCCTTGAAATAGAGTTAGTTCACATGAAACCAGTGTTTTATACCACCAGAATACACTGAAAAGTAGCATTCAACTGTAAAACAGTTGAAAGACAAGTTTATGTAGCTTCGCAAGTTCAGAGAAGAGAGTATAAAGTTGCTTCTACATGTGGTGAAGTCCCACAAGTAGAGGAGAAGGCCCATTATAGGAAACAGGTAGAAATCAGTAGTCATTCAGAGCAAATACTAATGAATATCACAGAATAGTGAGAGAACAAGTGTAAAAGACATCAAAATATAAGTCTCTAGTCTAGACAGTATGTTGTACACTGCAGAAATCCTTGAAATAGAGTTAGTTCACATGAAACCAGTGTTTTATACCACCAGAATTCACTGAAAAGTAGTATTCAACTGTAAAACAGTTGAAAGACAAGTGTATATAGCTTCGCAAGTTCAGAGAAGAGTGTATAAAGTTGCTTCTACATGTGGTGAAGTCGCACAAGTAGAGGAGAAGGCCCATTATAGGAAACAGCTAGAAATCAGTAGTCATTCAGAGCAAATACTAATGAATATCACAGAATAGTGAGAGAACAAGTGTAAAAGACATCAAAATGTAAGTCTCTAGTCTAGACAGGATGTTTTACACTGCAGAAATCTTTGAAATAGAGTTAGTTCACATGAAACCAGTGTTTGAAACCACCAGAGTTCACTGAAAAGTAGTATTAAACTGTAAAACAGTTGAAAGACAAGTGTATATAGCTTCGCAAGTTCAGAGAAGAGTGTATAAAGTTGCTTCTACATGTGGTGAAGTTCCACAAGTAGAGGAGAAGGCCCATTATAGGAAACAGGTAGAAATCAGTAGTCATTCAGAGCAAATACTAATGAATCTCACAGAATAGTGAGAGAAAAGTTTAAAAGACATCAAAATGTAAGTCTCTAGTCTAGACAGGATGTTGTACACTGCAGAAATCCTTGAAATAGAGTTAGTTCACATGAAACCAGTGTTTTATACCACCAGAATACACTGAAAAGTAGCATTCAACTGTAAAACAGTTGAAAGACAAGTTTATGTAGCTTCGCAAGTTCAGAGAAGAGAGTATAAAGTTGCTTCTACATGTGGTGAAGTCCCACAAGTAGAGGAGAAGGCCCGTTATAGGAAACAGGTAGAAATCAGTAGTCATTCAGAGCAAATACTAATGAATATCACAGAATAGTGAGAGAACAAGTGTAAAAGACATCAAAATATAAGTCTCTAGTCTAGACAGTATGTTGTACACTGCAGAAATCCTTGAAATAGAGTTAGTTCACATGAAACCAGTGTTTTATACCACCAGAATTCACTGAAAAGTAGTATTCAACTGTAAAACAGTTGAAAGACAAGTGTATATAGCTTCGCAAGTTCAGAGAAGAGTGTATAAAGTTGCTTCTACATGTGGTGAAGTCGCACAAGTAGAGGAGAAGGCCCATTATAGGAAACAGCTAGAAATCAGTAGTCATTCAGAGCAAATACTAATGAATATCACAGAATAGTGAGAGAACAAGTGTAAAAGACATCAAAATGTAAGTCTCTAGTCTAGACAGGATGTTTTACACTGCAGAAATCTTTGAAATAGAGTTAGTTCACATGAAACCAGTGTTTTATACCACCAGAATACACTGAAAAGTAGTATTCAACTGTAACACAGTTGAAAGACAAGTGTATATAGCTTCGCAAGTTCAGAGAAGAGTGTATAAAGTTGCTTATACATGTGGTGATGTTTCACAAGTAGAGGAGAAGGCCCATTATAGGAAACAGCTAGCAATCAGTAGTCATTCAGAGCAAATACTAATGAATATCACAGAATAGTGAGAGAACAAGTGTAAAAGACATCAAAATGTAAGTCTCTAGTCTGGAAAGGATGTTGTACACTGCAGAAATCCTTGAAATAGAGTTAGTTCACAAGAAACCAGTGTTTGAAACCACCAGAGTTCACTGAAAAGTAGCATTCAACTGTAAAACAGTTGAAAGACAAGTTTATGTAGCTTCGCAAGTTCAGAGAAGAGTGTATAAAGTTGCTTCTACATGTGGTGAAGTCCCACAAGTAGAAAAGAAGGCTCATTATAGGACTCTGCAAGAAAGCAGTAGTAATTCAGAGCAAATCCTAATGAATATCACAGACTTATGAGAGAACAAGTGGAAAGCACATCAAAATGTAAGTTTCTAGTGTAGAAAGGATGTTGTACACTGTAGAAATCCTTGAAATAGAGTTAGTTCACATGAATCCAGTGTTTGAAACCACCAGAATTCACTGATAAGTAGTATTCAACTGTAAAACAGTTGAAAGACAAGTGTATATAGCTTCGCAAGTTCAGAAGAGAGTGTATAAAGTTGCTTCTACATGTGGTGAAGTTCCACAAGTAGAGGAGAAGGCCCATTATAGGAAACAGGTAGAAATCAGTAGTCATTCAGAGCAAATACTAATGAATCTCACAGAATAGTGAGAGAACAAGTGTAAAAGATATTAAAATGTAAGTCTCTAGTCTGGAAAGGATGTTGTACACCGCAGAAATCCTTAAAATAGAGTTAGTTCACATGAAACCAGTGTTTGAAACCACCAGAGTTCACTGAAAAGTAGTATTCAACTGTAAAACAGTTGAAAGACAAGTTTATGTAGCTTCGCAAGTTCAGAGAAGAGTGTATAAACTTGTTTGTACATGTGGTGAAGTCCCACAAGTTGAGGAGAAGGCCCATTATAGGAAACAGCTAGAAATCAGTAGTAATTCTGAGGAAATACTAATGAATATCACAGACTTATGAGAGAACAAGTGGAAAAGACATCAAAATGTAAGTCTCTAGTCTAGACAGGATGTTGTACACTGCAGAAATCCTTGAAATAGAGTTAGTTCACATGAAACCAGTGTTTTATACCACCAGAATACACTGAAAAGTAGTATTCAACTGTAAAACAGTTGAAAGACAAGTGTATATAGCTTCGCAAGTTCAGAGAAGAGTGTATAAAGTTGCTTCTACATGTGGTGAAGTTCCACAAGTAGAGGAGAAGGCCCATTATAGGAAACAGGTAGAAATCAGTAGTCATTCAGAGCAAATACTAATGAATCTCACAGAATAGTGAGAGAACAAGTGTAAAAGACATCAAAATGTAAGTCTCTAGTCTAGACAGGATGTTGTACACTGCAGAAATCCTTGAAATAGAGTTAGTTCACATGAAACCAGTGTTTTATACCACCAGAATACACTGAAAAGTAGTATTCAACTGTAAAACAGTTGAAAGACAAGTGTATATAGCTTCGCATGTTGGAGAAGAGTGTATAAAGTTGCTTCTACATGTGGTGATGTTCCACATGTAGAGGAGAAGGCCCATTATAGGAAACAGCTAGAAATCAATAGTAATTCTGAGGAAATACTAATGAATATCACAGACCTATGAGAGAACAAGTGGAAAAGACATCAAAATGTAAGTCTCTAGTCTAGACAGGATGTTGTACACTGCAGAAATCCTTGAAATAGAGTTAGTTCACATGAAACCAGTGTTTTATACCACCAGAATACACTGAAAAGTAGTATTCAACTGTAAAACAGTTGAAAGACAAGTGTATATAGCTTCGCAAGTTCAGAGAAGAGTGTATAAAGTTGCTTCTACATGTGGTGATGTTCCACAAGTAGAGAAGAAGGCCCATTATAGGACACTACAAGAAATCAGTAGTCATTCAGAGCAAATACTAATGAATATCACAGAATAGTGAGAGAACAAGTGTAAAAGACATCAAAATGTAAGTCTCTAGTCTGGAAAGGATGTTGTACACTGCAGAAATCCTTGAAATAGAGTTAGTTCACAAGAAACCAGTGTTTGAAACCACCAGAGTTCACTGAAAAGTAGCATTCAACTGTAAAACAGTTGAAAGACAAGTTTATGTAGCTTCGCAAGTTCAGAGAAGAGAGTATAAAGTTGCTTCTACATGTGGTGAAGTCCCACAAGTAGAGGAGAAGGCCCATTATAGGAAACAGGTAGAAATCAGTAGTCATTCAGAGCAAATAATAATGAATATCACAGAATAGTGAGAGAACAAGTGTAAAAGACATCAAAATATAAGTCTCTAGTCTAGACAGTATGTTGTACACTGCAGAAATCCTTGAAATAGAGTTAGTTCACATGAAACCAGTGTTTTATACCACCAGAATTCACTGAAAAGTAGTATTCAACTGTAAAACAGTTGAAAGACAAGTGTATATAGCTTCGCAAGTTCAGAGAAGAGTGTATAAAGTTGCTTCTACATGTGGTGAAGTCGCACAAGTAGAGGAGAAGGCCCATTATAGGAAACAGCTAGAAATCAGTAGTCATTCAGAGCAAATACTAATGAATATCACAGAATAGTGAGAGAACAAGTGTAAAAGACATCAAAATGTAAGTCTCTAGTCTAGACAGGATGTTTTACACTGCAGAAATCTTTGAAATAGAGTTAGTTCACATGAAACCAGTCTTTGAAACCACCAGAGTTCACTGAAAAGTAGTATTCAACTGTAAAACAGTTGAAAGACAAGTGTATATAGCTTCGCAAGTTCAGAGAAGAGTGTATAAAGTTGCTTCTACATGTGGTGAAGTTCCACAAGTAGAGGAGAAGGCCCATTATAGGAAACAGGTAGAAATCAGTAGTCATTCAGAGCAAATACTAATGAATCTCACAGAATAGTGAGAGAAAAGTGTAAAAGACATCAAAATGTAAGTCTCTAGTCTAGACAGGATGTTGTACACTGCAGAAATCCTTGAAATAGAGTTAGTTCACATGAAACCAGTGTTTTATACCACCAGAATACACTGAAAAGTAGCATTCAACTGTAAAACAGTTGAAAGACAAGTTTATGTAGCTTCGCAAGTTCAGAGAAGAGAGTATAAAGTTGCTTCTACATGTGGTGAAGTCCCACAAGTAGAGGAGAAGGCCCATTATAGGAAACAGGTAGAAATCAGTAGTCATTCAGAGCAAATACTAATGAATATCACAGAATAGTGAGAGAACAAGTGTAAAAGACATCAAAATATAAGTCTCTAGTCTAGACAGTATGTTGTACACTGCAGAAATCCTTGAAATAGAGTTAGTTCACATGAAACCAGTGTTTTATACCACCAGAATTCACTGAAAAGTAGTATTCAACTGTAAAACAGTTGAAAGACAAGTGTATATAGCTTCGCAAGTTCAGAGAAGAGTGTATAAAGTTGCTTCTACATGTGGTGAAGTCGCACAAGTAGAGGAGAAGGCCCATTATAGGAAACAGCTAGAAATCAGTAGTCATTCAGAGCAAATACTAATGAATATCACAGAATAGTGAGAGAACAAGTGTAAAAGACATCAAAATGTAAGTCTCTAGTCTAGACAGGATGTTTTACACTGCAGAAATCTTTGAAATAGAGTTAGTACACATGAAACCAGTGTTTGAAACCACCAGAGTTCACTGAAAAGTAGTATTCAACTGTAAAACAGTTGAAAGACAAGTTTATGTAGCTTCGCAAGTTCAGAGAAGAGTGTATAAACTTGTTTGTACATGTGGTGAAGTCCCACAAGTTGAGGAGAAGGCCCATTATAGGAAACAGCTAGAAATCAGTAGTAATTCTGAGGAAATACTAATGAATATCACAGACGTATGAGAGAACAAGTGGAAAAGACATCAAAATGTAAGTCTCTAGTCTAGACAGGATGTTGTACACTGCAGAAATCCTTGAAATAGAGTTAGTTCACATGAAACCAGTGTTTTATACCACCAGAATACACTGAAAAGTAGTATTCAACTGTAAAACAGTTGAAAGACAAGTGTATATAGCTTCGCAAGTTCAGAGAAGAGTGTATAAAGTTGCTTCTACATGTGGTGAAGTTCCACAAGTAGAGGAGAAGGCCCATTATAGGAAACAGGTAGAAATCAGTAGTCATTCAGAGCAAATACTAATGAATCTCACAGAATAGTGAGAGAACAAGTGTAAAAGACATCAAAATGTAAGTCTCTAGTCTAGACAGGATGTTGTACACTGCAGAAATCCTTGAAATAGAGTTAGTTCACATGAAACCAGTGTTTTATACCACCAGAATACACTGAAAAATAGTATTCAACTGTAAAACAGTTGAAAGACAAGTGTATATAGCTTCGCAAGTTGGAGAAGAGTGTATAAAGTTGCTTCTACATGTGGTGATGTTCCACATGTAGAGGAGAAGGCCCATTATAGGAAACAGCTAGAAATCAATAGTAATTCTGAGGAAATACTAATGAATATCACAGACTTATGAGAGAACAAGTGGAAAAGACATCAAAATGTAAGTCTCTAGTCTAGACAGGATGTTGTACACTGCAGAAATCCTTGAAATAGAGTTAGTTCACATGAAACCAGTGTTTTATACCACCAGAATACACTGAAAAGTAGTATTCAACTGTAAAACAGTTGAAAGACAAGTGTATATAGCTTCGCAAGTTCAGAGAAGAGTGTATAAAGTTGCTTCTACATGTGGTGATGTTCCACAAGTAGAGAAGAAGGCCCATTATAGGACACTACAAGAAATCAGTAGTCATTCAGAGCAAATACTAATGAATATCACAGAATAGTGAGAGAACAAGTGTAAAAGACATCAAAATGTAAGTCTCTAGTCTGGAAAGGATGTTGTACACTGCAGAAATCCTTGAAATAGAGTTAGTTCACAAGAAACCAGTGTTTGAAACCACCAGAGTTCACTGAAAAGTAGCATTCAACTGTAAAACAGTTGAAAGACAAGTTTATGTAGCTTCGCAAGTTCAGAGAAGAGAGTATAAAGTTGCTTCTACATGTGGTGAAGTCCCACAAGTAGAGGAGAAGGCCCATTATAGGAAACAGGTAGAAATCAGTAGTCATTCAGAGCAAATAATAATGAATATCACAGAATAGTGAGAGAACAAGTGTAAAAGACATCAAAATATAAGTCTCTAGTCTAGACAGTATGTTGTACACTGCAGAAATCCTTGAAATAGAGTTAGTTCACATGAAACCAGTGTTTTATACCACCAGAATTCACTGAAAAGTAGTATTCAACTGTAAAACAGTTGAAAGACAAGTGTATATAGCTTCGCAAGTTCAGAGAAGAGTGTATAAAGTTGCTTCTACATGTGGTGAAGTCGCACAAGTAGAGGAGAAGGCCCATTATAGGAAACAGCTAGAAATCAGTAGTCATTCAGAGCAAATACTAATGAATATCACAGAATAGTGAGAGAACAAGTGTAAAAGACATCAAAATGTAAGTCTCTAGTCTAGACAGGATGTTTTACACTGCAGAAATCTTTGAAATAGAGTTAGTTCACATGAAACCAGTCTTTGAAACCACCAGAGTTCACTGAAAAGTAGTATTAAACTGTAAAACAGTTGAAAGACAAGTGTATATAGCTTCGCAAGTTCAGAGAAGAGTGTATAAAGTTGCTTCTACATGTGGTGAAGTTCCACAAGTAGAGGAGAAGGCCCATTATAGGAAACAGGTAGAAATCAGTAGTCATTCAGAGCAAATACTAATGAATCTCACAGAATAGTGAGAGAAAAGTGTAAAAGACATCAAAATGTAAGTCTCTAGTCTAGACAGGATGTTGTACACTGCAGAAATCCTTGAAATAGAGTTAGTTCACATGAAACCAGTGTTTTATACCACCAGAATACACTGAAAAGTAGTATTCAACTGTAAAACAGTTGAAAGACAAGTGTATATAGCTTCGCAAGTTGGAGAAGAGTGTATAAAGTTGCTTCTACATGTGGTGATGTTCCACATGTAGAGGAGAAGGCCCATTATAGGAAACAGCTAGAAATCAATAGTAATTCTGAGGAAATACTAATGAATATCACAGACTTATGAGAGAACAAGTGGAAAAGACATCAAAATGTAAGTCTCTAGTCTAGACAGGATGTTGTACACTGCAGAAATCCTTGAAATAGAGTTAGTTCACATGAAACCAGTGTTTTATACCACCAGAATACACTGAAAAGTAGCATTCAACTGTAAAACAGTTGAAAGACAAGTTTATGTAGCTTCGCAAGTTCAGAGAAGAGAGTATAAAGTTGCTTCTACATGTGGTGAAGTCCCACAAGTAGAGGAGAAGGCCCATTATAGGAAACAGGTAGAAATCAGTAGTCATTCAGAGCAAATACTAATGAATATCACAGAATAGTGAGAGAACAAGTGTAAAAGACATCAAAATATAAGTCTCTAGTCTAGACAGTATGTTGTACACTGCAGAAATCCTTGAAATAGAGTTAGTTCACATGAAACCAGTGTTTTATACCACCAGAATTCACTGAAAAGTAGTATTCAACTGTAAAACAGTTGAAAGACAAGTGTATATAGCTTCGCAAGTTCAGAGAAGAGTGTATAAAGTTGCTTCTACATGTGGTGAAGTCGCACAAGTAGAGGAGAAGGCCCATTATAGGAAACAGCTAGAAATCAGTAGTCATTCAGAGCAAATACTAATGAATATCACAGAATAGTGAGAGAACAAGTGTAAAAGACATCAAAATGTAAGTCTCTAGTCTAGACAGGATGTTTTACACTGCAGAAATCTTTGAAATAGAGTTAGTTCACATGAAACCAGTGTTTGAAACCACCAGAGTTCACTGAAAAGTAGTATTCAACTGTAAAACAGTTGAAAGACAAGTTTATGTAGCTTCGCAAGTTCAGAGAAGAGTGTATAAACTTGTTTGTACATGTGGTGAAGTCCCACAAGTTGAGGAGAAGGCCCATTATAGGAAACAGCTAGAAATCAGTAGTAATTCTGAGGAAATACTAATGAATATCACAGACTTATGAGAGAACAAGTGGAAAAGACATCAAAATGTAAGTCTCTAGTCTAGACAGGATGTTGTACACTGCAGAAATCCTTGAAATAGAGTTAGTTCACATGAAACCAGTGTTTTATACCACCAGAATACACTGAAAAGTAGTATTCAACTGTAAAACAGTTGAAAGACAAGTGTATATAGCTTCGCAAGTTCAGAGAAGAGTGTATAAAGTTGCTTCTACATGTGGTGAAGTTCCACAAGTAGAGGAGAAGGCCCATTATAGGAAACAGGTAGAAATCAGTAGTCATTCAGAGCAAATACTAATGAATCTCACAGAATAGTGAGAGAACAAGTGTAAAAGACATCAAAATGTAAGTCTCTAGTCTAGACAGGATGTTGTACACTGCAGAAATCCTTGAAATAGAGTTAGTTCACATGAAACCAGTGTTTTATACCACCAGAATACACTGAAAAGTAGTATTCAACTGTAAAACAGTTGAAAGACAAGTGTATATAGCTTCGCAAGTTGGAGAAGAGTGTATAAAGTTGCTTCTACATGTGGTGATGTTCCACATGTAGAGGAGAAGGCCCATTATAGGAAACAGCTAGAAATCAATAGTAATTCTGAGGAAATACTAATGAATATCACAGACTTATGAGAGAACAAGTGGAAAAGACATCAAAATGTAAGTCTCTAGTCTAGACAGGATGTTGTACACTGCAGAAATCCTTGAAATAGAGTTAGTTCACATGAAACCAGTGTTTTATACCACCAGAATACACTGAAAATTAGTATTCAACTGTACAACAGTTGAAAGACAAGTGTATATAGCTTCGCAAGTTCAGAGAAGAGTGTATAAAGTTGCTTCTACATGTGGTGATGTTCCACAACTAGAGAAGAAGGCCCATTATAGGACACTACAAGAAATCAGTAGTCATTCAGAGCAAATACTAATGAATATCACAGAATAGTGAGAGAACAAGTGTAAAAGACATCAAAATGTAAGTCTCTAGTCTGGAAAGGATGTTGTACACTGCAGAAATCCTTGAAATAGAGTTAGTTCACAAGAAACCAGTGTTTGAAACCACCAGAGTTCACTGAAAAGTAGCATTCAACTGTAAAACAGTTGAAAGACAAGTTTATGTAGCTTCGCAAGTTCAGAGAAGAGAGTATAAAGTTGCTTCTACATGTGGTGAAATCCCACAAGTAGAGGAGAAGGCCCATTATAGGAAACAGGTAGAAATCAGTAGTCATTCAGAGCAAATACTAATGAATATCACAGAATAGTGAGAGAACAAGTGTAAAAGACATCAAAATATAAGTCTCTAGTCTAGACAGTATGTTGTACACTGCAGAAATCCTTGAAATAGAGTTAGTTCACATGAAACCAGTGTTTTATACCACCAGAATTCACTGAAAAGTAGTATTCAACTGTAAAACAGTTGAAAGACAAGTGTATATAGCTTCGCAAGTTCAGAGAAGAGTGTATAAAGTTGCTTCTACATGTGGTGAAGTCGCACAAGTAGAGGAGAAGGCCCATTATAGGAAACAGCTAGAAATCAGTAGTCATTCAGAGCAAATACTAATGAATATCACAGAATAGTGAGAGAACAAGTGTAAAAGACATCAAAATGTAAGTCTCTAGTCTAGACAGGATGTTTTACACTGCAGAAATCTTTGAAATAGAGTTAGTTCACATGAAACCAGTGTTTTATACCACCAGAATACACTGAAAAGTAGTATTCAACTGTAAAACAGTTGAAAGACAAGTGTATATAGCTTCGCAAGTTCAGAGAAGAGTGTATAAAGTTGCTTATACATGTGGTGATGTTTCACAAGTAGAGGAGAAGGCCCATTATAGGAAACAGCTAGCAATCAGTAGTCATTCAGAGCAAATACTAATGAATATCACAGAATAGTGAGAGAACAAGTGTAAAAGACATCAAAATGTAAGTCTCTAGTCTAGACAGGATGTTGTACACTGCAGAAATCCTTGAAATAGAGTTAGTTCACAAGAAACCAGTGTTTGAAACCACCAGAGTTCACTGAAAAGTAGCATTCAACTGTAAAAGAGTTGAAAGACAAGTTTATGTAGCTTCGCAAGTTCAGAGAAGAGTGTATAAAGTTGCTTCTACATGTGGTGAAGTCCCACAAGTAGAAAAGAAGGCTCATTATAGGACTCTGCAAGAAAGCAGTAGTAATTCAGAGCAAATCCTAATGAATATCACAGACTTATGAGAGAACAAGTGGAAAGCACATCAAAATGTAAGTTTCTAGTGTAGAAAGGATGTTGTACACTGTAGAAATCCTTGAAATAGAGTTAGTTCACATGAATCCAGTGTTTGAAACCACCAGAATTCACTGATAAGTAGTATTCAACTGTAAAACAGTTGAAAGACAAGTGTATATAGCTTCGCAAGTTCAGAGAAGAGTGTATAAAGTTGCTTCTACATGTGGTGAAGTTCCACAAGTAGAGGAGAAGGCCCATTATAGGAAACAGGTAGAAATCAGTAGTCATTCAGAGCAAATACTAATGAATCTCACAGAATAGTGAGAGAACAAGTGTAAAAGATATTAAAATGTAAGTCTCTAGTCTGGAAAGGATGTTGTACACCGCAGAAATCCTTAAAATAGAGTTAGTTCACATGAAACCAGTGTTTGAAACCACCAGAGTTCACTGAAAAGTAGTATTCAACTGTAAAACAGTTGAAAGACAAGTTTATGTAGCTTCGCAAGTTCAGAGAAGAGTGTATAAACTTGTTTGTACATGTGGTGAAGTCCCACAAGTTGAGGAGAAGGCCCATTATAGGAAACAGCTAGAAATCAGTAGTAATTCTGAGGAAATACTAATGAATATCACAGACTTATGAGAGAACAAGTGGAAAAGACATCAAAATGTAAGTCTCTAGTCTAGACAGGATGTTGTACACTGCAGAAATCCTTGAAATAGAGTTAGTTCACATGAAACCAGTGTTTTATACCACCAGAATACACTGAAAAGTAGTATTCAACTGTAAAACAGTTGAAAGACAAGTGTATATAGCTTCGCAAGTTCAGAGAAGAGTGTATAAAGTTGCTTCTACATGTGGTGAAGTTCCACAAGTAGAGGAGAAGGCCCATTATAGGAAACAGGTAGAAATCAGTAGTCATTCAGAGCAAATACTAATGAATCTCACAGAATAGTGAGAGAACAAGTGTAAAAGACATCAAAATGTAAGTCTCTAGTCTAGACAGGATGTTGTACACTGCAGAAATCCTTGAAATAGAGTTAGTTCACATGAAACCAGTGTTTTATACCACCAGAATACACTGAAAAGTAGTATTCAACTGTAAAACAGTTGAAAGACAAGTGTATATAGCTTCGCAAGTTGGAGAAGAGTGTATAAAGTTGCTTGTACATGTGGTGATGTTCCACATGTAGAGGAGAAGGCCCATTATAGGAAACAGCTAGAAATCAATAGTAATTCTGAGGAAATACTAATGAATATCACAGACTTATGAGAGGACAAGTGGAAAAGACATCAAAATGTAAGTCTCTAGTCTAGACAGGATGTTGTACACTGCAGAAATCCTTGAAATAGAGTTAGTTCACATGAAACCAGTGTTTTATACCACCAGAATACACTGAAAAGTAGTATTCAACTGTAAAACAGTTGAAAGACAAGTGTATATAGCTTCGCAAGTTCAGAGAAGAGTGTATAAAGTTGCTTCTACATGTGGTGATGTTCCACAAGTAGAGAAGAAGGCCCATTATAGGACACTACAAGAAATCAGTAGTCATTCAGAGCAAATACTAATGAATATCACAGAATAGTGAGAGAACAAGTGTAAAAGACATCAAAATGTAAGTCTCTAGTCTGGAAAGGATGTTGTACACTGCAGAAATCCTTGAAATAGAGTTAGTTCACAAGAAACCAGTGTTTGAAACCACCAGAGTTCACTGAAAAGTAGCATTCAACTGTAAAACAGTTGAAAGACAAGTTTATGTAGCTTCGCAAGTTCAGAGAAGAGAGTATAAAGTTGCTTCTACATGTGGTGAAGTCCCACAAGTAGAGGAGAAGGCCCATTATAGGAAACAGGTAGAAATCAGTAGTCATTCAGAGCAAATACTAATGAATATCACAGAATAGTGAGAGAACAAGTGTAAAAGACATCAAAATATAAGTCTCTAGTCTAGACAGTATGTTGTACACTGCAGAAATCCTTGAAATAGAGTTAGTTCACATGAAACCAGTGTTTTATACCATCAGAATTCACTGAAAAGTAGTATTCAACTGTAAAACAGTTGAAAGACAAGTGTATATAGCTTCGCAAGTTCAGAGAAGAGTGTATAAAGTTGCTTCTACATGTGGTGAAGTCGCACAAGTAGAGGAGAAGGCCCATTATAGGAAACAGCTAGAAATCAGTAGTCATTCAGAGCAAATACTAATGAATATCACAGAATAGTGAGAGAACAAGTGTAAAAGACATCAAAATGTAAGTCTCTAGTCTAGACAGGATGTTTTACACTGCAGAAATCTTTGAAATAGAGTTAGTTCACATGAAACCAGTGTTTGAAACCACCAGAGTTCACTGAAAAGTAGTATTAAACTGTAAAACAGTTGAAAGACAAGTGTATATAGCTTCGCAAGTTCAGAGAAGAGTGTATAAAGTTGCTTCTACATGTGGTGAAGTTCTACAAGTAGAGGAGAAGGCCCATTATAGGAAACAGGTAGAAATCAGTAGTCATTCAGAGCAAATACTAATGAATCTCACAGAATAGTGAGAGAAAAGTGTAAAAGACATCAAAATGTAAGTCTCTAGTCTAGACAGGATGTTGTACACTGCAGAAATCCTTGAAATAGAGTTAGTTCACATGAAACCAGTGTTTTATACCACCAGAATACACTGAAAAGTAGCATTCAACTGTAAAACAGTTGAAAGACAAGTTTATGTAGCTTCGCAAGTTCAGAGAAGAGAGTATAAAGTTGCTTCTACATGTGGTGAAGTCCCACAAGTAGAGGAGAAGGCCCATTATAGGAAACAGGTAGAAATCAGTAGTCATTCAGAGCAAATACTAATGAATATCACAGAATAGTGAGAGAACAAGTGTAAAAGACATCAAAATATAAGTCTCTAGTCTAGACAGTATGTTGTACACTGCAGAAATCCTTGAAATAGAGTTAGTTCACATGAAACCAGTGTTTTATACCACCAGAATTCACTGAAAAGTAGTATTCAACTGTAAAACAGTTGAAAGACAAGTGTATATAGCTTCGCAAGTTCAGAGAAGAGTGTATAAAGTTGCTTCTACATGTGGTGAAGTCGCACAAGTAGAGGAGAAGGCCCATTATAGGAAACAGCTAGAAATCAGTAGTCATTCAGAGCAAATACTAATGAATATCACAGAATAGTGAGAGAACAAGTGTAAAAGACATCAAAATGTAAGTCTCTAGTCTAGACAGGATGTTTTACACTGCAGAAATCTTTGAAATAGAGTTAGTTCACATGAAACCAGTGTTTTATACCACCAGAATACACTGAAAAGTAGTATTCAACTGTAAAACAGTTGAAAGACAAGTGTATATAGCTTCGCAAGTTCAGAGAAGAGTGTATAAAGTTGCTTATACATGTGGTGATGTTTCACAAGTAGAGGAGAAGGCCCATTATAGGAAACAGCTAGCAATCAGTAGTCATTCAGAGCAAATACTAATGAATATCACAGAATAGTGAGAGAACAAGTGTAAAAGACATCAAAATGTAAGTCTCTAGTCTGGAAAGGATGTTGTACACTGCAGAAATCCTTGAAATAGAGTTAGTTCACAAGAAACCAGTGTTTGAAACCACCAGAGTTCACTGAAAAGTAGCATTCAACTGTAAAACAGTTGAAAGACAAGTTTATGTAGCTTCGCAAGTTCAGAGAAGAGTGTATAAAGTTGCTTCTACATGTGGTGAAGTCCCACAAGTAGAAAAGAAGGCTCATTATAGGACTCTGCAAGAAAGCAGTAGTAATTCAGAGCAAATCCTAATGAATATCACAGACTTATGAGAGAACAAGTGGAAAGCACATCAAAATGTAAGTTTCTAGTGTAGAAAGGATGTTGTACACTGTAGAAATCCTTGAAATAGAGTTAGTTCACATGAATCCAGTGTTTGAAACCACCAGAATTCACTGATAAGTAGTATTCAACTGTAAAACAGTTGAAAGACAAGTGTATATAGCTTCGCAAGTTCAGAAAAGAATGTATAAAGTTGCTTCTACATGTGGTGAAGTTCCACAAGTAGAGGAGAAGGCCCATTATAGGAAACAGGTAGAAATCAGTAGTCATTCAGAGCAAATACTAATGAATCTCACAGAATAGTGAGAGAACAAGTGTAAAAGATATTAAAATGTAAGTCTCTAGTCTGGAAAGGATGTTGTACACCGCAGAAATCCTTAAAATAGAGTTAGTTCACATGAAACCAGTGTTTGAAACCACCAGAGTTCACTGAAAAGTAGTATTCAACTGTAAAACAGTTGAAAGACAAGTTTATGTAGCTTCGCAAGTTCAGAGAAGAGTGTATGAACTTATTTGTACATGTGGTGAAGTCCCACAAGTTGAGGAGAAGGCCCATTATAGGAAACAGCTAGAAATCAGTAGTAATTCTGAGGAAATACTAATGAATATCACAGACTTATGAGAGAACAAGTGGAAAAGACATCAAAATGTAAGTCTCTAGTCTAGACAGGATGTTGTACACTGCAGAAATCCTTGAAATAGAGTTAGTTCACATGAAACCAGTGTTTTATACCACCAGAATACACTGAAAAGTAGTATTCAACTGTAAAACAGTTGAAAGACAAGTGTATATAGCTTCGCAAGTTCAGAGAAGAGTGTATAAAGTTGCTTCTACATGTGGTGAAGTTCCACAAGTAGAGGAGAAGGCCCATTATAGGAAACAGGTAGAAATCAGTAGTCATTCAGAGCAAATACTAATGAATCTCACAGAATAGTGAGAGAACAAGTGTAAAAGACATCAAAATGTAAGTCTCTAGTCTAGACAGGATGTTGTACACTGCAGAAATCCTTGAAATAGAGTTAGTTCACATGAAACCAGTGTTTTATACCACCAGAATACACTGAAAAGTAGTATTCAACTGTAAAACAGTTGAAAGACAAGTGTATATAGCTTCGCAAGTTCAGAGAAGAGTGTATAAAGTTGCTTCTACATGTGCTGAACTTCCACAAGTAGAGGAGAAGGCCCATTATAGGAAACAGGTAGAAATCAGTAGTCATTCAGAGCAAATACTAATGAATCTCACAGAATAGTGAGAGAACAAGTGTAAAAGATATTAAAATGTAAGTCTCTAGTCTGGAAAGGATGTTGTACACCGCAGAAATCCTTAAAATAGAGTTAGTTCACATGAAACCAGTGTTTGAAACCACCAGAGTTCACTGAAAAGTAGTATTCAACTGTAAAACAGTTGAAAGACAAGTGTATATAGCTTCTCAAGTTCTGAGAAGAGTGTATAAAGTTGTCTCTACATGTGGTGAAGTCCCACAAGTAGAGGAGAAGGCCCATTATAGGAAACAGCTAGAAATCTGTAGTCATTCAGAGCAAATACTAATGAATATCACAGAATAGTGAGAGAACAAGTGTAAAAGACATCAAAATGTAAGTCTCTAGTCTGGAAAGGATGTTGTACACTGCAGAAATCCTTGAAATAGAGTTATTTCACATGAAACCAGTGTTTGAAACCACCAGAGTTCACTGAAAAGTAGTATTCAACTGTAAAACAGTTGAAAGACAAGTTTATATAGCTTCGCAAGTTCAGAGAAGAGTGTATAAAGTTGATTCTACAGGTGGTGAAGTCCCACAAGTAGAAAAGAAGGCCCATTATAGGAAACAGCTAGAAATCAGTAGTCATTCTTAGCTAATACTAATGAATATCACAGAATAGTGAGAGAGCAAGTGTAAAAGACATCAAAATGTAAGTTTCTAGTCTAGAAAGGATGTTATACACTACAGAGATCCTTGAAATAGAGTTACTTCACAAGAAACAAGTGTTTCAACCCACTGGAATTCACTGAAAAGTAGTATTTAAGTGTAAAACAGTTGAAAGACAAGTTTATGTAGCTTCGCAAGTTCAGAGAAGAGTGTATAAAGTTGCTTCTACATGTGGTGAAGTCCCACAAGTAGAAAAGAAGGCTCATTATAGGACCCTGCAAGAAAGGAGTAGTAATTCAGAGCAAATCCTAATGAATATCACAGACTTATGAGAGAACAAGTGGAAAGCACATCAAAATGTAAGTTTCTAGTGTAGAAAGGATGTTGTACACTGTAGAAATTCTTGAAATAGAGTTAGTTCACATGAATCCAGTGTTTGAAACCACCAGAGTTCACTGAAAAGTAGTATTCAACTGTAAAACAGTTGAAAGACAAGTTTATGTAGCTTCGCAAGTTCAGAGAAGAGTGTATAAAGTTGCTTCTACATGTGGTGAAGTCCCACAAGTAGAGGAGAAGGCCCATTATAGGAAACAGCTAGAAATCAATAATAATTCTGAGCAAATACTAATGAATATCACAGACTTATGAGAGAACAAGTGTAAAAGACATCAAAATGTACGTTTCTAGTCTAGAAAGTAGAAAAGAAGGCTCATTGTAGGACACTGCAAGAAAGCAGTAGTAATTCAGAGCAAATACTAATGAATATCACAGACTTATGAGAGAACAAGTGGAAAGCACATCAAAATGTAAGTTTCTAGTGTAGAAAGGATGTTGTACACTGTAGAAATCCTTGAAATAGAGTTAGTTCACATGAATCCAGTGTTTGAAACCACCAGAATTCACTGATAAGTAGTATTCAAGTGTAAAACAGTTGAAAGACAAGTGTATATAGCTTCGCAAGTTCAGAGAAGAGTGTATAAAGTTGTTTCTACATGAGGTGAAGTCTCACAAGTAGAGCAGAAGGCCCATTATAGGACACTACAAGAAATCAGTAGTCATTCAGAGCGAATACTAATGAATATCACAGAATAGTGAGAGAACAAGTGTAAAAGACATCAAAATGTAAGTCTCTAGTCTGAAAAGGATGTTGTACACTGCAGAAATCCTTGAAATCGAGTTAGTTCACATGAAACCAGTGTTTGAAACCACCAGAGTTCACTGAAAAGTAGTATTCAACTGTAAAACAGTTGAAAGACAAGTTTATGTAGCTTCGCAAGTTCAGAGAAGAGTGTATAAAGTTGCTTCTACATGTGGTGAAGTCCCACAAGTAGAAAAGAAGGCCCATTATAGGAAACAGCTAGAAATCAGTAGTAATTCTGAGCAAATACTAATGAATATCACAGACTTATGAGAGAACAAGTGTAAAAGAAATCAAAATGTAAGTTTCTAGTCTAGAAAGGATGTTATACACTACAGAAATCCTTGAAATAGAGTTACTTCACAAGAAACAAGTGTTTCAACCCACTGGAATTCACTGAAAAGTAGTATTTCAGTGTAAAACAGTTGAAAGACAAGTTTATGTAGCTTCGCAAGTTCAGAGAAGAGTGTATAAAGTTGCTTCTACATGTGGTGAAGTCCCACAAGTAGAAAAGAAGGCTCATTATAGGACACTGCAAGAAAGCAGTAGTAATTCAGAGCAAATACTAATGAATATCACAGACTTATGAGAGAACAAGTGGAAAGCACATCAAAATGTAAGTTTCTAGTGTAGAAAGGATGTTGTACACTGTAGAAACCCTTGAAATAGAGTTAGTTCACATGAATCCAGTGTTTGAAACCACCAGAATTCACTGATAAGTAGTATTCAACTGTAAAACAGTTGAAAGACAAGTGTATATAGCTTTGCAAGTTCAGAGAAGAGTGTATAAAGTTGTTTCTACATGAGGTGAAGTCTCACAAGTAGAGCAGAAGGCCCATTATAGGACACTACAGCAAATCAGTAGTCATACAGAGCAAATACTAATGAATATCACAGAATAGTGAGAGAACAAGTGTAAAAGACATCAAAATGTAAGTCTCTAGTCTAGAAAGGATGTTGTACACTGCAGAAATCTTTGAAATAGAGTTAGTTCACATGAAACCAGTGTTTTATACCACCAAAATACACTGAAAAGTAGTATTCAAATGTAAAACAGTTGAAAGACAAGTGTATATAGCTTCTCAAGTTCTGAGAATAGTGTATAAAGTTGTTTGTACATGTGGTGAAGTCCCACAAGTAGAGGAGAAGGCCCATTATAGGAAACAGCTAGAAATCAGTAGTAATTCTGAGGAAATACTAATGAATATCACAGACTTATGAGAGAACAAGTGGAAAAGACATCAAAATGTAAGTTTCTAGTCTAGAAAGGATGTTGTACACTGCAGAAATCCTTGAAATAGAGTTACTTCACAAGAAACAAGTGTTTCAACCCACTGGAATTCACTGAAAAGTAGTATTTCAGTGTAAAACAGTTGAAAGACAAGTTTATGTAGCTTCGCAAGTTCAGAGAAGAGTGTATAAAGTTGTTTGTACATGTGGTGAAGTCCCACAAGTAGAGGAGAAGGCCCATTATAGGAAACAGCTAGAAATCAGTAGTAATTCTGAGGAAATACTAATGAATATCACAGACTTATGAGAGAACAAGTGGAAAAGACATCAAAATGTAAGTTTCTAGTCTAGAAAGGATGTTGTACAATGCAGAAATCCTTGAAATAGAGTTAGTTCACATGAAACCAGTGATTGAAACCACCAGAGTTCACTGAAAAGTAGTATTCAACTGTAAAACAGTTGAAAGACAAGTTTATGTAGCTTCGCAAGTTCAGAGAAGAGTGTATAAAGTTGCTTCTACATGTGGTGAAGTCCCACAAGTAGAGGAGAAGGCCCATTATAGGAAACAGCTAGAAATCAGTAGTCATTCAGAGCTAATACTAATGAATATCACAGAATAGTGAGAGAACAAGTGTAAAAGACATCAAAATGTAAGTCTCTAGTCTAGACAGAATGTTGTACACTGCAGAAATCCTTGAAATAGAGTTAGTTCACATGAAAACAGTGTTTTATACCATGAGAATACACTGAAAAGTAGTATTCAACTGTAAAACAGTTGAAAGACAAGTGTATATAGCTTCTCAAGTTCTGAGAAGAGTGTATAAAGTTGTCTCTACATGTGGTGAAGTCCCACAAGTAGAGGAGAAGGCCCATTATAGGAAACAGCTAGAAATCTGTAGTCATTCAGAGCAAATACTAATGAATATCACAGAATAGTGAGAGAACAAGTGTAAAAGACATCAAAATGTAAGTCTCTAGTCTGGAAAGGATGTTGTACTCTGCAGAAATCCTTGAAATAGAGTTATTTCACATGAAACCAGTGTTTGAAACCACCAGAGTTCACTGAAAAGTAGTATTCAACTGTAAAACAGTTGAAAGACAAGTTTATATAGCTTCGCAAGTTCAGAGAAGAGTGTATAAAGTTGATTCTACATGTGGTGAAGTCCCACAAGTAGAAAAGAAGGCCCATTATAGGAAACAGCTAGAAATCAGTAGTCATTCTTAGCTAATACTAATGAATATCACAGAATAGTGAGAGAGCAAGTGTAAAAGACATCAAAATGTAAGTTTCTAGTCTAGAAAGGATGTTATACACTACAGAGATCCTTGAAATAGAGTTACTTCACAAGAAACAAGTGTTTCAACCCACTGGAATTCACTGAAAAGTAGTATTTAAGTGTAAAACAGTTGAAAGACAAGTTTATGTAGCTTCGCAAGTTCAGAGAAGAGTGTATAAAGTTGCTTCTACATGTGGTGAAGTCCCACAAGTAGAAAAGAAGGCTCATTATAGGACACTGCAAGAAAGCAGTAGTAATTCAGAGCAAATCCTAATGAATATCACAGACTTATGAGAGAACTAGTGGAAAGCACATCAAAATGTAAGTTTCTAGTGTAGAAAGGATGTTGTACACTGTAGAAATACTTGAAATAGAGTTAGTTCACATGAATCCAGTGTTTGAAACCACCAGAGTTCACTGAAAAGTAGTATTCAACTGTAAAACAGTTGAAAGACAAGTTTATGTAGCTTCGCAAGTTCAGAGAAGAGTGTATAAAGTTGCTTCTACATGTGGTGAAGTCCCACAAGTAGAGGAGAAGGCCCATTATAGGAAACAGCTAGAAATCAGTAATAATTCTGAGCAAATACTAATGAATATCACAGACTTATGAGAGAACAAGTGTAAAAGACATCAAAATGTACGTTTCTAGTCTAGAAAGTAGAAAAGAAGGCTCATTGTAGGACACTGCAAGAAAGCAGTAGTAATTCAGAGCAAATACTAATGAATATCACAGACTTATGAGAGAACAAGTGGAAAGCACATCAAAATGTAAGTTTCTAGTGTAGAAAGGATGTTGTACACTGTAGAAATCCTTGAAATAGAGTTAGTTCACATGAATCCAGTGTTTGAAACCACCAGAATTCACTGATACGTAGTATTCAACTGTAAAACAGTTGAAAGACAAGTGTATATAGCTTCGCAAGTTCAGAGAAGAGTGTATAAAGTTGTTTCTACATGAGGTGAAGTCTCACAAGTAGAGCGGAAGGCCCATTATAGGACACTACAAGAAATCAGTAGTCATTCAGAGCAAATACTAATGAATATCCCAGAATAGTGAGAGAACAAGTGTAAAAGACATCAAAATGTAAGTCTCTAGTCTAGACAGGATGTTGTACACTGCAGAAATCCTTGAAATAGAGTTAGTTCACATGAAACCAGTGTTTGAAACCACCAGAGTTCACTGAAAAGTAGTATTCAACTGTAAAACAGTTGAAAGACAAGTTTATGTAGCTTCGCAAGTTCAGAGAAGTGTGTATAAAGTTGCTTCTACATGTGGTGAAGTCCCACAAGTAGAGGAGAAGGCCCATTATAGGAAACAACTAGAAATCAGTAGTAATTCTGAGCAAATACTAATGAATGTCACAGAATAGTGAGAGATCAAGTGTAAAAGACATCAAAATGTAAGTCTCTAGTCTAGAAAGGATGTTGTATACTGTAGAAATCCTTGAAATAGAGTTAGTTCACATGAAACCAGTGTTTGAAACCACCAGAATTCACTGATAAGAAGTATTCAACTGTAAAACAGTTGAAAGACAAGTTTATGTAGCTTCGCAAGTTCAGAGAAGAGTGTATAAAGTTGCTTCTACATGTGGTGAAGTCCCACAAGTAGAGGAGAAGGCCCATTATAGGAAACAGCTAGAAATCAGTAGTAATTCTGAGGAAATACTAATGAATATCACAGAATAGTGAGAGATCAAGTGTAAAAGACATCAAAATGTAAGTCTCTAGTCTAGAAAGGATGTTGTATACTGTAGAAATCCTTGAAATAGAGTTAGTTCACATGAAACCAGTGTTTGAAACCACCAGAATTCACTGATAAGAAGTATTCAACTGTAAAACAGTTGAAAGACAAGTATATATAGATTCGCAAGTTCAGAGAAGAGTGTATAAAGTTGTTTATATATGTGGTGAAGTCCCACAAGTAGAGGAGAAGGCCCATTATAGGAAACAGCTAGAAATCAGTAGTAATTCTGAGGAAATACTAATGAATATCACAGACTTATGAGAGAACAATTGGAAAAGACATCAAAATGTAAGTTTCTAGTCTAGAAAGGATGTTGTACACTGCAGAAATCCTTGAAATAGAGTTAGTTCACATGAAACCAGTGTTTGAAACCACCAGAGTTCACTGAAAAGTAGTATTCAACTGTAAAACAGTTGAAAGACAAGTTTATGTAGCTTCGCAAGTTCAGAGAAGAGTGTACAAAGTTGCTTCTACATGTGGTGAAGTCCCACAAGTAGAGGAGAAGGCCCATTATAGGAAACAGCTAGAAATCAGTAGTCATTCAGAGCAAATACTAATGAATATCACAGAATAGTGAGAGAACAAGTGTAAAAGACATCAAAATGTAAGTCTCTAGTCTGGAAAGGATGTTGTACACTGCAGAAATCCTTGAAATAGAGTTATTTCACATGAAACCAGTGTTTGAAACCACCAGAGTTCACTGAAAAGTAGTATTCAACTGTAAAACAGTTGAAAGACAAGTTTATATAGCTTCGCAAGTTCAGAGAAGAGTGCATAAAGTTGATTCTACATGTGGTGAAGTCCCACAAGTAGAAAAGAAGGCCCATTATAGGAAACAGCTAGAAATCAGTAGTCATTCTTAGCTAATACTAATGAATATCACAGAATAGTGAGAGAGCAAGTGTAAAAGACATCAAAATGTAAGTTTCTAGTCTAGAAAGGATGTTATACACTACAGAGATCCTTGAAATAGAGTTACTTCACAAGAAACAAGTGTTTCAACCCACTGGAATTCACTGAAAAGTAGTATTTAAGTGTAAAACAGTTGAAAGACAAGTTTATGTAGCTTCGCACGTTCAGAGAAGAGTGTATAAAGTTGCTTCTACATGTGGTGAAGTCCCACAAGTAGAAAAGAAGGCTCATTATAGGACACTGCAAGAAAGCAGTAGTAATTCAGAGCAAATCCTAATGAATATCACAGACTTATGAGAGAACAAGTGGAAAGCACATCAAAATGTAAGTTTCTAGTGTAGAAAGGATGTTGTACACTGTAGAAATCCTTGAAATAGAGTTAGTTCACATGAATCCAGTGTTTGAAACCACCAGAGTTCACTGAAAAGTAGTATTCAACTGTAAAACAGTTGAAAGACAAGTTTATGTAGCTTCGCAAGTTCAGAGAAGAGTGTATAAAGTTGCTTCTACATGTGGTGAAGTCCCACAAGTAGAGGAGAAGGCCCATTATAGGAAACAGCTAGAAATCAGTAATAATTCTGAGCAAATACTAATGAATATCACAGACTTATGAGAGAACAAGTGTAAAAGACATCAAAATGTACGTTTCTAGTCTAGAAAGTAGAAAAGAAGGCTCATTGTAGGACACTGCAAGAAAGCAGTAGTAATTCAGAGCAAATACTAATGAATATCACAGACTTATGAGAGAACAAGTGGAAAGCACATCAAAATGTAAGTTTCTAGTGTAGAAAGGATGTTGTACACTGTAGAAATCCTTGAAATAGAGTTAGTTCACATGAATCCAGTGTTTGAAACCACCAGAATTCACTGATAAGTAGTATTCAAGTGTAAAACAGTTGAAAGACAAGTGTATATAGCTTCGCAAGTTCAGAGAAGAGTGTATAAAGTTGTTTCTACATGAGGTGAAGTCTCACAAGTAGAGCAGAAGGCCCATTATAGGACACTACAAGAAATCAGTAGTCATTCAGAGCAAATACTAATGAATATCACAGAATAGTGAGAGAACAAGTGTAAAAGACATCAAAATGTAAGTCTCTAGTCTGAAAAGGATGTTGTACACTGCAGAAATCCTTGAAATAGAGTTAGTTCACATGAAACCAGTGTTTGAAACCACCAGAGTTCACTGAAAAGTAGTATTCAACTGTAAAACAGTTGAAAGACAAGTTTATGTAGCTTCGCAAGTTCAGAGAAGAGTGTATAAAGTTGCTTCTACATGTGGTGAAGTCCCACAAGTAGAAAAGAAGGCCCATTATAGGAAACAGCTAGAAATCAGTAGTAATTCTGAGCAAATACTAATGAATATCACAGACTTATGAGAGAACAAGTGTAAAAGAAATCAAAATGTAAGTTTCTAGTCTAGAAAGGATGTTATACACTACAGAAATCCTTGAAATAGAGTTACTTCACAAGAAACAAGTGTTTCAACCCACTGGAATTCACTGAAAAGTAGTATTTCAGTGTAAAACAGTTGAAAGACAAGTTTATGTAGCTTCGCAAGTTCAGAGAAGAGTGTATAAAGTTGCTTCTACATGTGGTGAAGTCCCACAAGTAGAAAAGAAGGCTCATTATAGGACACTGCAAGAAAGCAGTAGTAATTCAGAGCAAATACTAATGAATATCACAGACTTATGAGAGAACAAGTGGAAAGCACATCAAAATGTAAGTTTCTAGTGTAGAAAGGATGTTGTACACTGTAGAAACCCTTGAAATAGAGTTAGTTCACATGAATCCAGTGTTTGAAACCACCAGAATTCACTGATAAGTAGTATTCAACTGTAAAACAGTTGAAAGACAAGTGTATATAGCTTTGCAAGTTCAGAGAAGAGTGTATAAAGTTGTTTCTACATGAGGTGAAGTCTCACAAGTAGAGCAGAAGGCCCATTATAGGACACTACAGCAAATCAGTAGTCATACAGAGCAAATACTAATGAATATCACAGACTAGTGAGAGAACAAGTGTAAAAGACATCAAAATGTAAGTCTCTAGTCTAGAAAGGATGTTGTACACTGCAGAAATCTTTGAAATAGAGTTAGTTCACATGAAACCTGTGTTTGAAACCACCAGAGTTCACTGAAAAGTAGTATTAAACTGTAAAACAGTTGAAAGACAAGTGTATATAGCTTCGCAAGTTCAGAGAAGAGTGTATAAAGTTTCTTCTACATGTGGTGAAGTTCCACAAGTAGGGGAGAAGGCCCATTATAGGAAACAGATAGAAATCAGTAGTCATTCAGAGCAAATACTAATGAATATCACAGAATAGTGAGAGAACAAGTGTAAAAGACATCAAAATGTAAGTCTCTAGTCTAGAAAGGATGTTGTACACTGCAGAAATCCTTGAAATAGAGTTAGTTCACATGAAACCAGTGTTTTATACCACCAAAATACACTGAAAAGTAGTATTCAAATGTAAAACAGTTGAAAGACAAGTGTATATAGCTTCTCAAGTTCTGAGAATAGTGTATAAAGTTGTTTGTACATGTGGTGAAGTCCCACAAGTAGAGGAGAAGGCCCATTATAGGAAACAGCTAGAAATCAGTAGTAATTCTGAGGAAATACTAATGAATATCACAGACTTATGAGAGAACAAGTGGAAAAGACATCAAAATGTAAGTTTCTAGTCTAGAAAGGATGTTGTACACTGCAGAAATCCTTGAAATAGAGTTACTTCACAAGAAACAAGTGTTTCAACCCACTGGAATTCACTGAAAAGTAGTATTTCAGTGTAAAACAGTTGAAAGACAAGTTTATGTAGCTTCGCAAGTTCAGAGAAGAGTGTATAAAGTTGTTTGTACATGTGGTGAAGTCCCACAAGTAGAGGAGAAGGCCCATTATAGGAAACAGCTAGAAATCAGTAGTAATTCTGAGGAAATACTAATGAATATCACAGACTTATGAGAGAACAAGTGGAAAAGACATCAAAATGTAAGTTTCTAGTCTAGAAAGGATGTTGTACACTGCAGAAATCCTTGAAATAGAGTTAGTTCACATGAAACCAGTGATTGAAACCACCAGAGTTCACTGAAAAGTAGTATTCAACTGTAAAACAGTTGAAAGACAAGTTTATGTAGCTTCGCAAGTTCAGAGAAGAGTGTATAAAGTTGCTTCTACATGTGGTGAAGTCCCACAAGTAGAGGAGAAGGCCCATTATAGGAAACAGCTAGAAATCAGTAGTCATTCAGAGCTAATACTAATGAATATCACAGAATAGTGAGAGAACAAGTGTAAAAGACATCAAAATGTAAGTCTCTAGTCTAGACAGAATGTTGTACACTGCAGAAATCCTTGAAATAGAGTTAGTTCACATGAAACCAGTGTTTTATACCACCAGAATACACTGAAAAGTAGTATTCAACTGTAAAACAGTTGAAAGACAAGTGTATATAGCTTCTCAAGTTCTGAGAAGAGTGTATAAAGTTGTCTCTACATGTGGTGAAGTCCCACAAGTAGAGGAGAAGGCCCATTATAGGAAACAGCTAGAAATCTGTAGTCATTCAGAGCAAATACTAATGAATATCACAGAATAGTGAGAGAACAAGTGTAAAAGACATCAAAATGTAAGTCTCTAGTCTGGAAAGGATGTTGTACACTGCAGAAATCCTTGAAATAGAGTTATTTCACATGAAACCAGTGTTTGAAACCACCAGAGTTCACTGAAAAGTAGTATTCAACTGTAAAACAGTTGAAAGACAAGTTTATATAGCTTCGCAAGTTCAGAGAAGAGTGTATAAAGTTGATTCTACATGTGGTGAAGTCCCACAAGTAGAAAAGAAGGCCCATTATAGGAAACAGCTAGAAATCAGTAGTCATTCTTAGCTAATACTAATGAATATCACAGAATAGTGAGAGAGCAAGTGTAAAAGACATCAAAATGTAAGTTTCTAGTCTAGAAAGGATGTTATACACTACAGAGATCCTTGAAATAGAGTTACTTCACAAGAAACAAGTGTTTCAACCCACTGGAATTCACTGAAAAGTAGTATTTAAGTGTAAAACAGTTGAAAGACAAGTTTATGTAGCTTCGCAAGTTCAGAGAAGAGTGTATAAAGTTGCTTCTACATGTGGTGAAGTCCCACAAGTAGAAAAGAAGGCTCATTATAGGACACTGCAAGAAAGCAGTAGTAATTCAGAGCAAATCCTAATGAATATCACAGACTTATGAGAGAACAAGTGGAAAGCACATCAAAATGTAAGTTTCTAGTGTAGAAAGGATGTTGTACACTGTAGAAATCCTTGAAATAGAGTTAGTTCACATGAATCCAGTGTTTGAAACCACCAGAGTTCACTGAAAAGTAGTATTCAACTGTAAAACAGTTGAAAGACAAGTTTATGTAGCTTCGCAAGTTCAGAGAAGAGTGTATAAAGTTGCTTCTACATGTGGTGAAGTCCCACAAGTAGAGGAGAAGGCCCATTATAGGAAACAGCTAGAAATCAGTAATAATTCTGAGCAAATACTAATGAATATCACAGACTTATGAGAGAACAAGTGTAAAAGACATCAAAATGTACGTTTCTAGTCTAGAAAGTAGAAAAGAAGGCTCATTGTAGGACACTGCAAGAAAGCAGTAGTAATTCAGAGCAAATACTAATGAATATCACAGACTTATGAGAGAACAAGTGGAAAGCACATCAAAATGTAAGTTTCTAGTGTAGAAAGGATGTTGTACACTGTAGAAATCCTTGAAATAGAGTTAGTTCACATGAATCCAGTGTTTGAAACCACCAGAATTCACTGATAAGTAGTATTCAAGTGTAAAACAGTTGAAAGACAAGTGTATATAGCTTCGCAAGTTCAGAGAAGAGTGTATAAAGTTGTTTCTACATGAGGTGAAGTCTCACAAGTAGAGCAGAAGGCCCATTATAGGACACTACAAGAAATCAGTAGTCATTCAGAGCAAATACTAATGAATATCACAGAATAGTGAGAGAACAAGTGTAAAAGACATCAAAATGTAAGTCTCTAGTCTGAAAAGGATGTTGTACACTGCAGAAATCCTTGAAATAGAGTTAGTTCACATGAAACCAGTGTTTGAAACCACCAGAGTTCACTGAAAAGTAGTATTCAACTGTAAAACAGTTGAAAGACAAGTTTATGTAGCTTCGCAAGTTCAGAGAAGAGTGTATAAAGTTGCTTCTACATGTGGTGAAGTCCCAGAAGTAGAGGAGAAGGCCCATTATAGGAAACAGCTAGAAATCAGTAGTCATTCAGAGCAAGTACTAATGAATATCAAAGAATAGTGAGAGAACAAGTGTAAAAGACATCAAAATGTAAGTCTCTAGTCTAGACAGGATGTTGTACACTGCAGAAATCCTTGAAATAGAGTTAGTTCACATGAAACCAGTGTTTTATACCACCAAAATACACTGAAAAGTAGTATTCAAATGTAAAACAGTTGAAAGACAAGTGTATATAGCTTCTCAAGTTCTGAGAATAGTGTATAAAGTTGTTTGTACATGTGGTGAAGTCCCACAAGTAGAGGAGAAGGCCCATTATAGGAAACAGCTAGAAATCAGTAGTAATTCTGAGGAAATACTAATGAATATCACAGACTTATGAGAGAACAAGTGGAAAAGACATCAAAATGTAAGTTTCTAGTCTAGAAAGGATGTTGTACACTGCAGAAATCCTTGAAATAGAGTTACTTCACAAGAAACAAGTGTTTCAACCCACTGGAATTCACTGAAAAGTAGTATTTCAGTGTAAAACAGTTGAAAGACAAGTTTATGTAGCTTCGCAAGTTCAGAGAAGAGTGTATAAAGTTGTTTGTACATGTGGTGAAGTCCCACAAGTAGAGGAGAAGGCCCATTATAGGAAACAGCTAGAAATCAGTAGTAATTCTGAGGAAATACTAATGAATATCACAGACTTATGAGAGAACAAGTGGAAAAGACATCAAAATGTAAGTTTCTAGTCTAGAAAGGATGTTGTACACTGCAGAAATCCTTGAAATAGAGTTAGTTCACATGAAACCAGTGATTGAAACCACCAGAGTTCACTGAAAAGTAGTATTCAACTGTAAAACAGTTGAAAGACAAGTTTATGTAGCTTCGCAAGTTCAGAGAAGAGTGTATAAAGTTGCTTCTACATGTGGTGAAGTCCCACAAGTAGAGGAGAAGGCCCATTATAGGAAACAGCTAGAAATCAGTAGTCATTCAGAGCTAATACTAATGAATATCACAGAATAGTGAGAGAACAAGTGTAAAAGACATCAAAATGTAAGTCTCCAGTCTAGACAGAATGTTGTACACTGCAGAAATCCTTGAAATAGAGTTAGTTCACATGAAACCAGTGTTTTATACCACCAGAATACACTGAAAAGTAGTATTCAACTGTAAAACAGTTGAAAGACAAGTGTATATAGCTTCTCAAGTTCTGAGAAGAGTGTATAAAGTTGTCTCTACATGTGGTGAAGTCCCACAAGTAGAGGAGAAGGCCCATTATAGGAAACAGCTAGAAATCTGTAGTCATTCAGAGCAAATACTAATGAATATCACAGAATAGTGAGAGAACAAGTGTAAAAGACATCAAAATGTAAGTCTCTAGTCTGGAAAGGATGTTGTACACTGCAGAAATCCTTGAAATAGAGTTATTTCACATGAAACCAGTGTTTGAAACCACCAGAGTTCACTGAAAAGTAGTATTCAACTGTAAAACAGTTGAAAGACAAGTTTATATAGCTTCGCAAGTTCAGAGAAGAGTGTATAAAGTTGATTCTACATGTGGTGAAGTCCCACAAGTAGAAAAGAAGGCCCATTATAGGAAACAGCTAGAAATCAGTAGTCATTCTTAGCTAATACTAATGAATATCACAGAATAGTGAGAGAGCAAGTGTAAAAGACATCAAAATGTAAGTTTCTAGTCTAGAAAGGATGTTATACACTACAGAGATCCTTGAAATAGAGTTACTTCACAAGAAACAAGTGTTTCAACCCACTGGAATTCACTGAAAAGTAGTATTTAAGTGTAAAACAGTTGAAAGACAAGTTTATGTAGCTTCGCAAGTTCAGAGAAGAGTGTATAAAGTTGCTTCTACATGTGGTGAAGTCCCACAAGTAGAAAAGAAGGCTCATTATAGGACACTGCAAGAAAGCAGTAGTAATTCAGAGCAAATCCTAATGAATATCACAGACTTATGAGAGAACAAGTGGAAAGCACATCAAAATGTAAGTTTCTAGTGTAGAAAGGATGTTGTACACTGTAGAAATCCTTGAAATAGAGTTAGTTCACATGAATCCAGTGTTTGAAACCACCAGAGTTCACTGAAAAGTAGTATTCAACTGTAAAACAGTTGAAAGACAAGTTTATGTAGCTTCGCAAGTTCAGAGAAGAGTGTATAAAGTTGCTTCTACATGTGGTGAAGTCCCACAAGTAGAGGAGAAGGCCCATTATAGGAAACAGCTAGAAATCAGTAATAATTCTGAGCAAATACTAATGAATATCACAGACTTATGAGAGAACAAGTGTAAAAGACATCAAAATGTACGTTTCTAGTCTAGAAAGTAGAAAAGAAGGCTCATTGTAGGACACTGCAAGAAAGCAGTAGTAATTCAGAGCAAATACTAATGAATATCACAGACTTATGAGAGAACAAGTGGAAAGCACATCAAAATGTAAGTTTCTAGTGTAGAAAGGATGTTGTACACTGTAGAAATCCTTGAAATAGAGTTAGTTCACATGAATCCAGTGTTTGAAACCACCAGAATTCACTAAGTAGTATTCAAGTGTAAAACAGTTGAAAGACAAGTGTATATAGCTTCGCAAGTTCAGAGAAGAGTGTATAAAGTTGTTTCTACATGAGGTGAAGTCTCACAAGTAGAGCAGAAGGCCCATTATAGGACACTACAAGAAATCAGTAGTCATTCAGAGCAAATACTAATGAATATCACAGAATAGTGAGAGAACAAGTGTAAAAGACATCAAAATGTAAGTCTCTAGTCTGAAAAGGATGTTGTACACTGCAGAAATCCTTGAAATAGAGTTAGTTCACATGAAACCAGTGTTTGAAACCACCAGAGTTCACTGAAAAGTAGTATTCAACTGTAAAACAGTTGAAAGACAAGTTTATGTAGCTTCGCAAGTTCAGAGAAGAGTGTATAAAGTTGCTTCTACATGTGGTGAAGTCCCACAAGTAGAGGAGAAGGCCCATTATAGGAAACAGCTAGAAATCAGTAGTCATTCAGAGCAAGTACTAATGAATATCAAAGAATAGTGAGAGAACAAGTGTAAAAGACATCAAAATGTAAGTCTCTAGTCTAGACAGGATGTTTTACACTGCAGAAATCTTTGAAATAGAGTTAGTTCACATGAAACCAGTGTTTGAAACCACCAGAGTTCACTGAAAAGTAGTATTAAACTGTAAAACAGTTGAAAGACAAGTATATATAGCTTCGGAAGTTCAGAGAAGAGTGTATAAAGTTGTTTGTACATGTGGTGAAGTCCCACAAGTAGAGGAGAAGGCCCATTATAGGAAACAGCTAGAAATCAGTAATAATTCTGAGCAAATACTAATGAATATCACAGACTTATGAGAGAACAAGTGTAAAAGACATCAAAATGTACGTTTCTAGTCTAGAAAGTAGAAAAGAAGGCTCATTGTAGGACACTGCAAGAAAGCAGTAGTAATTCAGAGCAAATACTAATGAATATCACAGACTTATGAGAGAACAAGTGGAAAGCACATCAAAATGTAAGTTTCTAGTGTAGAAAGGATGTTGTACACTGTAGAAATCCTTGAAATAGAGTTAGTTCACATGAATCCAGTGTTTGAAACCACCAGAATTCACTGATAAGTAGTATTCAACTGTAAAACAGTTGAAAGACAAGTGTATATAGCTTCGCAAGTTCAGAGAAGAGTGTATAAAGTTGTTTCTACATGAGGTGAAGTCTCACAAGTAGAGCGGAAGGCCCATTATAGGACACTACAAGAAATCAGTAGTCATTCAGAGCAAATACTAATGAATATCCCAGAATAGTGAGAGAACAAGTGTAAAAGACATCAAAATGTAAGTCTCTAGTCTAGACAGGATGTTGTACACTGCAGAAATCCTTGAAATAGAGTTAGTTCACATGAAACCAGTGTTTGAAACCACCAGAGTTCACTGAAAAGTAGTATTCAACTGTAAAACAGTTGAAAGACAAGTTTATGTAGCTTCGCAAGTTCAGAGAAGTGTGTATAAAGTTGCTTCTACATGTGGTGAAGTCCCACAAGTAGAGGAGAAGGCCCATTATAGGAAACAACTAGAAATCAGTAGTAATTCTGAGCAAATACTAATGAATATCACAGAATAGTGAGAGATCAAGTGTAAAAGACATCAAAATGTAAGTCTCTAGTCTAGAAAGGATGTTGTATACTGTAGAAATCCTTGAAATAGAGTTAGTTCACATGAAACCAGTGTTTGAAACCACCAGAATTCACTGATAAGAAGTATTCAACTGTAAAACAGTTGAAAGACAAGTTTATGTAGCTTCGCAAGTTCAGAGAAGAGTGTATAAAGTTGCTTCTACATGTGGTGAAGTCCCACAAGTAGAGGAGAAGGCCCATTATAGGAAACAGCTAGAAATCAGTAGTAATTCTGAGGAAATACTAATGAATATCACAGAATAGTGAGAGATCAAGTGTAAAAGACATCAAAATGTAAGTCTCTAGTCTAGAAAGGATGTTGTATACTGTAGAAATCCTTGAAATAGAGTTAGTTCACATGAAACCAGTGTTTGAAACCACCAGAATTCACTGATAAGAAGTATTCAACTGTAAAACAGTTGAAAGACAAGTATATATAGATTCGCAAGTTCAGAGAAGAGTGTATAAAGTTGTTTATACATGTGGTGAAGTCCCACAAGTAGAGGAGAAGGCCCATTATAGGAAACAGCTAGAAATCAGTAGTAATTCTGAGGAAATACTAATGAATATCACAGACTTATGAGAGAACAAGTGTAAAAGACATCAAAATGTAAGTTTCTAGTCTAGAAAGGATGTTGTACACTGCAGAAATCCTTGAAATAGAGTTAGTTCACATGAAACCAGTGTTTGAAACCACCAGAGTTCACTGAAAAGTAGTATTCAACTGTAAAACAGTTGAAAGACAAGTTTATGTAGCTTCGCAAGTTCAGAGAAGAGAGTACAAAGTTGCTTCTACATGTGGTGAAGTCCCACAAGTAGAGGAGAAGGCCCATTATAGGAAACAGCTAGAAATCAGTAGTCATTCTTAGCTAATACTAATGAATATCACAGAATAGTGAGAGAGCAAGTGTAAAAGACATCAAAATGTAAGTTTCTAGTCTAGAAAGGATGTTATACACTACAGAGATCCTTGAAATAGAGTTACTTCACAAGAAACAAGTGTTTCAACCCACTGGAATTCACTGAAAAGTAGTATTTAAGTGTAAAACAGTTGAAAGACAAGTTTATGTAGCTTCGCAAGTTCAGAGAAGAGTGTATAAAGTTGCTTCTACATGTGGTGAAGTCCCACAAGTAGAAAAGAAGGCTCATTATAGGACACTGCAAGAAAGCAGTAGTAATTCAGAGCAAATCCTAATGAATATCACAGACTTATGAGAGAACAAGTGGAAAGCACATCAAAATGTAAGTTTCTAGTGTAGAAAGGATGTTGTACACTGTAGAAATCCTTGAAATAGAGTTAGTTCACATGAATCCAGTGTTTGAAACCACCAGAGTTCACTGAAAAGTAGTATTCAACTGTAAAACAGTTGAAAGACAAGTTTATGTAGCTTCGCAAGTTCAGAGAAGAGTGTATAAAGTTGCTTCTACATGTGGTGAAGTCCCACAAGTAGAGGAGAAGGCCCATTATAGGAAACAGCTAGAAATCAGTAATAATTCTGAGCAAATACTAATGAATATCACAGACTTATGAGAGAACAAGTGTAAAAGACATCAAAATGTACGTTTCTAGTCTAGAAAGTAGAAAAGAAGGCTCATTGTAGGACACTGCAAGAAAGCAGTAGTAATTCAGAGCAAATACTAATGAATATCACAGACTTATGAGAGAACAAGTGGAAAGCACATCAAAATGTAAGTTTCTAGTGTAGAAAGGATGTTGTACACTGTAGAAATCCTTGAAATAGAGTTAGTTCACATGAATCCAGTGTTTGAAACCACCAGAATTCACTGATAAGTAGTATTCAAGTGTAAAACAGTTGAAAGACAAGTGTATATAGCTTCGCAAGTTCAGAGAAGAGTGTATAAAGTTGTTTCTACATGAGCTGAAGTCTCACAAGTAGAGCAGAAGGCCCATTATAGGACACTACAAGAAATCAGTAGTCATTCAGAGCAAATACTAATGAATATCACAGAATAGTGAGAGAACAAGTGTAAAAGACATCAAAATGTAAGTCTCTAGTCTGAAAAGGATGTTGTACACTGCAGAAATCCTTGAAATAGAGTTAGTTCACATGAAACCAGTGTTTGAAACCACCAGAGTTCACTGAAAAGTAGTATTCAACTGTAAAACAGTTGAAAGACAAGTTTATGTAGCTTCGCAAGTTCAGAGAAGAGTGTATAAAGTTGCTTCTACATGTGGTGAAGTCCCACAAGTAGAGGAGAAGGCCCATTATAGGAAACAGCTAGAAATCAGTAGTCATTCAGAGCAAGTACTAATGAATATCAAAGAATAGTGAGAGAACAAGTGTAAAAGACATCAAAATGTAAGTCTCTAGTCTAGACAGGATGTTTTACACTGCAGAAATCTTTGAAATAGAGTTAGTTCACATGAAACCAGTGTTTGAAACCACCAGAGTTCACTGAAAAGTAGTATTAAACTGTAAAACAGTTGAAAGACAAGTATATATAGCTTCGGAAGTTCAGAGAAGAGTGTATAAAGTTGTTTGTACATGTGGTGAAGTCCCACAAGTAGAGGAGAAGGCCCATTATAGGAAACAGCTAGAAATCAGTAATAATTCTGAGCAAATACTAATGAATATCACAGACTTATGAGAGAACAAGTGTAAAAGACATCAAAATGTACGTTTCTAGTCTAGAAAGTAGAAAAGAAGGCTCATTGTAGGACACTGCAAGAAAGCAGTAGTAATTCAGAGCAAATACTAATGAATATCACAGACTTATGAGAGAACAAGTGGAAAGCACATCAAAATGTAAGTTTCTAGTGTAGAAAGGATGTTGTACACTGTAGAAATCCTTGAAATAGAGTTAGTTCACATGAATCCAGTGTTTGAAACCACCAGAATTCACTGATAAGTAGTATTCAACTGTAAAACAGTTGAAAGACAAGTGTATATAGCTTCGCAAGTTCAGAGAAGAGTGTATAAAGTTGTTTCTACATGAGGTGAAGTCTCACAAGTAGAGCGGAAGGCCCATTATAGGACACTACAAGAAATCAGTAGTCATTCAGAGCAAATACTAATGAATATCCCAGAATAGTGAGAGAACAAGTGTAAAAGACATCAAAATGTAAGTCTCTAGTCTAGACAGGATGTTGTACACTGCAGAAATCCTTGAAATAGAGTTAGTTCACATGAAACCAGTGTTTGAAACCACCAGAGTTCACTGAAAAGTAGTATTCAACTGTAAAACAGTTGAAAGACAAGTTTATGTAGCTTCGCAAGTTCAGAGAAGTGTGTATAAAGTTGCTTCTACATGTGGTGAAGTCCCACAAGTAGAGGAGAAGGCCCATTATAGGAAACAACTAGAAATCAGTAGTAATTCTGAGCAAATACTAATGAATATCACAGAATAGTGAGAGATCAAGTGTAAAAGACATCAAAATGTAAGTCTCTAGTCTAGAAAGGATGTTGTATACTGTAGAAATCCTTGAAATAGAGTTAGTTCACATGAAACCAGTGTTTGAAACCACCAGAATTCACTGATAAGAAGTATTCAACTGTAAAACAGTTGAAAGACAAGTTTATGTAGCTTCGCAAGTTCAGAGAAGAGTGTATAAAGTTGCTTCTACATGTGGTGAAGTCCCACAAGTAGAGGAGAAGGCCCATTATAGGAAACAGCTAGAAATCAGTAGTAATTCTGAGGAAATACTAATGAATATCACAGAATAGTGAGAGATCAAGTGTAAAAGACATCAAAATGTAAGTCTCTAGTCTAGAAAGGATGTTGTATACTGTAGAAATCCTTGAAATAGAGTTAGTTCACATGAAACCAGTGTTTGAAACCACCAGAATTCACTGATAAGAAGTATTCAACTGTAAAACAGTTGAAAGACAAGTATATATAGATTCGCAAGTTCAGAGAAGAGTGTATAAAGTTGTTTATACATGTGGTGAAGTCCCACAAGTAGAGGAGAAGGCCCATTATAGGAAACAGCTAGAAATCAGTAGTAATTCTGAGGAAATACTAATGAATATCACAGACTTATGAGAGAACAAGTGTAAAAGACATCAAAATGTAAGTTTCTAGTCTAGAAAGGATGTTGTACACTGCAGAAATCCTTGAAATAGAGTTAGTTCACATGAAACCAGTGTTTGAAACCACCAGAGTTCACTGAAAAGTAGTATTCAACTGTAAAACAGTTGAAAGACAAGTTTATGTAGCTTCGCAAGTTCAGAGAAGAGAGTACAAAGTTGCTTCTACATGTGGTGAAGTCCCACAAGTAGAGGAGAAGGCCCATTATAGGAAACAGCTAGAAATCAGTAGTCATTCTTAGCTAATACTAATGAATATCACAGAATAGTGAGAGAGCAAGTGTAAAAGACATCAAAATGTAAGTTTCTAGTCTAGAAAGGATGTTATACACTACAGAGATCCTTGAAATAGAGTTACTTCACAAGAAACAAGTGTTTCAACCCACTGGAATTCACTGAAAAGTAGTATTTAAGTGTAAAACAGTTGAAAGACAAGTTTATGTAGCTTCGCAAGTTCAGAGAAGAGTGTATAAAGTTGCTTCTACATATGGTGAAGTCCCACAAGTAGAAAAGAAGGCTCATTATAGGACACTGCAAGAAAGCAGTAGTAATTCAGAGCAAATCCTAATGAATATCACAGACTTATGAGAGAACAAGTGGAAAGCACATCAAAATGTAAGTTTCTAGTGTAGAAAGGATGTTGTACACTGTAGAAATCCTTGAAATAGAGTTAGTTCACATGAATCCAGTGTTTGAAACCACCAGAGTTCACTGAAAAGTAGTATTCAACTGTAAAACAGTTGAAAGACAAGTTTATGTAGCTTCGCAAGTTCAGAGAAGAGTGTATAAAGTTGCTTCTACATGTGGTGAAGTCCCACAAGTAGAGGAGAAGGCCCATTATAGGAAACAGCTAGAAATCAGTAATAATTCTGAGCAAATACTAATGAATATCACAGACTTATGAGAGAACAAGTGTAAAAGACATCAAAATGTACGTTTCTAGTCTAGAAAGTAGAAAAGAAGGCTCATTGTAGGACACTGCAAGAAAGCAGTAGTAATTCAGAGCAAATACTAATGAATATCACAGACTTATGAGAGAACAAGTGGAAAGCACATCAAAATGTAAGTTTCTAGTGTAGAAAGGATGTTGTACACTGTAGAAATCCTTGAAATAGAGTTAGTTCACATGAATCCAGTGTTTGAAACCACCAGAATTCACTGATAAGTAGTATTCAAGTGTAAAACAGTTGAAAGACAAGTGTATATAGCTTCGCAAGTTCAGAGAAGAGTGTATAAAGTTGTTTCTACATGAGGTGAAGTCTCACAAGTAGAGCAGAAGGCCCATTATAGGACACTACAAGAAATCAGTAGTCATTCAGAGCAAATACTAATGAATATCACAGAATAGTGAGAGAACAAGTGTAAAAGACATCAAAATGTAAGTCTCTAGTCTGAAAAGGATGTTGTACACTGCAGAAATCCTTGAAATAGAGTTAGTTCACATGAAACCAGTGTTTGAAACCACCAGAGTTCACTGAAAAGTAGTATTCAACTGTAAAACAGTTGAAAGACAAGTTTATGTAGCTTCGCAAGTTCAGAGAAGAGTGTATAAAGTTGCTTCTACATGTGGTGAAGTCCCACAAGTAGAGGAGAAGGCCCATTATAGGAAACAGCTAGAAATCAGTAGTCATTCAGAGCAAGTACTAATGAATATCAAAGAATAGTGAGAGAACAAGTGTAAAAGACATCAAAATGTAAGTCTCTAGTCTAGACAGGATGTTTTACACTGCAGAAATCTTTGAAATAGAGTTAGTTCACATGAAACCAGTGTTTGAAACCACCAGAGTTCACTGAAAAGTAGTATTAAACTGTAAAACAGTTGAAAGACAAGTATATATAGCTTCGGAAGTTCAGAGAAGAGTGTATAAAGTTGTTTGTACATGTGGTGAAGTCCCACAAGTAGAGGAGAAGGCCCATTATAGGAAACAGCTAGAAATCAGTAATAATTCTGAGCAAATACTAATGAATATCACAGACTTATGAGAGAACAAGTGTAAAAGACATCAAAATGTACGTTTCTAGTCTAGAAAGTAGAAAAGAAGGCTCATTGTAGGACACTGCAAGAAAGCAGTAGTAATTCAGAGCAAATACTAATGAATATCACAGACTTATGAGAGAACAAGTGGAAAGCACATCAAAATGTAAGTTTCTAGTGTAGAAAGGATGTTGTACACTGTAGAAATCCTTGAAATAGAGTTAGTTCACATGAATCCAGTGTTTGAAACCACCAGAATTCACTGATAAGTAGTATTCAAGTGTAAAACAGTTGAAAGACAAGTGTATATAGCTTCGCAAGTTCAGAGAAGAGTGTATAAAGTTGTTTCTACATGAGGTGAAGTCTCACAAGTAGAGCAGAAGGCCCATTATAGGACACTACAAGAAATCAGTAGTCATTCAGAGCAAATACTAATGAATATCACAGAATAGTGAGAGAACAAGTGTAAAAGACATCAAAATGTAAGTCTCTAGTCTGAAAAGGATGTTGTACACTGCAGAAATCCTTGAAATAGAGTTAGTTCACATGAAACCAGTGTTTGAAACCACCAGAGTTCACTGAAAAGTAGTATTCAACTGTAAAACAGTTGAAAGACAAGTTTATGTAGCTTCGCAAGTTCAGAGAAGAGTGTATAAAGTTGCTTCTACATGTGGTGAAGTCCCACAAGTAGAGGAGAAGGCCCATTATAGGAAACAGCTAGAAATCAGTAGTCATTCAGAGCAAGTACTAATGAATATCAAAGAATAGTGAGAGAACAAGTGTAAAAGACATCAAAATGTAAGTCTCTAGTCTAGACAGGATGTTTTACACTGCAGAAATCTTTGAAATAGAGTTAGTTCACATGAAACCAGTGTTTGAAACCACCAGAGTTCACTGAAAAGTAGTATTAAACTGTAAAACAGTTGAAAGACAAGTATATATAGCTTCGGAAGTTCAGAGAAGAGTGTATAAAGTTGTTTGTACATGTGGTGAAGTCCCACAAGTAGAGGAGAAGGCCCATTATAGGAAACAGCTAGAAATCAGTAATAATTCTGAGCAAATACTAATGAATATCACAGACTTATGAGAGAACAAGTGTAAAAGACATCAAAATGTACGTTTCTAGTCTAGAAAGTAGAAAAGAAGGCTCATTGTAGGACACTGCAAGAAAGCAGTAGTAATTCAGAGCAAATACTAATGAATATCACAGACTTATGAGAGAACAAGTGGAAAGCACATCAAAATGTAAGTTTCTAGTGTAGAAAGGATGTTGTACACTGTAGAAATCCTTGAAATAGAGTTAGTTCACATGAATCCAGTGTTTGAAACCACCAGAATTCACTGATAAGTAGTATTCAACTGTAAAACAGTTGAAAGACAAGTGTATATAGCTTCGCAAGTTCAGAGAAGAGTGTATAAAGTTGTTTCTACATGAGGTGAAGTCTCACAAGTAGAGCGGAAGGCCAATTATAGGACACTACAAGAAATCAGTAGTCATTCAGAGCAAATACTAATGAATATCCCAGAATAGTGAGAGAACAAGTGTAAAAGACATCAAAATGTAAGTCTCTAGTCTAGACAGGATGTTGTACACTGCAGAAATCCTTGAAATAGAGTTAGTTCACATGAAACCAGTGTTTGAAACCACCAGAGTTCACTGAAAAGTAGTATTCAACTGTAAAACAGTTGAAAGACAAGTTTATGTAGCTTCGCAAGTTCAGAGAAGTGTGTATAAAGTTGCTTCTACATGTGGTGAAGTCCCACAAGTAGAGGAGAAGGCCCATTATAGGAAACAACTAGAAATCAGTAGTAATTCTGAGCAAATACTAATGAATATCACAGAATAGTGAGAGATCAAGTGTAAAAGACATCAAAATGTAAGTCTCTAGTCTAGAAAGGATGTTGTATACTGTAGAAATCCTTGAAATAGAGTTAGTTCACATGAAACCAGTGTTTGAAACCACCAGAATTCACTGATAAGAAGTATTCAACTGTAAAACAGTTGAAAGACAAGTTTATGTAGCTTCGCAAGTTCAGAGAAGAGTGTATAAAGTTGCTTCTACATGTGGTGAAGTCCCACAAGTAGAGGAGAAGGCCCATTATAGGAAACAGCTAGAAATCAGTAGTAATTCTGAGGAAATACTAATGAATATCACAGACTTATGAGAGAACAAGTGGAAAAGACATCAAAATGTAAGTCTCTAGTCTAGAAAGGATGTTGTATACTGTAGAAATCCTTGAAATAGAGTTAGTTCACATGAAACCAGTGTTTGAAACCACCAGAATTCACTGATAAGAAGTATTCAACTGTAAAACAGTTGAAAGACAAGTATATATAGATTCGCAAGTTCAGAGAAGAGTGTATAAAGTTGCTTCTACATGTGGTGAAGTCCCACATGTAGAGGAGAAGGCCCATTATAGGAAACAGCTAGAAATCAGTAGTCATTCAGAGCTAATACTAATGAATATCACAGAATAGTGAGAGAACAAGTGTAAAAGACATCAAAATGTAAGTCTCTAGTCTAGACAGAATGTTGTACACTGCAGAAATCCTTGAAATAGAGTTAGTTCACATGAAACCAGTGTTTTATACCACCAGAATACACTGAAAAGTAGTATTCAACTGTAAAACAGTTGAAAGACAAGTGTATATAGCTTCTCAAGTTCTGAGAAGAGTGTATAAAGTTGTCTCTACATGTGGTGAAGTCCCACAAGTAGAGGAGAAGGCCCATTATAGGAAACAGCTAGAAATCTGTAGTCATTCAGAGCAAATACTAATGAATATCACAGAATAGTGAGAGAACAAGTGTAAAAGACATCAAAATGTAAGTCTCTAGTCTGGAAAGGATGTTGTACACTGCAGAAATCCTTGAAATAGAGTTATTTCACATGAAACCAGTGTTTGAAACCACCAGAGTTCACTGAAAAGTAGTATTCAACTGTAAAACAGTTGAAAGACAAGTTTATATAGCTTCGCAAGTTCAGAGAAGAGTGTATAAAGTTTCTTCTACATGTGGTGAAGTTCCACAAGTAGGGGAGAAGGCCCATTATAGGAAACAGCTAGAAATCTGTAGTCATTCAGAGCAAATACTAATGAATATCACAGAATAGTGAGAGAACAAGTGTAAAAGACATCAAAATGTAAGTCTCTAGTCTAGACAGGATGTTGTACACTGCAGAAATCCTTGAAATAGAGTTAGTTCACATGAAACCAGTGTTTTATACCACCAAAATACACTGAAAAGTAGTATTCAAATGTAAAACAGTTGAAAGACAAGTGTATATAGCTTCTCAAGTTCTGAGAATAGTGTATAAAGTTGTTTGTACATGTGGTGAAGTCCCACAAGTAGAGGAGAAGGCCCATTATAGGAAACAGCTAGAAATCAGTAGTAATTCTGAGGAAATACTAATGAATATCACAGACTTATGAGAGAACAAGTGGAAAAGACATCAAAATGTAAGTTTCTAGTCTAGAAAGGATGTTGTACACTGCAGAAATCCTTGAAATAGAGTTAGTTCACATGAAACCAGTGATTGAAACCACCAGAGTTCACTGAAAAGTAGTATTCAACTGTAAAACAGTTGAAAGACAAGTTTATGTAGCTTCGCAAGTTCAGAGAAGAGTGTATAAAGTTGCTTCTACATGTGGTGAAATCCCACAAGTAGAGGAGAAGGCCCATTATAGGAAACAGCTAGAAATCAGTAGTCATTCAGAGCTAATACTAATGAATATCACAGAATAGTGAGAGAACAAGTGTAAAAGACATCAAAATGTAAGTCTCTAGTCTAGACAGAATGTTGTACACTGCAGAAATCCTTGAAATAGAGTTAGTTCACATGAAACCAGTGTTTTATACCACCAGAATACACTGAAAAGTAGTATTCAACTGTAAAACAGTTGAAAGACAAGTGTATATAGCTTCTCAAGTTCTGAGAAGAGTGTATAAAGTTGTCTCTACATGTGGTGAAGTCCCACAAGTAGAGGAGAAGGCCCATTATAGGAAACAGCTAGAAATCTGTAGTCATTCAGAGCAAATACTAATGAATATCACAGAATAGTGAGAGAACAAGTGTAAAAGACATCAAAATGTAAGTCTCTAGTCTGGAAAGGATGTTGTACACTGCAGAAATCCTTGAAATAGAGTTATTTCACATGAAACCAGTGTTTGAAACCACCAGAGTTCACTGAAAAGTAGTATTCAACTGTAAAACAGTTGAAAGACAAGTTTATATAGCTTCGCAAGTTCAGAGAAGAGTGTATAAAGTTGATTCTACATGTGGTGAAGTCCCACAAGTAGAAAAGAAGGCCCATTATAGGAAACAGCTAGAAATCAGTAGTCATTCTTAGCTAATACTAATGAATATCACAGAATAGTGAGAGAGCAAGTGTAAAAGACATCAAAATGTAAGTTTCTAGTCTAGAAAGGATGTTATACACTACAGAGATCCTTGAAATAGAGTTACTTCACAAGAAACAAGTGTTTCAACCCACTGGAATTCACTGAAAAGTAGTATTTAAGTGTAAAACAGTTGAAAGACAAGTTTATGTAGCTTCGCAAGTTCAGAGAAGAGTGTATAAAGTTGCTTCTACATGTGGTGAAGTCCCACAAGCAGAAAAGAAGGCTCATTATAGGACACTGCAAGAAAGCAGTAGTAATTCAGAGCAAATCCTAATGAATATCACAGACTTATGAGAGAACAAGTGGAAAGCACATCAAAATGTAAGTTTCTAGTGTAGAAAGGATGTTGTACACTGTAGAAATCCTTGAAATAGAGTTAGTTCACATGAATCCAGTGTTTGAAACCACCAGAGTTCACTGAAAAGTAGTATTCAACTGTAAAACAGTTGAAAGACAAGTTTATGTAGCTTCGCAAGTTCAGAGAAGAGTGTATAAAGTTGCTTCTACATGTGGTGAAGTCCCACAAGTAGAGGAGAAGGCCCATTATAGGAAACAGCTAGAAATCAGTAATAATTCTGAGCAAATACTAATGAATATCACAGACTTATGAGAGAACAAGTGTAAAAGACATCAAAATGTACGTTTCTAGTCTAGAAAGTAGAAAAGAAGGCTCATTGTAGGACACTGCAAGAAAGCAGTAGTAATTCAGAGCAAATACTAATGAATATCACAGACTTATGAGAGAACAAGTGGAAAGCACATCAAAATGTAAGTTTCTAGTGTAGAAAGGATGTTGTACACTGTAGAAATCCTTGAAATAGAGTTAGTTCACATGAATCCAGTGTTTGAAACCACCAGAATTCACTGATAAGTAGTATTCAAGTGTAAAACAGTTGAAAGACAAGTGTATATAGCTTCGCAAGTTCAGAGAAGAGTGTATAAAGTTGTTTCTACATGAGGTGAAGTCTCACAAGTAGAGCAGAAGGCCCATTATAGGACACTACAAGAAATCAGTAGTCATTCAGAGCAAATACTAATGAATATCACAGAATAGTGAGAGAACAAGTGTAAAAGACATCAAAATGTAAGTCTCTAGTCTGGAAAGGATGTTGTACACTGCAGAAATCCTTGAAATAGAGTTATTTCACATGAAACCAGTGTTTGAAACCACCAGAGTTCACTGAAAAGTAGTATTCAACTGTAAAACAGTTGAAAGACAAGTTTATATAGCTTCGCAAGTTCAGAGAAGAGTGTATAAAGTTGCTTCTACATGTGGTGAAGTCCCACAAGTAGAGGAGAAGGCCCATTATAGGAAACAGCTAGAAATCAGTAGTCATTCAGAGCAAGTACTAATGAATATCAAAGAATAGTGAGAGAACAAGTGTAAAAGACATCAAAATGTAAGTCTCTAGTCTGAAAAGGATGTTGTACACTGCAGAAATCCTTGAAATAGAGTTAGTTCACATGAAACCAGTGTTTGAAACCACCAGAGTTCACTGAAAAGTAGTATTCAACTGTAAAACAGTTGAAAGACAAGTTTATGTAGCTTCGCAAGTTCAGAGAAGAGTGTATAAAGTTGCTTCTACATGTGGTGAAGTCCCACAAGTAGAGGAGAAGGCCCATTATAGGAAACAGCTAGAAATCAGTAGTCATTCAGAGCAAATACTAATGAATATCACAGAATAGTGAGAGAACAAGTGTAAAAGACATCAAAATGTAAGTCTCTAGTCTGGAAAGGATGTTGTACACTGCAGAAATCCTTGAAATAGAGTTATTTCACATGAAACCAGTGTTTGAAACCACCAGAGTTCACTGAAAAGTAGTATTCAACTGTAAAACAGTTGAAAGACAAGTTTATATAGCTTCGCAAGTTCAGAGAAGAGGGTATAAAGTTGCTTATACATGTGGTGATGTTTCACAAGTAGAGGAGAAGGCCCATTATAGGAAACAGCTAGAAATCAGTAGTCATTCAGAGCAAATACTAATGAATATCACAGAATAGTGAGAGAACAAGTGTAAAAGACATCAAAATGTAAGTTTCTAGTCTAGAAAGGATGTTATACACTACAGAGATCCTTGAAATAGAGTTACTTCACAAGAAACAAGTGTTTCAACCCACTGGAATTCACTGAAAAGTAGTATTTAAGTGTAAAACAGTTGAAAGACAAGTTTATGTAGCTTCGCACGTTCAGAGAAGAGTGTATAAAGTTGCTTCTACATGTGGTGAAGTCCCACAAGTAGAAAAGAAGGCTCATTATAGGACACTGCAAGAAAGCAGTAGTAATTCAGAGCAAATCCTAATGAATATCACAGACTTATGAGAGAACAAGTGGAAAGCACATCAAAATGTAAGTTTCTAGTGTAGAAAGGATGTTGTACACTGTAGAAATCCTTGAAATAGAGTTAGTTCACATGAATCCAGTGTTTGAAACCACCAGAGTTCACTGAAAAGTAGTATTCAACTGTAAAACAGTTGAAAGACAAGTTTATGTAGCTTCGCAAGTTCAGAGAAGAGTGTATAAAGTTGCTTCTACATGTGGTGAAGTCCCACAAGTAGAGGAGAAGGCCCATTATAGGAAACAGCTAGAAATCAGTAATAATTCTGAGCAAATACTAATGAATATCACAGACTTATGAGAGAACAAGTGTAAAAGACATCAAAATGTACATTTCTAGTCTAGAAAGTAGAAAAGAAGGCTCATTGTAGGACACTGCAAGAAAGCAGTAGTAATTCAGAGCAAATACTAATGAATATCACAGACTTATGAGAGAACAAGTGGAAAGCACATCAAAATGTAAGTTTCTAGTGTAGAAAGGATGTTGTACACTGTAGAAATCCTTGAAATAGAGTTAGTTCACATGAATCCAGTGTTTGAAACCACCAGAATTCACTGATAAGTAGTATTCAACTGTAAAACAGTTGAAAGACAAGTTTATGTAGCTTCGCAAGTTCAGAGAAGAGTGTATAAAGTTTCTTCTACATGTGGTGAAGTTCCACAAGTAGGGGAGAAGGCCCATTATAGGAAACAGATAGAAATCAGTAGTCATTCAGAGCAAATACTAATGAATATCACAGAATAGTGAGAGAACAAGTGTAAAAGACATCAAAATGTAAGTCTCTAGTCTAGACAGGATGTTGTACACTGCAGAAATCCTTGAAATAGAGTTAGTTCACATGAAACCAGTGTTTTATACCACCAAAATACACTGAAAAGTAGTATTCAAATGTAAAACAGTTGAAAGACAAGTGTATATAGCTTCTCAAGTTCTGAGAATAGTGTATAAAGTTGTTTGTACATGTGGTGAAGTCCCACAAGTAGAGGAGAAGGCCCATTATAGGAAACAGCTAGAAATCAGTAGTAATTCTGAGGAAATACTAATGAATATCACAGACTTATGAGAGAACAAGTGGAAAAGACATCAAAATGTAAGTTTCTAGTCTAGAAAGGATGTTGTACACTGCAGAAATCCTTGAAATAGAGTTACTTCACAAGAAACAAGTGTTTCAACCCACTGGAATTCACTGAAAAGTAGTATTTCAGTGTAAAACAGTTGAAAGACAAGTTTATGTAGCTTCGCAAGTTCAGAGAAGAGTGTATAAAGTTGTTTGTACATGTGGTGAAGTCCCACAAGTAGAGGAGAAGGCCCATTATAGGAAATAGCTAGAAATCAGTAGTAATTCTGAGGAAATAATAATGAATATCACAGACTTATGAGAGAACAAGTGGAAAAGACATCAAAATGTAAGTTTCTAGTCTAGAAAGGATGTTGTACACTGCAGAAATCCTTGAAATAGAGTTAGTTCACATGAAACCAGTGATTGAAACCACCAGAGTTCACTGAAAAGTAGTATTCAACTGTAAAACAGTTGAAAGACAAGTTTATGTAGCTTCGCAAGTTCAGAGAAGAGTGTATAAAGTTGCTTCTACATGTGGTGAAGTCCCACAAGTAGAGGACAAGGCCCATTATAGGAAACAGCTAGAAATCAGTAGTCATTCAGAGCTAATACTAATGAATATCACAGAATAGTGAGAGAACAAGTGTAAAAGACATCAAAATGTAAGTCTCTAGTCTAGACAGAATGTTGTACACTGCAGAAATCCTTGAAATAGAGTTAGTTCACATGAAACCAGTGTTTTATACCACCAGAATACACTGAAAAGTAGTATTCAACTGTAAAACAGTTGAAAGACAAGTGTATATAGCTTCTCAAGTTCTGAGAAGAGTGTATAAAGTTGTCTCTACATGTGGTGAAGTCCCACAAGTAGAGGAGAAGGCCCATTATAGGAAACAGCTAGAAATCTGTAGTCATTCAGAGCAAATACTAATGAATATCACAGAATAGTGAGAGAACAAGTGTAAAAGACATCAAAATGTAAGTCTCTAGTCTGGAAAGGATGTTGTACACTGCAGAAATCCTTGAAATAGAGTTATTTCACATGAAACCAGTGTTTGAAACCACCAGAGTTCACTGAAAAGTAGTATTCAACTGTAAAACAGTTGAAAGACAAGTTTATATAGCTTCGCAAGTTCAGAGAAGAGTGTATAAAGTTGATTCTACATGTGGTGAAGTCCCACAAGTAGAAAAGAAGGCCCATTATAGGAAACAGCTAGAAATCAGTAGTCATTCTTAGCTAATACTAATGAATATCACAGAATAGTGAGAGAGCAAGTGTAAAAGACATCAAAATGTAAGTTTCTAGTCTAGAAAGGATGTTATACACTACAGAGATCCTTGAAATAGAGTTACTTCACAAGAAACAAGTGTTTCAACCCACTGGAATTCACTGAAAAGTAGTATTTAAGTGTAAAACAGTTGAAAGACAAGTTTATGTAGCTTCGCACGTTCAGAGAAGAGTGTATAAAGTTGCTTCTACATGTGGTGAAGTCCCACAAGTAGAAAAGAAGGCTCATTATAGGACACTGCAAGAAAGCAGTAGTAATTCAGAGCAAATCCTAATGAATATCACAGACTTATGAGAGAACAAGTGGAAAGCACATCAAAATGTAAGTTTCTAGTGTAGAAAGGATGTTGTACACTGTAGAAATCCTTGAAATAGAGTTAGTTCACATGAATCCAGTGTTTGAAACCACCAGAGTTCACTGAAAAGTAGTATTCAACTGTAAGACAGTTGAAAGACAAGTTTATGTAGCTTCGCAAGTTCAGAGAAGAGTGTATAAAGTTGCTTCTACATGTGGTGGAGTCCCACAAGTAGAGGAGAAGGCCCATTATAGGAAACAGCTAGAAATCAGTAATAATTCTGAGCAAATACTAATGAATATCACAGACTTATGAGAGAACAAGTGTAAAAGACATCAAAATGTACGTTTCTAGTCTAGAAAGTAGAAAAGAAGGCTCATTGTAGGACACTGCAAGAAAGCAGTAGTAATTCAGAGCAAATACTAATGAATATCACAGACTTATGAGAGAACAAGTGGAAAGCACATCAAAATGTAAGTTTCTAGTGTAGAAAGGATGTTGTACACTGTAGAAATCCTTGAAATAGAGTTAGTTCACATGAATCCAGTGTTTGAAACCACCAGAATTCACTGATAAGTAGTATTCAACTGTAAAACAGTTGAAAGACAAGTGTATATAGCTTCGCAAGTTCAGAGAAGAGTGTATAAAGTTGTTTCTACATGAGGTGAAGTCTCACAAGTAGAGCGGAAGGCCCATTATAGGACACTACAAGAAATCAGTAGTCATTCAGAGCAAATACTAATGAATATCCCAGAATAGTGAGAGAACAAGTGTAAAAGACATCAAAATGTAAGTCTCTAGTCTAGACAGGATGTTGTACACTGCAGAAATCCTTGAAATAGAGTTAGTTCACATGAAACCAGTGTTTGAAACCACCAGAGTTCACTGAAAAGTAGTATTCAACTGTAAAACAGTTGAAAGACAAGTTTATGTAGCTTCGCAAGTTCAGAGAAGTGTGTATAAAGTTGCTTCTACATGTGGTGAAGTCCCACAAGTAGAGGAGAAGGCCCATTATAGGAAACAACTAGAAATCAGTAGTAATTCTGAGCAAATACTAATGAATGTCACAGAATAGTGAGAGATCAAGTGTAAAAGACATCAAAATGTAAGTCTCTAGTCTAGAAAGGATGTTGTATACTGTAGAAATCCTTGAAATAGAGTTAGTTCACATGAAACCAGTGTTTGAAACCACCAGAATTCACTGATAAGAAGTATTCAACTGTAAAACAGTTGAAAGACAAGTTTATGTAGCTTCGCAAGTTCAGAGAAGAGTGTATAAAGTTGCTTCTACATGTGGTGAAGTCCCACAAGTAGAGGAGAAGGCCCATTATAGGAAACAGCTAGAAATCAGTAGTAATTCTGAGGAAATACTAATGAATATCACAGAATAGTGAGAGATCAAGTGTAAAAGACATCAAAATGTAAGTCTCTAGTCTAGAAAGGATGTTGTATACTGTAGAAATCCTTGAAATAGAGTTAGTTCACATGAAACCAGTGTTTGAAACCACCAGAATTCACTGATAAGAAGTATTCAACTGTAAAACAGTTGAAAGACAAGTATATATAGATTCGCAAGTTCAGAGAAGAGTGTATAAAGTTGTTTATATATGTGGTGAAGTCCCACAAGTAGAGGAGAAGGCCCATTATAGGAAACAGCTAGAAATCAGTAGTAATTCTGAGGAAATACTAATGAATATCACAGACTTATGAGAGAACAAGTGGAAAAGTCATCAAAATGTAAGTTTCTAGTCTAGAAAGGATGTTGTACACTGCAGAAATCCTTGAAATAGAGTTAGTTCACATGAAACCAGTGTTTGAAACCACCAGAGTTCACTGAAAAGTAGTATTCAACTGTAAAACAGTTGAAAGACAAGTTTATGTAGCTTCGCAAGTTCAGAGAAGAGTGTACAAAGTTGCTTCTACATGTGGTGAAGTCCCACAAGTAGAGGAGAAGGCCCATTATAGGAAACAGCTAGAAATCAGTAGTCATTCAGAGCAAATACTAATGAATATCACAGAATAGTGAGAGAACAAGTGTAAAAGACATCAAAATGTAAGTCTCTAGTCTGGAAAGGATGTTGTACACTGCAGAAATCCTTGAAATAGAGTTATTTCACATGAAACCAGTGTTTGAAACCACCAGAGTTCACTGAAAAGTAGTATTCAACTGTAAAACAGTTGAAAGACAAGTTTATATAGCTTCGCAAGTTCAGAGAAGAGTGCATAAAGTTGATTCTACATGTGGTGAAGTCCCACAAGTAGAAAAGAAGGCCCATTATAGGAAACAGCTAGAAATCAGTAGTCATTCTTAGCTAATACTAATGAATATCACAGAATAGTGAGAGAGCAAGTGTAAAAGACATCAAAATGTAAGTTTCTAGTCTAGAAAGGATGTTATACACTACAGAGATCCTTGAAATAGAGTTACTTCACAAGAAACAAGTGTTTCAACCCACTGGAATTCACTGAAAAGTAGTATTTAAGTGTAAAACAGTTGAAAGACAAGTTTATGTAGCTTCGCACGTTCAGAGAAGAGTGTATAAAGTTGCTTCTACATGTGGTGAAGTCCCACAAGTAGAAAAGAAGGCTCATTATAGGACACTGCAAGAAAGCAGTAGTAATTCAGAGCAAATCCTAATGAATATCACAGACTTATGAGAGAACAAGTGGAAAGCACATCAAAATGTAAGTTTCTAGTGTAGAAAGGATGTTGTACACTGTAGAAATCCTTGAAATAGAGTTAGTTCACATGAATCCAGTGTTTGAAACCACCAGAGTTCACTGAAAAGTAGTATTCAACTGTAAAACAGTTGAAAGACAAGTTTATGTAGCTTCGCAAGTTCAGAGAAGAGTGTATAAAGTTGCTTCTACATGTGGTGAAGTCCCACAAGTAGAGGAGAAGGCCCATTATAGGAAACAGCTAGAAATCAGTAATAATTCTGAGCAAATACTAATGAATATCACAGACTTATGAGAGAACAAGTGTAAAAGACATCAAAATGTACGTTTCTAGTCTAGAAAGTAGAAAAGAAGGCTCATTGTAGGACACTGCAAGAAAGCAGTAGTAATTCAGAGCAAATACTAATGAATATCACAGACTTATGAGAGAACAAGTGGAAAGCACATCAAAATGTAAGTTTCTAGTGTAGAAAGGATGTTGTACACTGTAGAAATCCTTGAAATAGAGTTAGTTCACATGAATCCAGTGTTTGAAACCACCAGAATTCACTGATAAGTAGTATTCAAGTGTAAAACAGTTGAAAGACAAGTGTATATAGCTTCGCAAGTTCAGAGAAGAGTGTATAAAGTTGTTTCTACATGAGGTGAAGTCTCACAAGTAGAGCAGAAGGCCCATTATAGGACACTACAAGAAATCAGTAGTCATTCAGAGCAAATACTAATGAATATCACAGAATAGTGAGAGAACAAGTGTAAAAGACATCAAAATGTAAGTCTCTAGTCTGAAAAGGATGTTGTACACTGCAGAAATCCTTGAAATAGAGTTAGTTCACATGAAACCAGTGTTTGAAACCACCAGAGTTCACTGAAAAGTAGTATTCAACTGTAAAACAGTTGAAAGACAAGTTTATGTAGCTTCGCAAGTTCAGAGAAGAGTGTATAAAGTTGCTTCTACATGTGGTGAAGTCCCACAAGTAGAAAAGAAGGCCCATTATAGGAAACAGCTAGAAATCAGTAGTAATTCTGAGCAAATACTAATGAATATCACAGACTTATGAGAGAACAAGTGTAAAAGAAATCAAAATGTAAGTTTCTAGTCTAGAAAGGATGTTATACACTACAGAAATCCTTGAAATAGAGTTACTTCACAAGAAACAAGTGTTTCAACCCACTGGAATTCACTGAAAAGTAGTATTTCAGTGTAAAACAGTTGAAAGACAAGTTTATGTAGCTTCGCAAGTTCAGAGAAGAGTGTATAAAGTTGCTTCTACATGTGGTGAAGTCCCACAAGTAGAAAAGAAGGCTCATTATAGGACACTGCAAGAAAGCAGTAGTAATTCAGAGCAAATACTAATGAATATCACAGACTTATGAGAGAACAAGTGGAAAGCACATCAAAATGTAAGTTTCTAGTGTAGAAAGGATGTTGTACACTGTAGAAACCCTTGAAATAGAGTTAGTTCACATGAATCCAGTGTTTGAAACCACCAGAATTCACTGATAAGTAGTATTCAACTGTAAAACAGTTGAAAGACAAGTGTATATAGCTTTGCAAGTTCAGAGAAGAGTGTATAAAGTTGTTTCTACATGAGGTGAAGTCTCACAAGTAGAGCAGAAGGCCCATTATAGGACACTACAGCAAATCAGTAGTCATACAGAGCAAATACTAATGAATATCACAGAATAGTGAGAGAACAAGTGTAAAAGACATCAAAATGTAAGTCTCTAGTCTAGAAAGGATGTTGTACACTGCAGAAATCTTTGAAATAGAGTTAGTTCACATGAAACCTGTGTTTGAAACCACCAGAGTTCACTGAAAAGTAGTATTAAACTGTAAAACAGTTGAAAGACAAGTGTATATAGCTTCGCAAGTTCAGAGAAGAGTGTATAAAGTTTCTTCTACATGTGGTGAAGTTCCACAAGTAGGGGAGAAGGCCCATTATAGGAAACAGATAGAAATCAGTAGTCATTCAGAGCAAATACTAATGAATATCCCAGAATAGTGAGAGAACAAGTGTAAAAGACATCAAAATGTAAGTCTCTAGTCTAGACAGGATGTTGTACACTGCAGAAATCCTTGAAATAGAGTTAGTTCACATGAAACCAGTGTTTTATACCACCAAAATACACTGAAAAGTAGTATTCAAATGTAAAACAGTTGAAAGACAAGTGTATATAGCTTCGCAAGTTCAGAGAAGAGTGTATAAAGTTTCTTCTACATGTGGTGAAGTTCCACAAGTAGGGGAGAAGGCCCATTATAGGAAACAGATAGAAATCAGTAGTCATTCAGAGCAAATACTAATGAATATCACAGAATAGTGAGAGAACAAGTGTAAAAGACATCAAAATGTAAGTCTCTAGTCTAGACAGGATGTTGTACACTGCAGAAATCCTTGAAATAGAGTTAGTTCACATGAAACCAGTGTTTTATACCACCAAAATACACTGAAAAGTAGTATTCAAATGTAAAACAGTTGAAAGACAAGTGTATATAGCTTCTCAAGTTCTGAGAATAGTGTATAAAGTTGTTTGTACATGTGGTGAAGTCCCACAAGTAGAGGAGAAGGCCCATTATAGGAAACAGCTAGAAATCAGTAGTAATTCTGAGGAAATACTAATGAATATCACAGACTTATGAGAGAACAAGTGGAAAAGACATCAAAATGTAATTTTCTAGTCTAGAAAGGATGTTGTACACTGCAGAAATCCTTGAAATAGAGTTACTTCACAAGAAACAAGTGTTTCAACCCACTGGAATTCACTGAAAAGTAGTATTTCAGTGTAAAACAGTTGAAAGACAAGTTTATGTAGCTTCGCAAGTTCAGAGAAGAGTGTATAAAGTTGTTTGTACATGTGGTGAAGTCCCACAAGTAGAGGAGAAGGCCCATTATAGGAAACAGCTAGAAATCAGTAATAATTCTGAGCAAATACTAATGAATATCACAGACTTATGAGAGAACAAGTGTAAAAGACATCAAAATGTACGTTTCTAGTCTAGAAAGTAGAAAAGAAGGCTCATTGTAGGACACTGCAAGAAAGCAGTAGTAATTCAGAGCAAATACTAATGAATATCACAGACTTATGAGAGAACAAGTGGAAAGCACATCAAAATGTAAGTTTCTAGTGTAGAAAGGATGTTGTACACTGTAGAAATCCTTGAAATAGAGTTAGTTCACATGAATCCAGTGTTTGAAACCACCAGAATTCACTGATAAGTAGTATTCAAGTGTAAAACAGTTGAAAGACAAGTGTATATAGCTTCGCAAGTTCAGAGAAGAGTGTATAAAGTTGTTTCTACATGAGGTGAAGTCTCACAAGTAGAGCAGAAGGCCCATTATAGGACACTACAAGAAATCAGTAGTCATTCAGAGCAAATACTAATGAATATCACAGAATAGTGAGAGAACAAGTGTAAAAGACATAAAAATGTAAGTCTCTAGTCTGAAAAGGATGTTGTACACTGCAGAAATCCTTGAAATAGAGTTAGTTCACATGAAACCAGTGTTTGAAACCACCAGAGTTCACTGAAAAGTAGTATTCAACTGTAAAACAGTTGAAAGACAAGTTTATGTAGCTTCGCAAGTTCAGAGAAGAGTGTATAAACTTGCTTCTACATGTGGTGAAGTCTCACAAGTAGAAAAGAAGGCCCATTATAGGAAACAGCTAGAAATCAGTAGTAATTCTGAGCAAATACTAATGAATATCACAGACTTATGAGAGAACAAGTGTAAAAGAAATCAAAATGTAAGTTTCTAGTCTAGAAAGGATGTTATACACTACAGAAATCCTTGAAATAGAGTTACTTCACAAGAAACAAGTGTTTCAACCCACTGGAATTCACTGAAAAGTAGTATTTCAGTGTAAAACAGTTGAAAGACAAGTTTATGTAGCTTCGCAAGTTCAGAGAAGAGTGTATAAAGTTGCTTCTACATGTGGTGAAGTCCCACAAGTAGAAAAGAAGGCTCATTATAGGACACTGCAAGAAAGCAGTAGTAATTCAGAGCAAATACTAATGAATATCACAGACTTATGAGAGAACAAGTGGAAAGCACATCAAAATGTAAGTTTCTAGTGTAGAAAGGATGTTGTACACTGTAGAAACCCTTGAAATAGAGTTAGTTCACATGAATCCAGTGTTTGAAACCACCAGAATTCACTGATAAGTAGTATTCAACTGTAAAACAGTTGAAAGACAAGTGTATATAGCTTTGCAAGTTCAGAGAAGAGTGTATAAAGTTGTTTCTACATGAGGTGAAGTCTCACAAGTAGAGCAGAAGGCCCATTATAGGACACTACAGCAAATCAGTAGTCATACAGAGCAAATACTAATGAATATCACAGAATAGTGAGAGAACAAGTGTAAAAGACATCAAAATGTAAGTCTCTAGTCTAGAAAGGATGTTGTACACTGCAGAAATCTTTGAAATAGAGTTAGTTCACATGAAACCTGTGTTTGAAACCACCAGAGTTCACTGAAAAGTAGTATTAAACTGTAAAACAGTTGAAAGACAAGTGTATATAGCTTCGCAAGTTCAGAGAAGAGTGTATAAAGTTTCTTCTACATGTGGTGAAGTTCCACAAGTAGGGGAGAAGGCCCATTATAGGAAACAGATAGAAATCAGTAGTCATTCAGAGCAAATACTAATGAATATCACAGAATAGTGAGAGAACAAGTGTAAAAGACATCAAAATGTAAGTCTCTAGTCTAGACAGGATGTTGTACACTGCAGAAATCCTTGAAATAGAGTTAGTTCACATGAAACCAGTGTTTTATACCACCAAAATACACTGAAAAGTAGTATTCAAATGTAAAACAGTTGAAAGACAAGTGTATATAGCTTCTCAAGTTCTGAGAATAGTGTATAAAGTTGTTTGTACATGTGGTGAAGTCCCACAAGTAGAGGAGAAGGCCCATTATAGGAAACAGCTAGAAATCAGTAGTAATTCTGAGGAAATACTAATGAATATCACAGACTTATGAGAGAACAAGTGGAAAAGACATCAAAATGTAAGTTTCTAGTCTAGAAAGGATGTTGTACACTGCAGAAATCCTTGAAATAGAGTTACTTCACAAGAAACAAGTGTTTCAACCCACTGGAATTCACTGAAAAGTAGTATTTCAGTGTAAAACAGTTGAAAGACAAGTTTATGTAGCTTCGCAAGTTCAGAGAAGAGTGTATAAAGTTGTTTGTACATGTGGTGAAGTCCCACAAGTAGAGGAGAAGGCCCATTATAGGAAACAGCTAGAAATCAGTAGTAATTCTGAGGAAATACTAATGAATATCACAGACTTATGAGAGAACAAGTGGAAAAGACATCAAAATGTAAGTTTCTAGTCTAGAAAGGATGTTGTACACTGCAGAAATCCTTGAAATAGAGTTAGTTCACATGAAACCAGTGATTGAAACCACCAGAGTTCACTGAAAAGTAGTATTCAACTGTAAAACAGTTGAAAGACAAGTTTATGTAGCTTCGCAAGTTCAGAGAAGAGTGTATAAAGTTGCTTCTACATGTGGTGAAGTCCCACAAGTAGAGGAGAAGGCCCATTATAGGAAACAGCTAGAAATCAGTAGTCATTCAGAGCTAATACTAATGAATATCACAGAATAGTGAGAGAACAAGTGTAAAAGACATCAAAATGTAAGTCTCTAGTCTAGACAGAATGTTGTACACTGCAGAAATCCTTGAAATAGAGTTAGTTCACATGAAACCAGTGTTTTATACCACCAGAATACACTGAAAAGTAGTATTCAACTGTAAAACAGTTGAAAGACAAGTGTATATAGCTTCTCAAGTTCTGAGAAGAGTGTATAAAGTTGTCTCTACATGTGGTGAAGTCCCACAAGTAGAGGAGAAGGCCCATTATAGGAAACAGCTAGAAATCTGTAGTCATTCAGAGCAAATACTAATGAATATCACAGAATAGTGAGAGAACAAGTGTAAAAGACATCAAAATGTAAGTCTCTAGTCTGGAAAGGATGTTGTACACTGCAGAAATCCTTGAAATAGAGTTATTTCACATGAAACCAGTGTTTGAAACCACCAGAGTTCACTGAAAAGTAGTATTCAACTGTAAAACAGTTGAAAGACAAGTTTATATAGCTTCGCAAGTTCAGAGAAGAGTGTATAAAGTTGATTCTACATGTGGTGAAGTCCCACAAGTAGAAAAGAAGGCCCATTATAGGAAACAGCTAGAAATCAGTAGTCATTCTTAGCTAATACTAATGAATATCACAGAATAGTGAGAGAGCAAGTGTAAAAGACATCAAAATGTAAGTTTCTAGTCTAGAAAGGATGTTATACACTACAGAGATCCTTGAAATAGAGTTACTTCACAAGAAACAAGTGTTTCAACCCACTGGAATTCACTGAAAAGTAGTATTTAAGTGTAAAACAGTTGAAAGACAAGTTTATGTAGCTTCGCAAGTTCAGAGAAGAGTGTATAAAGTTGCTTCTACATGTGGTGAATTCCCACAAGTAGAAAAGAAGGCTCATTATAGGACACTGCAAGAAAGCAGTAGTAATTCAGAGCAAATCCTAATGAATATCACAGACTTATGAGAGAACAAGTGGAAAGCACATCAAAATGTAAGTTTCTAGTGTAGAAAGGATGTTGTACACTGTAGAAATCCTTGAAATAGAGTTAGTTCACATGAATCCAGTGTTTGAAACCACCAGAGTTCACTGAAAAGTAGTATTCAACTGTAAAACAGTTGAAAGACAAGTTTATGTAGCTTCGCAAGTTCAGAGAAGAGTGTATAAAGTTGCTTCTACATGTGGTGAAGTCCCACAAGTAGAGGAGAAGGCCCATTATAGGAAACAGCTAGAAATCAGTAATAATTCTGAGCAAATACTAATGAATATCACAGACTTATGAGAGAACAAGTGTAAAAGACATCAAAATGTACGTTTCTAGTCTAGAAAGTAGAAAAGAAGGCTCATTGTAGGACACTGCAAGAAAGCAGTAGTAATTCAGAGCAAATACTAATGAATATCACAGACTTATGAGAGAACAAGTGGAAAGCACATCAAAATGTAAGTTTCTAGTGTAGAAACGATGTTGTACACTGTAGAAATCCTTGAAATAGAGTTAGTTCACATGAATCCAGTGTTTGAAACCACCAGAATTCACTGATAAGTAGTATTCAAGTGTAAAACAGTTGAAAGACAAGTGTATATAGCTTCGCAAGTTCAGAGAAGAGTGTATAAAGTTGTTTCTACATGAGGTGAAGTCTCACAAGTAGAGCAGAAGGCCCATTATAGGACACTACAAGAAATCAGTAGTCATTCAGAGCAAATACTAATGAATATCACAGAATAGTGAGAGAACAAGTGTAAAAGACATCAAAATGTAAGTCTCTAGTCTGAAAAGGATGTTGTACACTGCAGAAATCCTTGAAATAGAGTTAGTTCACATGAAACCAGTGTTTGAAACCACCAGAGTTCACTGAAAAGTAGTATTCAACTGTAAAACAGTTGAAAGACAAGTTTATGTAGCTTCGCAAGTTCAGAGAAGAGTGTATAAACTTGCTTCTACATGTGGTGAAGTCCCACAAGTAGAGGAGAAGGCCCATTATAGGAAACAGCTAGAAATCAGTAGTCATTCAGAGCAAGTACTAATGAATATCAAAGAATAGTGAGAGAACAAGTGTAAAAGACATCAAAATGTAAGTCTCTAGTCTAGACAGGATGTTGTACACTGCAGAAATCCTTGAAATAGAGTTAGTTCACATGAAACCAGTGTTTTATACCACCAAAATACACTGAAAAGTAGTATTCAAATGTAAAACAGTTGAAAGACAAGTGTATATAGCTTCTCAAGTTCTGAGAATAGTGTATAAAGTTGTTTGTACATGTGGTGAAGTCCCACAAGTAGAGGAGAAGGCCCATTATAGGAAACAGCTAGAAATCAGTAGTAATTCTGAGGAAATACTAATGAATATCACAGACTTATGAGAGAACAAGTGGAAAAGACATCAAAATGTAAGTTTCTAGTCTAGAAAGGATGTTGTACACTGCAGAAATCCTTGAAATAGAGTTACTTCACAAGAAACAAGTGTTTCAACCCACTGGAATTCACTGAAAAGTAGTATTTCAGTGTAAAACAGTTGAAAGACAAGTTTATGTAGCTTCGCAAGTTCAGAGAAGAGTGTATAAAGTTGTTTGTACATGTGGTGAAGTCCCACAAGTAGAGGAGAAGGCCCATTATAGGAAACAGCTAGAAATCAGTAGTAATTCTGAGGAAATACTAATGAATATCACAGACTTATGAGAGAACAAGTGGAAAAGACATCAAAATGTAAGTTTCTAGTCTAGAAAGGATGTTGTACACTGCAGAAATCCTTGAAATAGAGTTAGTTCACATGAAACCAGTGATTGAAACCACCAGAGTTCACTGAAAAGTAGTATTCAACTGTAAAACAGTTGAAAGACAAGTTTATGTAGCTTCGCAAGTTCAGAGAAGAGTGTATAAAGTTGCTTCTACATGTGGTGAAGTCCCACAAGTAGAGGAGAAGGCCCATTATAGGAAACAGCTAGAAATCAGTAGTCATTCAGAGCTAATACTAATGAATATCACAGAATAGTGAGAGAACAAGTGTAAAAGACATCAAAATGTAAGTCTCTAGTCTAGACAGAATGTTGTACACTGCAGAAATCCTTGAAATAGAGTTAGTTCACATGAAACCAGTGTTTTATACCACCAGAATACACTGAAAAGTAGTATTCAACTGTAAAACAGTTGAAAGACAAGTGTATATAGCTTCTCAAGTTCTGAGAAGAGTGTATAAAGTTGTCTCTACATGTGGTGAAGTCCCACAAGTAGAGGAGAAGGCCCATTATAGGAAACAGCTAGAAATCTGTAGTCATTCAAAGCAAATACTAATGAATATCACAGAATAGTGAGAGAACAAGTGTAAAAGACATCAAAATGTAAGTCTCTAGTCTGGAAAGGATGTTGTACACTGCAGAAATCCTTGAAATAGAGTTATTTCACATGAAACCAGTGTTTGAAACCACCAGAGTTCACTGAAAAGTAGTATTCAACTGCAAAACAGTTGAAAGACAAGTTTATATAGCTTCGCAAGTTCAGAGAAGAGTGTATAAAGTTGATTCTACATGTGGTGAAGTCCCACAAGTAGAAAAGAAGGCCCATTATAGGAAACAGCTAGAAATCAGTAGTCATTCTTAGCTAATACTAATGAATATCACAGAATAGTGAGAGAGCAAGTGTAAAAGACATCAAAATGTAAGTTTCTAGTCTAGAAAGGATGTTATACACTACAGAGATCCTTGAAATAGAGTTACTTCACAAGAAACAAGTGTGTCAACCCACTGGAATTCACTGAAAAGTAGTATTTAAGTGTAAAACAGTTGAAAGACAAGTTTATGTAGCTTCGCAAGTTCAGAGAAGAGTGTATAAAGTTGCTTCTACATGTGGTGAATTCCCACAAGTAGAAAAGAAGGCTCATTATAGGACACTGCAAGAAAGCAGTAGTAATTCAGAACAAATCCTAATGAATATCACAGACTTATGAGAGAACAAGTGGAAAGCACATCAAAATGTAAGTTTCTAGTGTAGAAAGGATGTTGTACACTGTAGAAATCCTTGAAATAGAGTTAGTTCACATGAATCCAGTGTTTGAAACCACCAGAGTTCACTGAAAAGTAGTATTCAACTGTAAAACAGTTGAAAGACAAGTTTATGTAGCTTCGCAAGTTCAGAGAAGAGTGTATAAAGTTGCTTCTACATGTGGTGAAGTCCCACAAGTAGAGGAGAAGGCCCATTATAGGAAACAGCTAGAAATCAGTAATAATTCTGAGCAAATACTAATGAATATCACAGACTTATGAGAGAACAAGTGTAAAAGACATCAAAATGTACGTTTCTAGTCTAGAAAGTAGAAAAGAAGGCTCATTGTAGGACACTGCAAGAAAGCAGTAGTAATTCAGAGCAAATACTAATGAATATCACAGACTTATGAGAGAACAAGTGGAAAGCACATCAAAATGTAAGTTTCTAGTGTAGAAAGGATGTTGTACACTGTAGAAATCCTTGAAATAGAGTTAGTTCACATGAATCCAGTGTTTGAAACCACCAGAATTCACTGATAAGTAGTATTCAAGTGTAAAACAGTTGAAAGACAAGTGTATATAGCTTCGCAAGTTCAGAGAAGAGTGTATAAAGTTGTTTCTACATGAGGTGAAGTCTCACAAGTAGAGCAGAAGGCCCATTATAGGACACTACAAGAAATCAGTAGTCATTCAGAGCAAATACTAATGAATATCACAGAATAGTGAGAGAACAAGTGTAAAAGACATCAAAATGTAAGTCTCTAGTCTGAAAAGGATGTTGTACACTGCAGAAATCCTTGAAATAGAGTTAGTTCACATGAAACCAGTGTTTGAAACCACCAGAGTTCACTGAAAAGTAGTATTCAACTGTAAAACAGTTGAAAGACAAGTTTATGTAGCTTCGCAAGTTCAGAGAAGAGTGTATAAAGTTGCTTCTACATGTGGTGAAGTCCCACAAGTAGAGGAGAAGGCCCATTATAGGAAACAGCTAGAAATCAGTAGTCATTCAGAGCAAGTACTAATGAATATCAAAGAATAGTGAGAGAACAAGTGTAAAAGACATCAAAATGTAAGTCTCTAGTCTAGACAGGATGTTTTACACTGCAGAAATCTTTGAAATAGAGTTAGTTCACATGAAACCAGTGTTTGAAACCACCAGAGTTCACTGAAAAGTAGTATTAAACTGTAAAACAGTTGAAAGACAAGTATATATAGCTTCGGAAGTTCAGAGAAGAGTGTATAAAGTTGTTTGTACATGTGGTGAAGTCCCACAAGTAGAGGAGAAGGCCCATTATAGGAAACAGCTAGAAATCAGTAATAATTCTGAGCAAATACTAATGAATATCACAGACTTATGAGAGAACAAGTGTAAAAGACATCAAAATGTACGTTTCTAGTCTAGAAAGTAGAAAAGAAGGCTCATTGTAGGACACTGCAAGAAAGCAGTAGTAATTCAGAGCAAATACTAATGAATATCACAGACTTATGAGAGAACAAGTGGAAAGCACATCAAAATGTAAGTTTCTAGTGTAGAAAGGATGTTGTACACTGTAGAAATCCTTGAAATAGAGTTAGTTCACATGAATCCAGTGTTTGAAACCACCAGAATTCACTGATAAGTAGTATTCAACTGTAAAACAGTTGAAAGACAAGTGTATATAGCTTCGCAAGTTCAGAGAAGAGTGTATAAAGTTGTTTCTACATGAGGTGAAGTCTCACAAGTAGAGGAGAAGGCCCATTATAGGAAACAACTAGAAATCAGTAGTAATTCTGAGCAAATACTAATGAATATCACAGAATAGTGAGAGATCAAGTGTAAAAGACATCAAAATGTAAGTCTCTAGTCTAGAAAGGATGTTGTATACTGTAGAAATCCTTGAAATAGAGTTAGTTCACATGAAACCAGTGTTTGAAACCACCAGAATTCACTGATAAGAAGTATTCAACTGTAAAACAGTTGAAAGACAAGTTTATGTAGCTTCGCAAGTTCAGAGAAGAGTGTATAAAGTTGCTTCTACATGTGGTGAAGTCTCACAAGTAGAGCAGAAGGCCCATTATAGGACACTACAGCAAATCAGTAGTCATACAGAGCAAATACTAATGAATATCACAGAATAGTGAGAGAACAAGTGTAAAAGACATCAAAATGTAAGTCTCTAGTCTAGACAGGATGTTGTACACTGCAGAAATCCTTGAAATAGAGTTAGTTCACATGAAACCAGTGTTTGAAACCACCAGAGTTCACTGAAAAGTAGTATTCAACTGTAAAACAGTTGAAAGACAAGTTTATGTAGCTTCGCAAGTTCAGAGAAGTGTGTATAAAGTTTCTTCTACATGTGGTGAAGTCCCACAAGTAGAGGAGAAGGCCCATTATAGGAAACAACTAGAAATCAGTAGTAATTCTGAGCAAATACTAATGAATGTCACAGAATAGTGAGAGATCAAGTGTAAAAGACATCAAAATGTAAGTCTCTAGTCTAGAAAGGATGTTGTATACTGTAGAAATCCTTGAAATAGAGTTAGTTCACATGAAACCAGTGTTTGAAACCACCAGAATTCACTGATAAGAAGTATTCAACTGTAAAACAGTTGAAAGACAAGTTTATGTAGCTTCGCAAGTTCAGAGAAGAGTGTATAAAGTTGCTTCTACATGTGGTGAAGTCCCACAAGTAGAGGAGAAGGCCCATTATAGGAAACAGCTAGAAATCAGTAGTAATTCTGAGGAAATACTAATGAATATCACAGAATAGTGAGAGATCAAGTGTAAAAGACATCAAAATGTAAGTCTCTAGTCTAGAAAGGATGTTGTATACTGTAGAAATCCTTGAAATAGAGTTAGTTCACATGAAACCAGTGTTTGAAACCACCAGAATTCACTGATAAGAAGTATTCAACTGTAAAACAGTTGAAAGACAAGTATATATAGATTCGCAAGTTCAGAGAAGAGTGTATAAAGTTGTTTATATATGTGGTGAAGTCCCACAAGTAGAGGAGAAGGCCCATTATAGGAAACAGCTAGAAATCAGTAGTAATTCTGAGGAAATACTAATGAATATCACAGACTTATGAGAGAACAAGTGGAAAAGACATCAAAATGTAAGTTTCTAGTCTAGAAAGGATGTTGTACACTGCAGAAATCCTTGAAATAGAGTTAGTTCACATGAAACCAGTGTTTGAAACCACCAGAGTTCACTGAAAAGTAGTATTCAACTGTAAAACAGTTGAAAGACAAGTTTATGTAGCTTCGCAAGTTCAGAGAAGAGTGTACAAAGTTGCTTCTACATGTGGTGAAGTCCCACAAGTAGAGGAGAAGGCCCATTATAGGAAACAGCTAGAAATCAGTAGTCATTCAGAGCAAATACTAATGAATATCACAGAATAGTGAGAGAACAAGTGTAAAAGACATCAAAATGTAAGTCTCTAGTCTGGAAAGGATGTTGTACACTGCAGAAATCCTTGAAATAGAGTTATTTCACATGAAACCAGTGTTTGAAACCACCAGAGTTCACTGAAAAGTAGTATTCAACTGTAAAACAGTTGAAAGACAAGTTTATATAGCTTCGCAAGTTCAGAGAAGAGTGCATAAAGTTGATTCTACATGTGGTGAAGTCCCACAAGTAGAAAAGAAGGCCCATTATAGGAAACAGCTAGAAATCAGTAGTCATTCTTAGCTAATACTAATGAATATCACAGAATAGTGAGAGAGCAAGTGTAAAAGACATCAAAATGTAAGTTTCTAGTCTAGAAAGGATGTTATACACTACAGAGATCCTTGAAATAGAGTTACTTCACAAGAAACAAGTGTTTCAACCCACTGGAATTCACTGAAAAGTAGTATTTAAGTGTAAAACAGTTGAAAGACAAGTTTATGTAGCTTCGCACGTTCAGAGAAGAGTGTATAAAGTTGCTTCTACATGTGGTGAAGTCCCACAAGTAGAAAAGAAGGCTCATTATAGGACACTGCAAGAAAGCAGTAGTAATTCAGAGCAAATCCTAATGAATATCACAGACTTATGAGAGAACAAGTGGAAAGCACATCAAAATGTAAGTTTCTAGTGTAGAAAGGATGTTGTACACTGTAGAAATCCTTGAAATAGAGTTAGTTCACATGAATCCAGTGTTTGAAACCACCAGAGTTCACTGAAAAGTAGTATTCAACTGTAAAACAGTTGAAAGACAAGTTTATGTAGCTTCGCAAGTTCAGAGAAGAGTGTATAAAGTTGCTTCTACATGTGGTGAAGTCCCACAAGTAGAGGAGAAGGCCCATTATAGGAAACAGCTAGAAATCAGTAATAATTCTGAGCAAATACTAATGAATATCACAGACTTATGAGAGAACAAGTGTAAAAGACATCAAAATGTACGTTTCTAGTCTAGAAAGTAGAAAAGAAGGCTCATTGTAGGACACTGCAAGAAAGCAGTAGTAATTCAGAGCAAATACTAATGAATATCACAGACTTATGAGAGAACAAGTGGAAAGCACATCAAAATGTAAGTTTCTAGTGTAGAAAGGATGTTGTACACTGTAGAAATCCTTGAAATAGAGTTAGTTCACATGAATCCAGTGTTTGAAACCACCAGAATTCACTGATAAGTAGTATTCAAGTGTAAAACAGTTGAAAGACAAGTGTATATAGCTTCGCAAGTTCAGAGAAGAGTGTATAAAGTTGTTTCTACATGAGGTGAAGTCTCACAAGTAGAGCAGAAGGCCCATTATAGGACACTACAAGAAATCAGTAGTCATTCAGAGCAAATACTAATGAATATCACAGAATAGTGAGAGAACAAGTGTAAAAGACATCAAAATGTAAGTCTCTAGTCTGAAAAGGATGTTGTACACTGCAGAAATCCTTGAAATAGAGTTAGTTCACATGAAACCAGTGTTTGAAACCACCAGAGTTCACTGAAAAGTAGTATTCAACTGTAAAACAGTTGAAAGACAAGTTTATGTAGCTTCGCAAGTTCAGAGAAGAGTGTATAAAGTTGCTTCTACATGTGGTGAAGTCCCACAAGTAGAAAAGAAGGCCCATTATAGGAAACAGCTAGAAATCAGTAGTAATTCTGAGCAAATACTAATGAATATCACAGACTTATGAGAGAACAAGTGTAAAAGAAATCAAAATGTAAGTTTCTAGTCTAGAAAGGATGTTATACACTACAGAAATCCTTGAAATAGAGTTACTTCACAAGAAACAAGTGTTTCAACCCACTGGAATTCACTGAAAAGTAGTATTTCAGTGTAAAACAGTTGAAAGACAAGTTTATGTAGCTTCGCAAGTTCAGAGAAGAGTGTATAAAGTTGCTTCTACATGTGGTGAAGTCCCACAAGTAGAAAAGAAGGCTCATTATAGGACACTGCAAGAAAGCAGTAGTAATTCAGAGCAAATACTAATGAATATCACAGACTTATGAGAGAACAAGTGGAAAGCACATCAAAATGTAAGTTTCTAGTGTAGAGAGGATGTTGTACACTGTAGAAACCCTTGAAATAGAGTTAGTTCACATGAATCCAGTGTTTGAAACCACCAGAATTCACTGATAAGTAGTATTCAACTGTAAAACAGTTGAAAGACAAGTGTATATAGCTTTGCAAGTTCAGAGAAGAGTGTATAAAGTTGTTTCTACATGAGGTGAAGTCTCACAAGTAGAGCAGAAGGCCCATTATAGGACACTACAGCAAATCAGTAGTCATACAGAGCAAATACTAATGAATATCACAGAATAGTGAGAGAACAAGTGTAAAAGACATCAAAATGTAAGTCTCTAGTCTAGAAAGGATGTTGTACACTGCAGAAATCTTTGAAATAGAGTTAGTTCACATGAAACCTGTGTTTGAAACCACCAGAGTTCACTGAAAAGTAGTATTAAACTGTAAAACAGTTGAAAGACAAGTGTATATAGCTTCGCAAGTTCAGAGAAGAGTGTATAAAGTTTCTTCTACATGTGGTGAAGTTCCACAAGTAGGGGAGAAGGCCCATTATAGGAAACAGATAGAAATCAGTAGTCATTCAGAGCAAATACTAATGAATATCACAGAATAGTGAGAGAACAAGTGTAAAAGACATCAAAATGTAAGTCTCTAGTCTAGACAGGATGTTGTACACTGCAGAAATCCTTGAAATAGAGTTAGTTCACATGAAACCAGTGTTTTATACCACCAAAATACACTGAAAAGTAGTATTCAAATGTAAAACAGTTGAAAGACAAGTGTATATAGCTTCGCAAGTTCAGAGAAGAGTGTATAAAGTTTCTTCTACATGTGGTGAAGTTCCACAAGTAGGGGAGAAGGCCCATTATAGGAAACAGATAGAAATCAGTAGTCATTCAGAGCAAATACTAATGAATATCACAGAATAGTGAGAGAACAAGTGTAAAAGACATCAAAATGTAAGTCTCTAGTCTAGACAGGATGTTGTACACTGCAGAAATCCTTGAAATAGAGTTAGTTCACATGAAACCAGTGTTTTATACCACCAAAATACACTGAAAAGTAGTATTCAAATGTAAAACAGTTGAAAGACAAGTGTATATAGCTTCTCAAGTTCTGAGAATAGTGTATAAAGTTGTTTGTACATGTGGTGAAGTCCCACAAGTAGAGGAGAAGGCCCATTATAGGAAACAGCTAGAAATCAGTAGTAATTCTGAGGAAATACTAATGAATATCACAGACTTATGAGAGAACAAGTGGAAAAGACATCAAAATGTAATTTTCTAGTCTAGAAAGGATGTTGTACACTGCAGAAATCCTTGAAATAGAGTTACTTCACAAGAAACAAGTGTTTCAACCCACTGGAATTCACTGAAAAGTAGTATTTCAGTGTAAAACAGTTGAAAGACAAGTTTATGTACTTTCGCAAGTTCAGAGAAGAGTGTATAAAGTTGTTTGTACATGTGGTGAAGTCCCACAAGTAGAGGAGAAGGCCCATTATAGGAAACAGCTAGAAATCAGTAATAATTCTGAGCAAATACTAATGAATATCACAGACTTATGAGAGAACAAGTGTAAAAGACATCAAAATGTACGTTTCTAGTCTAGAAAGTAGAAAAGAAGGCTCATTGTAGGACACTGCAAGAAAGCAGTAGTAATTCAGAGCAAATACTAATGAATATCACAGACTTATGAGAGAACAAGTGGAAAGCACATCAAAATGTAAGTTTCTAGTGTAGAAAGGATGTTGTACACTGTAGAAATCCTTGAAATAGAGTTAGTTCACATGAATCCAGTGTTTGAAACCACCAGAATTCACTGATAAGTAGTATTCAAGTGTAAAACAGTTGAAAGACAAGTGTATATAGCTTCGCAAGTTCAGAGAAGAGTGTATAAAGTTGTTTCTACATGAGGTGAAGTCTCACAAGTAGAGCAGAAGGCCCATTATAGGACACTACAAGAAATCAGTAGTCATTCAGAGCAAATACTAATGAATATCACAGAATAGTGAGAGAACAAGTGTAAAAGACATCAAAATGTAAGTTTCTAGTCTAGAAAGGATGTTGTACACTGCAGAAATCCTTGAAATAGAGTTAGTTCACATGAAACCAGTGATTGAAACCACCAGAGTTCACTGAAAAGTAGTATTCAACTGTAAAACAGTTGAAAGACAAGTTTATGTAGCTTCGCAAGTTCAGAGAAGAGTGTATAAAGTTGCTTCTACATGTGGTGAAGTCCCACAAGTAGAGGAGAAGGCCCATTATAGGAAACAGCTAGAAATCAGTAGTCATTCAGAGCTAATACTAATGAATATCACAGAATAGTGAGAGAACAAGTGTAAAAGACATCAAAATGTAAGTCTCTAGTCTAGACAGAATGTTGTACACTGCAGAAATCCTTGAAATAGAGTTAGTTCACATGAAACCAGTGTTTTATACCACCAGAATACACTGAAAAGTAGTATTCAACTGTAAAACAGTTGAAAGACAAGTGTATATAGCTTCTCAAGTTCTGAGAAGAGTGTATAAAGTTGTCTCTACATGTGGTGAAGTCCCACAAGTAGAGGAGAAGGCCCATTATAGGAAACAGCTAGAAATCTGTAGTCATTCAGAGCAAATACTAATGAATATCACAGAATAGTGAGAGAACAAGTGTAAAAGACATCAAAATGTAAGTCTCTAGTCTGGAAAGGATGTTGTACACTGCAGAAATCCTTGAAATAGAGTTATTTCACATGAAACCAGTGTTTGAAACCACCAGAGTTCACTGAAAAGTAGTATTCAACTGCAAAACAGTTGAAAGACAAGTTTATATAGCTTCGCAAGTTCAGAGAAGAGTGTATAAAGTTGATTCTACATGTGGTGAAGTCCCACAAGTAGATAAGAAGGCCCATTATAGGAAACAGCTAGAAATCAGTAGTCATTCTTAGCTAATACTAATGAATATCACAGAATAGTGAGAGAGCAAGTGTAAAAGACATCAAAATGTAAGTTTCTAGTCTAGAAAGGATGTTATACACTACAGAGATCCTTGAAATAGAGTTACTTCACAAGAAACAAGTGTTTCAACCCACTGGAATTCACTGAAAAGTAGTATTTAAGTGTAAAACAGTTGAAAGACAAGTTTATGTAGCTTCGCAAGTTCAGAGAAGAGTGTATAAAGTTGCTTCTACATGTGGTGAATTCCCACAAGTAGAAAAGAAGGCTCATTATAGGACACTGCAAGAAAGCAGTAGTAATTCAGAGCAAATCCTAATGAATATCACAGACTTATGAGAGAACAAGTGGAAAGCACATCAAAATGTAAGTTTCTAGTGTAGAAAGGATGTTGTACACTGTAGAAATCCTTGAAATAGAGTTAGTTCACATGAATCCAGTGTTTGAAACCACCAGAGTTCACTGAAAAGTAGTATTCAACTGTAAAACAGTTGAAAGACAAGTTTATGTAGCTTCGCAAGTTCAGAGAAGAGTGTATAAAGTTGCTTCTACATGTGGTGAAGTCCCACAAGTAGAGGAGAAGGCCCATTATAGGAAACAGCTAGAAATCAGTAATAATTCTGAGCAAATACTAATGAATATCACAGACTTATGAGAGAACAAGTGTAAAAGACATCAAAATGTACGTTTCTAGTCTAGAAAGTAGAAAAGAAGGCTCATTGTAGGACACTGCAAGAAAGCAGTAGTAATTCAGAGCAAATACTAATGAATATCACAGACTTATGAGAGAACAAGTGGAAAGCACATCAAAATGTAAGTTTCTAGTGTAGAAAGGATGTTGTACACTGTAGAAATCCTTGAAATAGAGTTAGTTCACATGAATCCAGTGTTTGAAACCACCAGAATTCACTGATAAGTAGTATTCAAGTGTAAAACAGTTGAAAGACAAGTGTATATAGCTTCGCAAGTTCAGAGAAGAGTGTATAAAGTTGTTTCTACATGAGGTGAAGTCTCACAAGTAGAGCAGAAGGCCCATTATAGGACACTACAAGAAATCAGTAGTCATTCAGAGCAAATACTAATGAATATCACAGAATAGTGAGAGAACAAGTGTAAAAGACATCAAAATGTAAGTCTCTAGTCTGAAAAGGATGTTGTACACTGCAGAAATCCTTGAAATAGAGTTAGTTCACATGAAACCAGTGTTTGAAACCACCAGAGTTCACTGAAAAGTAGTATTCAACTGTAAAACAGTTGAAAGACAAGTTTATGTAGCTTCGCAAGTTCAGAGAAGAGTGTATAAAGTTGCTTCTACATGTGGTGAAGTCCCACAAGTAGAGGAGAAGGCCCATTATAGGAAACAGCTAGAAATCAGTAGTCATTCAGAGCAAGTACTAATGAATATCAAAGAATAGTGAGAGAACAAGTGTAAAAGACATCAAAATGTAAGTCTCTAGTCTAGACAGGATGTTTTACACTGCAGAAATCTTTGAAATAGAGTTAGTTCACATGAAACCAGTGTTTGAAACCACCAGAGTTCACTGAAAAGTAGTATTAAACTGTAAAACAGTTGAAAGACAAGTATATATAGCTTCGGAAGTTCAGAGAAGAGTGTATAAAGTTGTTTGTACATGTGGTGAAGTCCCACAAGTAGAGGAGAAGGCCCATTATAGGAAACAGCTAGAAATCAGTAATAATTCTGAGCAAATACTAATGAATATCACAGACTTATGAGAGAACAAGTGTAAAAGACATCAAAATGTACGTTTCTAGTCTAGAAAGTAGAAAAGAAGGCTCATTGTAGGACACTGCAAGAAAGCAGTAGTAATTCAGAGCAAATACTAATGAATATCACAGACTTATGAGAGAACAAGTGGAAAGCACATCAAAATGTAAGTTTCTAGTGTAGAAAGGATGTTGTACACTGTAGAAATCCTTGAAATAGAGTTAGTTCACATGAATCCAGTGTTTGAAACCACCAGAATTCACTGATAAGTAGTATTCAACTGTAAAACAGTTGAAAGACAAGTGTATATAGCTTCGCAAGTTCAGAGAAGAGTGTATAAAGTTGTTTCTACATGAGGTGAAGTCTCACAAGTAGAGCGGAAGGCCCATTATAGGACACTACAAGAAATCAGTAGTGATTCAGAGCAAATACTAATGAATATCCCAGAATAGTGAGAGAACAAGTGTAAAAGACATCAAAATGTAAGTCTCTAGTCTAGACAGGATGTTGTACACTGCAGAAATCCTTGAAATAGAGTTAGTTCACATGAAACCAGTGTTTGAAACCACCAGAGTTCACTGAAAAGTAGTATTCAACTGTAAAACAGTTGAAAGACAAGTTTATGTAGCTTCGCAAGTTCAGAGAAGTGTGTATAAAGTTGCTTCTACATGTGGTGAAGTCCCACAAGTAGAGGAGAAGGCCCATTATAGGAAACAACTAGAAATCAGTAGTAATTCTGAGCAAATACTAATGAATATCACAGAATAGTGAGAGATCAAGTGTAAAAGACATCAAAATGTAAGTCTCTAGTCTAGAAAGGATGTTGTATACTGTAGAAATCCTTGAAATAGAGTTAGTTCACATGAAACCAGTGTTTGAAACCACCAGAATTCACTGATAAGAAGTATTCAACTGTAAAACAGTTGAAAGACAAGTTTATGTAGCTTCGCAAGTTCAGAGAAGAGTGTATAAAGTTGCTTCTACATGTGGTGAAGTCCCACAAGTAGAGGAGAAGGCCCATTATAGGAAACAGCTAGAAATCAGTAGTAATTCTGAGGAAATACTAATGAATATCACAGAATAGTGAGAGATCAAGTGTAAAAGACATCAAAATGTAAGTCTCTAGTCTAGAAAGGATGTTGTATACTGTAGAAATCCTTGAAATAGAGTTAGTTCACATGAAACCAGTGTTTGAAACCACCAGAATTCACTGATAAGAAGTATTCAACTGTAAAACAGTTGAAAGACAAGTATATATAGATTCGCAAGTTCAGAGAAGAGTGTATAAAGTTGTTTATATATGTGGTGAAGTCCCACAAGTAGAGGAGAAGGCCCATTATAGGAAACAGCTAGAAATCAGTAGTAATTCTGAGGAAATACTAATGAATATCACAGACTTATGAGAGAACAAGTGGAAAAGACATCAAAATGTAAGTTTCTAGTCTAGAAAGGATGTTGTACACTGCAGAAATCCTTGAAATAGAGTTAGTTCACATGAAACCAGTGTTTGAAACCACCAGAGTTCACTGAAAAGTAGTATTCAACTGTAAAACAGTTGAAAGACAAGTTTATGTAGCTTCGCAAGTTCAGAGAAGAGTGTACAAAGTTGCTTCTACATGTGGTGAAGTCCCACAAGTAGAGGAGAAGGCCCATTATAGGAAACAGCTAGAAATCAGTAGTCATTCAGAGCAAATACTAATGAATATCACAGAATAGTGAGAGAACAAGTGTAAAAGACATCAAAATGTAAGTCTCTAGTCTGGAAAGGATGTTGTACACTGCAGAAATCCTTGAAATAGAGTTATTTCACATGAAACCAGTGTTTGAAACCACCAGAGTTCACTGAAAAGTAGTATTCAACTGTAAAACAGTTGAAAGACAAGTTTATATAGCTTCGCAAGTTCAGAGAAGAGTGCATAAAGTTGATTCTACATGTGGTGAAGTCCCACAAGTAGAAAAGAAGGCCCATTATAGGAAACAGCTAGAAATCAGTAGTCATTCTTAGCTAATACTAATGAATATCACAGAATAGTGAGAGAGCAAGTGTAAAAGACATCAAAATGTAAGTTTCTAGTCTAGAAAGGATGTTATACACTACAGAGATCCTTGAAATAGAGTTACTTCACAAGAAACAAGTGTTTCAACCCACTGGAATTCACTGAAAAGTAGTATTTAAGTGTAAAACAGTTGAAAGACAAGTTTATGTAGCTTCGCACGTTCAGAGAAGAGTGTATAAAGTTGCTTCTACATGTGGTGAAGTCCCACAAGTAGAAAAGAAGGCTCATTATAGGACACTGCAAGAAAGCAGTAGTAATTCAGAGCAAATCCTAATGAATATCACAGACTTATGAGAGAACAAGTGGAAAGCACATCAAAATGTAAGTTTCTAGTGTAGAAAGGATGTTGTACACTGTAGAAATCCTTGAAATAGAGTTAGTTCACAAGAATCCAGTGTTTGAAACCACCAGAGTTCACTGAAAAGTAGTATTCAACTGTAAAACAGTTGAAAGACAAGTTTATGTAGCTTCGCAAGTTCAGAGAAGAGTGTATAAAGTTGCTTCTACATGTGGTGAAGTCCCACAAGTAGAGGAGAAGGCCCATTATAGGAAACAGCTAGAAATCAGTAATAATTCTGAGCAAATACTAATGAATATCACAGACTTATGAGAGAACAAGTGTAAAAGACATCAAAATGTACGTTTCTAGTCTAGAAAGTAGAAAAGAAGGCTCATTGTAGGACACTGCAAGAAAGCAGTAGTAATTCAGAGCAAATACTAATGAATATCACAGACTTATGAGAGAACAAGTGGAAAGCACATCAAAATGTAAGTTTCTAGTGTAGAAAGGATGTTGTACACTGTAGAAATCCTTGAAATAGAGTTAGTTCACATGAATCCAGTGTTTGAAACCACCAGAATTCACTGATAAGTAGTATTCAAGTGTAAAACAGTTGAAAGACAAGTGTATATAGCTTCGCAAGTTCAGAGAAGAGTGTATAAAGTTGTTTCTACATGAGGTGAAGTCTCACAAGTAGAGCAGAAGGCCCATTATAGGACACTACAAGAAATCAGTAGTCATTCAGAGCAAATACTAATGAATATCACAGAATAGTGAGAGAACAAGTGTAAAAGACATCAAAATGTAAGTCTCTAGTCTGAAAAGGATGTTGTACACTGCAGAAATCCTTGAAATAGAGTTAGTTCACATGAAACCAGTGTTTGAAACCACCAGAGTTCACTGAAAAGTAGTATTCAACTGTAAAACAGTTGAAAGACAAGTTTATGTAGCTTCGCAAGTTCAGAGAAGAGTGTATAAAGTTGCTTCTACATGTGGTGAAGTCCCACAAGTAGAAAAGAAGGCCCATTATAGGAAACAGCTAGAAATCAGTAGTAATTCTGAGCAAATACTAATGAATATCACAGACTTATGAGAGAACAAGTGTAAAAGAAATCAAAATGTAAGTTTCTAGTCTAGAAAGGATGTTATACACTACAGAAATCCTTGAAATAGAGTTACTTCACAAGAAACAAGTGTTTCAACCCACTGGAATTCACTGAAAAGTAGTATTTCAGTGTAAAACAGTTGAAAGACAAGTTTATGTAGCTTCGCAAGTTCAGAGAAGAGTGTATAAAGTTGCTTCTACATGTGGTGAAGTCCCACAAGTAGAAAAGAAGGCTCATTATAGGACACTGCAAGAAAGCAGTAGTAATTCAGAGCAAATACTAATGAATATCACAGACTTATGAGAGAACAAGTGGAAAGCACATCAAAATGTAAGTTTCTAGTGTAGAAAGGATGTTGTACACTGTAGAAACCCTTGAAATAGAGTTAGTTCACATGAATCCAGTGTTTGAAACCACCAGAATTCACTGATAAGTAGTATTCAACTGTAAAACAGTTGAAAGACAAGTGTATATAGCTTTGCAAGTTCAGAGAAGAGTGTATAAAGTTGTTTCTACATGAGGTGAAGTCTCACAAGTAGAGCAGAAGGCCCATTATAGGACACTACAGCAAATCAGTAGTCATACAGAGCAAATACTAATGAATATCACAGAATAGTGAGAGAACAAGTGTAAAAGACATCAAAATGTAAGTCTCTAGTCTAGAAAGGATGTTGTACACTGCAGAAATCTTTGAAATAGAGTTAGTTCACATGAAACCTGTGTTTGAAACCACCAGAGTTCACTGAAAAGTAGTATTAAACTGTAAAACAGTTGAAAGACAAGTGTATATAGCTTCGCAAGTTCAGAGAAGAGTGTATAAAGTTTCTTCTACATGTGGTGAAGTTCCACAAGTAGGGGAGAAGGCCCATTATAGGAAACAGATAGAAATCAGTAGTCATTCAGAGCAAATACTAATGAATATCCCAGAATAGTGAGAGAACAAGTGTAAAAGACATCAAAATGTAAGTCTCTAGTCTAGACAGGATGTTGTACACTGCAGAAATCCTTGAAATAGAGTTAGTTCACATGAAACCAGTGTTTTATACCACCAAAATACACTGAAAAGTAGTATTCAAATGTAAAACAGTTGAAAGACAAGTGTATATAGCTTCGCAAGTTCAGAGAAGAGTGTATAAAGTTTCTTCTACATGTGGTGAAGTTCCACAAGTAGGGGAGAAGGCCCATTATAGGAAACAGATAGAAATCAGTAGTCATTCAGAGCAAATACTAATGAATATCACAGAATAGTGAGAGAACAAGTGTAAAAGACATCAAAATGTAAGTCTCTAGTCTAGACAGGATGTTGTACACTGCAGAAATCCTTGAAATAGAGTTAGTTCACATGAAACCAGTGTTTTATACCACCAAAATACACTGAAAAGTAGTATTCAAATGTAAAACAGTTGAAAGACAAGTGTATATAGCTTCTCAAGTTCTGAGAATAGTGTATAAAGTTGTTTGTACATGTGGTGAAGTCCCACAAGTAGAGGAGAAGGCCCATTATAGGAAACAGCTAGAAATCAGTAGTAATTCTGAGGAAATACTAATGAATATCACAGACTTATGAGAGAACAAGTGGAAAAGACATCAAAATGTAATTTTCTAGTCTAGAAAGGATGTTGTACACTGCAGAAATCCTTGAAATAGAGTTACTTCACAAGAAACAAGTGTTTCAACCCACTGGAATTCACTGAAAAGTAGTATTTCAGTGTAAAACAGTTGAAAGACAAGTTTATGTAGCTTCGCAAGTTCAGAGAAGAGTGTATAAAGTTGTTTGTACATGTGGTGAAGTCCCACAAGTAGAGGAGAAGGCCCATTATAGGAAACAGCTAGAAATCAGTAATAATTCTGAGCAAATACTAATGAATATCACAGACTTATGAGAGAACAAGTGTAAAAGACATCAAAATGTACGTTTCTAGTCTAGAAAGTAGAAAAGAAGGCTCATTGTAGGACACTGCAAGAAAGCAGTAGTAATTCAGAGCAAATACTAATGAATATCACAGACTTATGAGAGAACAAGTGGAAAGCACATCAAAATGTAAGTTTCTAGTGTAGAAAGGATGTTGTACACTGTAGAAATCCTTGAAATAGAGTTAGTTCACATGAATCCAGTGTTTGAAACCACCAGAATTCACTGATAAGTAGTATTCAAGTGTAAAACAGTTGAAAGACAAGTGTATATAGCTTCGCAAGTTCAGAGAAGAGTGTATAAAGTTGTTTCTACATGAGGTGAAGTCTCACAAGTAGAGCAGAAGGCCCATTATAGGACACTACAAGAAATCAGTAGTAATTCAGAGCAAATCCTAATGAATATCACAGACTTATGAGAGAACAAGTGGAAAGCACATCAAAATGTAAGTTTCTAGTGTAGAAAGGATGTTGTACACTGTAGAAATCCTTGAAATAGAGTTAGTTCACATGAATCCAGTGTTTGAAACCACCAGAGTTCACTGAAAAGTAGTATTCAACTGTAAAACAGTTGAAAGACAAGTTTATGTAGCTTCGCAAGTTCAGAGAAGAGTGTATAAAGTTGCTTCTACATGTGGTGAAGTCCCACAAGTAGAGGAGAAGGCCCATTATAGGAAACAGCTAGAAATCAGTAATAATTCTGAGCAAATACTAATGAATATCACAGACTTATGAGAGAACAAGTGTAAAAGACATCAAAATGTACGTTTCTAGTCTAGAAAGTAGAAAAGAAGGCTCATTGTAGGACACTGCAAGAAAGCAGTAGTAATTCAGAGCAAATACTAATGAATATCACAGACTTATGAGAGAACAAGTGGAAAGCACATCAAAATGTAAGTTTCTAGTGTAGAAAGGATGTTGTACACTGTAGAAATCCTTGAAATAGAGTTAGTTCACATGAATCCAGTGTTTGAAACCACCAGAATTCACTGATAAGTAGTATTCAAGTGTAAAACAGTTGAAAGACAAGTGTATATAGCTTCGCAAGTTCAGAGAAGAGTGTATAAAGTTGTTTCTACATGAGGTGAAGTCTCACAAGTAGAGCAGAAGGCCCATTATAGGACACTACAAGAAATCAGTAGTCATTCAGAGCAAATACTAATGAATATCACAGAATAGTGAGAGAACAAGTGTAAAAGACATCAAAATGTAAGTCTCTAGTCTGAAAAGGATGTTGTACACTGCAGAAATCCTTGAAATAGAGTTAGTTCACATGAAACCAGTGTTTGAAACCACCAGAGTTCACTGAAAAGTAGTATTCAACTGTAAAACAGTTGAAAGACAAGTTTATGTAGCTTCGCAAGTTCAGAGAAGAGTGTATAAAGTTGCTTCTACATGTGGTGAAGTCCCACAAGTAGAAAAGAAGGCCCATTATAGGAAACAGCTAGAAATCAGTAGTAATTCTGAGCAAATACTAATGAATATCACAGACTTATGAGAGAACAAGTGTAAAAGAAATCAAAATGTAAGTTTCTAGTCTAGAAAGGATGTTATACACTACAGAAATCCTTGAAATAGAGTTACTTCACAAGAAACAAGTGTTTCAACCCACTGGAATTCACTGAAAAGTAGTATTTCAGTGTAAAACAGTTGAAAGACAAGTTTATGTAGCTTCGCAAGTTCAGAGAAGAGTGTATAAAGTTGCTTCTACATGTGGTGAAGTCCCACAAGTAGAAAAGAAGGCTCATTATAGGACACTGCAAGAAAGCAGTAGTAATTCAGAGCAAATACTAATGAATATCACAGACTTATGAGAGAACAAGTGGAAAGCACATCAAAATGTAAGTTTCTAGTGTAGAAAGGATGTTGTACACTGTAGAAACCCTTGAAATAGAGTTAGTTCACATGAATCCAGTGTTTGAAACCACCAGAATTCACTGATAAGTAGTATTCAACTGTAAAACAGTTGAAAGACAAGTGTATATAGCTTTGCAAGTTCAGAGAAGAGTGTATAAAGTTGTTTCTACATGAGGTGAAGTCTCACAAGTAGAGCAGAAGGCCCATTATAGGACACTACAGCAAATCAGTAGTCATACAGAGCAAATACTAATGAATATCACAGAATAGTGAGAGAACAAGTGTAAAAGACATCAAAATGTAAGTCTCTAGTCTAGAAAGGATGTTGTACACTGCAGAAATCTTTGAAATAGAGTTAGTTCACATGAAACCTGTGTTTGAAACCACCAGAGTTCACTGAAAAGTAGTATTAAACTGTAAAACAGTTGAAAGACAAGTGTATATAGCTTCGCAAGTTCAGAGAAGAGTGTATAAAGTTTCTTCTACATGTGGTGAAGTTCCACAAGTAGGGGAGAAGGCCCATTATAGGAAACAGATAGAAATCAGTAGTCATTCAGAGCAAATACTAATGAATATCCCAGAATAGTGAGAGAACAAGTGTAAAAGACATCAAAATGTAAGTCTCTAGTCTAGACAGGATGTTGTACACTGCAGAAATCCTTGAAATAGAGTTAGTTCACATGAAACCAGTGTTTTATACCACCAAAATACACTGAAAAGTAGTATTCAAATGTAAAACAGTTGAAAGACAAGTGTATATAGCTTCGCAAGTTCAGAGAAGAGTGTATAAAGTTTCTTCTACATGTGGTGAAGTTCCACAAGTAGGGGAGAAGGCCCATTATAGGAAACAGATAGAAATCAGTAGTCATTCAGAGCAAATACTAATGAATATCACAGAATAGTGAGAGAACAAGTGTAAAAGACATCAAAATGTAAGTCTCTAGTCTAGACAGGATGTTGTACACTGCAGAAATCCTTGAAATAGAGTTAGTTCACATGAAACCAGTGTTTTATACCACCAAAATACACTGAAAAGTAGTATTCAAATGTAAAACAGTTGAAAGACAAGTGTATATAGCTTCTCAAGTTCTGAGAATAGTGTATAAAGTTGTTTGTACATGTGGTGAAGTCCCACAAGTAGAGGAGAAGGCCCATTATAGGAAACAGCTAGAAATCAGTAGTAATTCTGAGGAAATACTAATGAATATCACAGACTTATGAGAGAACAAGTGGAAAAGACATCAAAATGTAATTTTCTAGTCTAGAAAGGATGTTGTACACTGCAGAAATCCTTGAAATAGAGTTACTTCACAAGAAACAAGTGTTTCAACCCACTGGAATTCACTGAAAAGTAGTATTTCAGTGTAAAACAGTTGAAAGACAAGTTTATGTAGCTTCGCAATTTCAGAGAAGAGTGTATAAAGTTGTTTGTACATGTGGTGAAGTCCCACAAGTAGAGGAGAAGGCCCATTATAGGAAACAGCTAGAAATCAGTAATAATTCTGAGCAAATACTAATGAATATCACAGACTTATGAGAGAACAAGTGTAAAAGACATCAAAATGTACGTTTCTAGTCTAGAAAGTAGAAAAGAAGGCTCATTGTAGGACACTGCAAGAAAGCAGTAGTAATTCAGAGCAAATACTAATGAATATCACAGACTTATGAGAGAACAAGTGGAAAGCACATCAAAATGTAAGTTTCTAGTGTAGAAAGGATGTTGTACACTGTAGAAATCCTTGAAATAGAGTTAGTTCACATGAATCCAGTGTTTGAAACCACCAGAATTCACTGATAAGTAGTATTCAAGTGTAAAACAGTTGAAAGACAAGTGTATATAGCTTCGCAAGTTCAGAGAAGAGTGTATAAAGTTGTTTCTACATGAGGTGAAGTCTCACAAGTAGAGCAGAAGGCCCATTATAGGACACTACAAGAAATCAGTAGTCATTCAGAGCAAATACTAATGAATATCACAGAATAGTGAGAGAACAAGTGTAAAAGACATCAAAATGTAAGTCTCTAGTCTGAAAAGGATGTTGTACACTGCAGAAATCCTTGAAATAGAGTTAGTTCACATGAAACCAGTGTTTGAAACCACCAGAGTTCACTGAAAAGTAGTATTCAACTGTAAAACAGTTGAAAGACAAGTTTATGTAGCTTCGCAAGTTCAGAGAAGAGTGTATAAAGTTGCTTCTACATGTGGTGAAGTCCCACAAGTAGAGGAGAAGGCCCATTATAGGAAACAGCTAGAAATCAGTAGTCATTCAGAGCAAGTACTAATGAATATCAAAGAATAGTGAGAGAACAAGTGTAAAAGACATCAAAATGTAAGTCTCTAGTCTAGACAGGATGTTTTACACTGCAGAAATCTTTGAAATAGAGTTAGTTCACATGAAACCAGTGTTTGAAACCACCAGAGTTCACTGATAAGAAGTATTCAACTGTAAAACAGTTGAAAGACAAGTATATATAGCTTCGGAAGTTCAGAGAAGAGTGTATAAAGTTGTTTGTACATGTGGTGAAGTCCCACAAGTAGCGGAGAAGGCCCATTATAGGAAACAGCTAGAAATCAGTAATAATTCTGAGCAAATACTAATGAATATCACAGACTTATGAGAGAACAAGTGTAAAAGACATCAAAATGTACGTTTCTAGTCTAGAAAGTAGAAAAGAAGGCTCATTGTAGGACACTGCAAGAAAGCAGTAGTAATTCAGAGCAAATACTAATGAATATCACAGACTTATGAGAGAACAAGTGGAAAGCACATCAAAATGTAAGTTTCTAGTGTAGAAAGGATGTTGTACACTGTAGAAATCCTTGAAATAGAGTTAGTTCACATGAATCCAGTGTTTGAAACCACCAGAATTCACTGATAAGTAGTATTCAACTGTAAAACAGTTGAAAGACAAGTGTATATAGCTTCGCAAGTTCAGAGAAGAGTGTATAAAGTTGTTTCTACATGAGGTGAAGTCTCACAAGTAGAGCGGAAGGCCCATTATAGGACACTACAAGAAATCAGTAGTCATTCAGAGCAAATACTAATGAATATCCCAGAATAGTGAGAGAACAAGTGTAAAAGACATCAAAATGTAAGTCTCTAGTCTAGACAGGATGTTGTACACTGCAGAAATCCTTGAAATAGAGTTAGTTCACATGAAACCAGTGTTTGAAACCACCAGAGTTCACTGAAAAGTAGTATTCAACTGTAAAACAGTTGAAAGACAAGTTTATGTAGCTTCGCAAGTTCAGAGAAGTGTGTATAAAGTTGCTTCTACATGTGGTGAAGTCCCACAAGTAGAGGAGAAGGCCCATTATAGGAAACAACTAGAAATCAGTAGTAATTCTGAGCAAATACTAATGAATGTCACAGAATAGTGAGAGATCAAGTGTAAAAGACATCAAAATGTAAGTCTCTAGTCTAGAAAGGATGTTGTATACTGTAGAAATCCTTGAAATAGAGTTAGTTCACATGAAACCAGTGTTTGAAACCACCAGAATTCACTGATAAGAAGTATTCAACTGTAAAACAGTTGAAAGACAAGTTTATGTAGCTTCGCAAGTTCAGAGAAGAGTGTATAAAGTTGCTTCTACATGTGGTGAAGTCCCACAAGTAGAGGAGAAGGCCCATTATAGGAAACAGCTAGAAATCAGTAGTAATTCTGAGGAAATACTAATGAATATCACAGAATAGTGAGAGATCAAGTGTAAAAGACATCAAAATGTAAGTCTCTAGTCTAGAAAGGATGTTGTATACTGTAGAAATCCTTGAAATAGAGTTAGTTCACATGAAACCAGTGTTTGAAACCACCAGAATTCACTGATAAGAAGTATTCAACTGTAAAACAGTTGAAAGACAAGTATATATAGATTCGCAAGTTCAGAGAAGAGTGTATAAAGTTGTTTATATATGTGGTGAAGTCCCACAAGTAGAGGAGAAGGCCCATTATAGGAAACAGCTAGAAATCAGTAGTAATTCTGAGGAAATACTAATGAATATCACAGACTTATGAGAGAACAAGTGGAAAAGACATCAAAATGTAAGTTTCTAGTCTAGAAAGGATGTTGTACACTGCAGAAATCCTTGAAATAGAGTTAGTTCACATGAAACCAGTGTTTGAAACCACCAGAGTTCACTGAAAAGTAGTATTCAACTGTAAAACAGTTGAAAGACAAGTTTATGTAGCTTCGCAAGTTCAGAGAAGAGTGTACAAAGTTGCTTCTACATGTGGTGAAGTCCCACAAGTAGAGGAGAAGGCCCATTATAGGAAACAGCTAGAAATCAGTAGTCATTCAGAGCAAATACTAATGAATATCACAGAATAGTGAGAGAACAAGTGTAAAAGACATCAAAATGTAAGTCTCTAGTCTGGAAAGGATGTTGTACACTGCAGAAATCCTTGAAATAGAGTTATTTCACATGAAACCAGTGTTTGAAACCACCAGAGTTCACTGAAAAGTAGTATTCAACTGTAAAACAGTTGAAAGACAAGTTTATATAGCTTCGCAAGTTCAGAAAAGAGTGCATAAAGTTGATTCTACATGTGGTGAAGTCCCACAAGTAGAAAAGAAGGCCCATTATAGGAAACAGCTAGAAATCAGTAGTCATTCTTAGCTAATACTAATGAATATCACAGAATAGTGAGAGAGCAAGTGTAAAAGACATCAAAATGTAAGTTTCTAGTCTAGAAAGGATGTTATACACTACAGAGATCCTTGAAATAGAGTTACTTCACAAGAAACAAGTGTTTCAACCCACTGGAATTCACTGAAAAGTAGTATTTAAGTGTAAAACAGTTGAAAGACAAGTTTATGTAGCTTCGCACGTTCAGAGAAGAGTGTATAAAGTTGCTTCTACATGTGGTGAAGTCCCACAAGTAGAAAAGAAGGCTCATTATAGGACACTGCAAGAAAGCAGTAGTAATTCAGAGCAAATCCTAATGAATATCACAGACTTATGAGAGAACAAGTGGAAAGCACATCAAAATGTAAGTTTCTAGTGTAGAAAGGATGTTGTACACTGTAGAAATCCTTGAAATAGAGTTAGTTCACATGAATCCAGTGTTTGAAACCACCAGAGTTCACTGAAAAGTAGTATTCAACTGTAAAACAGTTGAAAGACAAGTTTATATAGCTTCGCAAGTTCAGAGAAGAGTGCATAAAGTTGATTCTACATGTGGTGAAGTCCCACAAGTAGAAAAGAAGGCCCATTATAGGAAACAGCTAGAAATCAGTAGTCATTCTTAGCTAATACTAATGAATATCACAGAATAGTGAGAGAGCAAATGTAAAAGACATCAAAATGTAAGTTTCTAGTCTAGAAAGGATGTTATACACTACAGAGATCCTTGAAATAGAGTTACTTCACAAGAAACAAGTGTTTCAACCCACTGGAATTCACTGAAAAGTAGTATTTAAGTGTAAAACAGTTGAAAGACAAGTTTATGTAGCTTCGCACGTTCAGAGAAGAGTGTATAAAGTTGCTTCTACATGTGGTGAAGTCCCACAAGTAGAAAAGAAGGCTCATTATAGGACACTGCAAGAAAGCAGTAGTAATTCAGAGCAAATCCTAATGAATATCACAGACTTATGAGAGAACAAGTGGAAAGCACATCAAAATGTAAGTTTCTAGTGTAGAAAGGATGTTGTACACTGTAGAAATCCTTGAAATAGAGTTAGTTCACATGAATCCAGTGTTTGAAACCACCAGAGTTCACTGAAAAGTAGTATTCAACTGTAAAACAGTTGAAAGACAAGTTTATGTAGCTTCGCAAGTTCAGAGAAGAGTGTATAAAGTTGCTTCTACATGTGGTGAAGTCCCACAAGTAGAGGAGAAGGCCCATTATAGGAAACAGCTAGAAATCAGTAATAATTCTGAGCAAATACTAATGAATATCACAGACTTATGAGAGAACAAGTGTAAAAGACATCAAAATGTACGTTTCTAGTCTAGAAAGTAGAAAAGAAGGCTCATTGTAGGACACTGCAAGAAAGCAGTAGTAATTCAGAGCAAATACTAATGAATATCACAGACTTATGAGAGAACAAGTGGAAAGCACATCAAAATGTAAGTTTCTAGTGTAGAAAGGATGTTGTACACTGTAGAAATCCTTGAAATAGAGTTAGTTCACATGAATCCAGTGTTTGAAACCACCAGAATTCACTGATAAGTAGTATTCAAGTGTAAAACAGTTGAAAGACAAGTGTATATAGCTTCGCAAGTTCAGAGAAGAGTGTATAAAGTTGTTTCTACATGAGGTGAAGTCTCACAAGTAGAGCGGAAGGCCCATTATAGGACACTACAAGAAATCAGTAGTCATTCAGAGCAAATACTAATGAATATCCCAGAATAGTGAGAGAACAAGTGTAAAAGACATCAAAATGTAAGTCTCTAGTCTAGACAGGATGTTGTACACTGCAGAAATCCTTGAAATAGAGTTAGTTCACATGAAACCAGTGTTTGAAACCACCAGAGTTCACTGAAAAGTAGTATTCAACTGTAAAACAGTTGAAAGACAAGTTTATGTAGCTTCGCAAGTTCAGAGAAGTGTGTATAAAGTTGCTTCTACATGTGGTGAAGTCCCACAAGTAGAGGAGAAGGCCCATTATAGGAAACAACTAGAAATCAGTAGTAATTCTGAGCAAATACTAATGAATGTCACAGAATAGTGAGAGATCAAGTGTAAAAGACATCAAAATGTAAGTCTCTAGTCTAGAAAGGATGTTGTATACTGTAGAAATCCTTGAAATAGAGTTAGTTCACATGAAACCAGTGTTTGAAACCACCAGAATTCACTGATAAGAAGTATTCAACTGTAAAACAGTTGAAAGACAAGTTTATGTAGCTTCGCAAGTTCAGAGAAGAGTGTATAAAGTTGCTTCTACATGTGGTGAAGTCCCACAAGTAGAGGAGAAGGCCCATTATAGGAAACAGCTAGAAATCAGTAGTAATTCTGAGGAAATACTAATGAATATCACAGAATAGTGAGAGATCAAGTGTAAAAGACATCAAAATGTAAGTCTCTAGTCTAGAAAGGATGTTGTATACTGTAGAAATCCTTGAAATAGAGTTAGTTCACATGAAACCAGTGTTTGAAACCACCAGAATTCACTGATAAGAAGTATTCAACTGTAAAACAGTTGAAAGACAAGTATATATAGATTCGCAAGTTCAGAGAAGAGTGTATAAAGTTGTTTATATATGTGGTGAAGTCCCACAAGTAGAGGAGAAGGCCCATTATAGGAAACAGCTAGAAATCAGTAGTAATTCTGAGGAAATACTAATGAATATCACAGACTTATGAGAGAACAAGTGGAAAAGACATCAAAATGTAAGTTTCTAGTCTAGAAAGGATGTTGTACACTGCAGAAATCCTTGAAATAGAGTTAGTTCACATGAAACCAGTGTTTGAAACCACCAGAGTTCACTGAAAAGTAGTATTCAACTGTAAAACAGTTGAAAGACAAGTTTATGTAGCTTCGCAAGTTCAGAGAAGAGTGTACAAAGTTGCTTCTACATGTGGTGAAGTCCCACAAGTAGAGGAGAAGGCCCATTATAGGAAACAGCTAGAAATCAGTAGTCATTCAGAGCAAATACTAATGAATATCACAGAATAGTGAGAGAACAAGTGTAAAAGACATCAAAATGTAAGTCTCTAGTCTGGAAAGGATGTTGTACACTGCAGAAATCCTTGAAATAGAGTTATTTCACATGAAACCAGTGTTTGAAACCACCAGAGTTCACTGAAAAGTAGTATTCAACTGTAAAACAGTTGAAAGACAAGTTTATATAGCTTCGCAAGTTCAGAGAAGAGTGCATAAAGTTGATTCTACATGTGGTGAAGTCCCACAAGTAGAAAAGAAGGCCCATTATAGGAAACAGCTAGAAATCAGTAGTCATTCTTAGCTAATACTAATGAATATCACAGAATAGTGAGAGAGCAAGTGTAAAAGACATCAAAATGTAAGTTTCTAGTCTAGAAAGGATGTTATACACTACAGAGATCCTTGAAATAGAGTTACTTCACAAGAAACAAGTGTTTCAACCCACTGGAATTCACTGAAAAGTAGTATTTAAGTGTAAAACAGTTGAAAGACAAGTTTATGTAGCTTCGCACGTTCAGAGAAGAGTGTATAAAGTTGCTTCTACATGTGGTGAAGTCCCACAAGTAGAAAAGAAGGCTCATTATAGGACACTGCAAGAAAGCAGTAGTAATTCAGAGCAAATCCTAATGAATATCACAGACTTATGAGAGAACAAGTGGAAAGCACATCAAAATGTAAGTTTCTAGTGTAGAAACGATGTTGTACACTGTAGAAATCCTTGAAATAGAGTTAGTTCACATGAATCCAGTGTTTGAAACCACCAGAGTTCACTGAAAAGTAGTATTCAACTGTAAAACAGTTGAAAGACAAGTTTATGTAGCTTCGCAAGTTCAGAGAAGAGTGTATAAAGTTGCTTCTACATGTGGTGAAGTCCCACAAGTAGAGGAGAAGGCCCATTATAGGAAACAGCTAGAAATCAGTAATAATTCTGAGCAAATACTAATGAATATCACAGACTTATGAGAGAACAAGTGTAAAAGACATCAAAATGTACGTTTCTAGTCTAGAAAGTAGAAAAGAAGGCTCATTGTAGGACACTGCAAGAAAGCAGTAGTAATTCAGAGCAAATACTAATGAATACCACAGACTTATGAGAGAACAAGTGGAAAGCACATCAAAATGTAAGTTTCTAGTGTAGAAAGGATGTTGTACACTGTAGAAATCCTTGAAATAGAGTTAGTTCACATGAATCCAGTGTTTGAAACCACCAGAATTCACTGATAAGTAGTATTCAAGTGTAAAACAGTTGAAAGACAAGTGTATATAGCTTCGCAAGTTCAGAGAAGAGTGTATAAAGTTGTTTCTACATGAGGTGAAGTCTCACAAGTAGAGCGGAAGGCCCATTATAGGACACTACAAGAAATCAGTAGTCATTCAGAGCAAATACTAATGAATATCCCAGAATAGTGAGAGAACAAGTGTAAAAGACATCAAAATGTAAGTCTCTAGTCTAGACAGGATGTTGTACACTGCAGAAATCCTTGAAATAGAGTTAGTTCACATGAAACCAGTGTTTGAAACCACCAGAGTTCACTGAAAAGTAGTATTCAACTGTAAAACAGTTGAAAGACAAGTTTATGTAGCTTCGCAAGTTCAGAGAAGTGTGTATAAAGTTGCTTCTACATGTGGTGAAGTCCCACAAGTAGAGGAGAAGGCCCATTATAGGAAACAACTAGAAATCAGTAGTAATTCTGAGCAAATACTAATGAATGTCACAGAATAGTGAGAGATCAAGTGTAAAAGACATCAAAATGTAAGTCTCTAGTCTAGAAAGGATGTTGTATACTGTAGAAATCCTTGAAATAGAGTTAGTTCACATGAAACCAGTGTTTGAAACCACCAGAATTCACTGATAAGAAGTATTCAACTGTAAAACAGTTGAAAGACAAGTTTATGTAGCTTCGCAAGTTCAGAGAAGAGTGTATAAAGTTGCTTCTACATGTAGTGAAGTCCCACAAGTAGAGGAGAAGGCCCATTATAGGAAACAGCTAGAAATCAGTAGTAATTCTGAGGAAATACTAATGAATATCACAGAATAGTGAGAGATCAAGTGTAAAAGACATCAAAATGTAAGTCTCTAGTCTAGAAAGGATGTTGTATACTGTAGAAATCCTTGAAATAGAGTTAGTTCACATGAAACCAGTGTTTGAAACCACCAGAATTCACTGATAAGAAGTATTCAACTGTAAAACAGTTGAAAGACAAGTATATATAGATTCGCAAGTTCAGAGAAGAGTGTATAAAGTTGTTTATATATGTGGTGAAGTCCCACAAGTAGAGGAGAAGGCCCATTATAGGAAACAGCTAGAAATCAGTAGTAATTCTGAGGAAATACTAATGAATATCACAGACTTATGAGAGAACAAGTGGAAAAGACATCAAAATGTAAGTTTCTAGTCTAGAAAGGATGTTGTACACTGCAGAAATCCTTGAAATAGAGTTAGTTCACATGAAACCAGTGTTTGAAACCACCAGAGTTCACTGAAAAGTAGTATTCAACTGTAAAACAGTTGAAAGACAAGTTTATGTAGCTTCGCAAGTTCAGAGAAGAGTGTACAAAGTTGCTTCTACATGTGGTGAAGTCCCACAAGTAGAGGAGAAGGCCCATTATAGGAAACAGCTAGAAATCAGTAGTCATTCAGAGCAAATACTAATGAATATCACAGAATAGTGAGAGAACAAGTGTAAAAGACATCAAAATGTAAGTCTCTAGTCTGGAAAGGATGTTGTACACTGCAGAAATCCTTGAAATAGAGTTATTTCACATGAAACCAGTGTTTGAAACCACCAGAGTTCACTGAAAAGTAGTATTCAACTGTAAAACAGTTGAAAGACAAGTTTATATAGCTTCGCAAGTTCAGAGAAGAGTGCATAAAGTTGATTCTACATGTGGTGAAGTCCCACAAGTAGAAAAGAAGGCCCATTATAGGAAACAGCTAGAAATCAGTAGTCATTCTTAGCTAATACTAATGAATATCACAGAATAGTGAGAGAGCAAGTGTAAAAGACATCAAAATGTAAGTTTCTAGTCTAGAAAGGATGTTATACACTACAGAGATCCTTGAAATAGAGTTACTTCACAAGAAACAAGTGTTTCAACCCACTGGAATTCACTGAAAAGTAGTATTTAAGTGTAAAACAGTTGAAAGACAAGTTTATGTAGCTTCGCACGTTCAGAGAAGAGTGTATAAAGTTGCTTCTACATGTGGTGAAGTCCCACAAGTAGAAAAGAAGGCTCATTATAGGACACTGCAAGAAAGCAGTAGTAATTCAGAGCAAATCCTAATGAATATCACAGACTTATGAGAGAACAAGTGGAAAGCACATCAAAATGTAAGTTTCTAGTGTAGAAAGGATGTTGTACACTGTAGAAATCCTTGAAATAGAGTTAGTTCACATGAATCCAGTGTTTGAAACCACCAGAGTTCACTGAAAAGTAGTATTCAACTGTAAAACAGTTGAAAGACAAGTTTATGTAGCTTCGCAAGTTCAGAGAAGAGTGTATAAAGTTGCTTCTACATGTGGTGAAGTCCCACAAGTAGAGGAGAAGGCCCATTATAGGAAACAGCTAGAAATCAGTAATAATTCTGAGCAAATACTAATGAATATCACAGACTTATGAGAGAACAAGTGTAAAAGACATCAAAATGTACGTTTCTAGTCTAGAAAGTAGAAAAGAAGGCTCATTGTAGGACACTGCAAGAAAGCAGTAGTAATTCAGAGCAAATACTAATGAATATCACAGACTTATGAGAGAACAAGTGGAAAGCACATCAAAATGTAAGTTTCTAGTGTAGAAAGGATGTTGTACACTGTAGAAATCCTTGAAATAGAGTTAGTTCACATGAATCCAGTGTTTGAAACCACCAGAATTCACTGATAAGTAGTATTCAAGTGTAAAACAGTTGAAAGACAAGTGTATATAGCTTCGCAAGTTCAGAGAAGAGTGTATAAAGTTGTTTCTACATGAGGTGAAGTCTCACAAGTAGAGCAGAAGGCCCATTATAGGACACTACAAGAAATCAGTAGTCATTCAGAGCAAATACTAATGAATATCACAGAATAGTGAGAGAACAAGTGTAAAAGACATCAAAATGTAAGTCTCTAGTCTGAAAAGGATGTTGTACACTGCAGAAATCCTTGAAATAGAGTTAGTTCACATGAAACCAGTGTTTGAAACCACCAGAGTTCACTGAAAAGTAGTATTCAACTGTAAAACAGTTGAAAGACAAGTTTATGTAGCTTCGCAAGTTCAGAGAAGAGTGTATAAAGTTGCTTCTACATGTGGTGAAGTCCCACAAGTAGAAAAGAAGGCCCATTATAGGAAACAGCTAGAAATCAGTAGTAATTCTGAGCAAATACTAATGAATATCACAGACTTATGAGAGAACAAGTGTAAAAGAAATCAAAATGTAAGTTTCTAGTCTAGAAAGGATGTTATACACTACAGAAATCCTTGAAATAGAGTTACTTCACAAGAAACAAGTGTTTCAACCCACTGGAATTCACTGAAAAGTAGTATTTCAGTGTAAAACAGTTGAAAGACAAGTTTATGTAGCTTCGCAAGTTCAGAGAAGAGTGTATAAAGTTGCTTCTACATGTGGTGAAGTCCCACAAGTAGAAAAGAAGGCTCATTATAGGACACTGCAAGAAAGCAGTAGTAATTCAGAGCAAATACTAATGAATATCACAGACTTATGAGAGAACAAGTGGAAAGCACATCAAAATGTAAGTTTCTAGTGTAGAAAGGATGTTGTACACTGTAGAAACCCTTGAAATAGAGTTAGTTCACATGAATCCAGTGTTTTATACCACCAAAATACACTGAAAAGTAGTATTCAAATGTAAAACAGTTGAAAGACAAGTGTATATAGCTTCTCAAGTTCTGAGAATAGTGTATAAAGTTGTTTGTACATGTGGTGAAGTCCCACAAGTAGAGGAGAAGGCCCATTATAGGAAACAGCTAGAAATCAGTAGTAATTCTGAGGAAATACTAATGAATATCACAGACTTATGAGAGAACAAGTGGAAAAGACATCAAAATGTAAGTTTCTAGTCTAGAAAGGATGTTGTACACTGCAGAAATCCTTGAAATAGAGTTACTTCACAAGAAACAAGTGTTTCAACCCACTGGAATTCACTGAAAAGTAGTATTTCAGTGTAAAACAGTTGAAAGACAAGTTTATGTAGCTTCGCAAGTTCAGAGAAGAGTGTATAAAGTTGTTTGTACATGTGGTGAAGTCCCACAAGTAGAGGAGAAGGCCCATTATAGGAAACAGCTAGAAATCAGTAGTAATTCTGAGGAAATACTAATGAATATCACAGACTTATGAGAGAACAAGTGGAAAAGACATCAAAATGTAAGTTTCTAGTCTAGAAAGGATGTTGTACACTGCAGAAATCCTTGAAATAGAGTTAGTTCACATGAAACCAGTGATTGAAACCACCAGAGTTCACTGAAAAGTAGTATTCAACTGTAAAACAGTTGAAAGACAAGTTTATGTAGCTTCGCAAGTTCAGAGAAGAGTGTATAAAGTTGCTTCTACATGTGGTGAAGTCCCACAAGTAGAGGAGAAGGCCCATTATAGGAAACAGCTAGAAATCAGTAGTCATTCAGAGCTAATACTAATGAATATCACAGAATAGTGAGAGAACAAGTGTAAAAGACATCAAAATGTAAGTCTCTAGTCTAGACAGAATGTTGTACACTGCAGAAATCCTTGAAATAGAGTTAGTTCACATGAAACCAGTGTTTTATACCACCAGAATACACTGAAAAGTAGTATTCAACTGTAAAACAGTTGAAAGACAAGTGTATATAGCTTCTCAAGTTCTGAGAAGAGTGTATAAAGTTGTCTCTACATGTGGTGAAGTCCCACAAGTAGAGGAGAAGGCCCATTATAGGAAACAGCTAGAAATCTGTAGTCATTCAGAGCAAATACTAATGAATATCACAGAATAGTGAGAGAACAAGTGTAAAAGACATCAAAATGTAAGTCTCTAGTCTGGAAAGGATGTTGTACACTGCAGAAATCCTTGAAATAGAGTTATTTCACATGAAACCAGTGTTTGAAACCACCAGAGTTCACTGAAAAGTAGTATTCAACTGTAAAACAGTTGAAAGACAAGTTTATATAGCTTCGCAAGTTCAGAGAAGAGTGTATAAAGTTGATTCTACATGTGGTGAAGTCCCACAAGTAGAAAAGAAGGCCCATTATAGGAAACAGCTAGAAATCAGTAGTCATTCTTAGCTAATACTAATGAATATCACAGAATAGTGAGAGAGCAAGTGTAAAAGACATCAAAATGTAAGTTTCTAGTCTAGAAAGGATGTTATACACTACAGAGATCCTTGAAATAGAGTTACTTCACAAGAAACAAGTGTTTCAACCCACTGGAATTCACTGAAAAGTAGTATTTAAGTGTAAAACAGTTGAAAGACAAGTTTATGTAGCTTCGCAAGTTCAGAGAAGAGTGTATAAAGTTGCTTCTACATGTGGTGAATTCCCACAAGTAGAAAAGAAGGCTCATTATAGGACACTGCAAGAAAGCAGTAGTAATTCAGAGCAAATCCTAATGAATATCACAGACTTATGAGAGAACAAGTGGAAAGCACATCAAAATGTAAGTTTCTAGTGTAGAAAGGATGTTGTACACTGTAGAAATCCTTGAAATAGAGTTAGTTCACATGAATCCAGTGTTTGAAACCACCAGAGTTCACTGAAAAGTAGTATTCAACTGTAAAACAGTTGAAAGACAAGTTTATGTAGCTTCGCAAGTTCAGAGAAGAGTGTATAAAGTTGCTTCTACATGTGGTGAAGTCCCACAAGTAGAGGAGAAGGCCCATTATAGGAAACAGCTAGAAATCAGTAATAATTCTGAGCAAATACTAATGAATATCACAGACTTATGAGAGAACAAGTGTAAAAGACATCAAAATGTACGTTTCTAGTCTAGAAAGTAGAAAAGAAGGCTCATTGTAGGACACTGCAAGAAAGCAGTAGTAATTCAGAGCAAATACTAATGAATATCACAGACTTATGAGAGAACAAGTGGAAAGCACATCAAAATGTAAGTTTCTAGTGTAGAAAGGATGTTGTACACTGTAGAAATCCTTGAAATAGAGTTAGTTCACATGAATCCAGTGTTTGAAACCACCAGAATTCACTGATAAGTAGTATTCAAGTGTAAAACAGTTGAAAGACAAGTGTATATAGCTTCGCAAGTTCAGAGAAGAGTGTATAAAGTTGTTTCTACATGAGGTGAAGTCTCACAAGTAGAGCAGAAGGCCCATTATAGGACACTACAAGAAATCAGTAGTCATTCAGAGCAAATACTAATGAATATCACAGAATAGTGAGAGAACAAGTGTAAAAGACATCAAAATGTAAGTCTCTAGTCTGAAAAGGATGTTGTACACTGCAGAAATCCTTGAAATAGAGTTAGTTCACATGAAACCAGTGTTTGAAACCACCAGAGTTCACTGAAAAGTAGTATTCAACTGTAAAACAGTTGAAAGACAAGTTTATGTAGCTTCGCAAGTTCAGAGAAGAGTGTATAAAGTTGCTTCTACATGTGGTGAAGTCCCACAAGTAGAGGAGAAGGCCCATTATAGGAAACAGCTAGAAATCAGTAGTCATTCAGAGCAAGTACTAATGAATATCAAAGAATAGTGAGAGAACAAGTGTAAAAGACATCAAAATGTAAGTCTCTAGTCTAGACAGGATGTTGTACACTGCAGAAATCCTTGAAATAGAGTTAGTTCACATGAAACCAGTGTTTTATACCACCAAAATACACTGAAAAGTAGTATTCAAATGTAAAACAGTTGAAAGACAAGTGTATATAGCTTCTCAAGTTCTGAGAATAGTGTATAAAGTTGTTTGTACATGTGGTGAAGTCCCACAAGTAGAGGAGAAGGCCCATTATAGGAAACAGCTAGAAATCAGTAGTAATTCTGAGGAAATACTAATGAATATCACAGACTTATGAGAGAACAAGTGGAAAAGACATCAAAATGTAAGTTTCTAGTCTAGAAAGGATGTTGTACACTGCAGAAATCCTTGAAATAGATTTACTTCACAAGAAACAAGTGTTTCAACCCACTGGAATTCACTGAAAAGTAGTATTTCAGTGTAAAACAGTTGAAAGACAAGTTTATGTAGCTTCGCAAGTTCAGAGAAGAGTGTATAAAGTTGTTTGTACATGTGGTGAAGTCCCACAAGTAGAGGAGAAGGCCCATTATAGGAAACAGCTAGAAATCAGTAGTAATTCTGAGGAAATACTAATGAATATCACAGACTTATGAGAGAACAAGTGGAAAAGACATCAAAATGTAAGTTTCTAGTCTAGAAAGGATGTTGTACACTGCAGAAATCCTTGAAATAGAGTTAGTTCACATGAAACCAGTGATTGAAACCACCAGAGTTCACTGAAAAGTAGTATTCAACTGTAAAACAGTTGAAAGACAAGTTTATGTAGCTTCGCAAGTTCAGAGAAGAGTGTATAAAGTTGCTTCTACATGTGGTGAAGTCCCACAAGTAGAGGAGAAGGCCCATTATAGGAAACAGCTAGAAATCAGTAGTCATTCAGAGCTAATACTAATGAATATCACAGAATAGTGAGAGAACAAGTGTAAAAGACATCAAAATGTAAGTCTCTAGTCTAGACAGAATGTTGTACACTGCAGAAATCCTTGAAATAGAGTTAGTTCACATGAAACCAGTGTTTTATACCACCAGAATACACTGAAAAGTAGTATTCAACTGTAAAACAGTTGAAAGACAAGTGTATATAGCTTCGCAAGTTCAGAGAAGAGTGTATAAAGTTGATTCTACATGTGGTGAAGTCCCACAAGTAGAAAAGAAGGCCCATTATAGGAAACAGCTAGAAATCAGTAGTCATTCTTAGCTAATACTAATGAATATCACAGAATAGTGAGAGAGCAAGTGTAAAAGACATCAAAATGTAAGTTTCTAGTCTAGAAAGGATGTTATACACTACAGAGATCCTTGAAATAGAGTTACTTCACAAGAAACAAGTGTTTCAACCCACTGGAATTCACTGAAAAGTAGTATTTAAGTGTAAAACAGTTGAAAGACAAGTTTATGTAGCTTCGCAAGTTCAGAGAAGAGTGTATAAAGTTGCTTCTACATGTGGTGAATTCCCACAAGTAGAAAAGAAGGCTCATTATAGGACACTGCAAGAAAGCAGTAGTAATTCAGAGCAAATCCTAATGAATATCACAGACTTATGAGAGAACAAGTGGAAAGCACATCAAAATGTAAGTTTCTAGTGTAGAAAGGATGTTGTACACTGTAGAAATCCTTGAAATAGAGTTAGTTCACATGAATCCAGTGTTTGAAACCACCAGAGTTCACTGAAAAGTAGTATTCAACTGTAAAACAGTTGAAAGACAAGTTTATGTAGCTTCGCAAGTTCAGAGAAGAGTGTATAAAGTTGCTTCTACATGTGGTGAAGTCCCACAAGTAGAGGAGAAGGCCCATTATAGGAAACAGCTAGAAATCAGTAATAATTCTGAGCAAATACTAATGAATATCACAGACTTATGAGAGAACAAGTGTAAAAGACATCAAAATGTACGTTTCTAGTCTAGAAAGTAGAAAAGAAGGCTCATTGTAGGACACTGCAAGAAAGCAGTAGTAATTCAGAGCAAATACTAATGAATATCACAGACTTATGAGAGAACAAGTGGAAAGCACATCAAAATGTAAGTTTCTAGTGTAGAAAGGATGTTGTACACTGTAGAAATCCTTGAAATAGAGTTAGTTCACATGAATCCAGTGTTTGAAACCACCAGAATTCACTGATAAGTAGTATTCAAGTGTAAAACAGTTGAAAGACAAGTGTATGTAGCTTCGCAAGTTCAGAGAAGAGTGTATAAAGTTGTTTCTACATGAGGTGAAGTCTCACAAGTAGAGCAGAAGGCCCATTATAGGACACTACAAGAAATCAGTAGTCATTCAGAGCAAATACTAATGAATATCACAGAATAGTGAGAGAACAAGTGTAAAAGACATCAAAATGTAAGTCTCTAGTCTGAAAAGGATGTTGTACACTGCAGAAATCCTTGAAATAGAGTTAGTTCACATGAAACCAGTGTTTGAAACCACCAGAGTTCACTGAAAAGTAGTATTCAACTGTAAAACAGTTGAAAGACAAGTTTATGTAGCTTCGCAAGTTCAGAGAAGAGTGTATAAAGTTGCTTCTACATGTGGTGAAGTCCCACAAGTAGAGGAGAAGGCCCATTATAGGAAACAGCTAGAAATCAGTAGTCATTCAGAGCAAGTACTAATGAATATCAAAGAATAGTGAGAGAACAAGTGTAAAAGACATCAAAATGTAAGTCTCTAGTCTAGACAGGATGTTGTACACTGCAGAAATCCTTGAAATAGAGTTAGTTCACATGAAACCAGTGTTTTATACCACCAAAATACACTGAAAAGTAGTATTCAAATGTAAAACAGTTGAAAGACAAGTGTATATAGCTTCTCAAGTTCTGAGAATAGTGTATAAAGTTGTTTGTACATGTGGTGAAGTCCCACAAGTAGAGGAGAAGGCCCATTATAGGAAACAGCTAGAAATCAGTAGTAATTCTGAGGAAATACTAATGAATATCACAGACTTATGAGAGAACAAGTGGAAAAGACATCAAAATGTAAGTTTCTAGTCTAGAAAGGATGTTGTACACTGCAGAAATCCTTGAAATAGAGTTACTTCACAAGAAACAAGTGTTTCAACCCACTGGAATTCACTGAAAAGTAGTATTTCAGTGTAAAACAGTTGAAAGACAAGTTTATGTAGCTTCGCAAGTTCAGAGAAGAGTGTATAAAGTTGTTTGTACATGTGGTGAAGTCCCACAAGTAGAGGAGAAGGCCCATTATAGGAAACAGCTAGAAATCAGTAGTAATTCTGAGGAAATACTAATGAATATCACAGACTTATGAGAGAACAAGTGGAAAAGACATCAAAATGTAAGTTTCTAGTCTAGAAAGGATGTTGTACACTGCAGAAATCCTTGAAATAGAGTTAGTTCACATGAAACCAGTGATTGAAACCACCAGAGTTCACTGAAAAGTAGTATTCAACTGTACAACAGTTGAAAGACAAGTTTATGTAGCTTCGCAAGTTCAGAGAAGAGTGTATAAAGTTGCTTCTACATGTGGTGAAGTCCCACAAGTAGAGGACAAGGCCCATTATAGGAAACAGCTAGAAATCAGTAGTCATTCAGAGCTAATACTAATGAATATCACAGAATAGTGAGAGAACAAGTGTAAAAGACATCAAAATGTAAGTCTCTAGTCTAGACAGAATGTTGTACACTGCAGAAATCCTTGAAATAGAGTTAGTTCACATGAAACCAGTGTTTTATACCACCAGAATACACTGAAAAGTAGTATTCAACTGTAAAACAGTTGAAAGACAAGTGTATATAGCTTCTCAAGTTCTGAGAAGAGTGTATAAAGTTGTCTCTACATGTGGTGAAGTCCCACAAGTAGAGGAGAAGGCCCATTATAGGAAACAGCTAGAAATCTGTAGTCATTCAGAGCAAATACTAATGAATATCACAGAATAGTGAGAGAACAAGTGTAAAAGACATCAAAATGTAAGTCTCTAGTCTGGAAAGGATGTTGTACACTGCAGAAATCCTTGAAATAGAGTTATTTCACATGAAACCAGTGTTTGAAACCACCAGGGTTCACTGAAAAGTAGTATTCAACTGCAAAACAGTTGAAAGACAAGTTTATATAGCTTCGCAAGTTCAGAGAAGAGTGTATAAAGTTGATTCTACATGTGGTGAAGTCCCACAAGTAGAAAAGAAGGCCCATTATAGGAAACAGCTAGAAATCAGTAGTCATTCTTAGCTAATACTAATGAATATCACAGAATAGTGAGAGAGCAAGTGTAAAAGACATCAAAATGTAAGTTTCTAGTCTAGAAAGGATGTTATACACTACAGAGATCCTTGAAATAGAGTTACTTCACAAGAAACAAGTGTTTCAACCCACTGGAATTCACTGAAAAGTAGTATTTAAGTGTAAAACAGTTGAAAGACAAGTTTATGTAGCTTCGCAAGTTCAGAGAAGAGTGTATAAAGTTGCTTCTACATGTGGTGAATTCCCACAAGTAGAAAAGAAGGCTCATTATAGGACACTGCAAGAAAGCAGTAGTAATTCAGAGCAAATCCTAATGAATATCACAGACTTATGAGAGAACAAGTGGAAAGCACATCAAAATGTAAGTTTCTAGTGTAGAAAGGATGTTGTACACTGTAGAAATCCTTGAAATAGAGTTAGTTCACATGAATCCAGTGTTTGAAACCACCAGAGTTCACTGAAAAGTAGTATTCAACTGTAAAACAGTTGAAAGACAAGTTTATGTAGCTTCGCAAGTTCAGAGAAGAGTGTATAAAGTTGCTTCTACATGTGGTGAAGTCCCACAAGTAGAGGAGAAGGCCCATTATAGGAAACAGCTAGAAATCAGTAATAATTCTGAGCAAATACTAATGAATATCACAGACTTATGAGAGAACAAGTGTAAAAGACATCAAAATGTACGTTTCTAGTCTAGAAAGTAGAAAAGAAGGCTCATTGTAGGACACTGCAAGAAAGCAGTAGTAATTCAGAGCAAATACTAATGAATATCACAGACTTATGAGAGAACAAGTGGAAAGCACATCAAAATGTAAGTTTCTAGTGTAGAAAGGATGTTGTACACTGTAGAAATCCTTGAAATAGAGTTAGTTCACATGAATCCAGTGTTTGAAACCACCAGAATTCACTGATAAGTAGTATTCAAGTGTAAAACAGTTGAAAGACAAGTGTATATAGCTTCGCAAGTTCAGAGAAGAGTGTATAAAGTTGTTTCTACATGAGGTGAAGTCTCACAAGTAGAGCAGAAGGCCCATTATAGGACACTACAAGAAATCAGTAGTCATTCAGAGCAAATACTAATGAATATCACAGAATAGTGAGAGAACAAGTGTAAAAGACATCAAAATGTAAGTCTCTAGTCTGAAAAGGATGTTGTACACTGCAGAAATCCTTGAAATAGAGTTAGTTCACATGAAACCAGTGTTTGAAACCACCAGAGTTCACTGAAAAGTAGTATTCAACTGTAAAACAGTTGAAAGACAAGTTTATGTAGCTTCGCAAGTTCAGAGAAGAGTGTATAAAGTTGCTTCTACATGTGGTGAAGTCCCACAAGTAGAGGAGAAGGCCCATTATAGGAAACAGCTAGAAATCAGTAGTCATTCAGAGCAAGTACTAATGAATATCAAAGAATAGTGAGAGAACAAGTGTAAAAGACATCAAAATGTAAGTCTCTAGTCTAGACAGGATGTTTTACACTGCAGAAATCTTTGAAATAGAGTTAGTTCACATGAAACCAGTGTTTGAAACCACCAGAGTTCACTGAAAAGTAGTATTAAACTGTAAAACAGTTGAAAGACAAGTATATATAGCTTCGGAAGTTCAGAGAAGAGTGTATAAAGTTGTTTGTACATGTGGTGAAGTCCCACAAGTAGAGGAGAAGGCCCATTATAGGAAACAGCTAGAAATCAGTAATAATTCTGAGCAAATACTAATGAATATCACAGACTTATGAGAGAACAAGTGTAAAAGACATCAAAATGTACGTTTCTAGTCTAGAAAGTAGAAAAGAAGGCTCATTGTAGGACACTGCAAGAAAGCAGTAGTAATTCAGAGCAAATACTAATGAATATCACAGACTTATGAGAGAACAAGTGGAAAGCACATCAAAATGTAAGTTTCTAGTGTAGAAAGGATGTTGTACACTGTAGAAATCCTTGAAATAGAGTTAGTTCACATGAATCCAGTGTTTGAAACCACCAGAATTCACTGATAAGTAGTATTCAACTGTAAAACAGTTGAAAGACAAGTGTATATAGCTTCGCAAGTTCAGAGAAGAGTGTATAAAGTTGTTTCTACATGAGGTGAAGTCTCACAAGTAGAGCGGAAGGCCCATTATAGGACACTACAAGAAATCAGTAGTCATTCAGAGCAAATACTAATGAATATCCCAGAATAGTGAGAGAACAAGTGTAAAAGACATCAAAATGTAAGTCTCTAGTCTAGACAGGATGTTGTACACTGCAGAAATCCTTGAAATAGAGTTAGTTCACATGAAACCAGTGTTTGAAACCACCAGAATTCACTGATAAGAAGTATTCAACTGTAAAACAGTTGAAAGACAAGTTTATGTAGCTTCGCAAGTTCAGAGAAGAGTGTATAAAGTTGCTTCTACATGTGGTGAAGTCCCACAAGTAGAGGAGAAGGCCCATTATAGGAAACAGCTAGAAATCAGTAGTAATTCTGAGGAAATACTAATGAATATCACAGAATAGTGAGAGATCAAGTGTAAAAGACATCAAAATGTAAGTCTCTAGTCTAGAAAGGATGTTGTATACTGTAGAAATCCTTGAAATAGAGTTAGTTCACATGAAACCTGTGTTTGAAACCACCAGAGTTCACTGAAAAGTAGTATTAAACTGTAAAACAGTTGAAAGACAAGTGTATATAGCTTCGCAAGTTCAGAGAAGAGTGTATCAAGTTTCTTCTACATGTGGTGAAGTTCCACAAGTAGGGGAGAAGGCCCATTATAGGAAACAGATAGAAATCAGTAGTCATTCAGAGCAAATACTAATGAATATCACAGAATAGTGAGAGAACAAGTGTAAAAGACATCAAAATGTAAGTCTCTAGTCTAGACAGGATGTTGTACACTGCAGAAATCCTTGAAATAGAGTTACTTCACAAGAAACAAGTGTTTCAACCCACTGGAATTCACTGAAAAGTAGTATTTCAGTGTAAAACAGTTGAAAGACAAGTTTATGTAGCTTCGCAAGTTCAGAGAAGAGTGTATAAAGTTGTTTGTACATGTGGTGAAGTCCCACAAGTAGAGGAGAAGGCCCATTATAGGAAACAGCTAGAAATCAGTAGTAATTCTGAGGAAATACTAATGAATATCACAGTCTTATGAGAGAACAAGTGGAAAAGACATCAAAATGTAAGTTTCTAGTCTAGAAAGGATGTTGTACACTGCAGAAATCCTTGAAATAGAGTTAGTTCACATGAAACCAGTGATTGAAACCACCAGAGTTCACTGAAAAGTAGTATTCAACTGTAAAACAGTTGAAAGACAAGTTTATGTAGCTTCGCAAGTTCAGAGAAGAGTGTATAAAGTTGCTTCTACATGTGGTGAAGTCCCACAAGTAGAGGAGAAGGCCCATTATAGGAAACAGCTAGAAATCAGTAGTCATTCAGAGCTAATACTAATGAATATCACAGAATAGTGAGAGAACAAGTGTAAAAGACATCAAAATGTAAGTCTCTAGTCTAGACAGAATGTTGTACACTGCAGAAATCCTTGAAATAGAGTTAGTTCACATGAAACCAGTGTTTTATACCATCAGAATACACTGAAAAGTAGTATTCAACTGTAAAACAGTTGAAAGACAAGTGTATATAGCTTCTCAAGTTCTGAGAAGAGTGTATAAAGTTGTCTCTACATGTGGTGAAGTCCCACAAGTAGAGGAGAAGGCCCATTATAGGAAACAGCTAGAAATCTGTAGTCATTCAGAGCAAATACTAATGAATATCACAGAATAGTGAGAGAACAAGTGTAAAAGACATCAAAATGTAAGTCTCTAGTCTGGAAAGGATGTTGTACACTGCAGAAATCCTTGAAATAGAGTTATTTCACATGAAACCAGTGTTTGAAACCACCAGAGTTCACTGAAAAGTAGTATTCAACTGTAAAACAGTTGAAAGACAAGTTTATGTAGCTTCGCAAGTTCAGAGAAGAGTGTATAAAGTTGCTTCTACATGTGGTGAAGTCCCACAAGTAGAGGAGAAGGCCCATTATAGGAAACAGCTAGAAATCAGTAGTCATTCAGAGCAAGTACTAATGAATATCAAAGAATAGTGAGAGAACAAGTGTAAAAGACATCAAAATGTAAGTCTCTAGTCTAGACAGGATGTTGTACACTGCAGAAATCCTTGAAATAGAGTTAGTTCACATGAAACCAGTGTTTTATACCACCAAAATACACTGAAAAGTAGTATTCAAATGTAAAACAGTTGAAAGACAAGTGTATATAGCTTCTCAAGTTCTGAGAATAGTGTATAAAGTTGTTTGTACATGTGGTGAAGTCCCACAAGTAGAGGAGAAGGCCCATTATAGGAAACAGCTAGAAATCAGTAGTAATTCTGAGGAAATACTAATGAATATCACAGACTTATGAGAGAACAAGTGGAAAAGACATCAAAATGTAAGTTTCTAGTCTAGAAAGGATGTTGTACACTGCAGAAATCCTTGAAATAGAGTTACTTCACAAGAAACAAGTGTTTCAACCCACTGGAATTCACTGAAAAGTAGTATTTCAGTGTAAAACAGTTGAAAGACAAGTTTATGTAGCTTCGCAAGTTCAGAGAAGAGTGTATAAAGTTGTTTGTACATGTGGTGAAGTCCCACAAGTAGAGGAGAAGGCCCATTATAGGAAACAGCTAGAAATCAGTAGTAATTCTGAGGAAATACTAATGAATATCACAGACTTATGAGAGAACAAGTGGAAAAGACATCAAAATGTAAGTTTCTAGTCTAGAAAGGATGTTGTACACTGCAGAAATCCTTGAAATAGAGTTAGTTCACATGAAACCAGTGATTGAAACCACCAGAGTTCACTGAAAAGTAGTATTCAACTGTAAAACAGTTGAAAGACAAGTTTATGTAGCTTCGCAAGTTCAGAGAAGAGTGTATAAAGTTGCTTCTACATGTGGTGAAGTCCCACAAGTAGAGGAGAAGGCCCATTATAGGAAACAGCTAGAAATCAGTAGTCATTCAGAGCTAATACTAATGAATATCACAGAATAGTGAGAGAACAAGTGTAAAAGACATCAAAATGTAAGTCTCTAGTCTGGAAAGGATGTTGTACACTGCAGAAATCCTTGAAATAGAGTTATTTCACATGAAACCAGTGTTTGAAACCACCAGAGTTCACTGAAAAGTAGTATTCAACTGCAAAACAGTTGAAAGACAAGTTTATATAGCTTCGCAAGTTCAGAGAAGAGTGTATAAAGTTGATTCTACATGTGGTGAAGTCCCACAAGTAGAAAAGAAGGCCCATTATAGGAAACAGCTAGAAATCAGTAGTCATTCTTAGCTAATACTAATGAATATCACAGAATAGTGAGAGAGCAAGTGTAAAAGACATCAAAATGTAAGTTTCTAGTCTAGAAAGGATGTTATACACTACAGAGATCCTTGAAATAGAGTTACTTCACAAGAAACAAGTGTTTCAACCCACTGGAATTCACTGAAAAGTAGTATTTAAGTGTAAAACAGTTGAAAGACAAGTTTATGTAGCTTCGCAAGTTCAGAGAAGAGTGTATAAAGTTGCTTCTACATGTGGTGAATTCCCACAAGTAGAAAAGAAGGCTCATTATAGGACACTGCAAGAAAGCAGTAGTAATTCAGAGCAAATCCTAATGAATATCACAGACTTATGAGAGAACAAGTGGAAAGCACATCAAAATGTAAGTTTCTAGTGTAGAAAGGATGTTGTACACTGTAGAAATCCTTGAAATAGAGTTAGTTCACATGAATCCAGTGTTTGAAACCACCAGAGTTCACTGAAAAGTAGTATTCAACTGTAAAACAGTTGAAAGACAAGTTTATGTAGCTTCGCAAGTTCAGAGAAGAGTGTATAAAGTTGCTTCTACATGTGGTGAAGTCCCACAAGTAGAGGAGAAGGCCCATTATAGGAAACAGCTAGAAATCAGTAATAATTCTGAGCAAATACTAATGAATATCACAGACTTATGAGAGAACAAGTGTAAAAGACATCAAAATGTACGTTTCTAGTCTAGAAAGTAGAAAAGAAGGCTCATTGTAGGACACTGCAAGAAAGCAGTAGTAATTCAGAGCAAATACTAATGAATATCACAGACTTATGAGAGAACAAGTGGAAAGCACATCAAAATGTAAGTTTCTAGTGTAGAAAGGATGTTGTACACTGTAGAAATCCTTGAAATAGAGTTAGTTCACATGAATCCAGTGTTTGAAACCACCAGAATTCACTGATAAGTAGTATTCAAGTGTAAAACAGTTGAAAGACAAGTGTATATAGCTTCGCAAGTTCAGAGAAGAGTGTATAAAGTTGTTTCTACATGAGGTGAAGTCTCACAAGTAGAGCAGAAGGCCCATTATAGGACACTACAAGAAATCAGTAGTCATTCAGAGCAAATACTAATGAATATCACAGAATAGTGAGAGAACAAGTGTAAAAGACATCAAAATGTAAGTCTCTAGTCTGAAAAGGATGTTGTACACTGCAGAAATCCTTGAAATAGAGTTAGTTCACATGAAACCAGTGTTTGAAACCACCAGAGTTCACTGAAAAGTAGTATTCAACTGTAAAACAGTTGAAAGACAAGTTTATGTAGCTTCGCAAGTTCAGAGAAGAGTGTATAAAGTTGCTTCTACATGTGGTGAAGTCCCACAAGTAGAGGAGAAGGCCCATTATAGGAAACAGCTAGAAATCAGTAGTCATTCAGAGCAAGTACTAATGAATATCAAAGAATAGTGAGAGAACAAGTGTAAAAGACATCAAAATGTAAGTCTCTAGTCTAGACAGGATGTTTTACACTGCAGAAATCTTTGAAATAGAGTTAGTTCACATGAAACCAGTGTTTGAAACCACCAGAGTTCACTGAAAAGTAGTATTAAACTGTAAAACAGTTGAAAGACAAGTATATATAGCTTCGGAAGTTCAGAGAAGAGTGTATAAAGTTGTTTGTACATGTGGTGAAGTCCCACAAGTAGAGGAGAAGGCCCATTATAGGAAACAGCTAGAAATCAGTAATAATTCTGAGCAAATACTAATGAATATCACAGACTTATGAGAGAACAAGTGTAAAAGACATCAAAATGTACGTTTCTAGTCTAGAAAGTAGAAAAGAAGGCTCATTGTAGGACACTGCAAGAAAGCAGTAGTAATTCAGAGCAAATACTAATGAATATCACAGACTTATGAGAGAACAAGTGGAAAGCACATCAAAATGTAAGTTTCTAGTGTAGAAAGGATGTTGTACACTGTAGAAATCCTTGAAATAGAGTTAGTTCACATGAATCCAGTGTTTGAAACCACCAGAATTCACTGATAAGTAGTATTCAACTGTAAAACAGTTGAAAGACAAGTGTATATAGCTTCGCAAGTTCAGAGAAGAGTGTATAAAGTTGTTTCTACATGAGGTGAAGTCTCACAAGTAGAGCGGAAGGCCCATTATAGGACACTACAAGAAATCAGTAGTCATTCAGAGCAAATACTAATGAATATCCCAGAATAGTGAGAGAACAAGTGTAAAAGACATCAAAATGTAAGTCTCTAGTCTAGACAGGATGTTGTACACTGCAGAAATCCTTGAAATAGAGTTAGTTCACATGAAACCAGTGTTTGAAACCACCAGAGTTCACTGAAAAGTAGTATTCAACTGTAAAACAGTTGAAAGACAAGTTTATGTAGCTTCGCAAGTTCAGAGAAGTGTGTATAAAGTTGCTTCTACATGTGGTGAAGTCCCACAAGTAGAGGAGAAGGCCCATTATAGGAAACAACTAGAAATCAGTAGTAATTCTGAGCAAATACTAATGAATATCACAGAATAGTGAGAGATCAAGTGTAAAAGACATCAAAATGTAAGTCTCTAGTCTAGAAAGGATGTTGTATACTGTAGAAATCCTTAAAATAGAGTTAGTTCACATGAAACCAGTGTTTGAAACCACCAGAATTCACTGATAAGAAGTATTCAACTGTAAAACAGTTGAAAGACAAGTTTATGTAGCTTCGCAAGTTCAGAGAAGAGTGTATAAAGTTGCTTCTACATGTGGTGAAGTCCCACAAGTAGAGGAGAAGGCCCATTATAGGAAACAGCTAGAAATCAGTAGTAATTCTGAGGAAATACTAATGAATATCACAGAATAGTGAGAGATCAAGTGTAAAAGACATCAAAATGTAAGTCTCTAGTCTAGAAAGGATGTTGTATACTGTAGAAATCCTTGAAATAGAGTTAGTTCACATGAAACCTGTGTTTGAAACCACCAGAGTTCACTGAAAAGTAGTATTAAACTGTAAAACAGTTGAAAGACAAGTGTATATAGCTTCGCAAGTTCAGAGAAGAGTGTATCAAGTTTCTTCTACATGTGGTGAAGTTCCACAAGTAGGGGAGAAGGCCCATTATAGGAAACAGATAGAAATCAGTAGTCATTCAGAGCAAATACTAATGAATATCACAGAATAGTGAGAGAACAAGTGTAAAAGACATCAAAATGTAAGTCTCTAGTCTAGACAGGATGTTGTACACTGCAGAAATCCTTGAAATAGAGTTACTTCACAAGAAACAAGTGTTTCAACCCACTGGAATTCACTGAAAAGTAGTATTTCAGTGTAAAACAGTTGAAAGACAAGTTTATGTAGCTTCGCAAGTTCAGAGAAGAGTGTATAAAGTTGTTTGTACATGTGGTGAAGTCCCACAAGTAGAGGAGAAGGCCCATTATAGGAAACAGCTAGAAATCAGTAGTAATTCTGAGGAAATACTAATGAATATCACAGACTTATGAGAGAACAAGTGGAAAAGACATCAAAATGTAAGTTTCTAGTCTAGAAAGGATGTTGTACACTGCAGAAATCCTTGAAATAGAGTTAGTTCACATGAAACCAGTGATTGAAACCACCAGAGTTCACTGAAAAGTAGTATTCAACTGTAAAACAGTTGAAAGACAAGTTTATGTAGCTTCGCAAGTTCAGAGAAGAGTGTATAAAGTTGCTTCTACATGTGGTGAAGTCCCACAAGTAGAGGAGAAGGCCCATTATAGGAAACAGCTAGAAATCAGTAGTCATTCAGAGCTAATACTAATGAATATCACAGAATAGTGAGAGAACAAGTGTAAAAGACATCAAAATGTAAGTCTCTAGTCTAGACAGAATGTTGTACACTGCAGAAAACCTTGAAATAGAGTTAGTTCACATGAAACCAGTGTTTTATACCATCAGAATACACTGAAAAGTAGTATTCAACTGTAAAACAGTTGAAAGACAAGTGTATATAGCTTCTCAAGTTCTGAGAAGAGTGTATAAAGTTGTCTCTACATGTGGTGAAGTCCCACAAGTAGAGGAGAAGGCCCATTATAGGAAACAGCTAGAAATCTGTAGTCATTCAGAGCAAATACTAATGAATATCACAGAATAGTGAGAGAACAAGTGTAAAAGACATCAAAATGTAAGTCTCTAGTCTGGAAAGGATGTTGTACACTGCAGAAATCCTTGAAATAGAGTTATTTCACATGAAACCAGTGTTTGAAACCACCAGAGTTCACTGAAAAGTAGTATTCAACTGTAAAACAGTTGAAAGACAAGTTTATATAGCTTCGCAAGTTCAGAGAAGAGTGTATAAAGTTGATTCTACATGTGGTGAAGTCCCACAAGTAGAAAAGAAGGCCCATTATAGGAAACAGCTAGAAATCAGTAATAATTCTGAGCAAATACTAATGAATATCACAGACTTATGAGAGAACAAGTGTAAAAGACATCAAAATGTACGTTTCTAGTCTAGAAAGTAGAAAAGAAGGCTCATTGTAGGACACTGCAAGAAAGCAGTAGTAATTCAGAGCAAATACTAATGAATATCACAGACTTATGAGAGAACAAGTGGAAAGCACATCAAAATGTAAGTTTCTAGTGTAGAAAGGATGTTGTACACTGTAGAAATCCTTGAAATAGAGTTAGTTCACATGAATCCAGTGTTTGAAACCACCAGAATTCACTGATAAGTAGTATTCAAGTGTAAAACAGTTGAAAGACAAGTGTATATAGCTTCGCAAGTTCAGAGAAGAGTGTATAAAGTTGTTTCTACATGAGGTGAAGTCTCACAAGTAGAGCAGAAGGCCCATTATAGGACACTACAAGAAATCAGTAGTCATTCAGAGCAAATACTAATGAATATCACAGAATAGTGAGAGAACAAGTGTAAAAGACATCAAAATGTAAGTCTCTAGTCTGAAAAGGATGTTGTACACTGCAGAAATCCTTGAAATAGAGTTAGTTCACATGAAACCAGTGTTTGAAACCACCAGAGTTCACTGAAAAGTAGTATTCAACTGTAAAACAGTTGAAAGACAAGTTTATGTAGCTTCGCAAGTTCAGAGAAGAGTGTATAAAGTTGCTTCTACATGTGGTGAAGTCCCACAAGTAGAAAAGAAGGCCCATTATAGGAAACAGCTAGAAATCAGTAGTAATTCTGAGCAAATACTAATGAATATCACAGACTTATGAGAGAACAAGTGTAAAAGAAATCAAAATGTAAGTTTCTAGTCTAGAAAGGATGTTATACACTACAGAAATCCTTGAAATAGAGTTACTTCACAAGAAACAAGTGTTTCAACCCACTGGAATTCACTGAAAAGTAGTATTTCAGTGTAAAACAGTTGAAAGACAAGTTTATGTAGCTTCGCAAGTTCAGAGAAGAGTGTATAAAGTTGCTTCTACATGTGGTGAATTCCCACAAGTAGAAAAGAAGGCTCATTATAGGACACTGCAAGAAAGCAGTAGTAATTCAGAGCAAATCCTAATGAATATCACAGACTTATGAGAGAACAAGTGGAAAGCACATCAAAATGTAAGTTTCTAGTGTAGAAAGGATGTTGTACACTGTAGAAATCCTTGAAATAGAGTTAGTTCACATGAATCCAGTGTTTGAAACCACCAGAGTTCACTGAAAAGTAGTATTCAACTGTAAAACAGTTGAAAGACAAGTTTATGTAGCTTCGCAAGTTCAGAGAAGAGTGTATAAAGTTGCTTCTACATGTGGTGAAGTCCCACAAGTAGAGGAGAAGGCCCATTATAGGAAACAGCTAGAAATCAGTAATAATTCTGAGCAAATACTAATGAATATCACAGACTTATGAGAGAACAAGTGTAAAAGACATCAAAATGTACGTTTCTAGTCTAGAAAGTAGAAAAGAAGGCTCATTGTAGGACACTGCAAGAAAGCAGTAGTAATTCAGAGCAAATACTAATGAATATCACAGACTTATGAGAGAACAAGTGGAAAGCACATCAAAATGTAAGTTTCTAGTGTAGAAAGGATGTTGTACACTGTAGAAATCCTTGAAATAGAGTTAGTTCACATGAATCCAGTGTTTGAAACCACCAGAATTCACTGATAAGTAGTATTCAAGTGTAAAACAGTTGAAAGACAAGTGTATATAGCTTCGCAAGTTCAGAGAAGAGTGTATAAAGTTGTTTCTACATGAGGTGAAGTCTCACAAGTAGAGCAGAAGGCCCATTATAGGACACTACAAGAAATCAGTAGTCATTCAGAGCAAATACTAATGAATATCACAGAATAGTGAGAGAACAAGTGTAAAAGACATCAAAATGTAAGTCTCTAGTCTGAAAAGGATGTTGTACACTGCAGAAATCCTTGAAATAGAGTTAGTTCACATGAAACCAGTGTTTGAAACCACCAGAGTTCACTGAAAAGTAGTATTCAACTGTAAAACAGTTGAAAGACAAGTTTATGTAGCTTCGCAAGTTCAGAGAAGAGTGTATAAAGTTGCTTCTACATGTGGTGAAGTCCCACAAGTAGAGGAGAAGGCCCATTATAGGAAACAGCTAGAAATCAGTAGTCATTCAGAGCAAGTACTAATGAATATCAAAGAATAGTGAGAGAACAAGTGTAAAAGACATCAAAATGTAAGTCTCTAGTCTAGACAGGATGTTTTACACTGCAGAAATCTTTGAAATAGAGTTAGTTCACATGAAACCAGTGTTTGAAACCACCAGAGTTCACTGAAAAGTAGTATTAAACTGTAAAACAGTTGAAAGACAAGTATATATAGCTTCGGAAGTTCAGAGAAGAGTGTATAAAGTTGTTTGTACATGTGGTGAAGTCCCACAAGTAGAGGAGAAGGCCCATTATAGGAAACAGCTAGAAATCAGTAATAATTCTGAGCAAATACTAATGAATATCACAGACTTATGAGAGAACAAGTGTAAAAGACATCAAAATGTACGTTTCTAGTCTAGAAAGTAGAAAAGAAGGCTCATTGTAGGACACTGCAAGAAAGCAGTAGTAATTCAGAGCAAATACTAATGAATATCACAGACTTATGAGAGAACAAGTGGAAAGCACATCAAAATGTAAGTTTCTAGTGTAGAAAGGATGTTGTACACTGTAGAAATCCTTGAAATAGAGTTAGTTCACATGAATCCAGTGTTTGAAACCACCAGAATTCACTGATAAGTAGTATTCAACTGTAAAACAGTTGAAAGACAAGTGTATATAGCTTCGCAAGTTCAGAGAAGAGTGTATAAAGTTGTTTCTACATGAGGTGAAGTCTCACAAGTAGAGCGGAAGGCCCATTATAGGACACTACAAGAAATCAGTAGTCATTCAGAGCAAATACTAATGAATATCCCAGAATAGTGAGAGAACAAGTGTAAAAGACATCAAAATGTAAGTCTCTAGTCTAGACAGGATGTTGTACACTGCAGAAATCCTTGAAATAGAGTTAGTTCACATGAAACCAGTGTTTGAAACCACCAGAGTTCACTGAAAAGTAGTATTCAACTGTAAAACAGTTGAAAGACAAGTTTATGTAGCTTCGCAAGTTCAGAGAAGTGTGTATAAAGTTGCTTCTACATGTGGTGAAGTCCCACAAGTAGAGGAGAAGGCCCATTATAGGAAACAACTAGAAATCAGTAGTAATTCTGAGCAAATACTAATGAATATCACAGAATAGTGAGAGATCAAGTGTAAAAGACATCAAAATGTAAGTCTCTAGTCTAGAAAGGATGTTGTATACTGTAGAAATCCTTGAAATAGAGTTAGTTCACATGAAACCAGTGTTTGAAACCACCAGAATTCACTGATAAGAAGTATTCAACTGTAAAACAGTTGAAAGACAAGTTTATGTAGCTTCGCAAGTTCAGAGAAGAGTGTATAAAGTTGCTTCTACATGTGGTGAAGTCCCACAAGTAGAGGAGAAGGCCCATTATAGGAAACAGCTAGAAATCAGTAGTAATTCTGAGGAAATACTAATGAATATCACAGAATAGTGAGAGATCAAGTGTAAAAGACATCAAAATGTAAGTCTCTAGTCTAGAAAGGATGTTGTATACTGTAGAAATCCTTGAAATAGAGTTAGTTCACATGAAACCTGTGTTTGAAACCACCAGAGTTCACTGAAAAGTAGTATTAAACTGTAAAACAGTTGAAAGACAAGTGTATATAGCTTCGCAAGTTCAGAGAAGAGTGTATCAAGTTTCTTCTACATGTGGTGAAGTTCCAAAAGTAGGGGAGAAGGCCCATTATAGGAAACAGATAGAAATCAGTAGTCATTCAGAGCAAATACTAATGAATATCACAGAATAGTGAGAGAACAAGTGTAAAAGACATCAAAATGTAAGTCTCTAGTCTAGACAGGATGTTGTACACTGCAGAAATCCTTGAAATAGAGTTACTTCACAAGAAACAAGTGTTTCAACCCACTGGAATTCACTGAAAAGTAGTATTTCAGTGTAAAACAGTTGAAAGACAAGTTTATGTAGCTTCGCAAGTTCAGAGAAGAGTGTATAAAGTTGTTTGTACATGTGGTGAAGTCCCACAAGTAGAGGAGAAGGCCCATTATAGGAAACAGCTAGAAATCAGTAGTAATTCTGAGGAAATACTAATGAATATCACAGACTTATGAGAGAACAAGTGGAAAAGACATCAAAATGTAAGTTTCTAGTCTAGAAAGGATGTTGTACACTGCAGAAATCCTTGAAATAGAGTTAGTTCACATGAAACCAGTGATTGAAACCACCAGAGTTCACTGAAAAGTAGTATTCAACTGTAAAACAGTTGAAAGACAAGTTTATGTAGCTTCGCAAGTTCAGAGAAGAGTGTATAAAGTTGCTTCTACATGTGGTGAAGTCCCACAAGTAGAGGAGAAGGCCCATTATAGGAAACAGCTAGAAATCAGTAGTCATTCAGAGCTAATACTAATGAATATCACAGAATAGTGAGAGAACAAGTGTAAAAGACATCAAAATGTAAGTCTCTAGTCTAGACAGAATGTTGTACACTGCAGAAAACCTTGAAATAGAGTTAGTTCACATGAAACCAGTGTTTTATACCATCAGAATACACTGAAAAGTAGTATTCAACTGTAAAACAGTTGAAAGACAAGTGTATATAGCTTCTCAAGTTCTGAGAAGAGTGTATAAAGTTGTCTCTACATGTGGTGAAGTCCCACAAGTAGAGGAGAAGGCCCATTATAGGAAACAGCTAGAAATCTGTAGTCATTCAGAGCAAATACTAATGAATATCACAGAATAGTGAGAGAACAAGTGGAAAAGACATCAAAATGTAATTTTCTAGTCTAGAAAGGATGTTGTACACTGCAGAAATCCTTGAAATAGAGTTACTTCACAAGAAACAAGTGTTTCAACCCACTGGAATTCACTGAAAAGTAGTATTTCAGTGTAAAACAGTTGAAAGACAAGTTTATGTAGCTTCGCAAGTTCAGAGAAGAGTGTATAAAGTTGTTTGTACATGTGGTGAAGTCCCACAAGTAGAGGAGAAGGCCCATTATAGGAAACAGCTAGAAATCAGTAATAATTCTGAGCAAATACTAATGAATATCACAGACTTATGAGAGAACAAGTGTAAAAGACATCAAAATGTACGTTTCTAGTCTAGAAAGTAGAAAAGAAGGCTCATTGTAGGACACTGCAAGAAAGCAGTAGTAATTCAGAGCAAATACTAATGAATATCACAGACTTATGAGAGAACAAGTGGAAAGCACATCAAAATGTAAGTTTCTAGTGTAGAAAGGATGTTGTACACTGTAGAAATCCTTGAAATAGAGTTAGTTCACATGAATCCAGTGTTTGAAACCACCAGAATTCACTGATAAGTAGTATTCAAGTGTAAAACAGTTGAAAGACAAGTGTATATAGCTTCGCAAGTTCAGAGAACAGTGTATAAAGTTGTTTCTACATGAGGTGAAGTCTCACAAGTAGAGCAGAAGGCCCATTATAGGACACTACAAGAAATCAGTAGTCATTCAGAGCAAATACTAATGAATATCACAGAATAGTGAGAGAACAAGTGTAAAAGACATCAAAATGTAAGTCTCTAGTCTGAAAAGGATGTTGTACACTGCAGAAATCCTTGAAATAGAGTTAGTTCACATGAAACCAGTGTTTGAAACCACCAGAGTTCACTGAAAAGTAGTATTCAACTGTAAAACAGTTGAAAGACAAGTTTATGTAGCTTCGCAAGTTCAGAGAAGAGTGTATAAAGTTGCTTCTACATGTGGTGAAGTCCCACAAGTAGAAAAGAAGGCCCATTATAGGAAACAGCTAGAAATCAGTAGTAATTCTGAGCAAATACTAATGAATATCACAGACTTATGAGAGAACAAGTGTAAAAGAAATCAAAATGTAAGTTTCTAGTCTAGAAAGGATGTTATACACTACAGAAATCCTTGAAATAGAGTTACTTCACAAGAAACAAGTGTTTCAACCCACTGGAATTCACTGAAAAGTAGTATTTCAGTGTAAAACAGTTGAAAGACAAGTTTATGTAGCTTCGCAAGTTCAGAGAAGAGTGTATAAAGTTGCTTCTACATGTGGTGAAGTCCCACAAGTAGAAAAGAAGGCTCATTATAGGACACTGCAAGAAAGCAGTAGTAATTCAGAGCAAATACTAATGAATATCACAGACTCATGAGAGAACAAGTGGAAAGCACATCAAAATGTAAGTTTCTAGTGTAGAAAGGATGTTGTACACTGTAGAAACCCTTGAAATAGAGTTAGTTCACATGAATCCAGTGTTTGAAACCACCAGAATTCACTGATAAGTAGTATTCAACTGTAAAACAGTTGAAAGACAAGTGTATATAGCTTTGCAAGTTCAGAGAAGAGTGTATAAAGTTGTTTCTACATGAGGTGAAGTCTCACAAGTAGAGCAGAAGGCCCATTATAGGACACTACAGCAAATCAGTAGTCATACAGAGCAAATACTAATGAATATCACAGAATAGTGAGAGAACAAGTGTAAAAGACATCAAAATGTAAGTCTCTAGTCTAGAAAGGATGTTGTACACTGCAGAAATCTTTGAAATAGAGTTAGTTCACATGAAACCTGTGTTTGAAACCACCAGAGTTCACTGAAAAGTAGTATTAAACTGTAAAACAGTTGAAAGACAAGTGTATATAGCTTCGCAAGTTCAGAGAAGAGTGTATAAAGTTTCTTCTACATGTGGTGAAGTTCCACAAGTAGGGGAGAAGGCCCATTATAGGAAACAGATAGAAATCAGTAGTCATTCAGAGCAAATACTAATGAATATCACAGAATAGTGAGAGAACAAGTGTAAAAGACATCAAAATGTAAGTCTCTAGTCTAGACAGGATGTTGTACACTGCAGAAATCCTTGAAATAGAGTTAGTTCACATGAAACCAGTGTTTTATACCACCAAAATACACTGAAAAGTAGTATTCAACTGTAAAACAGTTGAAAGACAAGTTTATGTAGCTTCGCAAGTTCAGAGAAGAGTGTATAAAGTTGCTTCTACATGTGGTGAAGTCCCACAAGTAGAGGAGAAGGCCCATTATAGGAAACAGCTAGAAATCAGTAATAATTCTGAGCAAATACTAATGAATATCACAGACTTATGAGAGAACAAGTGTAAAAGACATCAAAATGTACGTTTCTAGTCTAGAAAGTAGAAAAGAAGGCTCATTGTAGGACACTGCAAGAAAGCAGTAGTAATTCAGAGCAAATACTAATGAATATCACAGACTTATGAGAGAACAAGTGGAAAGCACATCAAAATGTAAGTTTCTAGTGTAGAAAGGATGTTGTACACTGTAGAAATCCTTGAAATAGAGTTAGTTCACATGAATCCAGTGTTTGAAACCACCAGAATTCACTGATAAGTAGTATTCAAGTGTAAAACAGTTGAAAGACAAGTGTATATAGCTTCGCAAGTTCAGAGAAGAGTGTATAAAGTTGTTTCTACATGAGGTGAAGTCTCACAAGTAGAGCAGAAGGCCCATTATAGGACACTACAAGAAATCAGTAGTCATTCAGAGCAAATACTAATGAATATCACAGAATAGTGAGAGAACAAGTGTAAAAGACATCAAAATGTAAGTCTCTAGTCTGAAAAGGATGTTGTACACTGCAGAAATCCTTGAAATAGAGTTAGTTCACATGAAACCAGTGTTTGAAACCACCAGAGTTCACTGAAAAGTAGTATTCAACTGTAAAACAGTTGAAAGACAAGTTTATGTAGCTTCGCAAGTTCAGAGAAGAGTGTATAAAGTTGCTTCTACATGTGGTGAAGTCCCACAAGTAGAGGAGAAGGCCCATTATAGGAAACAGCTAGAAATCAGTAGTCATTCAGAGCAAGTACTAATGAATATCAAAGAATAGTGAGAGAACAAGTGTAAAAGACATCAAAATGTAAGTCTCTAGTCTAGACAGGATGTTTTACACTGCAGAAATCTTTGAAATAGAGTTAGTTCACATGAAACCAGTGTTTGAAACCACCAGAGTTCACTGAAAAGTAGTATTAAACTGTAAAACAGTTGAAAGACAAGTATATATAGCTTCGGAAGTTCAGAGAAGAGTGTATAAAGTTGTTTGTACATGTGGTGAAGTCCCACAAGTAGAGGAGAAGGCCCATTATAGGAAACAGCTAGAAATCAGTAATAATTCTGAGCAAATACTAATGAATATCACAGACTTATGAGAGAACAAGTGTAAAAGACATCAAAATGTACGTTTCTAGTCTAGAAAGTAGAAAAGAAGGCTCATTGTAGGACACTGCAAGAAAGCAGTAGTAATTCAGAGCAAATACTAATGAATATCACAGACTTATGAGAGAACAAGTGGAAAGCACATCAAAATGTAAGTTTCTAGTGTAGAAAGGATGTTGTACACTGTAGAAATCCTTGAAATAGAGTTAGTTCACATGAATCCAGTGTTTGAAACCACCAGAATTCACTGATAAGTAGTATTCAACTGTAAAACAGTTGAAAGACAAGTGTATATAGCTTCGCAAGTTCAGAGAAGAGTGTATAAAGTTGTTTCTACATGAGGTGAAGTCTCACAAGTAGAGCGGAAGGCCCATTATAGGACACTACAAGAAATCAGTAGTCATTCAGAGCAAATACTAATGAATATCCCAGAATAGTGAGAGAACAAGTGTAAAAGACATCAAAATGTAAGTCTCTAGTCTAGACAGGATGTTGTACACTGCAGAAATCCTTGAAATAGAGTTAGTTCACATGAAACCAGTGTTTGAAACCACCAGAGTTCACTGAAAAGTAGTATTCAACTGTAAAACAGTTGAAAGACAAGTTTATGTAGCTTCGCAAGTTCAGAGAAGTGTGTATAAAGTTGCTTCTACATGTGGTGAAGTCCCACAAGTAGAGGAGAAGGCCCATTATAGGAAACAACTAGAAATCAGTACTAATTCTGAGCAAATACTAATGAATATCACAGAATAGTGAGAGATCAAGTGTAAAAGACATCAAAATGTAAGTCTCTAGTCTAGAAAGGATGTTGTATACTGTAGAAATCCTTGAAATAGAGTTAGTTCACATGAAACCAGTGTTTGAAACCACCAGAATTCACTGATAAGAAGTATTCAACTGTAAAACAGTTGAAAGACAAGTGTATATAGCTTCGCAAGTTCAGAGAAGAGTGTATCAAGTTTCTTCTACATGTGGTGAAGTTCCACAAGTAGGGGAGAAGGCCCATTATAGGAAACAGATAGAAATCAGTAGTCATTCAGAGCAAATACTAATGAATATCACAGAATAGTGAGAGAACAAGTGTAAAAGACATCAAAATGTAAGTCTCTAGTCTAGACAGGATGTTGTACACTGCAGAAATCCTTGAAATAGAGTTACTTCACAAGAAACAAGTGTTTCAACCCACTGGAATTCACTGAAAAGTAGTATTTCAGTGTAAAACAGTTGAAAGACAAGTTTATGTAGCTTCGCAAGTTCAGAGAAGAGTGTATAAAGTTGTTTGTACATGTGGTGAAGTCCCACAAGTAGAGGAGAAGGCCCATTATAGGAAACAGCTAGAAATCAGTAGTAATTCTGAGGAAATACTAATGAATATCACAGACTTATGAGAGAACAAGTGGAAAAGACATCAAAATGTAAGTTTCTAGTCTAGAAAGGATGTTGTACACTGCAGAAATCCTTGAAATAGAGTTAGTTCACATGAAACCAGTGATTGAAACCACCAGAGTTCACTGAAAAGTAGTATTCAACTGTAAAACAGTTGAAAGACAAGTTTATGTAGCTTCGCAAGTTCAGAGAAGAGTGTATAAAGTTGCTTCTACATGTGGTGAAGTCCCACAAGTAGAGGAGAAGGCCCATTATAGGAAACAGCTAGAAATCAGTAGTCATTCAGAGCTAATACTAATGAATGTCACAGAATAGTGAGAGAACAAGTGTAAAAGACATCAAAATGTAAGTCTCTAGTCTAGACAGAATGTTGTACACTGCAGAAATCCTTGAAATAGAGTTAGTTCACATGAAACCAGTGTTTTATACCATCAGAATACACTGAAAAGTAGTATTCAACTGTAAAACAGTTGAAAGACAAGTGTATATAGCTTCTCAAGTTCTGAGAAGAGTGTATAAAGTTGTCTCTACATGTGGTGAAGTCCCACAAGTAGAGGAGAAGGCCCATTATAGGAAACAGCTAGAAATCTGTAGTCATTCAGAGCAAATACTAATGAATATCACAGAATAGTGAGAGAACAAGTGTAAAAGACATCAAAATGTAAGTCTCTAGTCTGGAAAGGATGTTGTACACTGCAGAAATCCTTGAAATAGAGTTATTTCACATGAAACCAGTGTTTGAAACCACCAGAGTTCACTGAAAAGTAGTATTCAACTGTAAAACAGTTGAAAGACAAGTTTATATAGCTTCGCAAGTTCAGAGAAGAGTGTATAAAGTTGATTCTACATGTGGTGAAGTCCCACAAGTAGAAAAGAAGGCCCATTATAGGAAACAGCTAGAAATCAGTAATAATTCTGAGCAAATACTAATGAATATCACAGACTTATGAGAGAACAAGTGTAAAAGACATCAAAATGTACGTTTCTAGTCTAGAAAGTAGAAAAGAAGGCTCATTGTAGGACACTGCAAGAAAGCAGTAGTAATTCAGAGCAAATACTAATGAATATCACAGACTTATGAGAGAACAAGTGGAAAGCACATCAAAATGTAAGTTTCTAGTGTAGAAAGGATGTTGTACACTGTAGAAACCCTTGAAATAGAGTTAGTTCACATGAATCCAGTGTTTGAAACCACCAGAATTCACTGATAAGTAGTATTCAACTGTAAAACAGTTGAAAGACAAGTGTATATAGCTTTGCAAGTTCAGAGAAGAGTGTATAAAGTTGTTTCTACATGAGGTGAAGTCTCACAAGTAGAGCAGAAGGCCCATTATAGGACACTACAGCAAATCAGTAGTCATACAGAGCAAATACTAATGAATATCACAGAATAGTGAGAGAACAAGTGTAAAAGACATCAAAATGTAAGTCTCTAGTCTAGAAAGGATGTTGTACACTGCAGAAATCTTTGAAATAGAGTTAGTTCACATGAAACCTGTGTTTGAAACCACCAGAGTTCACTGAAAAGTAGTATTAAACTGTAAAACAGTTGAAAGACAAGTGTATATAGCTTCTCAAGTTCTGAGAAGAGTGTATAAAGTTTCTTCTACATGTGGTGAAGTTCCACAAGTAGGGGAGAAGGCCCATTATAGGAAACAGATAGAAATCAGTAGTCATTCAGAGCAAATACTAATGAATATCACAGAATAGTGAGAGAACAAGTGTAAAAGACATCAAAATGTAAGTCTCTAGTCTAGACAGGATGTTGTACACTGCAGAAATCCTTGAAATAGAGTTAGTTCACATGAAACCAGTGTTTTATACCACCAAAATACACTGAAAAGTAGTATTCAAATGTAAAACAGTTGAAAGACAAGTGTATATAGCTTCTCAAGTTCTGAGAATAGTGTATAAAGTTGTTTGTACATGTGGTGAAGTCCCACAAGTAGAGGAGAAGGCCCATTATAGGAAACAGCTAGAAATCAGTAGTAATTCTGAGGAAATACTAATGAATATCACAGACTTATGAGAGAACAAGTGGAAAAGACATCAAAATGTAATTTTCTAGTCTAGAAAGGATGTTGTACACTGCAGAAATCCTTGAAATAGAGTTACTTCACAAGAAACAAGTGTTTCAACCCACTGGAATTCACTGAAAAGTAGTATTTCAGTGTAAAACAGTTGAAAGACAAGTTTATGTAGCTTCGCAAGTTCAGAGAAGAGTGTATAAAGTTGTTTGTACATGTGGTGAAGTCCCACAAGTAGAGGAGAAGGCCCATTATAGGAAACAGCTAGAAATCAGTAATAATTCTGAGCAAATACTAATGAATATCACAGACTTATGAGAGAACAAGTGTAAAAGACATCAAAATGTACGTTTCTAGTCTAGAAAGTAGAAAAGAAGGCTCATTGTAGGACACTGCAAGAAAGCAGTAGTAATTCAGAGCAAATACTAATGAATATCACAGACTTATGAGAGAACAAGTGGAAAGCACATCAAAATGTAAGTTTCTAGTGTAGAAAGGATGTTGTACACTGTAGAAATCCTTGAAATAGAGTTAGTTCACATGAATCCAGTGTTTGAAACCACCAGAATTCACTGATAAGTAGTATTCAAGTGTAAAACAGTTGAAAGACAAGTGTATATAGCTTCGCAAGTTCAGAGAACAGTGTATAAAGTTGTTTCTACATGAGGTGAAGTCTCACAAGTAGAGCAGAAGGCCCATTATAGGACACTACAAGAAATCAGTAGTCATTCAGAGCAAATACTAATGAATATCACAGAATAGTGAGAGAACAAGTGTAAAAGACATCAAAATGTAAGTCTCTAGTCTGAAAAGGATGTTGTACACTGCAGAAATCCTTGAAATAGAGTTAGTTCACATGAAACCAGTGTTTGAAACCACCAGAGTTCACTGAAAAGTAGTATTCAACTGTAAAACAGTTGAAAGACAAGTTTATGTAGCTTCGCAAGTTCAGAGAAGAGTGTATAAAGTTGCTTCTACATGTGGTGAAGTCCCACAAGTAGAAAAGAAGGCCCATTATAGGAAACAGCTAGAAATCAGTAGTAATTCTGAGCAAATACTAATGAATATCACAGACTTATGAGAGAACAAGTGTAAAAGAAATCAAAATGTAAGTTTCTAGTCTAGAAAGGATGTTATACACTACAGAAATCCTTGAAATAGAGTTACTTCACAAGAAACAAGTGTTTCAACCCACTGGAATTCACTGAAAAGTAGTATTTCAGTGTAAAACAGTTGAAAGACAAGTTTATGTAGCTTCGCAAGTTCAGAGAAGAGTGTATAAAGTTGCTTCTACATGTGGTGAAGTCCCACAAGTAGAAAAGAAGGCTCATTATAGGACACTGCAAGAAAGCAGTAGTAATTCAGAGCAAATACTAATGAATATCACAGACTTATGAGAGAACAAGTGGAAAGCACATCAAAATGTAAGTTTCTAGTGTAGAAAGGATGTTGTACACTGTAGAAACCCTTGAAATAGAGTTAGTTCACATGAATCCAGTGTTTGAAACCACCAGAATTCACTGATAAGTAGTATTCAACTGTAAAACAGTTGAAAGACAAGTGTATATAGCTTTGCAAGTTCAGAGAAGAGTGTATAAAGTTGTTTCTACATGAGGTGAAGTCTCACAAGTAGAGCAGAAGGCCCATTATAGGACACTACAGCAAATCAGTAGTCATACAGAGCAAATACTAATGAATATCACAGAATAGTGAGAGAACAAGTGTAAAAGACATCAAAATGTAAGTCTCTAGTCTAGAAAGGATGTTGTACACTGCAGAAATCTTTGAAATAGAGTTAGTTCACATGAAACCTGTGTTTGAAACCACCAGAGTTCACTGAAAAGTAGTATTAAACTGTAAAACAGTTGAAAGACAAGTGTATATAGCTTCGCAAGTTCAGAGAAGAGTGTATAAAGTTTCTTCTACATGTGGTGAAGTTCCACAAGTAGGGGAGAAGGCCCATTATAGGAAACAGATAGAAATCAGTAGTCATTCAGAGCAAATACTAATGAATATCACAGAATAGTGAGAGAACAAGTGTAAAAGACATCAAAATGTAAGTCTCTAGTCTAGACAGGATGTTGTACACTGCAGAAATCCTTGAAATAGAGTTAGTTCACATGAAACCAGTGTTTTATACCACCAAAATACACTGAAAAGTAGTATTCAAATGTAAAACAGTTGAAAGACAAGTGTATGTAGCTTCTCAAGTTCTGAGAATAGTGTATAAAGTTGTTTGTACATGTGGTGAAGTCCCACAAGTAGAGGAGAAGGCCCATTATAGGAAACAGCTAGAAATCAGTAGTAATTCTGAGGAAATACTAATGAATATCACAGACTTATGAGAGAACAAGTGGAAAAGACATCAAAATGTAAGTTTCTAGTCTAGAAAGGATGTTGTACACTGCAGAAATCCTTGAAATAGAGTTACTTCACAAGAAACAAGTGTTTCAACCCACTGGAATTCACTGAAAAGTAGTATTTCAGTGTAAAACAGTTGAAAGACAAGTTTATGTAGCTTCGCAAGTTCAGAGAAGAGTGTATAAAGTTGTTTGTACATGTGGTGAAGTCCCACAAGTAGAGGAGAAGGCCCATTATAGGAAACAGCTAGAAATCAGTAGTAATTCTGAGGAAATACTAATGAATATCACAGACTTATGAGAGAACAAGTGTAAAAGACATCAAAATGTAAGTCTCTAGTCTGGAAAGGATGTTGTACACTGCAGAAATCCTTGAAATAGAGTTAGTTCACATGAAACCAGTGATTGAAACCACCAGAGTTCACTGAAAAGTAGTATTCAACTGTAAAACAGTTGAAAGACAAGTTTATGTAGCTTCGCAAGTTCAGAGAAGAGTGTATAAAGTTGCTTCTACATGTGGTGAAGTCCCACAAGTAGAGGAGAAGGCCCATTATAGGAAACAGCTAGAAATCAGTAATAATTCTGAGCAAATACTAATGAATATCACAGACTTATGAGAGAACAAGTGTAAAAGACATCAAAATGTACGTTTCTAGTCTAGAAAGTAGAAAAGAAGGCTCATTGTAGGACACTGCAAGAAAGCAGTAGTAATTCAGAGCAAATACTAATGAATATCACAGACTTATGAGAGAACAAGTGGAAAGCACATCAAAATGTAAGTTTCTAGTGTAGAAAGGATGTTGTACACTGTAGAAATCCTTGAAATAGAGTTAGTTCACATGAATCCAGTGTTTGAAACCACCAGAATTCACTGATAAGTAGTATTCAAGTGTAAAACAGTTGAAAGACAAGTGTATATAGCTTCGCAAGTTCAGAGAACAGTGTATAAAGTTGTTTCTACATGAGGTGAAGTCTCACAAGTAGAGCAGAAGGCCCATTATAGGACACTACAAGAAATCAGTAGTCATTCAGAGCAAATACTAATGAATATCACAGAATAGTGAGAGAACAAGTGTAAAAGACATCAAAATGTAAGTCTCTAGTCTGAAAAGGATGTTGTACACTGCAGAAATCCTTGAAATAGAGTTAGTTCACATGAAACCAGTGTTTGAAACCACCAGAGTTCACTGAAAAGTAGTATTCAACTGTAAAACAGTTGAAAGACAAGTTTATGTAGCTTCGCAAGTTCAGAGAAGAGTGTATAAAGTTGCTTCTACATGTGGTGAAGTCCCACAAGTAGAAAAGAAGGCCCATTATAGGAAACAGCTAGAAATCAGTAGTAATTCTGAGCAAATACTAATGAATATCACAGACTTATGAGAGAACAAGTGTAAAAGAAATCAAAATGTAAGTTTCTAGTCTAGAAAGGATGTTATACACTACAGAAATCCTTGAAATAGAGTTACTTCACAAGAAACAAGTGTTTCAACCCACTGGAATTCACTGAAAAGTAGTATTTCAGTGTAAAACAGTTGAAAGACAAGTTTATGTAGCTTCGCAAGTTCAGAGAAGAGTGTATAAAGTTGCTTCTACATGTGGTGAAGTCCCACAAGTAGAAAAGAAGGCTCATTATAGGACACTGCAAGAAAGCAGTAGTAATTCAGAGCAAATACTAATGAATATCACAGACTTATGAGAGAACAAGTGGAAAGCACATCAAAATGTAAGTTTCTAGTGTAGAAAGGATGTTGTACACTGTAGAAACCCTTGAAATAGAGTTAGTTCACATGAATCCAGTGTTTGAAACCACCAGAATTCACTGATAAGTAGTATTCAACTGTAAAACAGTTGAAAGACAAGTGTATATAGCTTTGCAAGTTCAGAGAAGAGTGTATAAAGTTGTTTCTACATGAGGTGAAGTCTCACAAGTAGAGCAGAAGGCCCATTATAGGACACTACAGCAAATCAGTAGTCATACAGAGCAAATACTAATGAATATCACAGAATAGTGAGAGAACAAGTGTAAAAGACATCAAAATGTAAGTCTCTAGTCTAGAAAGGATGTTGTACACTGCAGAAATCTTTGAAATAGAGTTAGTTCACATGAAACCTGTGTTTGAAACCACCAGAGTTCACTGAAAAGTAGTATTAAACTGTAAAACAGTTGAAAGACAAGTGTATATAGCTTCGCAAGTTCAGAGAAGAGTGTATAAAGTTTCTTCTACATGTGGTGAAGTTCCACAAGTAGGGGAGAAGGCCCATTATAGGAAACAGATAGAAATCAGTAGTCATTCAGAGCAAATACTAATGAATATCACAGAATAGTGAGAGAACAAGTGTAAAAGACATCAAAATGTAAGTCTCTAGTCTAGACAGGATGTTGTACACAGCAGAAATCCTTGAAATAGAGTTAGTTCACATGAAACCAGTGTTTTATACCACCAAAATACACTGAAAAGTAGTATTCAAATGTAAAACAGTTGAAAGACAAGTGTATGTAGCTTCTCAAGTTCTGAGAATAGTGTATAAAGTTGTTTGTACATGTGGTGAAGTCCCACAAGTAGAGGAGAAGGCCCATTATAGGAAACAGCTAGAAATCAGTAGTAATTCTGAGGAAATACTAATGAATATCACAGACTTATGAGAGAACAAGTGGAAAAGACATCAAAATGTAAGTTTCTAGTCTAGAAAGGATGTTGTACACTGCAGAAATCCTTGAAATAGAGTTACTTCACAAGAAACAAGTGTTTCAACCCACTGGAATTCACTGAAAAGTAGTATTTCAGTGTAAAACAGTTGAAAGACAAGTTTATGTAGCTTCGCAAGTTCAGAGAAGAGTGTATAAAGTTGTTTGTACATGTGGTGAAGTCCCACAAGTAGAGGAGAAGGCCCATTATAGGAAACAGCTAGAAATCAGTAGTAATTCTGAGGAAATACTAATGAATATCACAGACTTATGAGAGAACAAGTGTAAAAGACATCAAAATGTAAGTCTCTAGTCTGGAAAGGATGTTGTACACTGCAGAAATCCTTGAAATAGAGTTAGTTCACATGAAACCAGTGATTGAAACCACCAGAGTTCACTGAAAAGTAGTATTCAACTGTAAAACAGTTGAAAGACAAGTTTATGTAGCTTCGCAAGTTCAGAGAAGAGTGTATAAAGTTGCTTCTACATGTGGTGAAGTCCCACAAGTAGAGGAGAAGGCCCATTATAGGAAACAGCTAGAAATCAGTAGTCATTCAGAGCTAATACTAATGAATATCACAGAATAGTGAGAGAACAAGTGTAAAAGACATCAAAATGTAAGTCTCTAGTCTAGACAGAATGTTGTACACTGCAGAAATCCTTGAAATAGAGTTAGTTCACATGAAACCAGTGTTTTATACCACCAGAATACACTGAAAAGTAGTATTCAACTGTAAAACAGTTGAAAGACAAGTGTATATAGCTTCTCAAGTTCTGAGAAGAGTGTATAAAGTTGTCTCTACATGTGGTGAAGTCCCACAAGTAGAGGAGAAGGCCCATTATAGGAAACAGCTAGAAATCTGTAGTCATTCAGAGCAAATACTAATGAATATCACAGAATAGTGAGAGAACAAGTGTAAAAGACATCAAAATGTAAGTCTCTAGTCTGGAAAGGATGTTGTACACTGCAGAAATCCTTGAAATAGAGTTATTTCACATGAAACCAGTGTTTGAAACCACCAGAGTTCACTGAAAAGTAGTATTCAACTGTAAAACAGTTGAAAGACAAGTTTATATAGCTTCGCAAGTTCAGAGAAGAGTGTATAAAGTTGATTCTACATGTGGTGAAGTCCCACAAGTAGAAAAGAAGGCCCATTATAGGAAACAGCTAGAAATCAGTAGTCATTCTTAGCTAATACTAATGAATATCACAGAATAGTGAGAGAGCAAGTGTAAAAGACATCAAAATGTAAGTCTCTAGTCTGAAAAGGATGTTGTACACTGCAGAAATCCTTGAAATAGAGTTAGTTCACATGAAACCAGTGTTTGAAACCACCAGAGTTCACTGAAAAGTAGTATTCAACTGTAAAACAGTTGAAAGACAAGTTTATGTAGCTTCGCAAGTTCAGAGAAGAGTGTATAAAGTTGCTTCTACATGTGGTGAAGTCCCACAAGTAGAAAAGAAGGCCCATTATAGGAAACAGCTAGAAATCAGTAGTAATTCTGAGCAAATACTAATGAATATCACAGACTTATGAGAGAACAAGTGTAAAAGACATCAAAATGTAAGTCTCTAGTCTAGACAGGATGTTGTACACTGCAGAAATCCTTGAAATAGAGTTAGTTCACATGAAACCAGTGTTTTATACCACCAAAATACACTGAAAAGTAGTATTCAAATGTAAAACAGTTGAAAGACAAGTGTATATAGCTTCTCAAGTTCTGAGAATAGTGTATAAAGTTGTTTGTACATGTGGTGAAGTCCCACAAGTAGAGGAGAAGGCCCATTATAGGAAACAGCTAGAAATCAGTAGTAATTCTGAGGAAATACTAATGAATATCACAGACTTATGAGAGAACAAGTGGAAAAGACATCAAAATGTAAGTTTCTAGTCTAGAAAGGATGTTGTACACTGCAGAAATCCTTGAAATAGAGTTACTTCACAAGAAACAAGTGTTTCAACCCACTGGAATTCACTGAAAAGTAGTATTTCAGTGTAAAACAGTTGAAAGACAAGTTTATGTAGCTTCGCAAGTTCAGAGAAGAGTGTATAAAGTTGTTTGTACATGTGGTGAAGTCCCACAAGTAGAGGAGAAGGCCCATTATAGGAAACAGCTAGAAATCAGTAGTAATTCTGAGGAAATACTAATGAATATCACAGACTTATGAGAGAACAAGTGGAAAAGACATCAAAATGTAAGTTTCTAGTCTAGAAAGGATGTTGTACACTGCAGAAATCCTTGAAATAGAGTTAGTTCACATGAAACCAGTGATTGAAACCACCAGAGTTCACTGAAAAGTAGTATTCAACTGTAAAACAGTTGAAAGACAAGTTTATGTAGCTTCGCAAGTTCAGAGAAGAGTGTATAAAGTTGCTTCTACATGTGGTGAAGTCCCACAAGTAGAGGAGAAGGCCCATTATAGGAAACAGCTAGAAATCAGTAGTCATTCAGAGCTAATACTAATGAATATCACAGAATAGTGAGAGAACAAGTGTAAAAGACATCAAAATGTAAGTCTCTAGTCTAGACAGAATGTTGTACACTGCAGAAACCCTTGAAATAGAGTTAGTTCACATGAATCCAGTGTTTGAAACCACCAGAATTCACTGATAAGTAGTATTCAACTGTAAAACAGTTGAAAGACAAGTGTATATAGCTTTGCAAGTTCAGAGAAGAGTGTATAAAGTTGTTTCTACATGAGGTGAAGTCTCACAAGTAGAGCAGAAGGCCCATTATAGGACACTACAGCAAATCAGTAGTCATACAGAGCAAATACTAATGAATATCACAGAATAGTGAGAGAACAAGTGTAAAAGACATCAAAATGTAAGTCTCTAGTCTAGAAAGGATGTTGTACACTGCAGAAATCTTTGAAATAGAGTTAGTTCACATGAAACCTGTGTTTGAAACCACCAGAGTTCACTGAAAAGTAGTATTAAACTGTAAAACAGTTGAAAGACAAGTGTATATAGCTTCTCAAGTTCTGAGAAGAGTGTATAAAGTTTCTTCTACATGTGGTGAAGTTCCACAAGTAGGAGAGAAGGCCCATTATAGGAAACAGATAGAAATCAGTAGTCATTCAGAGCAAATACTAATGAATATCACAGAATAGTGAGAGAACAAGTGTAAAAGACATCAAAATGTAAGTCTCTAGTCTAGACAGGATGTTGTACACTGCAGAAATCCTTGAAATAGAGTTAGTTCACATGAAACCAGTGTTTTATACCACCAAAATACACTGAAAAGTAGTATTCAAATGTAAAACAGTTGAAAGACAAGTGTATATAGCTTCTCAAGTTCTGAGAATAGTGTATAAAGTTGTTTGTACATGTGGTGAAGTCCCACAAGTAGAGGAGAAGGCCCATTATAGGAAACAGCTAGAAATCAGTAGTAATTCTGAGGAAATACTAATGAATATCACAGACTTATGAGAGAACAAGTGGAAAAGACATCAAAATGTAATTTTCTAGTCTAGAAAGGATGTTGTACACTGCAGAAATCCTTGAAATAGAGTTACTTCACAAGAAACAAGTGTTTCAACCCACTGGAATTCACTGAAAAGTAGTATTTCAGTGTAAAACAGTTGAAAGACAAGTTTATGTAGCTTCGCAAGTTCAGAGAAGAGTGTATAAAGTTGTTTGTACATGTGGTGAAGTACCACAAGTAGAGGAGAAGGCCCATTATAGGAAACAGCTAGAAATCAGTAATAATTCTGAGCAAATACTAATGAATATCACAGACTTATGAGAGAACAAGTGTAAAAGACATCAAAATGTACGTTTCTAGTCTAGAAAGTAGAAAAGAAGGCTCATTGTAGGACACTGCAAGAAAGCAGTAGTAATTCAGAGCAAATACTAATGAATATCACAGACTTATGAGAGAACAAGTGGAAAGCACATCAAAATGTAAGTTTCTAGTGTAGAAAGGATGTTGTACACTGTAGAAATCCTTGAAATAGAGTTAGTTCACATGAATCCAGTGTTTGAAACCACCAGAATTCACTGATAAGTAGTATTCAAGTGTAAAACAGTTGAAAGACAAGTGTATATAGCTTCGCAAGTTCAGAGAACAGTGTATAAAGTTGTTTCTACATGAGGTGAAGTCTCACAAGTAGAGCAGAAGGCCCATTATAGGACACTACAAGAAATCAGTAGTCATTCAGAGCAAATACTAATGAATATCACAGAATAGTGAGAGAACAAGTGTAAAAGACATCAAAATGTAAGTCTCTAGTCTGAAAAGGATGTTGTACACTGCAGAAATCCTTGAAATAGAGTTAGTTCACATGAAACCAGTGTTTGAAACCACCAGAGTTCACTGAAAAGTAGTATTCAACTGTAAAACAGTTGAAAGACAAGTTTATGTAGCTTCGCAAGTTCAGAGAAGAGTGTATAAAGTTGCTTCTACATGTGGTGAAGTCCCACAAGTAGAAAAGAAGGCCCATTATAGGAAACAGCTAGAAATCAGTAGTAATTCTGAGCAAATACTAATGAATATCACAGACTTATGAGAGAACAAGTGTAAAAGAAATCAAAATGTAAGTTTCTAGTCTAGAAAGGATGTTATACACTACAGAAATCCTTGAAATAGAGTTACTTCACAAGAAACAAGTGTTTCAACCCACTGGAATTCACTGAAAAGTAGTATTTCAGTGTAAAACAGTTGAAAGACAAGTTTATGTAGCTTCGCAAGTTCAGAGAAGAGTGTATAAAGTTGCTTCTACATGTGGTGAAGTCCCACAAGTAGAAAAGAAGGCTCATTATAGGACACTGCAAGAAAGCAGTAGTAATTCAGAGCAAATACTAATGAATATCACAGACTTATGAGAGAACAAGTGGAAAGCACATCAAAATGTAAGTTTCTAGTGTAGAAAGGATGTTGTACACTGTAGAAACCCTTGAAATAGAGTTAGTTCACATGAAACCAGTGATTGAAACCACCAGAGTTCACTGAAAAGTAGTATTCAACTGTAAAACAGTTGAAAGACAAGTTTATGTAGCTTCGCAAGTTCAGAGAAGAGTGTATAAAGTTGCTTCTACATGTGGTGAAGTCCCACAAGTAGAGGAGAAGGCCCATTATAGGAAACAGCTAGAAATCAGTAGTCATTCAGAGCTAATACTAATGAATATCACAGAATAGTGAGAGAACAAGTGTAAAAGACATCAAAATGTAAGTCTCTAGTCTAGACAGAATGTTGTACACTGCAGAAATCCTTGAAATAGAGTTAGTTCACATGAAACCAGTGTTTTATACCACCAGAATACACTGAAAAGTAGTATTCAACTGTAAAACAGTTGAAAGACAAGTGTATATAGCTTCTCAAGTTCTGAGAAGAGTGTATAAAGTTGTCTCTACATGTGGTGAAGTCCCACAAGTAGAGGAGAAGGCCCATTATAGGAAACAGCTAGAAATCTGTAGTCATTCAGAGCAAATACTAATGAATATCACAGAATAGTGAGAGAACAAGTGTAAAAGACATCAAAATGTAAGTCTCTAGTCTGGAAAGGATGTTGTACACTGCAGAAATCCTTGAAATAGAGTTATTTCACATGAAACCAGTGTTTGAAACCACCAGAGTTCACTGAAAAGTAGTATTCAACTGTAAAACAGTTGAAAGACAAGTTTATTTAGCTTCGCAAGTTCAGAGAAGAGTGTATAAAGTTGATTCTACATGTGGTGAAGTCCCACAAGTAGAAAAGAAGGCCCATTATAGGAAACAGCTAGAAATCAGTAGTCATTCTTAGCTAATACTAATGAATATCACAGAATAGTGAGAGAGCAAGTGTAAAAGACATCAAAATGTAAGTCTCTAGTCTGAAAAGGATGTTGTACACTGCAGAAATCCTTGAAATAGAGTTAGTTCACATGAAACCAGTGTTTGAAACCACCAGAGTTCACTGAAAAGTAGTATTCAACTGTAAAACAGTTGAAAGACAAGTTTATGTAGCTTCGCAAGTTCAGAGAAGAGTGTATAAAGTTGCTTCTACATGTGGTGAAGTCCCACAAGTAGAAAAGAAGGCCCATTATAGGAAACAGCTAGAAATCAGTAGTAATTCTGAGCAAATACTAATGAATATCACAGACTTATGAGAGAACAAGTGTAAAAGACATCAAAATGTAAGTCTCTAGTCTAGACAGGATGTTGTACACTGCAGAAATCCTTGAAATAGAGTTAGTTCACATGAAACCAGTGTTTTATACCACCAAAATACACTGAAAAGTAGTATTCAAATGTAAAACAGTTGAAAGACAAGTGTATATAGCTTCTCAAGTTCTGAGAATAGTGTATAAAGTTGTTTGTACATGTGGTGAAGTCCCACAAGTAGAGGAGAAGGCCCATTATAGGAAACAGCTAGAAATCAGTAGTAATTCTGAGGAAATACTAATGAATATCACAGACTTATGAGAGAACAAGTGGAAAAGACATCAAAATGTAAGTTTCTAGTCTAGAAAGGATGTTGTACACTGCAGAAATCCTTGAAATAGAGTTACTTCACAAGAAACAAGTGTTTCAACCCACTGGAATTCACTGAAAAGTAGTATTTCAGTGTAAAACAGTTGAAAGACAAGTTTATGTAGCTTCGCAAGTTCAGAGAAGAGTGTATAAAGTTGTTTGTACATGTGGTGAAGTCCCACAAGTAGAGGAGAAGGCCCATTATAGGAAACAGCTAGAAATCAGTAGTAATTCTGAGGAAATACTAATGAATATCACAGACTTATGAGAGAACAAGTGGAAAAGACATCAAAATGTAAGTTTCTAGTCTAGAAAGGATGTTGTACACTGCAGAAATCCTTGAAATAGAGTTAGTTCACATGAAACCAGTGATTGAAACCACCAGAGTTCACTGAAAAGTAGTATTCAACTGTAAAACAGTTGAAAGACAAGTTTATGTAGCTTCGCAAGTTCAGAGAAGAGTGTATAAAGTTGCTTCTACATGTGGTGAAGTCCCACAAGTAGAGGAGAAGGCCCATTATAGGAAACAGCTAGAAATCAGTAGTCATTCAGAGCTAATACTAATGAATATCACAGAATAGTGAGAGAACAAGTGTAAAAGACATCAAAATGTAAGTCTCTAGTCTGGAAAGGATGTTGTACACTGCAGAAATCCTTGAAATAGAGTTATTTCACATGAAACCAGTGTTTGAAACCACCAGAGTTCACTGAAAAGTAGTATTCAACTGCAAAACAGTTGAAAGACAAGTTTATATAGCTTCGCAAGTTCAGAGAAGAGTGTATAAAGTTGATTCTACATGTGGTGAAGTCCCACAAGTAGAAAAGAAGGCCCATTATAGGAAACAGCTAGAAATCAGTAGTCATTCTTAGCTAATACTAATGAATATCACAGAATAGTGAGAGAGCAAGTGTAAAAGACATCAAAATGTAAGTTTCTAGTCTAGAAAGGATGTTATACACTACAGAGATCCTTGAAATAGAGTTACTTCACAAGAAACAAGTGTTTCAACCCACTGGAATTCACTGAAAAGTAGTATTTAAGTGTAAAACAGTTGAAAGACAAGTTTATGTAGCTTCGCAAGTTCAGAGAAGAGTGTATAAAGTTGCTTCTACATGTGGTGAATTCCCACAAGTAGAAAAGAAGGCTCATTATAGGACACTGCAAGAAAGCAGTAGTAATTCAGAGCAAATCCTAATGAATATCACAGACTTATGAGAGAACAAGTGGAAAGCACATCAAAATGTAAGTTTCTAGTGTAGAAAGGATGTTGTACACTGTAGAAATCCTTGAAATAGAGTTAGTTCACATGAATCCAGTGTTTGAAACCACCAGAGTTCACTGAAAAGTAGTATTCAACTGTAAAACAGTTGAAAGACAAGTTTATGTAGCTTCGCAAGTTCAGAGAAGAGTGTATAAAGTTGCTTCTACATGTGGTGAAGTCCCACAAGTAGAGGAGAAGGCCCATTATAGGAAACAGCTAGAAATCAGTAATAATTCTGAGCAAATACTAATGAATATCACAGACTTATGAGAGAACAAGTGTAAAAGACATCAAAATGTACGTTTCTAGTCTAGAAAGTAGAAAAGAAGGCTCATTGTAGGACACTGCAAGAAAGCAGTAGTAATTCAGAGCAAATACTAATGAATATCACAGACTTATGAGAGAACAAGTGGAAAGCACATCAAAATGTAAGTTTCTAGTGTAGAAAGGATGTTGTACACTGTAGAAATCCTTGAAATAGAGTTAGTTCACATGAATCCAGTGTTTGAAACCACCAGAATTCACTGATAAGTAGTATTCAAGTGTAAAACAGTTGAAAGACAAGTGTATATAGCTTCGCAAGTTCAGAGAAGAGTGTATAAAGTTGTTTCTACATGAGGTGAAGTCTCACAAGTAGAGCAGAAGGCCCATTATAGGACACTACAAGAAATCAGTAGTCATTCAGAGCAAATACTAATGAATATCACAGAATAGTGAGAGAACAAGTGTAAAAGACATCAAAATGTAAGTCTCTAGTCTGAAAAGGATGTTGTACACTGCAGAAATCCTTGAAATAGAGTTAGTTCACATGAAACCAGTGTTTGAAACCACCAGAGTTCACTGAAAAGTAGTATTCAACTGTAAAACAGTTGAAAGACAAGTTTATGTAGCTTCGCAAGTTCAGAGAAGAGTGTATAAAGTTGCTTCTACATGTGGTGAAGTCCCACAAGTAGAGGAGAAGGCCCATTATAGGAAACAGCTAGAAATCAGTAGTCATTCAGAGCAAGTACTAATGAATATCAAAGAATAGTGAGAGAACAAGTGTAAAAGACATCAAAATGTAAGTCTCTAGTCTAGACAGGATGTTTTACACTGCAGAAATCTTTGAAATAGAGTTAGTTCACATGAAACCAGTGTTTGAAACCACCAGAGTTCACTGAAAAGTAGTATTAAACTGTAAAACAGTTGAAAGACAAGTATATATAGCTTCGGAAGTTCAGAGAAGAGTGTATAAAGTTGTTTGTACATGTGGTGAAGTCCCACAAGTAGAGGAGAAGGCCCATTATAGGAAACAGCTAGAAATCAGTAATAATTCTGAGCAAATACTAATGAATATCACAGACTTATGAGAGAACAAGTGTAAAAGACATCAAAATGTACGTTTCTAGTCTAGAAAGTAGAAAAGAAGGCTCATTGTAGGACACTGCAAGAAAGCAGTAGTAATTCAGAGCAAATACTAATGAATATCACAGACTTATGAGAGAACAAGTGGAAAGCACATCAAAATGTAAGTTTCTAGTGTAGAAAGGATGCTGTACACTGTAGAAATCCTTGAAATAGAGTTAGTTCACATGAATCCAGTGTTTGAAACCACCAGAATTCACTGATAAGTAGTATTCAAGTGTAAAACAGTTGAAAGACAAGTGTATATAGCTTCGCAAGTTCAGAGAAGAGTGTATAAAGTTGTTTCTACATGAGGTGAAGTCTCACAAGTAGAGCAGAAGGCCCATTATAGGACACTACAAGAAATCAGTAGTCATTCAGAGCAAATACTAATGAATATCCCAGAATAGTGAGAGAACAAGTGTAAAAGACATCAAAATGTAAGTCTCTAGTCTAGACAGGATGTTGTACACTGCAGAAATCCTTGAAATAGAGTTAGTTCACATGAAACCAGTGTTTGAAACCACCAGAGTTCACTGAAAAGTAGTATTCAACTGTAAAACAGTTGAAAGACAAGTTTATGTAGCTTCGCAAGTTCAGAGAAGTGTGTATAAAGTTGCTTCTACATGTGGTGAAGTCCCACAAGTAGAGGAGAAGGCCCATTATAGGAAACAACTAGAAATCAGTAGTAATTCTGAGCAAATACTAATGAATATCACAGAATAGTGAGAGATCAAGTGTAAAAGACATCAAAATGTAAGTCTCTAGTCTAGAAAGGATGTTGTATACTGTAGAAATCCTTGAAATAGAGTTAGTTCACATGAAACCAGTGTTTGAAACCACCAGAATTCACTGATAAGAAGTATTCAACTGTAAAACAGTTGAAAGACAAGTTTATGTAGCTTCGCAAGTTCAGAGAAGAGTGTATAAAGTTGCTTCTACATGTGGTGAAGTCCCACAAGTAGAGGAGAAGGCCCATTATAGGAAACAGCTAGAAATCAGTAGTAATTCTGAGGAAATACTAATGAATATCACAGAATAGTGAGAGATCAAGTGTAAAAGACATCAAAATGTAAGTCTCTAGTCTAGAAAGGATGTTGTATACTGTAGAAATCCTTGAAATAGAGTTAGTTCACATGAAACCTGTGTTTGAAACCACCAGAGTTCACTGAAAAGTAGTATTAAACTGTAAAACAGTTGAAAGACAAGTGTATATAGCTTCGCAAGTTCAGAGAAGAGTGTATAAAGTTTCTTCTACATGTGGTGAAGTTCCACAAGTAGGGGAGAAGGCCCATTATAGGAAACAGCTAGAAATCAGTAATAATTCTGAGCAAATACTAATGAATATCACAGACTTATGAGAGAACAAGTGTAAAAGACATCAAAATGTACGTTTCTAGTCTAGAAAGTAGAAAAGAAGGCTCATTGTAGGACACTGCAAGAAAGCAGTAGTAATTCAGAGCAAATACTAATGAATATCACAGACTTATGAGAGAACAAGTGGAAAGCACATCAAAATGTAAGTTTCTAGTGTAGAAAGGATGTTGTACACTGTAGAAATCCTTGAAATAGAGTTAGTTCACATGAATCCAGTGTTTGAAACCACCAGAATTCACTGATAAGTAGTATTCAACTGTAAAACAGTTGAAAGACAAGTGTATATAGCTTCGCAAGTTCAGAGAAGAGTGTATAAAGTTGTTTCTACATGAGGTGAAGTCTCACAAGTAGAGCGGAAGGCCCATTATAGGACACTACAAGAAATCAGTAGTCATTCAGAGCAAATACTAATGAATATCCCAGAATAGTGAGAGAACAAGTGTAAAAGACATCAAAATGTAAGTCTCTAGTCTAGACAGGATGTTGTACACTGCAGAAATCCTTGAAATAGAGTTAGTTCACATGAAACCAGTGTTTGAAACCACCAGAGTTCACTGAAAAGTAGTATTCAACTGTAAAACAGTTGAAAGACAAGTTTATGTAGCTTCGCAAGTTCAGAGAAGAGTGTATAAAGTTGCTTCTACATGTGGTGAAGTCCCACAAGTAGAGGAGAAGGCCCATTATAGGAAACAGCTAGAAATCAGTAGTCATTCAGAGCAAGTACTAATGAATATCAAAGAATAGTGAGAGAACAAGTGTAAAAGACATCAAAATGTAAGTCTCTAGTCTAGACAGGATGTTGTACACTGCAGAAATCCTTGAAATAGAGTTAGTTCACATGAAACCAGTGTTTTATACCACCAAAATACACTGAAAAGTAGTATTCAAATGTAAAACAGTTGAAAGACAAGTGTATATAGCTTCTCAAGTTCTGAGAATAGTGTATAAAGTTGTTTGTACATGTGGTGAAGTCCCACAAGTAGAGGAGAAGGCCCATTATAGGAAACAGCTAGAAATCAGTAGTAATTCTGAGGAAATACTAATGAATATCACAGACTTATGAGAGAACAAGTGGAAAAGACATCAAAATGTAAGTTTCTAGTCTAGAAAGGATGTTGTACACTGCAGAAATCCTTGAAATAGAGTTACTTCACAAGAAACAAGTGTTTCAACCCACTGGAATTCACTGAAAAGTAGTATTTCAGTGTAAAACAGTTGAAAGACAAGTTTATGTAGCTTCGCAAGTTCAGAGAAGAGTGTATAAAGTTGTTTGTACATGTGGTGAAGTCCCACAAGTAGAGGAGAAGGCCCATTATAGGAAACAGCTAGAAATCAGTAGTAATTCTGAGGAAATACTAATGAATATCACAGACTTATGAGAGAACAAGTGGAAAAGACATCAAAATGTAAGTTTCTAGTCTAGAAAGGATGTTGTACACTGCAGAAATCCTTGAAATAGAGTTAGTTCACATGAAACCAGTGATTGAAACCACCAGAGTTCACTTAAAAGTAGTATTCAACTGTAAAACAGTTGAAAGACAAGTTTATGTAGCTTCGCAAGTTCAGAGAAGAGTGTATAAAGTTGCTTCTACATGTGGTGAAGTCCCACAAGTAGAGGAGAAGGCCCATTATAGGAAACAGCTAGAAATCAGTAGTCATTCAGAGCTAATACTAATGAATATCACAGAATAGTGAGAGAACAAGTGTAAAAGACATCAAAATGTAAGTCTCTAGTCTGGAAAGGATGTTGTACACTGCAGAAATCCTTGAAATAGAGTTATTTCACATGAAACCAGTGTTTGAAACCACCAGAGTTCACTGAAAAGTAGTATTCAACTGCAAAACAGTTGAAAGACAAGTTTATATAGCTTCGCAAGTTCAGAGAAGAGTGTATAAAGTTGATTCTACATGTGGTGAAGTCCCACAAGTAGAAAAGAAGGCCCATTATAGGAAACAGCTAGAAATCAGTAGTCATTCTTAGCTAATACTAATGAATATCACAGAATAGTGAGAGAGCAAGTGTAAAAGACATCAAAATGTAAGTTTCTAGTCTAGAAAGGATGTTATACACTACAGAGATCCTTGAAATAGAGTTACTTCACAAGAAACAAGTGTTTCAACCCACTGGAATTCACTGAAAAGTAGTATTTAAGTGTAAAACAGTTGAAAGACAAGTTTATGTAGCTTCGCAAGTTCAGAGAAGAGTGTATAAAGTTGCTTCTACATGTGGTGAATTCCCACAAGTAGAAAAGAAGGCTCATTATAGGACACTGCAAGAAAGCAGTAGTAATTCAGAGCAAATCCTAATGAATATCACAGACTTATGAGAGAACAAGTGGAAAGCACATCAAAATGTAAGTTTCTAGTGTAGAAAGGATGTTGTACACTGTAGAAATCCTTGAAATAGAGTTAGTTCACATGAATCCAGTGTTTGAAACCACCAGAGTTCACTGAAAAGTAGTATTCAACTGTAAAACAGTTGAAAGACAAGTTTATGTAGCTTCGCAAGTTCAGAGAAGAGTGTATAAAGTTGCTTCTACATGTGGTGAAGTCCCACAAGTAGAGGAGAAGGCCCATTATAGGAAACAGCTAGAAATCAGTAATAATTCTGAGCAAATACTAATGAATATCACAGACTTATGAGAGAACAAGTGTAAAAGACATCAAAATGTACGTTTCTAGTCTAGAAAGTAGAAAAGAAGGCTCATTGTAGGACACTGCAAGAAAGCAGTAGTAATTCAGAGCAAATACTAATGAATATCACAGACTTATGAGAGAACAAGTGGAAAGCACATCAAAATGTAAGTTTCTAGTGTAGAAAGGATGCTGTACACTGTAGAAATCCTTGAAATAGAGTTAGTTCACATGAATCCAGTGTTTGAAACCACCAGAATTCACTGATAAGTAGTATTCAAGTGTAAAACAGTTGAAAGACAAGTGTATATAGCTTCGCAAGTTCAGAGAAGAGTGTATAAAGTTGTTTCTACATGAGGTGAAGTCTCACAAGTAGAGCAGAAGGCCCATTATAGGACACTACAAGAAATCAGTAGTCATTCAGAGCAAATACTAATGAATATCACAGAATAGTGAGAGAACAAGTGTAAAAGACATCAAAATGTAAGTCTCTAGTCTGAAAAGGATGTTGTACACTGCAGAAATCCTTGAAATAGAGTTAGTTCACATGAAACCAGGGTTTGAAACCACCAGAGTTCACTGAAAAGTAGTATTCAACTGTAAAACAGTTGAAAGACAAGTTTATGTAGCTTCGCAAGTTCAGAGAAGAGTGTATAAAGTTGCTTCTACATGTGGTGAAGTCCCACAAGTAGAGGAGAAGGCCCATTATAGGAAACAGCTAGAAATCAGTAGTCATTCAGAGCAAGTACTAATGAATATCAAAGAATAGTGAGAGAACAAGTGTAAAAGACATCAAAATGTAAGTCTCTAGTCTAGACAGGATGTTTTACACTGCAGAAATCTTTGAAATAGAGTTAGTTCACATGAAACCAGTGTTTGAAACCACCAGAGTTCACTGAAAAGTAGTATTAAACTGTAAAACAGTTGAAAGACAAGTATATATAGCTTCGGAAGTTCAGAGAAGAGTGTATAAAGTTGTTTGTACATGTGGTGAAGTCCCACAAGTAGAGGAGGAGGCCCATTATAGGAAACAGCTAGAAATCAGTAATAATTCTGAGCAAATACTAATGAATATCACAGACTTATGAGAGAACAAGTGTAAAAGACATCAAAATGTACGTTTCTAGTCTAGAAAGTAGAAAAGAAGGCTCATTGTAGGACACTGCAAGAAAGCAGTAGTAATTCAGAGCAAATACTAATGAATATCACAGACTTATGAGAGAACAAGTGGAAAGCACATCAAAATGTAAGTTTCTAGTGTAGAAAGGATGTTGTACACTGTAGAAATCCTTGAAATAGAGTTAGTTCACATGAATCCAGTGTTTGAAACCACCAGAATTCACTGATAAGTAGTATTCAACTGTAAAACAGTTGAAAGACAAGTGTATATAGCTTCGCAAGTTCAGAGAAGAGTGTATAAAGTTGTTTCTACATGAGGTGAAGTCTCACAAGTAGAGCGGAAGGCCCATTATAGGACACTACAAGAAATCAGTAGTCATTCAGAGCAAATACTAATGAATATCCCAGAATAGTGAGAGAACAAGTGTAAAAGACATCAAAATGTAAGTCTCTAGTCTAGACAGGATGTTGTACACTGCAGAAATCCTTGAAATAGAGTTAGTTCACATGAAACCAGTGTTTGAAACCACCAGAGTTCACTGAAAAGTAGTATTCAACTGTAAAACAGTTGAAAGACAAGTTTATGTAGCTTCGCAAGTTCAGAGAAGTGTGTATAAAGTTGCTTCTACATGTGGTGAAGTCCCACAAGTAGAGGAGAAGGCCCATTATAGGAAACAACTAGAAATCAGTAGTAATTCTGAGCAAATACTAATGAATATCACAGAATAGTGAGAGATCAAGTGTAAAAGACATCAAAATGTAAGTCTCTAGTCTAGAAAGGATGTTGTATACTGTAGAAATCCTTGAAATAGAGTTAGTTCACATGAAACCAGTGTTTGAAACCACCAGAATTCACTGATAAGAAGTATTCAACTGTAAAACAGTTGAAAGACAAGTTTATGTAGCTTCGCAAGTTCAGAGAAGAGTGTATAAAGTTGCTTCTACATGTGGTGAAGTCCCACAAGTAGAGGAGAAGGCCCATTATAGGAAACAGCTAGAAATCAGTAGTAATTCTGAGGAAATACTAATGAATATCACAGAATAGTGAGAGATCAAGTGTAAAAGACATCAAAATGTAAGTCTCTAGTCTAGAAAGGATGTTGTATACTGTAGAAATCCTTGAAATAGAGTTAGTTCACATGAAACCTGTGTTTGAAACCACCAGAGTTCACTGAAAAGTAGTATTAAACTGTAAAACAGTTGAAAGACAAGTGTATATAGCTTCGCAAGTTCAGAGAAGAGTGTATCAAGTTTCTTCTACATGTGGTGAAGTTCCACAAGTAGGGGAGAAGGCCCATTATAGGAAACAGATAGAAATCAGTAGTCATTCAGAGCAAATACTAATGAATATCACAGAATAGTGAGAGAACAAGTGTAAAAGACATCAAAATGTAAGTCTCTAGTCTAGACAGGATGTTGTACACTGCAGAAATCCTTGAAATAGAGTTACTTCACAAGAAACAAGTGTTTCAACCCACTGGAATTCACTGAAAAGTAGTATTTCAGTGTAAAACAGTTGAAAGACAAGTTTATGTAGCTTCGCAAGTTCAGAGAAGAGTGTATAAAGTTGTTTGTACATGTGGTGAAGTCCCACAAGTAGAGGAGAAGGCCCATTATAGGAAACAGCTAGAAATCAGTAGTAATTCTGAGGAAATACTAATGCATATCACAGACTTATGAGAGAACAAGTGGAAAAGACATCAAAATGTAAGTTTCTAGTCTAGAAAGGATGTTGTACACTGCAGAAATCCTTGAAATAGAGTTAGTTCACATGAAACCAGTGATTGAAACCACCAGAGTTCACTGAAAAGTAGTATTCAACTGTAAAACAGTTGAAAGACAAGTTTATGTAGCTTCGCAAGTTCAGAGAAGAGTGTATAAAGTTGCTTCTACATGTGGTGAAGTCCCACAAGTAGAGGAGAAGGCCCATTATAGGAAACAGCTAGAAATCAGTAGTCATTCAGAGCTAATACTAATGAATATCACAGAATAGTGAGAGAACAAGTGTAAAAGACATCAAAATGTAAGTCTCTAGTCTAGACAGAATGTTGTACACTGCAGAAATCCTTGAAATAGAGTTAGTTCACATGAAACCAGTGTTTTATACCATCAGAATACACTGAAAAGTAGTATTCAACTGTAAAACAGTTGAAAGACAAGTGTATATAGCTTCTCAAGTTCTGAGAAGAGTGTATAAAGTTGTCTCTACATGTGGTGAAGTCCCACAAGTAGAGGAGAAGGCCCATTATAGGAAACAGCTAGAAATCTGTAGTCATTCAGAGCAAATACTAATGAATATCACAGAATAGTGAGAGAACAAGTGTAAAAGACATCAAAATGTAAGTCTCTAGTCTGGAAAGGATGTTGTACACTGCAGAAATCCTTGAAATAGAGTTATTTCACATGAAACCAGTGTTTGAAACCACCAGAGTTCACTGAAAAGTAGTATTCAACTGTAAAACAGTTGAAAGACAAGTTTATATAGCTTCGCAAGTTCAGAGAAGAGTGTATAAAGTTGATTCTACATGTGGTGAAGTCCCACAAGTAGAAAAGAAGGCCCATTATAGGAAACAGCTAGAAATCAGTAATAATTCTGAGCAAATACTAATGAATATCACAGACTTATGAGAGAACAAGTGTAAAAGACATCAAAATGTACGTTTCTAGTCTAGAAAGTAGAAAAGAAGGCTCATTGTAGGACACTGCAAGAAAGCAGTAGTAATTCAGAGCAAATACTATTGAATATCACAGACTTATGAGAGAACAAGTGGAAAGCACATCAAAATGTAAGTTTCTAGTGTAGAAAGGATGTTGTACACTGTAGAAATCCTTGAAATAGAGTTAGTTCACATGAATCCAGTGTTTGAAACCACCAGAATTCACTGATAAGTAGTATTCAAGTGTAAAACAGTTGAAAGACAAGTGTATATAGCTTCGCAAGTTCAGAGAAGAGTGTATAAAGTTGTTTCTACATGAGGTGAAGTCTCACAAGTAGAGCAGAAGGCCCATTATAGGACACTACAAGAAATCAGTAGTCATTCAGAGCAAATACTAATGAATATCACAGAATAGTGAGAGAACAAGTGTAAAAGACATCAAAATGTAAGTCTCTAGTCTGAAAAGGATGTTGTACACTGCAGAAATCCTTGAAATAGAGTTAGTTCACATGAAACCAGTGTTTGAAACCACCAGAGTTCACTGAAAAGTAGTATTCAACTGTAAAACAGTTGAAAGACAAGTTTATGTAGCTTCGCAAGTTCAGAGAAGAGTGTATAAAGTTGCTTCTACATGTGGTGAAGTCCCACAAGTAGAAAAGAAGGCCCATTATAGGAAACAGCTAGAAATCAGTAGTAATTCTGAGCAAATACTAATGAATATCACAGACTTATGAGAGAACAAGTGTAAAAGAAATCAAAATGTAAGTTTCTAGTCTAGAAAGGATGTTATACACTACAGAAATCCTTGAAATAGAGTTACTTCACAAGAAACAAGTGTTTCAACCCACTGGAATTCACTGAAAAGTAGTATTTCAGTGTAAAACAGTTGAAAGACAAGTTTATGTAGCTTGGCAAGTTCAGAGAAGAGTGTATAAAGTTGCTTCTACATGTGGTGAAGTCCCACAAGTAGAAAAGAAGGCTCATTATAGGACACTGCAAGAAAGCAGTAGTAATTCAGAGCAAATACTAATGAATATCACAGACTTATGAGAGAACAAGTGGAAAGCACATCAAAATGTAAGTTTCTAGTGTAGAAAGGATGTTGTACACTGTAGAAACCCTTGAAATAGAGTTAGTTCACATGAATCCAGTGTTTGAAACCACCAGAATTCACTGATAAGTAGTATTCAACTGTAAAACAGTTGAAAGACAAGTGTATATAGCTTTGCAAGTTCAGAGAAGAGTGTATAAAGTTGTTTATACATGAGGTGAAGTCTCACAAGTAGAGCAGAAGGCCCATTATAGGACACTACAGCAAATCAGTAGTCATACAGAGCAAATACTAATGAATATCACAGAATAGTGAGAGAACAAGTGTAAAAGACATCAAAATGTAAGTCTCTAGTCTAGAAAGGATGTTGTACACTGCAGAAATCTTTGAAATAGAGTTAGTTCACATGAAACCTGTGTTTGAAACCACCAGAGTTCACTGAAAAGTAGTATTAAACTGTAAAACAGTTGAAAGACAAGTGTATATAGCTTCTCAAGTTCTGAGAAGAGTGTATAAAGTTTCTTCTACATGTGGTGAAGTTCCACAAGTAGGGGAGAAGGCCCATTATAGGAAACAGATAGAAATCAGTAGTCATTCAGAGCAAATACTAATGAATATCACAGAATAGTGAGAGAACAAGTGTAAAAGACATCAAAATGTAAGTCTCTAGTCTAGACAGGATGTTGTACACTGCAGAAATCCTTGAAATAGAGTTAGTTCACATGAAACCAGTGTTTTATACCACCAAAATACACTGAAAAGTAGTATTCAAATGTAAAACAGTTGAAAGACAAGTGTATATAGCTTCTCAAGTTCTGAGAATAGTGTATAAAGTTGTTTGTACATGTGGTGAAGTCCCACAAGTAGAGGAGAAGGCCCATTATAGGAAACAGCTAGAAATCAGTAGTAATTCTGAGGAAATACTAATGAATATCACAGACTTATGAGAGAACAAGTGGAAAAGACATCAAAATGTAATTTTCTAGTCTAGAAAGGATGTTGTACACTGCAGAAATCCTTGAAATAGAGTTACTTCACAAGAAACAAGTGTTTCAACCCACTGGAATTCACTGAAAAGTAGTATTTCAGTGTAAAACAGTTGAAAGACAAGTTTATGTAGCTTCGCAAGTTCAGAGAAGAGTGTATAAAGTTGTTTGTACATGTGGTGAAGTCCCACAAGTAGAGGAGAAGGCCCATTATAGGAAACAGCTAGAAATCAGTAATAATTCTGAGCAAATACTAATGAATATCACAGACTTATGAGAGAACAAGTGTAAAAGACATCAAAATGTACGTTTCTAGTCTAGAAAGTAGAAAAGAAGGCTCATTGTAGGACACTGCAAGAAAGCAGTAGTAATTCAGAGCAAATACTAATGAATATCACAGACTTATGAGAGAACAAGTGGAAAGCACATCAAAATGTAAGTTTCTAGTGTAGAAAGGATGTTGTACACTGTAGAAATCCTTGAAATAGAGTTAGTTCACATGAATCCAGTGTTTGAAACCACCAGAATTCACTGATAAGTAGTATTCAAGTGTAAAACAGTTGAAAGACAAGTGTATATGGCTTCGCAAGTTCAGAGAAGAGTGTATAAAGTTGTTTCTACATGAGGTTAAGTCTCACAAGTAGAGCAGAAGGCCCATTATAGGACACTACAAGAAATCAGTAGTCATTCAGAGCAAATACTAATGAATATCACAGAATAGTGAGAGAACAAGTGTAAAAGACATCAAAATGTAAGTCTCTAGTCTGAAAAGGATGTTGTACACTGCAGAAATCCTTGAAATAGAGTTAGTTCACATGAAACCAGTGTTTGAAACCACCAGAGTTCACTGAAAAGTAGTATTCAACTGTAAAACAGTTGAAAGACAAGTTTATGTAGCTTCGCAAGTTCAGAGAAGAGTGTATAAAGTTGCTTCTACATGTGGTGAAGTCCCACAAGTAGAAAAGAAGGCCCATTATAGGAAACAGCTAGAAATCAGTAGTAATTCTGAGCAAATACTAATGAATATCACAGACTTATGAGAGAACAAGTGTAAAAGAAATCAAAATGTAAGTTTCTAGTCTAGAAAGGATGTTATACACTACAGAAATCCTTGAAATAGAGTTACTTCACAAGAAACAAGTGTTTCAACCCACTGGAATTCACTGAAAAGTAGTATTTCAGTGTAAAACAGTTGAAAGACAAGTTTATGTAGCTTCGCAAGTTCAGAGAAGAGTGTATAAAGTTGCTTCTACATGTGGTGAAGTCCCACAAGTAGAAAAGAAGGCTCATTATAGGACACTGCAAGAAAGCAGTAGTAATTCAGAGCAAATACTAATGAATATCACAGACTTATGAGAGAACAAGTGGAAAGCACATCAAAATGTAAGTTTCTAGTGTAGAAAGGATGTTGTACACTGTAGAAACCCTTGAAATAGAGTTAGTTCACATGAATCCAGTGTTTGAAACCACCAGAATTCACTGATAAGTAGTATTCAACTGTAAAACAGTTGAAAGACAAGTGTATATAGCTTTGCAAGTTCAGAGAAGAGTGTATAAAGTTGTTTCTACATGAGGTGAAGTCTCACAAGTAGAGCAGAAGGCCCATTATAGGACACTACAGCAAATCAGTAGTCATACAGAGCAAATACTAATGAATATCACAGAATAGTGAGAGAACAAGTGTAAAAGACATCAAAATGTAAGTCTCTAGTCTAGAAAGGATGTTGTACACTGCAGAAATCTTTGAAATAGAGTTAGTTCACATGAAACCTGTGTTTGAAACCACCAGAGTTCACTGAAAAGTAGTATTAAACTGTAAAACAGTTGAAAGACAAGTGTATATAGCTTCGCAAGTTCAGAGAAGAGTGTATAAAGTTTCTTCTACATGTGGTGAAGTTCCACAAGTAGGGGAGAAGGCCCATTATAGGAAACAGATAGAAATCAGTAGTCATTCAGAGCAAATACTAATGAATATCACAGAATAGTGAGAGAACAAGTGTAAAAGACATCAAAATGTAAGTCTCTAGTCTAGACAGGATGTTGTACACTGCAGAAATCCTTGAAATAGAGTTAGTTCACATGAAACCAGTGTTTTATACCACCAAAATACACTGAAAAGTAGTATTCAAAGGTAAAACAGTTGAAAGACAAGTGTATATAGCTTCTCAAGTTCTGAGAATAGTGTATAAAGTTGTTTGTACATGTGGTGAAGTCCCACAAGTAGAGGAGAAGGCCCATTATAGGAAACAGCTAGAAATCAGTAGTAATTCTGAGGAAATACTAATGAATATCACAGACTTATGAGAGAACAAGTGGAAAAGACATCAAAATGTAAGTTTCTAGTCTAGAAAGGATGTTGTACACTGCAGAAATCCTTGAAATAGAGTTACTTCACAAGAAACAAGTGTTTCAACCCACTGGAATTCACTGAAAAGTAGTATTTCAGTGTAAAACAGTTGAAAGACAAGTTTATGTAGCTTCGCAAGTTCAGAGAAGAGTGTATAAAGTTGTTTGTACATGTGGTGAAGTCCCACAAGTAGAGGAGAAGGCCCATTATAGGAAACAGCTAGAAATCAGTAGTAATTCTGAGGAAATACTAATGAATATCACAGACTTATGAGAGAACAAGTGGAAAAGACATCAAAATGTAAGTTTCTAGTCTAGAAAGGATGTTGTACACTGCAGAAATCCTTGAAATAGAGTTAGTTCACATGAAACCAGTGATTGAAACCACCAGAGTTCACTGAAAAGTAGTATTCAACTGTAAAACAGTTGAAAGACAAGTTTATGTAGCTTCGCAAGTTCAGAGAAGAGTGTATAAAGTTGCTTCTACATGTGGTGAAGTCCCACAAGTAGAGGAGAAGGCCCATTATAGGAAACAGCTAGAAATCAGTAGTCATTCAGAGCTAATACTAATGAATATCACAGAATAGTGAGAGAACAAGTGTAAAAGACATCAAAATGTAAGTCTCTAGTCTAGACAGAATGTTGTACACTGCAGAAATCCTTGAAATAGAGTTAGTTCACATGAAACCAGTGTTTTATACCATCAGAATACACTGAAAAGTAGTATTCAACTGTAAAACAGTTGAAAGACAAGTGTATATAGCTTCTCAAGTTCTGAGAAGAGTGTATAAAGTTGTCTCTACATGTGGTGAAGTCCCACAAGTAGAGGAGAAGGCCCATTATAGGAAACAGCTAGAAATCTGTAGTCATTCAGAGCAAATACTAATGAATATCACAGAATAGTGAGAGAACAAGTGTAAAAGACATCAAAATGTAAGTCTCTAGTCTGGAAAGGATGTTGTACACTGCAGAAATCCTTGAAATAGAGTTATTTCACATGAAACCAGTGTTTGAAACCACCAGAGTTCACTGAAAAGTAGTATTCAACTGTAAAACAGTTGAAAGACAAGTTTATATAGCTTCGCAAGTTCAGAGAAGAGTGTATAAAGTTGATTCTACATGTGGTGAAGTCCCACAAGTAGAAAAGAAGGCCCATTATAGGAAACAGCTAGAAATCAGTAATAATTCTGAGCAAATACTAATGAATATCACAGACTTATGAGAGAACAAGTGTAAAAGACATCAAAATGTACGTTTCTAGTCTAGAAAGTAGAAAAGAAGGCTCATTGTAGGACACTGCAAGAAAGCAGTAGTAATTCAGAGCAAATACTATTGAATATCACAGACTTATGAGAGAACAAGTGGAAAGCACATCAAAATGTAAGTTTCTAGTGTAGAAAGGATGTTGTACACTGTAGAAATCCTTGAAATAGAGTTAGTTCACATGAATCCAGTGTTTGAAACCACCAGAATTCACTGATAAGTAGTATTCAAGTGTAAAACAGTTGAAAGACAAGTGTATATAGCTTCGCAAGTTCAGAGAACAGTGTATAAAGTTGTTTCTACATGAGGTGAAGTCTCACAAGTAGAGCAGAAGGCCCATTATAGGACACTACAAGAAATCAGTAGTCATTCAGAGCAAATACTAATGAATATCACAGAATAGTGAGAGAACAAGTGTAAAAGACATCAAAATGTAAGTCTCTAGTCTGAAAAGGATGTTGTACACTGCAGAAATCCTTGAAATAGAGTTAGTTCACATGAAACCAGTGTTTGAAACCACCAGAGTTCACTGAAAAGTAGTATTCAACTGTAAAACAGTTGAAAGACAAGTTTATGTAGCTTCGCAAGTTCAGAGAAGAGTGTATAAAGTTGCTTCTACATGTGGTGAAGTCCCACAAGTAGAAAAGAAGGCCCATTATAGGAAACAGCTAGAAATCAGTAGTAATTCTGAGCAAATACTAATGAATATCACAGACTTATGAGAGAACAAGTGTAAAAGAAATCAAAATGTAAGTTTCTAGTCTAGAAAGGATGTTATACACTACAGAAATCCTTGAAATAGAGTTACTTCACAAGAAACAAGTGTTTCAACCCACTGGAATTCACTGAAAAGTAGTATTTCAGTGTAAAACAGTTGAAAGACAAGTTTATGTAGCTTCGCAAGTTCAGAGAAGAGTGTATAAAGTTGCTTCTACATGTGGTGAAGTCCCACAAGTAGAAAAGAAGGCTCATTATAGGACACTGCAAGAAAGCAGTAGTAATTCAGAGCAAATACTAATGAATATCACAGACTTATGAGAGAACAAGTGGAAAGCACATCAAAATGTAAGTTTCTAGTGTAGAAAGGATGTTGTACACTGTAGAAACCCTTGAAATAGAGTTAGTTCACATGAATCCAGTGTTTGAAACCACCAGAATTCACTGATAAGTAGTATTCATGTGTAAAACAGTTGAAAGACAAGTGTATATAGCTTTGCAAGTTCAGAGAAGAGTGTATAAAGTTGTTTCTACATGAGGTGAAGTCTCACAAGTAGAGCAGAAGGCCCATTATAGGACACTACATCAAATCAGTAGTCATACAGAGCAAATACTAATGAATATCACAGAATAGTGAGAGAACAAGTGTAAAAGACATCAAAATGTAAGTCTCTAGTCTAGAAAGGATGTTGTACACTGCAGAAATCTTTGAAATAGAGTTAGTTCACATGAAACCTGTGTTTGAAACCACCAGAGTTCACTGAAAAGTAGTATTAAACTGTAAAACAGTTGAAAGACAAGTGTATATAGCTTCTCAAGTTCTGAGAAGAGTGTATAAAGTTTCTTCTACATGTGGTGAAGTTCCACAAGTAGGGGAGAAGGCCCATTATAGGAAACAGATAGAAATCAGTAGTCATTCAGAGCAAATACTAATGAATATCACAGAATAGTGAGAGAACAAGTGTAAAAGACATCAAAATGTAAGTCTCTAGTCTAGACAGGATGTTGTACACTGCAGAAATCCTTGAAATAGAGTTAGTTCACATGAAACCAGTGTTTTATACCACCAAAATACACTGAAAAGTAGTATTCAAATGTAAAACAGTTGAAAGACAAGTGTATATAGCTTCTCAAGTTCTGAGAATAGTGTATAAAGTTGTTTGTACATGTGGTGAAGTCCCACAAGTAGAGGAGAAGGCCCATTATAGGAAACAGCTAGAAATCAGTAGTAATTCTGAGGAAATACTAATGAATATCACAGACTTATGAGAGAACAAGTGGAAAAGACATCAAAATGTAATTTTCTAGTCTAGAAAGGATGTTGTACACTGCAGAAATCCTTGAAATAGAGTTACTTCACAAGAAACAAGTGTTTCAACCCACTGGAATTCACTGAAAAGTAGTATTTCAGTGTAAAACAGTTGAAAGACAAGTTTATGTAGCTTCGCAAGTTCAGAGAAGAGTGTATAAAGTTGTTTGTACATGTGGTGAAGTCCCACAAGTAGAGGAGAAGGCCCATTATAGGAAACAGCTAGAAATCAGTAATAATTCTGAGCAAATACTAATGAATATCACAGACTTATGAGAGAACAAGTGTAAAAGACATCAAAATGTACGTTTCTAGTCTAGAAAGTAGAAAAGAAGGCTCATTGTAGGACACTGCAAGAAAGCAGTAGTAATTCAGAGCAAATACTAATGAATATCACAGACTTATGAGAGAACAAGTGGAAAGCACATCAAAATGTAAGTTTCTAGTGTAGAAAGGATGTTGTACACTGTAGAAATCCTTGAAATAGAGTTAGTTCACATGAATCCAGTGTTTGAAACCACCAGAATTCACTGATAAGTAGTATTCAAGTGTAAAACAGTTGAAAGACAAGTGTATATGGCTTCGCAAGTTCAGAGAAGAGTGTATAAAGTTGTTTCTACATGAGGTGAAGTCTCACAAGTAGAGCAGAAGGCCCATTATAGGACACTACAAGAAATCAGTAGTCATTCAGAGCAAATACTAATGAATATCACAGAATAGTGAGAGAACAAGTGTAAAAGACATCAAAATGTAAGTCTCTAGTCTGAAAAGGATGTTGTACACTGCAGAAATCCTTGAAATAGAGTTAGTTCACATGAAACCAGTGTTTGAAACCACCAGAGTTCACTGAAAAGTAGTATTCAACTGTAAAACAGTTGAAAGACAAGTTTATGTAGCTTCGCAAGTTCAGAGAAGAGTGTATAAAGTTGCTTCTACATGTGGTGAAGTCCCACAAGTAGAAAAGAAGGCCCATTATAGGAAACAGCTAGAAATCAGTAGTAATTCTGAGCAAATACTAATGAATATCACAGACTTATGAGAGAACAAGTGTAAAAGAAATCAAAATGTAAGTTTCTAGTCTAGAAAGGATGTTATACACTACAGAAATCCTTGAAATAGAGTTACTTCACAAGAAACAAGTGTTTCAACCCACTGGAATTCACTGAAAAGTAGTATTTCAGTGTAAAACAGTTGAAAGACAAGTTTATGTAGCTTCGCAAGTTCAGAGAAGAGTGTATAAAGTTGCTTCTACATGTGGTGAAGTCCCACAAGTAGAAAAGAAGGCTCATTATAGGACACTGCAAGAAAGCAGTAGTAATTCAGAGCAAATACTAATGAATATCACAGACTTATGAGAGAACAAGTGGAAAGCACATCAAAATGTAAGTTTCTAGTGTAGAAAGGATGTTGTACACTGTAGAAACCCTTGAAATAGAGTTAGTTCACATGAATCCAGTGTTTGAAACCACCAGAATTCACTGATAAGTAGTATTCAACTGTAAAACAGTTGAAAGACAAGTGTATATAGCTTTGCAAGTTCAGAGAAGAGTGTATAAAGTTGTTTCTACATGAGGTGAAGTCTCACAAGTAGAGCAGAAGGCCCATTATAGGACACTACAGCAAATCAGTAGTCATACAGAGCAAATACTAATGAATATCACAGAATAGTGAGAGAACAAGTGTAAAAGACATCAAAATGTAAGTCTCTAGTCTAGAAAGGATGTTGTACACTGCAGAAATCTTTGAAATAGAGTTAGTTCACATGAAACCTGTGTTTGAAACCACCAGAGTTCACTGAAAAGTAGTATTAAACTGTAAAACAGTTGAAAGACAAGTGTATATAGCTTCGCAAGTTCAGAGAAGAGTGTATAAAGTTTCTTCTACATGTGGTGAAGTTCCACAAGTAGGGGAGAAGGCCCATTATAGGAAACAGATAGAAATCAGTAGTCATTCAGAGCAAATACTAATGAATATCACAGAATAGTGAGAGAACAAGTGTAAAAGACATCAAAATGTAAGTCTCTAGTCTAGACAGGATGTTGTACACTGCAGAAATCCTTGAAATAGAGTTAGTTCACATGAAACCAGTGTTTTATACCACCAAAATACACTGAAAAGTAGTATTCAAAGGTAAAACAGTTGAAAGACAAGTGTATATAGCTTCTCAAGTTCTGAGAATAGTGTATAAAGTTGTTTGTACATGTGGTGAAGTCCCACAAGTAGAGGAGAAGGCCCATTATAGGAAACAGCTAGAAATCAGTAGTAATTCTGAGGAAATACTAATGAATATCACAGACTTATGAGAGAACAAGTGGAAAAGACATCAAAATGTAAGTTTCTAGTCTAGAAAGGATGTTGTACACTGCAGAAATCCTTGAAATAGAGTTACTTCACAAGAAACAAGTGTTTCAACCCACTGGAATTCACTGAAAAGTAGTATTTCAGTGTAAAACAGTTGAAAGACAAGTTTATGTAGCTTCGCAAGTTCAGAGAAGAGTGTATAAAGTTGTTTGTACATGTGGTGAAGTCCCACAAGTAGAGGAGAAGGCCCATTATAGGAAACAGCTAGAAATCAGTAGTAATTCTGAGGAAATACTAATGAATATCACAGACTTATGAGAGAACAAGTGGAAAAGACATCAAAATGTAAGTTTCTAGTCTAGAAAGGATGTTGTACACTGCAGAAATCCTTGAAATAGAGTTAGTTCACATGAAACCAGTGATTGAAACCACCAGAGTTCACTGAAAAGTAGTATTCAACTGTAAAACAGTTGAAAGACAAGTTTATGTAGCTTCGCAAGTTCAGAGAAGAGTGTATAAAGTTGCTTCTACATGTGGTGAAGTCCCACAAGTAGAGGAGAAGGCCCATTATAGGAAACAGCTAGAAATCAGTAGTCATTCAGAGCTAATACTAATGAATATCACAGAATAGTGAGAGAACAAGTGTAAAAGACATCAAAATGTAAGTCTCTAGTCTAGACAGAATGTTGTACACTGCAGAAATCCTTGAAATAGAGTTAGTTCACATGAAACCAGTGTTTTATACCACCAGAATACACTGAAAAGTAGTATTCAACTGTAAAACAGTTGAAAGACAAGTGTATATAGCTTCTCAAGTTCTGAGAAGAGTGTATAAAGTTGTCTCTACATGTGGTGAAGTCCCACAAGTAGAGGAGAAGGCCCATTATAGGAAACAGCTAGAAATCTGTAGTCATTCAGAGCAAATACTAATGAATATCACAGAATAGTGAGAGAACAAGTGTAAAAGACATCAAAATGTAAGTCTCTAGTCTGGAAAGGATGTTGTACACTGCAGAAATCCTTGAAATAGAGTTATTTCACATGAAACCAGTGTTTGAAACCACCAGAGTTCACTGAAAAGTAGTATTCAACTGTAAAACAGTTGAAAGACAAGTTTATATAGCTTCGCAAGTTCAGAGAAGAGTGTATAAAGTTGATTCTACATGTGGTGAAGTCCCACAAGTAGAAAAGAAGGCCCATTATAGGAAACAGCTAGAAATCAGTAGTCATTCTTAGCTAATACTAATGAATATCACAGAATAGTGAGAGAGCAAGTGTAAAAGACATCAAAATGTAAGTCTCTAGTCTGAAACGGATGTTGTACACTGCAGAAATCCTTGAAATAGAGTTAGTTCACATGAAACCAGTGTTTGAAACCACCAGAGTTCACTGAAAAGTAGTATTCAACTGTAAAACAGTTGAAAGACAAGTTTATGTAGCTTCGCAAGTTCAGAGAAGAGTGTATAAAGTTGCTTCTACATGTGGTGAAGTCCCACAAGTAGAAAAGAAGGCCCATTATAGGAAACAGCTAGAAATCAGTAGTAATTCTGAGCAAATACTAATGAATATCACAGACTTATGAGAGAACAAGTGTAAAAGACATCAAAATGTAAGTCTCTAGTCTAGACAGGATGTTGTACACTGCAGAAATCCTTGAAATAGAGTTAGTTCACATGAAACCAGTGTTTTATACCACCAAAATACACTGAAAAGTAGTATTCAAATGTAAAACAGTTGAAAGACAAGTGTATATAGCTTCTCAAGTTCTGAGAATAGTGTATAAAGTTGTTTGTACATGTGGTGAAGTCCCACAAGTAGAGGAGAAGGCCCATTATAGGAAACAGCTAGAAATCAGTAGTAATTCTGAGGAAATACTAATGAATATCACAGACTTATGAGAGAACAAGTGGAAAAGACATCAAAATGTAAGTTTCTAGTCTAGAAAGGATGTTGTACACTGCAGAAATCCTTGAAATAGAGTTACTTCACAAGAAACAAGTGTTTCAACCCACTGGAATTCACTGAAAAGTAGTATTTCAGTGTAAAACAGTTGAAAGACAAGTTTATGTAGCTTCGCAAGTTCAGAGAAGAGTGTATAAAGTTGTTTGTACATGTGGTGAAGTCCCACAAGTAGAGGAGAAGGCCCATTATAGGAAACAGCTAGAAATCAGTAGTAATTCTGAGGAAATACTAATGAATATCACAGACTTATGAGAGAACAAGTGGAAAAGACATCAAAATGTAAATTTCTAGTCTAGAAAGGATGTTGTACACTGCAGAAATCCTTGAAATAGAGTTAGTTCACATGAAACCAGTGATTGAAACCACCAGAGTTCACTGAAAAGTAGTATTCAACTGTAAAACAGTTGAAAGACAAGTTTATGTAGCTTCGCAAGTTCAGAGAAGAGTGTATAAAGTTGCTTCTACATGTGGTGAAGTCCCACAAGTAGAGGAGAAGGCCCATTATAGGAAACAGCTAGAAATCAGTAGTCATTCAGAGCTAATACTAATGAATATCACAGAATAGTGAGAGAACAAGTGTAAAAGACATCAAAATGTAAGTCTCTAGTCTAGACAGAATGTTGTACACTGCAGAAATCCTTGAAATAGAGTTAGTTCACATGAAACCAGTGTTTTATACCACCAGAATACACTGAAAAGTAGTATTCAACTGTAAAACAGTTGAAAGACAAGTGTATATAGCTTCTCAACTTCTGAGAAGAGTGTATAAAGTTGTCTCTACATGTGGTGAAGTCCCACAAGTAGAGGAGAAGGCCCATTATAGGAAACAGCTAGAAATCTGTAGTCATTCAGAGCAAATACTAATGAATATCACAGAATAGTGAGAGAACAAGTGTAAAAGACATCAAAATGTAAGTCTCTAGTCTGGAAAGGATGTTGTACACTGCAGGAATCCTTGAAATAGAGTTATTTCACATGAAACCAGTGTTTGAAACCACCAGAGTTCACTGAAAAGTAGTATTCAACTGTAAAACAGTTGAAAGACAAGTTTATATAGCTTCGCAAGTTCAGAGAAGAGTGTATAAAGTTGATTCTACATGTGGTGAAGTCCCACAAGTAGAAAAGAAGGCCCATTATAGGAAACAGCTAGAAATCAGTAGTCATTCTTAGCTAATACTAATGAATATCACAGAATAGTGAGAGAGCAAGTGTAAAAGACATCAAAATGTAAGTTTCTAGTCTAGAAAGGATGTTATACACTACAGAGATCCTTGAAATAGAGTTACTTCACAAGAAACAAGTGTTTCAACCCACTGGAATTCACTGAAAAGTAGTATTTAAGTGTAAAACAGTTGAAAGACAAGTTTATGTAGCTTCGCAAGTTCAGAGAAGAGTGTATAAAGTTGCTTCTACATGTGGTGAATTCCCACAAGTAGAAAAGAAGGCTCATTATAGGACACTGCAAGAAAGCAGTAGTAATTCTGAGCAAATACTAATGAATATCACAGACTTATGAGAGAACAAGTGGAAAGCACATCAAAATGTAAGTTTCTAGTGTAGAAAGGATGTTGTACACTGTAGAAATCCTTGAAATAGAGTTAGTTCACATGAATCCAGTGTTTGAAACCACCAGAGTTCACTGAAAAGTAGTATTCAACTGTAAAACAGTTGAAAGACAAGTTTATGTAGCTTCGCAAGTTCAGAGAAGAGTGTATAAAGTTGCTTCTACATGTGGTGAAGTCCCACAAGTAGAGGAGAAGGCCCATTATAGGAAACAGCTAGAAATCAGTAATAATTCTGAGCAAATACTAATGAATATCACAGACTTATGAGAGAACAAGTGTAAAAGACATCAAAATGTACGTTTCTAGTCTAGAAAGTAGAAAAGAAGGCTCATTGTAGGACACTGCAAGAAAGCAGTACTAATTCAGAGCAAATACTAATGAATATCACAGACTTATGAGAGAACAAGTGGAAAGCACATCAAAATGTAAGTTTCTAGTGTAGAAAGGATGTTGTACACTGTAGAAATCCTTGAAATAGAGTTAGTTCACATGAATCCAGTGTTTGAAACCACCAGAATTCACTGATAAGTAGTATTCAAGTGTAAAACAGTTGAAAGACAAGTGTATATAGCTTTGCAAGTTCAGAGAAGAGTGTATAAAGTTGTTTCTACATGAGGTGAAGTCTCACAAGTAGAGCAGAAGGCCCATTATAGGACACTACAAGAAATCAGTAGTCATTCAGAGCAAATACTAATGAATATCACAGAATAGTGAGAGAACAAGTGTAAAAGACATCAAAATGTAAATCTCTAGTCTGAAAAGGATGTTGTACACTGCAGAAATCCTTGAAATAGAGTTAGTTCACATGAAACCAGTGTTTGAAACCACCAGAGTTCACTGAAAAGTAGTATTCAACTGTAAAACAGTTGAAAGACAAGTTTATGTAGCTTCGCAAGTTCAGAGAAGAGTGTATAAAGTTGCTTCTACATGTGGTGAAGTCCCACAAGTAGAGGAGAAGGCCCATTATAGGAAACAGCTAGAAATCAGTAGTCATTCAGAGCAAGTACTAATGAATATCAAAGAATAGTGAGAGAACAAGTGTAAAAGACATCAAAATGTAAGTCTCTAGTCTAGACAGGATGTTTTACACTGCAGAAATCTTTGAAATAGAGTTAGTTCACATGAAACCAGTGTTTGAAACCACCAGAGTTCACTGAAAAGTAGTATTAAACTGTAAAACAGTTGAAAGACAAGTATATATAGCTTCGGAAGTTCAGAGAAGAGTGTATAAAGTTGTTTGTACATGTGGTGAAGTCCCACAAGTAGAGGAGAAGGCCCATTATAGGAAACAGCTAGAAATCAGTAATAATTCTGAGCAAATACTAATGAATATCACAGACTTATGAGAGAACAAGTGTAAAAGACATCAAAATGTACGTTTCTAGTCTAGAAAGTAGAAAAGAAGGCTCATTGTAGGACACTGCAAGAAAGCAGTAGTAATTCAGAGCAAATACTAATGAATATCACAGACTTATGAGAGAACAAGTGGAAAGCACATCAAAATGTAAGTTTCTAGTGTAGAAAGGATGTTGTACACTGTAGAAATCCTTGAAATAGAGTTAGTTCACATGAATCCAGTGTTTGAAACCACCAGAATTCACTGATAAGTAGTATTCAACTGTAAAACAGTTGAAAGACAAGTGTATATAGCTTCGCAAGTTCAGAGAAGAGTGTATAAAGTTGTTTCTACATGAGGTGAAGTCTCACAAGTAGAGCGGAAGGCCCATTATAGGACACTACAAGAAATCAGTAGTAATTCTGAGCAAATACTAATGAATATCACAGAATAGTGAGAGATCAAGTGTAAAAGACATCAAAATGTAAGTCTCTAGTCTGAAAAGGATGTTGTACACTGCAGAAATCCTTGAAATAGAGTTAGTTCACATGAAACCAGTGTTTGAAACCACCAGAGTTCACTGAAAAGTAGTATTCAACTGTAAAACAGTTGAAAGACAAGTTTATGTAGCTTCGCAAGTTCAGAGAAGAGTGTATAAAGTTGCTTCTACATGTGGTGAAGTCCCACAAGTAGAAAAGAAGGCCCATTATAGGAAACAGCTAGAAATCAGTAGTAATTCTGAGCAAATACTAATGAATATCACAGACTTATGAGAGAACAAGTGTAAAAGAAATCAAAATGTAAGTTTCTAGTCTAGAAAGGATGTTATACACTACAGAAATCCTTGAAATAGAGTTACTTCACAAGAAACAAGTGTTTCAACCCACTGGAATTCACTGAAAAGTAGTATTTCAGTGTAAAACAGTTGAAAGACAAGTTTATGTAGCTTCGCAAGTTCAGAGAAGAGTGTATAAAGTTGCTTCTACATGTGGTGAAGTCCCACAAGTAGAAAAGAAGGCTCATTATAGGACACTGCAAGAAAGCAGTAGTAATTCAGAGCAAATACTAATGAATATCACAGACTTATGAGAGAACAAGTGGAAAGCACATCAAAATGTAAGTTTCTAGTGTAGAAAGGATGTTGTACACTGTAGAAACCCTTGAAATAGAGTTAGTTCACATGAATCCAGTGTTTGAAACCACCAGAATTCACTGATAAGTAGTATTCAACTGTAAAACAGTTGAAAGACAAGTGTATATAGCTTTGCAAGTTCAGAGAAGAGTGTATAAAGTTGTTTCTACATGAGGTGAAGTCTCACAAGTAGAGCAGAAGGCCCATTATAGGACACTACAGCAAATCAGTAGTCATACAGAGCAAATACTAATGAATATCACAGAATAGTGAGAGAACAAGTGTAAAAGACATCAAAATGTAAGTCTCTAGTCTAGAAAGGATGTTGTACACTGCAGAAATCTTTGAAATAGAGTTAGTTCACATGAAACCTGTGTTTGAAACCACCAGAGTTCACTGAAAAGTAGTATTAAACTGTAAAACAGTTGAAAGACAAGTGTATATAGCTTCGCAAGTTCAGAGAAGAGTGTATAAAGTTTCTTCTACATGTGGTGAAGTTCCACAAGTAGGGGAGAAGGCCCATTATAGGAAACAGATAGAAATCAGTAGTCATTCAGAGCAAATACTAATGAATATCACAGAATAGTGAGAGAACAAGTGTAAAAGACATCAAAATGTAAGTCTCTAGTCTAGACAGGATGTTGTACACTGCAGAAATCCTTGAAATAGAGTTAGTTCACATGAAACCAGTGTTTTATACCACCAAAATACACTGAAAAGTAGTATTCAAATGTAAAACAGTTGAAAGACAAGTGTATATAGCTTCTCAAGTTCTGAGAATAGTGTATAAAGTTGTTTGTACATGTGGTGAAGTCCCACAAGTAGAGGAGAAGGCCCATTATAGGAAACAGCTAGAAATCAGTAGTAATTCTGAGGAAATACTAATGAATATCACAGACTTATGAGAGAACAAGTGGAAAAGACATCAAAATGTAAGTTTCTAGTCTAGAAAGGATGTTGTACACTGCAGAAATCCTTGAAATAGAGTTACTTCACAAGAAACAAGTGTTTCAACCCACTGGAATTCACTGAAAAGTAGTATTTCAGTGTAAAACAGTTGAAAGACAAGTTTATGTAGCTTCGCAAGTTCAGAGAAGAGTGTATAAAGTTGTTTGTACATGTGGTGAAGTCCCACAAGTAGAGGAGAAGGCCCATTATAGGAAACAGCTAGAAATCAGTAGTAATTCTGAGGAAATACTAATGAATATCACAGACTTATGAGAGAACAAGTGGAAAAGACATCAAAATGTAAGTTTCTAGTCTAGAAAGGATGTTGTACACTGCAGAAATCCTTGAAATAGAGTTAGTTCACATGAAACCAGTGATTGAAACCACCAGAGTTCACTGAAAAGTAGTATTCAACTGTAAAACAGTTGAAAGACAAGTTTATGTAGCTTCGCAAGTTCAGAGAAGAGTGTATAAAGTTGCTTCTACATGTGGTGAAGTCCCACAAGTAGAGGAGAAGGCCCATTATAGGAAACAGCTAGAAATCAGTAGTCATTCAGAGCTAATACTAATGAATATCACAGAATAGTGAGAGAACAAGTGTAAAAGACATCAAAATGTAAGTCTCTAGTCTAGACAGAATGTTGTACACTGCAGAAATCCTTGAAATAGAGTTAGTTCACATGAAACCAGTGTTTTATACCACCAGAATACACTGAAAAGTAGTATTCAACTGTAAAACAGTTGAAAGACAAGTGTATATAGCTTCTCAAGTTCTGAGAAGAGTGTATAAAGTTGTCTCTACATGTGGTGAAGTCCCACAAGTAGAGGAGAAGGCCCATTATAGGAAACAGCTAGAAATCTGTAGTCATTCAGAGCAAATACTAATGAATATCACAGAATAGTGAGAGAACAAGTGTAAAAGACATCAAAATGTAAGTCTCTAGTCTGGAAAGGATGTTGTACACTGCAGAAATCCTTGAAATAGAGTTATTTCACATGAAACCAGTGTTTGAAACCACCAGAGTTCACTGAAAAGTAGTATTCAACTGTAAAACAATTGAAAGACAAGTTTATATAGCTTCGCAAGTTCAGAGAAGAGTGTATAAAGTTGATTCTACATGTGGTGAAGTCCCACAAGTAGAAAAGAAGGCCCATTATAGGAAACAGCTAGAAATCAGTAGTCATTCTTAGCTAATACTAATGAATATCACAGAATAGTGAGAGAGCAAGTGTAAAAGACATCAAAATGTAAGTCTCTAGTCTGAAAAGGATGTTGTACACTGCAGAAATCCTTGAAATAGAGTTAGTTCACATGAAACCAGTGTTTGAAACCACCAGAGTTCACTGAAAAGTAGTATTCAACTGTAAAACAGTTGAAAGACAAGTTTATGTAGCTTCGCAAGTTCAGAGAAGAGTGTATAAAGTTGCTTCTACATGTGGTGAAGTCCCACAAGTAGAAAAGAAGGCCCATTATAGGAAACAGCTAGAAATCAGTAGTAATTCTGAGCAAATACTAATGAATATCACAGACTTATGAGAGAACAAGTGTAAAAGACATCAAAATGTAAGTCTCTAGTCTAGACAGGATGTTGTACACTGCAGAAATCCTTGAAATAGAGTTAGTTCACATGAAACCAGTGTTTGAAACCACCAGAGTTCACTGAAAAGTAGTATTCAACTGTAAAACAGTTGAAAGACAAGTGTATATAGCTTCTCAAGTTCTGAGAATAGTGTATAAAGTTGTTTGTACATGTGGTGAAGTCCCACAAGTAGAGGAGAAGGCCCATTATAGGAAACAGCTAGAAATCAGTAGTAATTCTGAGGAAATACTAATGAATATCACAGACTTATGAGAGAACAAGTGGAAAAGACATCAAAATGTAAGTTTCTAGTCTAGAAAGGATGTTGTACACTGCAGAAATCCTTGAAATAGAGTTACTTCACAAGAAACAAGTGTTTCAACCCACTGGAATTCACTGAAAAGTAGTATTTCAGTGTAAAACAGTTGAAAGACAAGTTTATGTAGCTTCGCAAGTTCAGAGAAGAGTGTATAAAGTTGTTTGTACATGTGGTGAAGTCCCACAAGTAGAGGAGAAGGCCCATTATAGGAAACAGCTAGAAATCAGTAGTAATTCTGAGGAAATACTAATGAATATCACAGACTTATGAGAGAACAAGTGGAAAAGACATCAAAAATGTAAGTTTCTAGTCTAGAAAGGATGTTGTACACTGCAGAAATCCTTGAAATAGAGTTAGTTCACATGAAACCAGTGATTGAAACCACCAGAGTTCACTGAAAAGTAGTATTCAACTGTAAAACAGTTGAAAGACAAGTTTATGTAGCTTCGCAAGTTCAGAGAAGAGTGTATAAAGTTGCTTCTACATGTGGTGAAGTCCCACAAGTAGAGGAGAAGGCCCATTATAGGAAACAGCTAGAAATCAGTAGTCATTCAGAGCTAATACTAATGAATATCACAGAATAGTGAGAGAACAAGTGTAAAAGACATCAAAATGTAAGTCTCTAGTCTAGACAGAATGTTGTACACTGCAGAAATCCTTGAAATAGAGTTAGTTCACATGAAACCAGTGTTTTATACCACCAGAATACACTGAAAAGTAGTATTCAACTGTAAAACAGTTGAAAGACAAGTGTATATAGCTTCTCAACTTCTGAGAAGAGTGTATAAAGTTGTCTCTACATGTGGTGAAGTCCCACAAGTAGAGGAGAAGGCCCATTATAGGAAACAGCTAGAAATCTGTAGTCATTCAGAGCAAATACTAATGAATATCACAGAATAGTGAGAGAACAAGTGTAAAAGACATCAAAATGTAAGTCTCTAGTCTGGAAAGGATGTTGTACACTGCAGGAATCCTTGAAATAGAGTTATTTCACATGAAACCAGTGTTTGAAACCACCAGAGTTCACTGAAAAGTAGTATTCAACTGTAAAACAGTTGAAAGACAAGTTTATATAGCTTCGCAAGTTCAGAGAAGAGTGTATAAAGTTGATTCTACATGTGGTGAAGTCCCACAAGTAGAAAAGAAGGCCCATTATAGGAAACAGCTAGAAATCAGTAGTCATTCTTAGCTAATACTAATGAATATCACAGAATAGTGAGAGAGCAAGTGTAAAAGACATCAAAATGTAAGTTTCTAGTCTAGAAAGGATGTTATACACTACAGAGATCCTTGAAATAGAGTTACTTCACAAGAAACAAGTGTTTCAACCCACTGGAATTCACTGAAAAGTAGTATTTAAGTGTAAAACAGTTGAAAGACAAGTTTATGTAGCTTCGCAAGTTCAGAGAAGAGTGTATAAAGTTGCTTCTACATGTGGTGAATTCCCACAAGTAGAAAAGAAGGCTCATTATAGGACACTGCAAGAAAGCAGTAGTAATTCAGAGCAAATCCTAATGAATATCACAGACTTATGAGAGAACAAGTGGAAAGCACATCAAAATGTAAGTTTCTAGTGTAGAAAGGATGTTGTACACTGTAGAAATCCTTGAAATAGAGTTAGTTCACATGAATCCAGTGTTTGAAACCACCAGAGTTCACTGAAAAGTAGTATTCAACTGTAAAACAGTTGAAAGACAAGTTTATGTAGCTTCGCAAGTTCAGAGAAGAGTGTATAAAGTTGCTTCTACATGTGGTGAAGTCCCACAAGTAGAGGAGAAGGCCCATTATAGGAAACAGCTAGAAATCAGTAATAATTCTGAGCAAATACTAATGAATATCACAGACTTATGAGAGAACAAGTGTAAAAGACATCAAAATGTACGTTTCTAGTCTAGAAAGTAGAAAAGAAGGCTCATTGTAGGACACTGCAAGAAAGCAGTAGTAATTCAGAGCAAATACTAATGAATATCACAGACTTATGAGAGAACAAGTGGAAAGCACATCAAAATGTAAGTTTCTAGTGTAGAAAGGATGTTGTACACTGTAGAAATCCTTGAAATAGAGTTAGTTCACATGAATCCAGTGTTTGAAACCACCAGAATTCACTGATAAGTAGTATTCAAGTGTAAAACAGTTGAAAGACAAGTGTATATAGCTTCGCAAGTTCAGAGAAGAGTGTATAAAGTTGTTTCTACATGAGGTGAAATCTCACAAGTAGAGCAGAAGGCCCATTATAGGACACTACAAGAAATCAGTAGTCATTCAGAGCAAATACTAATGAATATCACAGAATAGTGAGAGAACAAGTGTAAAAGACATCAAAATGTAAGTCTCTAGTCTGAAAAGGATGTTGTACACTGCAGAAATCCTTGAAATAGAGTTAGTTCACATGAAACCAGTGTTTGAAACCACCAGAGTTCACTGAAAAGTAGTATTCAACTGTAAAACAGTTGAAAGACAAGTTTATGTAGCTTCGCAAGTTCAGAGAAGAGTGTATAAAGTTGCTTCTACATGTGGTGAAGTCCCACAAGTAGAGGAGAAGGCCCATTATAGGAAACAGCTAGAAATCAGTAGTCATTCAGAGCAAGTACTAATGAATATCAAAGAATAGTGAGAGAACAAGTGTAAAAGACATCAAAATGTAAGTCTCTAGTCTAGACAGGATGTTGTACACTGCAGAAATCCTTGAAATAGAGTTAGTTCACATGAAACCAGTGTTTTATACCACCAAAATACACTGAAAAGTAGTATTCAAATGTAAAACAGTTGAAAGACAAGTGTATATAGCTTCTCAAGTTCTGAGAATAGTGTATAAAGTTGTTTGTACATGTGGTGAAGTCCCACAAGTAGAGGAGAAGGCCCATTATAGGAAACAGCTAGAAATCAGTAGTAATTCTGAGGAAATACTAATGAATATCACAGACTTATGAGAGAACAAGTGGAAAAGACATCAAAATGTAAGTTTCTAGTCTAGAAAGGATGTTGTACACTGCAGAAATCCTTGAAATAGAGTTAGTTCACATGAAACCAGTGATTGAAACCACCAGAGTTCACTGAAAAGTAGTATTCAACTGTAAAACAGTTGAAAGACAAGTTTATGTAGCTTCGCAAGTTCAGAGAAGAGTGTATAAAGTTGCTTCTACATGTGGTGAAGTCCCACAAGTAGAGGAGAAGGCCCATTATAGGAAACAGCTAGAAATCAGTAGTCATTCAGAGCTAATACTAATGAATATCACAGAATAGTGAGAGAACAAGTGTAAAAGACATCAAAATGTAAGTCTCTAGTCTGGAAAGGATGTTGTACACTGCAGAAATCCTTGAAATAGAGTTATTTCACATGAAACCAGTGTTTGAAACCACCAGAGTTCACTGAAAAGTAGTATTCAACTGCAAAACAGTTGAAAGACAAGTTTATATAGCTTCGCAAGTTCAGAGAAGAGTGTATAAAGTTGATTCTACATGTGGTGAAGTCCCACAAGTAGAAAAGAAGGCCCATTATAGGAAACAGCTAGAAATCAGTAGTCATTCTTAGCTAATACTAATGAATATCACAGAATAGTGAGAGAGCAAGTGTAAAAGACATCAAAATGTAAGTTTCTAGTCTAGAAAGGATGTTATACACTACAGAGATCCTTGAAATAGAGTTACTTCACAAGAAACAAGTGTTTCAACCCACTGGAATTCACTGAAAAGTAGTATTTAAGTGTAAAACAGTTGAAAGACAAGTTTATGTAGCTTCGCAAGTTCAGAGAAGAGTGTATAAAGTTGCTTCTACATGTGGTGAATTCCCACAAGTAGAAAAGAAGGCTCATTATAGGACACTGCAAGAAAGCAGTAGTAATTCAGAGCAAATCCTAATGAATATCACAGACTTATGAGAGAACAAGTGGAAAGCACATCAAAATGTAAGTTTCTAGTGTAGAAAGGATGTTGTACACTGTAGAAATCCTTGAAATAGAGTTAGTTCACATGAATCCAGTGTTTGAAACCACCAGAGTTCACTGAAAAGTAGTATTCAACTGTAAAACAGTTGAAAGACAAGTTTATGTAGCTTCGCAAGTTCAGAGAAGAGTGTATAAAGTTGCTTCTACATGTGGTGAAGTCCCACAAGTAGAGGAGAAGGCCCATTATAGGAAACAGCTAGAAATCAGTAATAATTCTGAGCAAATACTAATGAATATCACAGACTTATGAGAGAACAAGTGTAAAAGACATCAAAATGTACGTTTCTAGTCTAGAAAGTAGAAAAGAAGGCTCATTGTAGGACACTGCAAGAAAGCAGTAGTAATTCAGAGCAAATACTAATGAATATCACAGACTTATGAGAGAACAAGTGGAAAGCACATCAAAATGTAAGTTTCTAGTGTAGAAAGGATGTTGTACACTGTAGAAATCCTTGAAATAGAGTTAGTTCACATGAATCCAGTGTTTGAAACCACCAGAATTCACTGATAAGTAGTATTCAAGTGTAAAACAGTTGAAAGACAAGTGTATATAGCTTCGCAAGTTCAGAGAAGAGTGTATAAAGTTGTTTCTACATGAGGTGAAGTCTCACAAGTAGAGCAGAAGGCCCATTATAGGACACTACAAGAAATCAGTAGTCATTCAGAGCAAATACTAATGAATATCACAGAATAGTGAGAGAACAAGTGTAAAAGACATCAAAATGTAAGTCTCTAGTCTAGACAGGATGTTGTACACTGCAGAAATCCTTGAAATAGAGTTAGTTCACATGAAACCAGTGTTTGAAACCACCAGAGTTCACTGAAAAGTAGTATTCAACTGTAAAACAGTTGAAAGACAAGTTTATGTAGCTTCGCAAGTTCAGAGAAGTGTGTATAAAGTTGCTTCTACATGTGGTGAAGTCCCACAAGTAGAGGAGAAGGCCCATTATAGGAAACAACTAGAAATCAGTAGTAATTCTGAGCAAATACTAATGAATATCACAGAATAGTGAGAGATCAAGTGTAAAAGACATCAAAATGTAAGTCTCTAGTCTAGAAAGGATGTTGTATACTGTAGAAATCCTTGAAATAGAGTTAGTTCACATGAAACCAGTGTTTGAAACCACCAGAATTCACTGATAAGAAGTATTCAACTGTAAAACAGTTGAAAGACAAGTTTATGTAGCTTCGCAAGTTCAGAGAAGAGTGTATAAAGTTGCTTCTACATGTGGTGAAGTCCCACAAGTAGAGGAGAAGGCCCATTATAGGAAACAGCTAGAAATCAGTAGTAATTCTGAGGAAATACTAATGAATATCACAGAATAGTGAGAGATCAAGTGTAAAAGACATCAAAATGTAAGTCTCTAGTCTAGAAAGGATGTTGTATACTGTAGAAATCCTTGAAATAGAGTTAGTTCACATGAAACCTGTGTTTGAAACCACCAGAGTTCACTGAAAAGTAGTATTAAACTGTAAAACAGTTGAAAGACAAGTGTATATAGCTTCGCAAGTTCAGAGAAGAGTGTATAAAGTTTCTTCTACATGTGGTGAAGTTCCACAAGTAGGGGAGAAGGCCCATTATAGGAAACAGATAGAAATCAGTAGTCATTCAGAGCAAATACTAATGAATATCACAGAATAGTGAGAGAACAAGTGTAAAAGACATCAAAATGTAAGTCTCTAGTCTAGACAGGATGTTGTACACTGCAGAAATCCTTGAAATAGAGTTACTTCACAAGAAACAAGTGTTTCAACCCACTGGAATTCACTGAAAAGTAGTATTTCAGTGTAAAACAGTTGAAAGACAAGTTTATGTAGCTTCGCAAGTTCAGAGAAGAGTGTATAAAGTTGTTTGTACATGTGGTGAAGTCCCACAAGTAGAGGAGAAGGCCCATTATAGGAAACAGCTAGAAATCAGTAATAATTCTGAGCAAATACTAATGAATATCACAGACTTATGAGAGAACAAGTGTAAAAGACATCAAAATGTACGTTTCTAGTCTAGAAAGTAGAAAAGAAGGCTCATTGTAGGACACTGCAAGAAAGCAGTAGTAATTCAGAGCAAATACTAATGAATATCACAGACTTATGAGAGAACAAGTGGAAAGCACATCAAAATGTAAGTTTCTAGTGTAGAAAGGATGTTGTACACTGTAGAAATCCTTGAAATAGAGTTAGTTCACATGAATCCAGTGTTTGAAACCACCAGAATTCACTGATAAGTAGTATTCAACTGTAAAACAGTTGAAAGACAAGTGTATATAGCTTCGCAAGTTCAGAGAAGAGTGTATAAAGTTGTTTCTACATGAGGTGAAGTCTCACAAGTAGAGCGGAAGGCCCATTATAGGACACTACAAGAAATCAGTAGTCATTCAGAGCAAATACTAATGAATATCCCAGAATAGTGAGAGAACAAGTGTAAAAGACATCAAAATGTAAGTCTCTAGTCTAGACAGGATGTTGTACACTGCAGAAATCCTTGAAATAGAGTTAGTTCACATGAAACCAGTGTTTGAAACCACCAGAGTTCACTGAAAAGTAGTATTCAACTGTAAAACAGTTGAAAGACAAGTTTATGTAGCTTCGCAAGTTCAGAGAAGAGTGTATAAAGTTGCTTCTACATGTGGTGAAGTCCCACAAGTAGAGGAGAAGGCCCATTATAGGAAACAGCTAGAAATCAGTAGTCATTCAGAGCAAGTACTAATGAATATCAAAGAATAGTGAGAGAACAAGTGTAAAAGACATCAAAATGTAAGTCTCTAGTCTAGACAGGATGTTGTACACTGCAGAAATCCTTGAAATAGAGTTAGTTCACATGAAACCAGTGTTTTATACCACCAAAATACACTGAAAAGTAGTATTCAAATGTAAAACAGTTGAAAGACAAGTGTATATAGCTTCTCAAGTTCTGAGAATAGTGTATAAAGTTGTTTGTACATGTGGTGAAGTCCCACAAGTAGAGGAGAAGGCCCATTATAGGAAACAGCTAGAAATCAGTAGTAATTCTGAGGAAATACTAATGAATATCACAGACTTATGAGAGAACAAGTGGAAAAGACATCAAAATGTAAGTTTCTAGTCTAGAAAGGATGTTGTACACTGCAGAAATCCTTGAAATAGAGTTACTTCACAAGAAACAAGTGTTTCAACCCACTGGAATTCACTGAAAAGTAGTATTTCAGTGTAAAACAGTTGAAAGACAAGTTTATGTAGCTTCGCAAGTTCAGAGAAGAGTGTATAAAGTTGTTTGTACATGTGGTGAAGTCCCACAAGTAGAGGAGAAGGCCCATTATAGGAAACAGCTAGAAATCAGTAGTAATTCTGAGGAAATACTAATGAATATCACAGACTTATGAGAGAACAAGTGGAAAAGACATCAAAATGTAAGTTTCTAGTCTAGAAAGGATGTTGTACACTGCAGAAATCCTTGAAATAGAGTTAGTTCACATGAAACCAGTGATTGAAACCACCAGAGTTCACTGAAAAGTAGTATTCAACTGTAAAACAGTTGAAAGACAAGTTTATGTAGCTTCGCAAGTTCAGAGAAGAGTGTATAAAGTTGCTTCTACATGTGTTGAAGTCCCACAAGTAGAGGAGAAGGCCCATTATAGGAAACAGCTAGAAATCAGTAGTCATTCAGAGCTAATACTAATGAATATCACAGAATAGTGAGAGAACAAGTGTAAAAGACATCAAAATGTAAGTCTCTAGTCTGGAAAGGATGTTGTACACTGCAGAAATCCTTGAAATAGAGTTATTTCACATGAAACCAGTGTTTGAAACCACCAGAGTTCACTGAAAAGTAGTATTCAACTGCAAAACAGTTGAAAGACAAGTTTATATAGCTTCGCAAGTTCAGAGAAGAGTGTATAAAGTTGATTCTACATGTGGTGAAGTCCCACAAGTAGAAAAGAAGGCCCATTATAGGAAACAGCTAGAAATCAGTAGTCATTCTTAGCTAATACTAATGAATATCACAGAATAGTGAGAGAGCAAGTGTAAAAGACATCAAAATGTAAGTTTCTAGTCTAGAAAGGATGTTATACACTACAGAGATCCTTGAAATAGAGTTACTTCACAAGAAACAAGTGTTTCAACCCACTGGAATTCACTGAAAAGTAGTATTTAAGTGTAAAACAGTTGAAAGACAAGTTTATGTAGCTTCGCAAGTTCAGAGAAGAGTGTATAAAGTTGCTTCTACATGTGGTGAATTCCCACAAGTAGAAAAGAAGGCTCATTATAGGACACTGCAAGAAAGCAGTAGTAATTCAGAGCAAATCCTAATGAATATCACAGACTTATGAGAGAACAAGTGGAAAGCACATCAAAATGTAAGTTTCTAGTGTAGAAAGGATGTTGTACACTGTAGAAATCCTTGAAATAGAGTTAGTTCACATGAATCCAGTGTTTGAAACCACCAGAGTTCACTGAAAAGTAGTATTCAACTGTAAAACAGTTGAAAGACAAGTTTATGTAGCTTCGCAAGTTCAGAGAAGAGTGTATAAAGTTGCTTCTACATGTGGTGAAGTCCCACAAGTAGAGGAGAAGGCCCATTATAGGAAACAGCTAGAAATCAGTAATAATTCTGAGCAAATACTAATGAATATCACAGACTTATGAGAGAACAAGTGTAAAAGACATCAAAATGTACGTTTCTAGTCTAGAAAGTAGAAAAGAAGGCTCATTGTAGGACACTGCAAGAAAGCAGTAGTAATTCAGAGCAAATACTAATGAATATCACAGACTTATGAGAGAACAAGTGGAAAGCACATCAAAATGTAAGTTTCTAGTGTAGAAAGGATGTTGTACACTGTAGAAATCCTTGAAATAGAGTTAGTTCACATGAATCCAGTGTTTGAAACCACCAGAATTCACTGATAAGTAGTATTCAAGTGTAAAACAGTTGAAAGACAAGTGTATATAGCTTCGCAAGTTCAGAGAAGAGTGTATAAAGTTGTTTCTACATGAGGTGAAGTCTCACAAGTAGAGCAGAAGGCCCATTATAGGACACTACAAGAAATCAGTAGTCATTCAGAGCAAATACTAATGAATATCACAGAATAGTGAGAGAACAAGTGTAAAAGACATCAAAATGTAAGTCTCTAGTCTGAAAAGGATGTTGTACACTGCAGAAATCCTTGAAATAGAGTTAGTTCACATGAAACCAGTGTTTGAAACCACCAGAGTTCACTGAAAAGTAGTATTCAACTGTAAAACAGTTGAAAGACAAGTTTATGTAGCTTCGCAAGTTCAGAGAAGAGTGTATAAAGTTGCTTCTACATGTGGTGAAGTCCCACAAGTAGAGGAGAAGGCCCATTATAGGAAACAGCTAGAAATCAGTAGTCATTCAGAGCAAGTACTAATGAATATCAAAGAATAGTGAGAGAACAAGTGTAAAAGACATCAAAATGTAAGTCTCTAGTCTAGACAGGATGTTTTACACTGCAGAAATCTTTGAAATAGAGTTAGTTCACATGAAACCAGTGTTTGAAACCACCAGAGTTCACTGAAAAGTAGTATTAAACTGTAAAACAGTTGAAAGACAAGTATATATAGCTTCGGAAGTTCAGAGAAGAGTGTATAAAGTTGTTTGTACATGTGGTGAAGTCCCACAAGTAGCGGAGAAGGCCCATTATAGGAAACAGCTAGAAATCAGTAATAATTCTGAGCAAATACTAATGAATATCACAGACTTATGAGAGAACAAGTGTAAAAGACATCAAAATGTACGTTTCTAGTCTAGAAAGTAGAAAAGAAGGCTCATTGTAGGACACTGCAAGAAAGCAGTAGTAATTCAGAGCAAATACTAATGAATATCACAGACTTATGAGAGAACAAGTGGAAAGCACATCAAAATGTAAGTTTCTAGTGTAGAAAGGATGTTGTACACTGTAGAAATCCTTGAAATAGAGTTAGTTCACATGAATCCAGTGTTTGAAACCACCAGAATTCACTGATAAGTAGTATTCAACTGTAAAACAGTTGAAAGACAAGTGTATATAGCTTCGCAAGTTCAGAGAAGAGTGTATAAAGTTGTTTCTACATGAGGTGAAGTCTCACAAGTAGAGCGGAAGGCCCATTATAGGACACTACAAGAAATCAGTAGTCATTCAGAGCAAATACTAATGAATATCCCAGAATAGTGAGAGAACAAGTGTAAAAGACATCAAAATGTAAGTCTCTAGTCTAGGCAGGATGTTGTACACTGCAGAAATCCTTGAAATAGAGTTAGTTCACATGAAACCAGTGTTTGAAACCACCAGAGTTCACTGAAAAGTAGTATTCAACTGTAAAACAGTTGAAAGACAAGTTTATGTAGCTTCGCAAGTTCAGAGAAGTGTGTATAAAGTTGCTTCTACATGTGGTGAAGTCCCACAAGTAGAGGAGAAGGCCCATTATAGGAAACAACTAGAAATCAGTAGTAATTCTGAGCAAATACTAATGAATATCACAGAATAGTGAGAGATCAAGTGTAAAAGACATCAAAATGTAAGTCTCTAGTCTAGAAAGGATGTTGTATACTGTAGAAATCCTTGAAATAGAGTTAGTTCACATGAAACCAGTGTTTGAAACCACCAGAATTCACTGATAAGAAGTATTCAACTGTAAAACAGTTGAAAGACAAGTTTATGTAGCTTCGCAAGTTCAGAGAAGAGTGTATAAAGTTGCTTCTACATGTGGTGAAGTCCCACAAGTAGAGGAGAAGGCCCATTATAGGAAACAGCTAGAAATCAGTAGTAATTCTGAGGAAATACTAATGAATATCACAGAATAGTGAGAGATCAAGTGTAAAAGACATCAAAATGTAAGTCTCTAGTCTAGAAAGGATGTTGTATACTGTAGAAATCCTTGAAATAGAGTTAGTTCACATGAAACCTGTGTTTGAAACCACCAGAGTTCACTGAAAAGTAGTATTAAACTGTAAAACAGTTGAAAGACAAGTGTATATAGCTTCGCAAGTTCAGAGAAGAGTGTATCAAGTTTCTTCTACATGTGGTGAAGTTCCACAAGTAGGGGAGAAGGCCCATTATAGGAAACAGATAGAAATCAGTAGTCATTCAGAGCAAATACTAATGAATATCACAGAATAGTGAGAGAACAAGTGTAAAAGACATCAAAATGTAAGTCTCTAGTCTAGACAGGATGTTGTACACTGCAGAAATCCTTGAAATAGAGTTACTTCACAAGAAACAAGTGTTTCAACCCACTGGAATTCACTGAAAAGTAGTATTTCAGTGTAAAACAGTTGAAAGACAAGTTTATGTAGCTTCGCAAGTTCAGAGAAGAGTGTATAAAGTTGTCTGTACATGTGGTGAAGTCCCACAAGTAGAGGAGAAGGCCCATTATAGGAAACAGCTAGAAATCAGTAGTAATTCTGAGGAAATACTAATGAATATCACAGACTTATGAGAGAACAAGTGGAAAAGACATCAAAATGTAAGTTTCTAGTCTAGAAAGGATGTTGTACACTGCAGAAATCCTTGAAATAGAGTTAGTTCACATGAAACCAGTGATTGAAACTACCAGAGTTCACTGAAAAGTAGTATTCAACTGTAAAACAGTTGAAAGACAAGTTTATGTAGCTTCGCAAGTTCAGAGAAGAGTGTATAAAGTTGCTTCTACATGTGGTGAAGTCCCACAAGTAGAGGAGAAGGCCCATTATAGGAAACAGCTAGAAATCAGTAGTCATTCAGAGCTAATACTAATGAATATCACAGAATAGTGAGAGAACAAGTGTAAAAGACATCAAAATGTAAGTCTCTAGTCTAGACAGAATGTTGTACACTGCAGAAATCCTTAAAATAGAGTTAGTTCACATGAAACCAGTGTTTTATACCATCAGAATACACTAAAAGGAGTATTCAACTGTAAAACAGTTGAAAGACAAGTGTATATAGCTTCTCAAGTTCTGAGAAGAGTGTATAAAGTTGTCTCTACATGTGGTGAAGTCCCACAAGTAGAGGAGAAGGCCCATTATAGGAAACAGCTAGAAATCTGTAGTCATTCAGAGCAAATACTAATGAATATCACAGAATAGTGAGAGAACAAGTGTAAAAGACATCAAAATGTAAGTCTCTAGTCTGGAAAGGATGTTGTACACTGCAGAAATCCTTGAAATAGAGTTATTTCACATGAAACCAGTGTTTGAAACCACCAGAGTTCACTGAAAAGTAGTATTCAACTGTAAAACAGTTGAAAGACAAGTTTATATAGCTTCGCAAGTTCAGAGAAGAGTGTATAAAGTTGATTCTACATGTGGTGAAGTCCCACAAGTAGAAAAGAAGGCCCATTATAGGAAACAGCTAGAAATCAGTAATAATTCTGAGCAAATACTAATGAATATCACAGACTTATGAGAGAACAAGTGTAAAAGACATCAAAATGTACGTTTCTAGTCTAGAAAGTAGAAAAGAAGGCTCATTGTAGGACACTGCAAGAAAGCAGTAGTAATTCAGAGCAAATACTAATGAATATCACAGACTTATGAGAGAACAAGTGGAAAGCACATCAAAATGTAAGTTTCTAGTGTAGAAAGGATGTTGTACACTGTAGAAATCCTTGAAATAGAGTTAGTTCACATGAATCCAGTGTTTGAAACCACCAGAATTCACTGATAAGTAGTATTCAAGTGTAAAACAGTTGAAAGACAAGTGTATATAGCTTCGCAAGTTCAGAGAAGAGTGTATAAAGTTGTTTCTACATGAGGTGAAGTCTCACAAGTAGAGCAGAAGGCCCATTATAGGACACTACAAGAAATCAGTAGTCATTCAGAGCAAATACTAATGAATATCACAGAATAGTGAGAGAACAAGTGTAAAAGACATCAAAATGTAAGTCTCTAGTCTGAAAAGGATGTTGTACACTGCAGAAATCCTTGAAATAGAGTTAGTTCACATGAAACCAGTGTTTGAAACCACCAGAGTTCACTGAAAAGTAGTATTCAACTGTAAAACAGTTGAAAGACAAGTTTATGTAGCTTCGCAAGTTCAGAGAAGAGTGTATAAAGTTGCTTCTACATGTGGTGAAGTCCCACAAGTAGAAAAGAAGGCCCATTATAGGAAACAGCTAGAAATCAGTAGTAATTCTGAGCAAATACTAATGAATATCACAGACTTATGAGAGAACAAGTGTAAAAGAAATCAAAATGTAAGTTTCTAGTCTAGAAAGGATGTTATACACTACAGAAATCCTTGAAATAGAGTTACTTCACAAGAAACAAGTGTTTCAACCCACTGGAATTCACTGAAAAGTAGTATTTCAGTGTAAAACAGTTGAAAGACAAGTTTATGTAGCTTCGCAAGTTCAGAGAAGAGTGTATAAAGTTGCTTCTACATGTGGTGAAGTCCCACAAGTAGAAAAGAAGGCTCATTATAGGACACTGCAAGAAAGCAGTAGTAATTCAGAGCAAATACTAATGAATATCACAGACTTATGAGAGAACAAGTGGAAAGCACATCAAAATGTAAGTTTCTAGTGTAGAAAGGATGTTGTACACTGTAGAAACCCTTGAAATAGAGTTAGTTCACATGAATCCAGTGTTTGAAACCACCAGAATTCACTGATAAGTAGTATTCAACTGTAAAACAGTTGAAAGACAAGTGAATATAGCTTTGCAAGTTCAGAGAAGAGTGTATAAAGTTGTTTCTACATGAGGTGAAGTCTCACAAGTAGAGCAGAAGGCCCATTATAGGACACTACAGCAAATCAGTAGTCATACAGAGCAAATACTAATGAATATCACAGAATAGTGAGAGAACAAGTGTAAAAGACATCAAAATGTAAGTCTCTAGTCTAGAAAGGATGTTGTACACTGCAGAAATCTTTGAAATAGAGTTAGTTCACATGAAACCTGTGTTTGAAACCACCAGAGTTCACTGAAAAGTAGTATTAAACTGTAAAACAGTTGAAAGACAAGTGTATATAGCTTCTCAAGTTCTGAGAAGAGTGTATAAAGTTTCTTCTACATGTGGTGAAGTTCCACAAGTAGGGGAGAAGGCCCATTATAGGAAACAGATAGAAATCAGTAGTCATTCAGAGCAAATACTAATGAATATCACAGAATAGTGAGAGAACAAGTGTAAAAGACATCAAAATGTAAGTCTCTAGTCTAGACAGGATGTTGTACACTGCAGAAATCCTTGAAATAGAGTTAGTTCACATGAAACCAGTGTTTTATACCACCAAAATACACTGAAAAGTAGTATTCAAATGTAAAACAGTTGAAAGACAAGTGTATATAGCTTCTCAAGTTCTGAGAATAGTGTATAAAGTTGTTTGTACATGTGGTGAAGTCCCACAAGTAGAGGAGAAGGCCCATTATAGGAAACAGCTAGAAATCAGTAGTAATTCTGAGGAAATACTAATGAATATCACAGACTTATGAGAGAACAAGTGGAAAAGACATCAAAATGTAATTTTCTAGTCTAGAAAGGATGTTGTACACTGCAGAAATCTTTGAAATAGAGTTAGTTCACATGAAACCAGTGTTTGAAACCACCAGAGTTCACTGAAAAGTAGTATTCAACTGTAAAACAGTTGAAAGACAAGTTTATGTAGCTTCGCAAGTTCAGAGAAGAGTGTATAAAGTTGCTTCTACATGTGGTGAAGTCCCACAAGTAGAAAAGAAGGCCCATTATAGGAAACAGCTAGAAATCAGTAGTAATTCTGAGCAAATACTAATGAATATCACAGACTTATGAGAGAACAAGTGTAAAAGAAATCAAAATGTAAGTTTCTAGTCTAGAAAGGATGTTATACACTACAGAAATCCTTGAAATAGAGTTACTTCACAAGAAACAAGTGTTTCAACCCACTGGAATTCACTGAAAAGTAGTATTTCAGTGTAAAACAGTTGAAAGACAAGTTTATGTAGCTTCGCAAGTTCAGAGAAGAGTGTATAAAGTTGCTTCTACATGTGGTGAAGTCCCACAAGTAGAAAAGAAGGCTCATTATAGGACACTGCAAGAAAGCAGTAGTAATTCAGAGCAAATACTCATGAATATCACAGAATTATGAGAGAACAAGTGGAAAGCACATCAAAATGTAAGTTTCTAGTGTAGAAAGGATGTTGTACACTGTAGAAACCCTTGAAATAGAGTTAGTTCACATGAATCCAGTGTTTGAAACCACCAGAATTCACTGATAAGTAGTATTCAACTGTAAAACAGTTGAAAGACAAGTGTATATAGCTTTGCAAGTTCAGAGAAGAGTGTATAAAGTTGTTTCTACATGAGGTGAAGTCTCACAAGTAGAGCAGAAGGCCCATTATAGGACACTACAGCAAATCAGTAGTCATACAGAGCAAATACTAATGAATATCACAGAATAGTGAGAGAACAAGTGTAAAAGACATCAAAATGTAAGTCTCTAGTCTAGAAAGGATGTTGTACACTGGAGAAATCTTTGAAATAGAGTTAGTTCACATGAAACCTGTGTTTGAAACCACCAGAGTTCACTGAAAAGTAGTATTAAACTGTAAAACAGTTGAAAGACAAGTGTATATAGCTTCGCAAGTTCAGAGAAGAGTGTATAAAGTTTCTTCTACATGTGGTGAAGTTCCACAAGTAGGGGAGAAGGCCCATTATAGGAAACAGATAGAAATCAGTAGTCATTCAGAGCAAATACTAATGAATATCACAGAATAGTGAGAGAACAAGTGTAAAAGACATCAAAATGTAAGTCTCTAGTCTAGACAGGATGTTGTACACTGCAGAAATCCTTGAAATAGAGTTAGTTCACATGAAACCAGTGTTTTATACCACCAAAATACACTGAAAAGTAGTATTCAAATGTAAAACAGTTGAAAGACAAGTGTATATAGCTTCTCAAGTTCTGAGAATAGTGTATAAAGTTGTTTGTACATGTGGTGAAGTCCCACAAGTAGAGGAGAAGGCCCATTATAGGAAACAGCTAGAAATCAGTAGTAATTCTGAGGAAATACTAATGAATATCACAGACTTATGAGAGAACAAGTGGAAAAGACATCAAAATGTAAGTTTCTAGTCTAGAAAGGATGTTGTACACTGCAGAAATCCTTGAAATAGAGTTACTTCACAAGAAACAAGTGTTTCAACCCACTGGAATTCACTGAAAAGTAGTATTTCAGTGTAAAACAGTTGAAAGACAAGTTTATGTAGCTTCGCAAGTTCAGAGAAGAGTGTATAAAGTTGCTTCTACATGTGGTGAAGTCCCACAAGTAGAGGAGAAGGCCCATTATAGGAAACAGCTAGAAATCAGTAGTAATTCTGAGGAAATACTAATGAATATCACAGAATAGTGAGAGATCAAGTGTAAAAGACATCAAAATGTAAGTCTCTAGTCTAGAAAGGATGTTGTATACTGTAGAAATCCTTGAAATAGAGTTAGTTCACATGAAACCTGTGTTTGAAACCACCAGAGTTCACTGAAAAGTAGTATTAAACTGTAAAACAGTTGAAAGACAAGTGTATATAGCTTCGCAAGTTCAGAGAAGAGTGTATCAAGTTTCTTCTACATGTGGTGAAGTTCCACAAGTAGGGGAGAAGGCCCATTATAGGAAACAGATAGAAATCAGTAGTCATTCAGAGCAAATACTAATGAATATCACAGAATAGTGAGAGAACAAGTGTAAAAGACATCAAAATGTAAGTCTCTAGTCTGGAAAGGATGTTGTACACTGCAGAAATCCTTGAAATAGAGTTATTTCACATGAAACCAGTGTTTGAAACCACCAGAGTTCACTGAAAAGTAGTATTCAACTGTAAAACAGTTGAAAGACAAGTTTATATAGCTTCGCAAGTTCAGAGAAGAGTGTATAAAGTTGATTCTACATGTGGTGAAGTCCCACAAGTAGAAAAGAAGGCCCATTATAGGAAACAGCTAGAAATCAGTAATAATTCTGAGCAAATACTAATGAATATCACAGACTTATGAGAGAACAAGTGTAAAAGACATCAAAATGTACGTTTCTAGTCTAGAAAGTAGAAAAGAAGGCTCATTGTAGGACACTGCAAGAAAGCAGTAGTAATTCAGAGCAAATACTAATGAATATCACAGACTTATGAGAGAACAAGTGGAAAGCACATCAAAATGTAAGTTTCTAGTGTAGAAAGGATGTTGTACACTGTAGAAATCCTTGAAATAGAGTTAGTTCACATGAATCCAGTGTTTGAAACCACCAGAATTCACTGATAAGTAGTATTCAAGTGTAAAACAGTTGAAAGACAAGTGTATATAGCTTCGCAAGTTCAGAGAAGAGTGTATAAAGTTGTTTCTACATGAGGTGAAGTCTCACAAGTAGAGCAGAAGGCCCATTATAGGACACTACAAGAAATCAGTAGTCATTCAGAGCAAATACTAATGAATATCACAGAATAGTGAGAGAACAAGTGTAAAAGACATCAAAATGTAAGTCTCTAGTCTGAAAAGGATGTTGTACACTGCAGAAATCCTTGAAATAGAGTTAGTTCACATGAAACCAGTGTTTGAAACCACCAGAGTTCACTGAAAAGTAGTATTCAACTGTAAAACAGTTGAAAGACAAGTTTATGTAGCTTCGCAAGTTCAGAGAAGAGTGTATAAAGTTGCTTCTACATGTGGTGAAGTCCCACAAGTAGAAAAGAAGGCCCATTATAGGAAACAGCTAGAAATCAGTAGTAATTCTGAGCAAATACTAATGAATATCACAGACTTATGAGAGAACAAGTGTAAAAGAAATCAAAATGTAAGTTTCTAGTCTAGAAAGGATGTTATACACTACAGAAATCCTTGAAATAGAGTTACTTCACAAGAAACAAGTGTTTCAACCCACTGGAATTCACTGAAAAGTAGTATTTCAGTGTAAAACAGTTGAAAGACAAGTTTATGTAGCTTCGCAAGTTCAGAGAAGAGTGTATAAAGTTGCTTCTACATGTGGTGAAGTCCCACAAGTAGAAAAGAAGGCTCATTATAGGACACTGCAAGAAAGCAGTAGTAATTCAGAGCAAATACTAATGAATATCACAGACTTATGAGAGAACAAGTGGAAAGCACATCAAAATGTAAGTTTCTAGTGTAGAAAGGATGTTGTACACTGTAGAAACCCTTGAAATAGAGTTAGTTCACATGAATCCAGTGTTTGAAACCACCAGAATTCACTGATAAGTAGTATTCAACTGTAAAACAGTTGAAAGACAAGTGAATATAGCTTTGCAAGTTCAGAGAAGAGTGTATAAAGTTGTTTCTACATGAGGTGAAGTCTCACAAGTAGAGCAGAAGGCCCATTATAGGACACTACAGCAAATCAGTAGTCATACAGAGCAAATACTAATGAATATCACAGAATAGTGAGAGAACAAGTGTAAAAGACATCAAAATGTAAGTCTCTAGTCTAGAAAGGATGTTGTACACTGCAGAAATCTTTGAAATAGAGTTAGTTCACATGAAACCTGTGTTTGAAACCACCAGAGTTCACTGAAAAGTAGTATTAAACTGTAAAACAGTTGAAAGACAAGTGTATATAGCTTCTCAAGTTCTGAGAAGAGTGTATAAAGTTTCTTCTACATGTGGTGAAGTTCCACAAGTAGGGGAGAAGGCCCATTATAGGAAACAGATAGAAATCAGTAGTCATTCAGAGCAAATACTAATGAATATCACAGAATAGTGAGAGAACAAGTGTAAAAGACATCAAAATGTAAGTCTCTAGTCTAGACAGGATGTTGTACACTGCAGAAATCCTTGAAATAGAGTTAGTTCACATGAAACCAGTGTTTTATACCACCAAAATACACTGAAAAGTAGTATTCAAATGTAAAACAGTTGAAAGACAAGTGTATATAGCTTCTCAAGTTCTGAGAATAGTGTATAAAGTTGTTTGTACATGTGGTGAAGTCCCACAAGTAGAGGAGAAGGCCCATTATAGGAAACAGCTAGAAATCAGTAGTAATTCTGAGGAAATACTAATGAATATCACAGAATAGTGAGAGAACAAGTGTAAAAGACATCAAAATGTAAGTCTCTAGTCTGGAAAGGATGTTGTACACTGCAGAAATCCTTGAAATAGAGTTATTTCACATGAAACCAGTGTTTGAAACCACCAGAGTTCACTGAAAAGTAGTATTCAACTGTAAAACAGTTGAAAGACAAGTTTATATAGCTTCGCAAGTTCAGAGAAGAGTGTATAAAGTTGATTCTACATGTGGTGAAGTCCCACAAGTAGAAAAGAAGGCCCATTATAGGAAACAGCTAGAAATCAGTAATAATTCTGAGCAAATACTAATGAATATCACAGACTTATGAGAGAACAAGTGTAAAAGACATCAAAATGTACGTTTCTAGTCTAGAAAGTAGAAAAGAAGGCTCATTGTAGGACACTGCAAGAAAGCAGTAGTAATTCAGAGCAAATACTAATGAATATCACAGACTTATGAGAGAACAAGTGGAAAGCACATCAAAATGTAAGTTTCTAGTGTAGAAAGGATGTTGTACACTGTAGAAATCCTTGAAATAGAGTTAGTTCACATGAATCCAGTGTTTGAAACCACCAGAATTCACTGATAAGTAGTATTCAAGTGTAAAACAGTTGAAAGACAAGTGTATATAGCTTCGCAAGTTCAGAGAAGAGTGTATAAAGTTGTTTCTACATGAGGTGAAGTCTCACAAGTAGAGCAGAAGGCCCATTATAGGACACTACAAGAAATCAGTAGTCATTCAGAGCAAATACTAATGAATATCACAGAATAGTGAGAGAACAAGTGTAAAAGACATCAAAATGTAAGTCTCTAGTCTGAAAAGGATGTTGTACACTGCAGAAATCCTTGAAATAGAGTTAGTTCACATGAAACCAGTGTTTGAAACCACCAGAGTTCACTGAAAAGTAGTATTCAACTGTAAAACAGTTGAAAGACAAGTTTATGTAGCTTCGCAAGTTCAGAGAAGAGTGTATAAAGTTGCTTCTACATGTGGTGAAGTCCCACAAGTAGAAAAGAAGGCCCATTATAGGAAACAGCTAGAAATCAGTAGTAATTCTGAGCAAATACTAATGAATATCACAGACTTATGAGAGAACAAGTGTAAAAGAAATCAAAATGTAAGTTTCTAGTCTAGAAAGGATGTTATACACTACAGAAATCCTTGAAATAGAGTTACTTCACAAGAAACAAGTGTTTCAACCCACTGGAATTCACTGAAAAGTAGTATTTCAGTGTAAAACAGTTGAAAGACAAGTTTATGTAGCTTCGCAAGTTCAGAGAAGAGTGTATAAAGTTGCTTCTACATGTGGTGAAGTCCCACAAGTAGAAAAGAAGGCTCATTATAGGACACTGCAAGAAAGCAGTAGTAATTCAGAGCAAATACTAATGAATATCACAGACTTATGAGAGAACAAGTGGAAAGCACATCAAAATGTAAGTTTCTAGTGTAGAAAGGATGTTGTACACTGTAGAAACCCTTGAAATAGAGTTAGTTCACATGAATCCAGTGTTTGAAACCACCAGAATTCACTGATAAGTAGTATTCAACTGTAAAACAGTTGAAAGACAAGTGAATATAGCTTTGCAAGTTCAGAGAAGAGTGTATAAAGTTGTTTCTACATGAGGTGAAGTCTCACAAGTAGAGCAGAAGGCCCATTATAGGACACTACAGCAAATCAGTAGTCATACAGAGCAAATACTAATGAATATCACAGAATAGTGAGAGAACAAGTGTAAAAGACATCAAAATGTAAGTCTCTAGTCTAGAAAGGATGTTGTACACTGCAGAAATCTTTGAAATAGAGTTAGTTCACATGAAACCTGTGTTTGAAACCACCAGAGTTCACTGAAAAGTAGTATTAAACTGTAAAACAGTTGAAAGACAAGTGTATATAGCTTCTCAAGTTCTGAGAAGAGTGTATAAAGTTTCTTCTACATGTGGTGAAGTTCCACAAGTAGGGGAGAAGGCCCATTATAGGAAACAGATAGAAATCAGTAGTCATTCAGAGCAAATACTAATGAATATCACAGAATAGTGAGAGAACAAGTGTAAAAGACATCAAAATGTAAGTCTCTAGTCTAGACAGGATGTTGTACACTGCAGAAATCCTTGAAATAGAGTTAGTTCACATGAAACCAGTGTTTTATACCACCAAAATACACTGAAAAGTAGTATTCAAATGTAAAACAGTTGAAAGACAAGTGTATATAGCTTCTCAAGTTCTGAGAATAGTGTATAAAGTTGTTTGTACATGTGGTGAAGTCCCACAAGTAGAGGAGAAGGCCCATTATAGGAAACAGCTAGAAATCAGTAGTAATTCTGAGGAAATACTAATGAATATCACAGACTTATGAGAGAACAAGTGGAAAAGACATCAAAATGTAATTTTCTAGTCTAGAAAGGATGTTGTACACTGCAGAAATCTTTGAAATAGAGTTAGTTCACATGAAACCAGTGTTTGAAACCACCAGAGTTCACTGAAAAGTAGTATTAAACTGTAAAACAGTTGAAAGACAAGTATATATAGCTTCGGAAGTTCAGAGAAGAGTGTATAAAGTTGTTTGTACATGTGGTGAAGTCCCACAAGTAGAGGAGAAGGCCCATTATAGGAAACAGCTAGAAATCAGTAATAATTCTGAGCAAATACTAATGAATATCACAGACTTATGAGAGAACAAGTGTAAAAGACATCAAAATGTACGTTTCTAGTCTAGAAAGTAGAAAAGAAGGCTCATTGTAGGACACTGCAAGAAAGCAGTAGTAATTCAGAGCAAATACTAATGAATATCACAGACTTATGAGAGAACAAGTGGAAAGCACATCAAAATGTAAGTTTCTAGTGTAGAAAGGATGTTGTACACTGTAGAAATCCTTGAAATAGAGTTAGTTCACATGAATCCAGTGTTTGAAACCACCAGAATTCACTGATAAGTAGTATTCAACTGTAAAACAGTTGAAAGACAAGTGTATATAGCTTCGCAAGTTCAGAGAAGAGTGTATAAAGTTGTTTCTACATGAGGTGAAGTCTCACAAGTAGAGCGGAAGGCCCATTATAGGACACTACAAGAAATCAGTAGTCATTCTGAGCAAATACTAATGAATATCACAGAATAGTGAGAGATCAAGTGTAAAAGACATCAAAATGTAAGTCTCTAGTCTGAAAAGGATGTTGTACACTGCAGAAATCCTTGAAATAGAGTTAGTTCACATGAAACCAGTGTTTGAAACCACCAGAGTTCACTGAAAAGTAGTATTCAACTGTAAAACAGTTGAAAGACAAGTTTATGTAGCTTCGCAAGTTCAGAGAAGAGTGTATAAAGTTGCTTCTACATGTGGTGAAGTCCCACAAGTAGAAAAGAAGGCCCATTATAGGAAACAGCTAGAAATCAGTAGTAATTCTGAGCAAATACTAATGAATATCACAGACTTATGAGAGAACAAGTGTAAAAGAAATCAAAATGTAAGTTTCTAGTCTAGAAAGGATGTTATACACTACAGAAATCCTTGAAATAGAGTTACTTCACAAGAAACAAGTGTTTCAACCCACTGGAATTCACTGAAAAGTAGTATTTCAGTGTAAAACAGTTGAAAGACAAGTTTATGTAGCTTCGCAAGTTCAGAGAAGAGTGTATAAAGTTGCTTCTACATGTGGTGAAGTCCCACAAGTAGAAAAGAAGGCTCATTATAGGACACTGCAAGAAAGCAGTAGTAATTCAGAGCAAATACTCATGAATATCACAGAATTATGAGAGAACAAGTGGAAAGCACATCAAAATGTAAGTTTCTAGTGTAGAAAGGATGTTGTACACTGTAGAAACCCTTGAAATAGAGTTAGTTCACATGAATCCAGTGTTTGAAACCACCAGAATTCACTGATAAGTAGTATTCAACTGTAAAACAGTTGAAAGACAAGTGTATATAGCTTTGCAAGTTCAGAGAAGAGTGTATAAAGTTGTTTCTACATGAGGTGAAGTCTCACAAGTAGAGCAGAAGGCCCATTATAGGACACTACAGCAAATCAGTAGTCATACAGAGCAAATACTAATGAATATCACAGAATAGTGAGAGAACAAGTGTAAAAGACATCAAAATGTAAGTCTCTAGTCTAGAAAGGATGTTGTACACTGGAGAAATCTTTGAAATAGAGTTAGTTCACATGAAACCTGTGTTTGAAACCACCAGAGTTCACTGAAAAGTAGTATTAAACTGTAAAACAGTTGAAAGACAAGTGTATATAGCTTCGCAAGTTCAGAGAAGAGTGTATAAAGTTTCTTCTACATGTGGTGAAGTTCCACAAGTAGGGGAGAAGGCCCATTATAGGAAACAGATAGAAATCAGTAGTCATTCAGAGCAAATACTAATGAATATCACAGAATAGTGAGAGAACAAGTGTAAAAGACATCAAAATGTAAGTCTCTAGTCTAGACAGGATGTTGTACACTGCAGAAATCCTTGAAATAGAGTTAGTTCACATGAAACCAGTGTTTTATACCACCAAAATACACTGAAAAGTAGTATTCAAATGTAAAACAGTTGAAAGACAAGTGTATATAGCTTCTCAAGTTCTGAGAATAGTGTATAAAGTTGTTTGTACATGTGGTGAAGTCCCACAAGTAGAGGAGAAGGCCCATTATAGGAAACAGCTAGAAATCAGTAGTAATTCTGAGGAAATACTAATGAATATCACAGACTTATGAGAGAACAAGTGGAAAAGACATCAAAATGTAAGTTTCTAGTCTAGAAAGGATGTTGTACACTGCAGAAATCTTTGAAATAGAGTTAGTTCACATGAAACCAGTGTTTGAAACCACCAGAGTTCACTGAAAAGTAGTATTAAACTGTAAAACAGTTGAAAGACAAGTATATATAGCTTCGGAAGTTCAGAGAAGAGTGTATAAAGTTGTTTGTACATGTGGTGAAGTCCCACAAGTAGAGGAGAAGGCCCATTATAGGAAACAGCTAGAAATCAGTAATAATTCTGAGCAAATACTAATGAATATCACAGACTTATGAGAGAACAAGTGTAAAAGACATCAAAATGTACGTTTCTAGTCTAGAAAGTAGAAAAGAAGGCTCATTGTAGGACACTGCAAGAAAGCAGTAGTAATTCAGAGCAAATACTAATGAATATCACAGACTTATGAGAGAACAAGTGGAAAGCACATCAAAATGTAAGTTTCTAGTGTAGAAAGGATGTTGTACACTGTAGAAATCCTTGAAATAGAGTTAGTTCACATGAATCCAGTGTTTGAAACCACCAGAATTCACTGATAAGTAGTATTCAACTGTAAAACAGTTGAAAGACAAGTGTATATAGCTTCGCAAGTTCAGAGAAGAGTGTATAAAGTTGTTTCTACATGAGGTGAAGTCTCACAAGTAGAGCGGAAGGCCCATTATAGGACACTACAAGAAATCAGTAGTAATTCTGAGCAAATACTAATGAATATCACAGAATAGTGAGAGATCAAGTGTAAAAGACATCAAAATGTAAGTCTCTAGTCTGAAAAGGATGTTGTACACTGCAGAAATCCTTCAAATAGAGTTAGTTCACATGAAACCAGTGTTTGAAACCACCAGAGTTCACTGAAAAGTAGTATTCAACTGTAAAACAGTTGAAAGACAAGTTTATGTAGCTTCGCAAGTTCAGAGAAGAGTGTATAAAGTTGCTTCTACATGTGGTGAAGTCCCACAAGTAGAAAAGAAGGCCCATTATAGGAAACAGCTAGAAATCAGTAGTAATTCTGAGCAAATACTAATGAATATCACAGACTTATGAGAGAACAAGTGTAAAAGAAATCAAAATGTAAGTTTCTAGTCTAGAAAGGATGTTATACACTACAGAAATCCTTGAAATAGAGTTACTTCACAAGAAACAAGTGTTTCAACCCACTGGAATTCACTGAAAAGTAGTATTTCAGTGTAAAACAGTTGAAAGACAAGTTTATGTAGCTTCGCAAGTTCAGAGAAGAGTGTATAAAGTTGCTTCTACATGTGGTGAAGTCCCACAAGTAGAAAAGAAGGCTCATTATAGGACACTGCAAGAAAGCAGTAGTAATTCAGAGCAAATACTCATGAATATCACAGAATTATGAGAGAACAAGTGGAAAGCACATCAAAATGTAAGTTTCTAGTGTAGAAAGGATGTTGTACACTGTAGAAACCCTTGAAATAGAGTTAGTTCACATGAATCCAGTGTTTGAAACCACCAGAATTCACTGATAAGTAGTATTCAACTGTAAAACAGTTGAAAGACAAGTGTATATAGCTTTGCAAGTTCAGAGAAGAGTGTATAAAGTTGTTTCTACATGAGGTGAAGTCTCACAAGTAGAGCAGAAGGCCCATTATAGGACACTACAGCAAATCAGTAGTCATACAGAGCAAATACTAATGAATATCACAGAATAGTGAGAGAACAAGTGTAAAAGACATCAAAATGTAAGTCTCTAGTCTAGAAAGGATGTTGTACACTGGAGAAATCTTTGAAATAGAGTTAGTTCACATGAAACCTGTGTTTGAAACCACCAGAGTTCACTGAAAAGTAGTATTAAACTGTAAAACAGTTGAAAGACAAGTGTATATAGCTTCGCAAGTTCAGAGAAGAGTGTATAAAGTTTCTTCTACATGTGGTGAAGTTCCACAAGTAGGGGAGAAGGCCCATTATAGGAAACAGATAGAAATCAGTAGTCATTCAGAGCAAATACTAATGAATATCACAGAATAGTGAGAGAACAAGTGTAAAAGACATCAAAATGTAAGTCTCTAGTCTAGACAGGATGTTGTACACTGCAGAAATCCTTGAAATAGAGTTAGTTCACATGAAACCAGTGTTTTATACCACCAAAATACACTGAAAAGTAGTATTCAAATGTAAAACAGTTGAAAGACAAGTGTATATAGCTTCTCAAGTTCTGAGAATAGTGTATAAAGTTGTTTGTACATGTGGTGAAGTCCCACAAGTAGAGGAGAAGGCCCATTATAGGAAACAGCTAGAAATCAGTAGTAATTCTGAGGAAATACTAATGAATATCACAGACTTATGAGAGAACAAGTGGAAAAGACATCAAAATGTAAGTTTCTAGTCTAGAAAGGATGTTGTACACTGCAGAAATCCTTGAAATAGAGTTACTTCACAAGAAACAAGTGTTTCAACCCACTGGAATTCACTGAAAAGTAGTATTTCAGTGTAAAACAGTTGAAAGACAAGTTTATGTAGCTTCGCAAGTTCAGAGAAGAGTGTATAAAGTTGCTTCTACATGTGGTGAAGTCCCACAAGTAGAGGAGAAGGCCCATTATAGGAAACAGCTAGAAATCAGTAGTAATTCTGAGGAAATACTAATGAATATCACAGAATAGTGAGAGATCAAGTGTAAAAGACATCAAAATGTAAGTCTCTAGTCTAGAAAGGATGTTGTATACTGTAGAAATCCTTGAAATAGAGTTAGTTCACATGAAACCTGTGTTTGAAACCACCAGAGTTCACTGAAAAGTAGTATTAAACTGTAAAACAGTTGAAAGACAAGTGTATATAGCTTCGCAAGTTCAGAGAAGAGTGTATCAAGTTTCTTCTACATGTGGTGAAGTTCCACAAGTAGGGGAGAAGGCCCATTATAGGAAACAGATAGAAATCAGTAGTCATTCAGAGCAAATACTAATGAATATCACAGAATAGTGAGAGAACAAGTGTAAAAGACATCAAAATGTAAGTCTCTAGTCTAGACAGGATGTGTACACTGCAGAAATCCTTGAAATAGAGTTACTTCACAAGAAACAAGTGTTTCAACCCACTGGAATTCACTGAAAAGTAGTATTTCAGTGTAAAACAGTTGAAAGACAAGTTTATGTAGCTTCGCAAGTTCAGAGAAGAGTGTATAAAGTTGTTTGTACATGTGGTGAAGTCCCACAAGTAGAGGAGAAGGCCCATTATAGGAAACAGCTAGAAATCAGTAGTAATTCTGAGGAAATACTAATGAATATCACAGACTTATGAGAGAACAAGTGGAAAAGACATCAAAATGTAAGTTTCTAGTCTAGAAAGGATGTTGTACACTGCAGAAATCCTTGAAATAGAGTTAGTTCACATGAAACCAGTGATTGAAACCACCAGAGTTCACTGAAAAGTAGTATTCAACTGTAAAACAGTTGAAAGACAAGTTTATGTAGCTTCGCAAGTTCAGAGAAGAGTGTATAAAGTTGCTTCTACATGTGGTGAAGTCCCACAAGTAGAGGAGAAGGCCCATTATAGGAAACAGCTAGAAATCAGTAGTCATTCAGAGCTAATACTAATGAATATCACAGAATAGTGAGAGAACAAGTGTAAAAGACATCAAAATGTAAGTCTCTAGTCTAGACAGAATGTTGTACACTGCAGAAATCCTTGAAATAGAGTTAGTTCACATGAAACCAGTGTTTTATACCATCAGAATACACTGAAAAGTAGTATTCAACTGTAAAACAGTTGAAAGACAAGTGTATATAGCTTCTCAAGTTCTGAGAAGAGTGTATAAAGTTGTCTCTACATGTGGTGAAGTCCCACAAGTAGAGGAGAAGGCCCATTATAGGAAACAGCTAGAAATCTGTAGTCATTCAGAGCAAATACTAATGAATATCACAGAATAGTGAGAGAACAAGTGTAAAAGACATCAAAATGTAAGTCTCTAGTCTGGAAAGGATGTTGTACACTGCAGAAATCCTTGAAATAGAGTTATTTCACATGAAACCAGTGTTTGAAACCACCAGAGTTCACTGAAAAGTAGTATTCAACTGTAAAACAGTTGAAAGACAAGTTTATATAGCTTCGCAAGTTCAGAGAAGAGTGTATAAAGTTGATTCTACATGTGGTGAAGTCCCACAAGTAGAAAAGAAGGCCCATTATAGGAAACAGCTAGAAATCAGTAATAATTCTGAGCAAATACTAATGAATATCACAGACTTATGGGAGAACAAGTGTAAAAGACATCAAAATGTACGTTTCTAGTCTAGAAAGTAGAAAAGAAGGCTCATTGTAGGACACTGCAAGAAAGCAGTAGTAATTCAGAGCAAATACTAATGAATATCACAGACTTATGAGAGAACAAGTGGAAAGCACATCAAAATGTAAGTTTCTAGTGTAGAAAGGATGTTGTACACTGTAGAAATCCTTGAAATAGAGTTAGTTCACATGAATCCAGTGTTTGAAACCACCAGAATTCACTGATAAGTAGTATTCAAGTGTAAAACAGTTGAAAGACAAGTGTATATAGCTTCGCAAGTTCAGAGAAGAGTGTATAAAGTTGTTTCTACATGAGGTGAAGTCTCACAAGTAGAGCAGAAGGCCCATTATAGGACACTACAAGAAATCAGTAGTCATTCAGAGCAAATACTAATGAATATCACAGAATAGTGAGAGAACAAGTGTAAAAGACATCAAAATGTAAGTCTCTAGTCTGAAAAGGATGTTGTACACTGCAGAAATCCTTGAAATAGAGTTAGTTCACATGAAACCAGTGTTTGAAACCACCAGAGTTCACTGAAAAGTAGTATTCAACTGTAAAACAGTTGAAAGACAAGTTTATGTAGCTTCGCAAGTTCAGAGAAGAGTGTATAAAGTTGCTTCTACATGTGGTGAAGTTCCACAAGTAGGGGAGAAGGCCCATTATAGGAAACAGCTAGAAATCAGTAGTAATTCTGAGCAAATACTAATGAATATCACAGACTTATGAGAGAACAAGTGTAAAAGAAATCAAAATGTAAGTTTCTAGTCTAGAAAGGATGTTATACACTACAGAAATCCTTGAAATAGAGTTACTTCACAAGAAACAAGTGTTTCAACCCACTGGAATTCACTGAAAAGTAGTATTTCAGTGTAAAACAGTTGAAAGACAAGTTTATGTAGCTTCGCAAGTTCAGAGAACAGTGTATAAAGTTGCTTCTACATGTGGTGAAGTCCCACAAGTAGAAAAGAAGGCTCATTATAGGACACTGCAAGAAAGCAGTAGTAATTCAGAGCAAATACTAATGAATATCACAGACTTATGAGAGAACAAGTGGAAAGCACATCAAAATGTAAGTTTCTAGTGTAGAAAGGATGTTGTACACTGTAGAAACCCTTGAAATAGAGTTAGTTCACATGAATCCAGTGTTTGAAACCACCAGAATTCACTGATAAGTAGTATTCAACTGTAAAACAGTTGAAAGACAAGTGTATATAGCTTTGCAAGTTCAGAGAAGAGTGTATAAAGTTGTTTCTACATGAGGTGAAGTCTCACAAGTAGAGCAGAAGGCCCATTATAGGACACTACAGCAAATCAGTAGTCATACAGAGCAAATACTAATGAATATCACAGAATAGTGAGAGAACAAGTGTAAAAGACATCAAAATGTAAGTCTCTAGTCTAGAAAGGATGTTGTACACTGCAGAAATCTTTGAAATAGAGTTAGTTCACATGAAACCTGTGTTTGAAACCACCAGAGTTCACTGAAAAGTAGTATTAAACTGTAAAACAGTTGAAAGACAAGTGTATATAGCTTCTCAAGTTCTGAGAAGAGTGTATAAAGTTTTTTCTACATGTGGTGAAGTTCCACAAGTAGGGGAGAAGGCCCATTATAGGAAACAGATAGAAATCAGTAGTCATTCAGAGCAAATACTAATGAATATCACAGAATAGTGAGAGAACAAGTGTAAAAGACATCAAAATGTAAGTCTCTAGTCTAGACAGGATGTTGTACACTGCAGAAATCCTTGAAATAGAGTTGGTTCACATGAAACCAGTGTTTTATACCACCAAAATACACTGAAAAGTAGTATTCAAATGTAAAACAGTTGAAAGACAAGTGTATATAGCTTCTCAAGTTCTGAGAATAGTGTATAAAGGTGTTTGTACATGTGGTGAAGTCCCACAAGTAGAGGAGAAGGCCCATTATAGGAAACAGCTAGAAATCAGTAGTAATTCTGAGGAAATACTAATGAATATCACAGACTTATGAGAGAACAAGTGGAAAAGACATCAAAATGTAATTTTCTAGTCTAGAAAGGATGTTGTACACTGCAGAAATCTTTGAAATAGAGTTAGTTCACATGAAACCAGTGTTTGAAACCACCAGAGTTCACTGAAAAGTAGTATTAAACTGTAAAACAGTTGAAAGACAAGTATATATAGCTTCGGAAGTTCAGAGAAGAGTGTATAAAGTTGTTTGTACATGTGGTGAAGTCCCACAAGTAGAGGAGAAGGCCCATTATAGGAAACAGCTAGAAATCAGTAATAATTCTGAGCAAATACTAATGAATATCACAGACTTATGAGAGAACAAGTGTAAAAGACATCAAAATGTACGTTTCTAGTCTAGAAAGTAGAAAAGAAGGCTCATTGTAGGACACTGCAAGAAAGCAGTAGTAATTCAGAGCAAATACTAATGAATATCACAGACTTATGAGAGAACAAGTGGAAAGCACATCAAAATGTAAGTTTCTAGTGTAGAAAGGATGTTGTACACTGTAGAAATCCTTGAAATAGAGTTAGTTCACATGAATCCAGTGTTTGAAACCACCAGAATTCACTGATAAGTAGTATTCAACTGTAAAACAGTTGAAAGACAAGTGTATATAGCTTCGCAAGTTCAGAGAAGAGTGTATAAAGTTGTTTCTACATGAGGTGAAGTCTCACAAGTAGAGCGGAAGGCCCATTATAGGACACTACAAGAAATCAGTAGTAATTCTGAGCAAATACTAATGAATATCACAGAATAGTGAGAGATCAAGTGTAAAAGACATCAAAATGTAAGTCTCTAGTCTGAAAAGGATGTTGTACACTGCAGAAATCCTTCAAATAGAGTTAGTTCACATGAAACCAGTGTTTGAAACCACCAGAGTTCACTGAAAAGTAGTATTCAACTGTAAAACAGTTGAAAGACAAGTTTATGTAGCTTCGCAAGTTCAGAGAAGAGTGTATAAAGTTGCTTCTACATGTGGTGAAGTCCCACAAGTAGAGGAGAAGGCCCATTATAGGAAACAGCTAGAAATCAGTAGTAATTCTGAGGAAATACTAATGAATATCACAGACTTATGAGAGAACAAGTGGAAAAGACATCAAAATGTAAGTTTCTAGTCTAGAAAGGATGTTGTACACTGCAGAAATCCTTGAAATAGAGTTACTTCACAAGAAACAAGTGTTTCAACCCACTGGAATTCACTGAAAAGTAGTATTTCAGTGTAAAACAGTTGAAAGACAAGTTTATGTAGCTTCGCAAGTTCAGAGAAGAGTGTATAAAGTTGTTTGTACATGTGGTGAAGTCCCACAAGTAGAGGAGAAGGCCCATTATAGGAAACAGCTAGAAATCAGTAGTAATTCTGAGGAAATACTAATGAATATCACAGACTTATGAGAGAACAAGTGGAAAAGACATCAAAATGTAAGTTTCTAGTCTAGAAAGGATGTTGTACACTGCAGAAATCCTTGAAATAGAGTTAGTTCACATGAAACCAGTGATTGAAACCACCAGAGTTCACTGAAAAGTAGTATTCAACTGTAAAACAGTTGAAAGACAAGTTTATGTAGCTTCGCAAGTTCAGAGAAGAGTGTATAAAGTTGCTTCTACATGTGGTGAAGTCCCACAAGTAGAGGAGAAGGCCCATTGTAGGAAACAGCTAGAAATCAGTAGTCATTCAGAGCTAATACTAATGAATATCACAGAATAGTGAGAGAACAAGTGTAAAAGACATCAAAATGTAAGTCTCTAGTCTAGACAGAATGTTGTACACTGCAGAAATCCTTGAAATAGAGTTAGTTCACATGAAACCAGTGTTTTATACCACCAGAATACACTGAAAAGTAGTATTCAACTGTAAAACAGTTGAAAGACAAGTGTATATAGCTTCTCAAGTTCTGAGAAGAGTGTATAAAGTTGTCTCTACATGTGGTGAAGTCCCACAAGTAGAGGAGAAGGCCCATTATAGGAAACAGCTAGAAATCTGTAGTCATTCAGAGCAAATACTAATGAATATCACAGAATAGTGGGAGAACAAGTGTAAAAGACATCAAAATGTAAGTCTCTAGTCTGGAAAGGATGTTGTACACTGCAGAAATCCTTGAAATAGAGTTATTTCACATGAAACCAGTGTTTGAAACCACCAGAGTTCACTGAAAAGTAGTATTCAACTGTAAAACAATTGAAAGACAAGTTTATATAGCTTCGCAAGTTCAGAGAAGAGTGTATAAAGTTGATTCTACATGTGGTGAAGTCCCACAAGTAGAAAAGAAGGCCCATTATAGGAAACAGCTAGAAATCAGTAGTCATTCTTAGCTAATACTAATGAATATCACAGAATAGTGAGAGAGCAAGTGTAAAAGACATCAAAATGTAAGTCTCTAGTCTGAAAAGGATGTTGTACACTGCAGAAATCCTTGAAATAGAGTTAGTTCACATGAAACCAGTGTTTGAAACCACCAGAGTTCACTGAAAAGTAGTATTCAACTGTAAAACAGTTGAAAGACAAGTTTATGTAGCTTCGCAAGTTCAGAGAAGAGTGTATAAAGTTGCTTCTACATGTGGTGAAGTCCCACAAGTAGAAAAGAAGGCCCATTATAGGAAACAGCTAGAAATCAGTAGTAATTCTGAGCAAATACTAATGAATATCACAGACTTATGAGAGAACAAGTGTAAAAGACATCAAAATGTAAGTCTCTAGTCTAGACAGGATGTTGTACACTGCAGAAATCCTTGAAATAGAGTTAGTTCACATGAAACCAGTGTTTTATACCACCAAAATACACTGAAAAGTAGTATTCAAATGTAAAACAGTTGAAAGACAAGTGTATATAGCTTCTCAAGTTCTGAGAATAGTGTATAAAGTTGTTTGTACATGTGGTGAAGTCCCACAAGTAGAGGAGAAGGCCCATTATAGGAAACAGCTAGAAATCAGTAGTAATTCTGAGGAAATACTAATGAATATCACAGACTTATGAGAGAACAAGTGGAAAAGACATCAAAATGTAAGTTTCTAGTCTAGAAAGGATGTTGTACACTGCAGAAATCCTTGAAATAGAGTTACTTCACAAGAAACAAGTGTTTCAACCCACTGGAATTCACTGAAAAGTAGTATTTCAGTGTAAAACAGTTGAAAGACAAGTTTATGTAGCTTCGCAAGTTCAGAGAAGAGTGTATAAAGTTGTTTGTACATGTGGTGAAGTCCCACAAGTAGAGGAGAAGGCCCATTATAGGAAACAGCTAGAAATCAGTAGTAATTCTGAGGAAATACTAATGAATATCACAGACTTATGAGAGAACAAGTGGAAAAGACATCAAAAATGTAAGTTTCTAGTCTAGAAAGGATGTTGTACACTGCAGAAATCCTTGAAATAGAGTTAGTTCACATGAAACCAGTGATTGAAACCACCAGAGTTCACTGAAAAGTAGTATTCAACTGTAAAACAGTTGAAAGACAAGTTTATGTAGCTTCGCAAGTTCAGAGAAGAGTGTATAAAGTTGCTTCTACATGTGGTGAAGTCCCACAAGTAGAGGAGAAGGCCCATTATAGGAAACAGCTAGAAATCAGTAGTCATTCGGAGCTAATACTAATGAATATCACAGAATAGTGAGAGAACAAGTGTAAAAGACATCAAAATGTAAGTCTCTAGTCTAGACAGAATGTTGTACACTGCAGAAATCCTTGAAATAGAGTTAGTTCACATGAAACCAGTGTTTTATACCACCAGAATACACTGAAAAGTAGTATTCAACTGTAAAACAGTTGAAAGACAAGTGTATATAGCTTCTCAACTTCTGAGAAGAGTGTATAAAGTTGTCTCTACATGTGGTGAAGTCCCACAAGTAGAGGAGAAGGCCCATTATAGGAAACAGCTAGAAATCTGTAGTCATTCAGAGCAAATACTAATGAATATCACAGAATAGTGAGAGAACAAGTGTAAAAGACATCAAAATGTAAGTCTCTAGTCTGGAAAGGATGTTGTACACTGCAGGAATCCTTGAAATAGAGTTATTTCACATGAAACCAGTGTTTGAAACCACCAGAGTTCACTGAAAAGTAGTATTCAACTGTAAAACAGTTGAAAGACAAGTTTATATAGCTTCGCAAGTTCAGAGAAGAGTGTATAAAGTTGATTCTACATGTGGTGAAGTCCCACAAGTAGAAAAGAAGGCCCATTATAGGAAACAGCTAGAAATCAGTAGTCATTCTTAGCTAATACTAATGAATATCACAGAATAGTGAGAGAGCAAGTGTAAAAGACATCAAAATGTAAGTTTCTAGTCTAGAAAGGATGTTATACACTACAGAGATCCTTGAAATAGAGTTACTTCACAAGAAACAAGTGTTTCAACCCACTGGAATTCACTGAAAAGTAGTATTTAAGTGTAAAACAGTTGAAAGACAAGTTTATGTAGCTTCGCAAGTTCAGAGAAGAGTGTATAAAGTTGCTTCTACATGTGGTGAATTCCCACAAGTAGAAAAGAAGGCTCATTATAGGACACTGCAAGAAAGCAGTAGTAATTCAGAGCAAATCCTAATGAATATCACAGACTTATGAGAGAACAAGTGGAAAGCACATCAAAATGTAAGTTTCTAGTGTAGAAAGGATGTTGTACACTGTAGAAATCCTTGAAATAGAGTTAGTTCACATGAATCCAGTGTTTGAAACCACCAGAGTTCACTGAAAAGTAGTATTCAACTGTAAAACAGTTGAAAGACAAGTTTATGTAGCTTCGCAAGTTCAGAGAAGAGTGTATAAAGTTGCTTCTACATGTGGTGAAGTCCCACAAGTAGAGGAGAAGGCCCATTATAGGAAACAGCTAGAAATCAGTAATAATTCTGAGCAAATACTAATGAATATCACAGACTTATGAGAGAACAAGTGTAAAAGACATCAAAATGTACGTTTCTAGTCTAGAAAGTAGAAAAGAAGGCTCATTGTAGGACACTGCAAGAAAGCAGTAGTAATTCAGAGCAAATACTAATGAATATCACAGACTTATGAGAGAACAAGTGGAAAGCACATCAAAATGTAAGTTTCTAGTGTAGAAAGGATGTTGTACACTGTAGAAATCCTTGAAATAGAGTTAGTTCACATGAATCCAGTGTTTGAAACCACCAGAATTCACTGATAAGTAGTATTCATGTGTAAAACAGTTGAAAGACAAGTGTATATAGCTTTGCAAGTTCAGAGAAGAGTGTATAAAGTTGTTTCTACATGAGGTGAAGTCTCACAAGTAGAGCAGAAGGCCCATTATAGGACACTACAAGAAATCAGTAGTCATTCAGAGCAAATACTAATGAATATCACAGAATAGTGAGAGAACAAGTGTAAAAGACATCAAAATGTAAATCTCTAGTCTGAAAAGGATGTTGTACACTGCAGAAATCCTTGAAATAGAGTTAGTTCACATGAAACCAGTGTTTGAAACCACCAGAGTTCACTGAAAAGTAGTATTCAACTGTAAAACAGTTGAAAGACAAGTTTATGTAGCTTCGCAAGTTCAGAGAAGAGTGTATAAAGTTGCTTCTACATGTGGTGAAGTCCCACAAGTAGAGGAGAAGGCCCATTATAGGAAACAGCTAGAAATCAGTAGTCATTCAGAGCAAGTACTAATGAATATCAAAGAATAGTGAGAGAACAAGTGTAAAAGACATCAAAATGTAAGTCTCTAGTCTAGACAGGATGTTTTACACTGCAGAAATCTTTGAAATAGAGTTAGTTCACATGAAACCAGTGTTTGAAACCACCAGAGTTCACTGAAAAGTAGTATTAAACTGTAAAACAGTTGAAAGACAAGTATATATAGCTTCGGAAGTTCAGAGAAGAGTGTATAAAGTTGTTTGTACATGTGGTGAAGTCCCACAAGTAGAGGAGAAGGCCCATTATAGGAAACAGCTAGAAATCAGTAATAATTCTGAGCAAATACTAATGAATATCACAGACTTATGAGAGAACAAGTGTAAAAGACATCAAAATGTACGTTTCTAGTCTAGAAAGTAGAAAAGAAGGCTCATTGTAGGACACTGCAAGAAAGCAGTAGTAATTCAGAGCAAATACTAATGAATATCACAGACTTATGAGAGAACAAGTGGAAAGCACATCAAAATGTAAGTTTCTAGTGTAGAAAGGATGTTGTACACTGTAGAAATCCTTGAAATAGAGTTAGTTCACATGAATCCAGTGTTTGAAACCACCAGAATTCACTGATAAGTAGTATTCAACTGTAAAACAGTTGAAAGACAAGTGTATATAGCTTCGCAAGTTCAGAGAAGAGTGTATAAAGTTGTTTCTACATGAGGTGAAGTCTCACAAGTAGAGCAGAAGGCCCATTATAGGACACTACAGCAAATCAGTAGTCATACAGAGCAAATACTAATGAATATCACAGAATAGTGAGAGAACAAGTGTAAAAGACATCAAAATGTAAGTCTCTAGTCTAGAAAGGATGTTGTACACTGCAGAAATCTTTGAAATAGAGTTAGTTCACATGAAACCTGTGTTTGAAACCACCAGAGTTCACTGAAAAGTAGTATTAAACTGTAAAACAGTTGAAAGACAAGTGTATATAGCTTCGCAAGTTCAGAGAAGAGTGTATAAAGTATCTTCTACATGTGGTGAAGTTCCACAAGTAGGGGAGAAGGCCCATTATAGGAAACAGATAGAAATCAGTAGACATTCAGAGCAAATACTAATGAATATCACAGAATAGTGAGAGAACAAGTGTAAAAGACATCAAAATGTAAGTCTCTAGTCTAGACAGGATGTTGTACACTGCAGAAATCCTTGAAATAGAGTTAGTTCACATGAAACCAGTGTTTTATACCACCAAAATACACTGAAAAGTAGTATTCAAATGTAAAACAGTTGAAAGACAAGTGTATATAGCTTCTCAAGTTCTGAGAATAGTGTATAAAGTTGTTTGTACATGTGGTGAAGTCCCACAAGTAGAGGAGAAGGCCCATTATAGGAAACAGCTAGAAATCAGTAGTAATTCTGAGGAAATAATAATGAATATCACAGACTTATGAGAGAACAAGTGGAAAAGACATCAAAATGTAAGTTTCTAGTCTAGAAAGGATGTTGTACACTGCAGAAATCCTTGAAATAGAGTTACTTCACAAGAAACAAGTGTTTCAACCCACTGGAATTCACTGAAAAGTAGTATTTCAGTGTAAAACAGTTGAAAGACAAGTTTATGTAGCTTCGCAAGTTCAGAGAAGAGTGTATAAAGTTGTTTGTACATGTGGTGAAGTCCCACAAGTAGAGGAGAAGGCCCATTATAGGAAACAGCTAGAAATCAGTAGTAATTCTGAGGAAATACTAATGAATATCACAGAATAGTGAGAGATCAAGTGGAAAAGACATCAAAATGTAAGTCTCTAGTCTAGAAAGGATGTTGTACACTGTAGAAATCCTTGAAATAGAGTTAGTTCACATGAATCCAGTGTTTGAAACCACCAGAGTTCACTGAAAAGTAGTATTCAACTGTAAAACAGTTGAAAGACAAGTTTATGTAGCTTCGCAAGTTCAGAGAAGAGTGTATAAAGTTGCTTCTACATGTGGTGAAATCCCACAAGTAGAGGAGAAGGCCCATTATAGGAAACAGCTAGAAATCAGTAATAATTCTGAGCAAATACTAATGAATATCACAGACTTATGAGAGAACAAGTGTAAAAGACATCAAAATGTACGTTTCTAGTCTAGAAAGTAGAAAAGAAGGCTCATTGTAGGACACTGCAAGAAAGCAGTAGTAATTCAGAGCAAATACTAATGAATATCACAGACTTATGAGAGAACAAGTGGAAAGCACATCAAAATGTAAGTTTCTAGTGTAGAAAGGATGTTGTACACTGTAGAAATCCTTGAAATAGAGTTAGTTCACATGAATCCAGTGTTTGAAACCACCAGAATTCACTGATAAGTAGTATTCAACTGTAAAACAGTTGAAAGACAAGTGTATATAGCTTCGCAAGTTCAGAGAAGAGTGTATAAAGTTGTTTCTACATGAGGTGAAGTCTCACAAGTAGAGCGGAAGGCCCATTATAGGACACTACAAGAAATCAGTAGTAATTCTGAGCAAATACTAATGAATATCACAGAATAGTGAGAGATCAAGTGTAAAAGACATCAAAATGTAAGTCTCTAGTCTAGAAAGGATGTTGTATACTGTAGAAATCCTTGAAATAGAGTTAGTTCACATGAAACCAGTGTTTGAAACCACCAGAATTCACTGATAAGAAGTATTCAACTGTAAAACAGTTGAAAGACAAGTTTATGTAGCTTCGCAAGTTCAGAGAAGAGTGTATAAAGTTGCTTCTACATGTGGTGAAGTCCCACAAGTAGAGGAGAAGGCCCATTATAGGAAACAGCTAGAAATCAGTAGTCATTCAGAGCTAATACTAATGAATATCACAGAATAGTGAGAGAACAAGTGTAAAAGACATCAAAATGTAAGTCTCTAGTCTAGACAGAATGTTGTACACTGCAGAAATCCTTGAAATAGAGTTAGTTCACATGAAACCAGTGTTTTATTTTTTTTTTTTTTTTTTTTTATTTATTTATTTATTTTTTTTTTTCAATTTTTTTATTAAGGTATTATATGTGTACATATCTTACCATTGCCCTCCCCACACCCCCCTCCCATATATGCCCCCACCCCCCAGAGTTTTGCATCCATTGGTTATGCTTATATGCATGCATACAAGTCCTTTGATTGATCTCTTATCTCCCCCACCTCTCCCTAACCTTCCCCTTGTAATTTGACAGTCTGTTTGATGCTTTACTGTCTCTGTATCTATCTTTTTGTTCAAGATTATAATGTTCTTTATTATCCATAAATGAGTGAGATCATGTGGTATTTTTCTTTCATTGACTGACTTATTTCACTTAACATAATGTTCTCCAATTCCTCCCAGGTTGCTGCAAATGATGAGAATTCCTTCTTTTTTATGGCAGCATAGTATTCCATTGTGTAGATGTACCACAGTTTTCTGATCCAGTCATCTGCTGACGGGCACCTAGGCTGTTTCCAAATCTTAGCTATGGTGAATTGTGCTGCTATGAACATAGGGGTGCATATATCCTTTCTAATTGGTGTTTCTAGTTTCTTCGGATATATTCCCAGGAGTGGGATTACTGGGTCGAATGGGAGTTCCATTTTCAGTTTTTTGAGGAAACTCCATACTGTTCTCCACAGTGGCTGCACCAGTCTGCAATCCCACCAGCAGTGCACGAGGGTTCCTTTTTCTCCGCATCCTCGCCAACACTTGTCGTTTGTTGATTTGTTGATGATAGCCATTCTGACAGGTGTGAGATGGTACCGCATTGTTGTTTTGATTTGCATCTCTCGGATAATTAGTGACGTTGAGCATGTTTTCATGTGTCTCTTGGCCTTCCTTCTGTCTTCTTTTGAAAAGATTCTATTTAGGTCTGTTGCCCATTTTTTTATTGGATCATTTATCTTCCTTTTATTAAGTTGTATAAGCTGCCTGTAGATGTTGGAGATTAAACCTTTATCAGTGATGCCATTTGCAAATATGTTCTCCCATGCAGTGGGCCTTCTTGTTGTTTTGTTGATGGTTTCTTTTGCTGTGAAAAAGCTTTTTATTTTGATGTAGTCCCATTTGTTAATTTTCTCTTTAGCTTCCATTGCCCTAGGGGCAGTGTCAGTGAAGAATTTCTTTTGGCATATGTCTGACATTTTGCTGCCTGTGGATTGCTCTAGTATTTTTATGGTTTCCCGTCTTATGTTTAAGTCCTGTATCCATTTTGAGTTTATTTTTGTGTATGGCGTAAGTTGGTGATCAAGCTTCATTTTTTTGCATGTATCTGTCCAATTTTCCCAACACCATTTATTGAAGAGACTGTCTTTATTCCATTGTATGTTCATGCCTCCTTTGTCAAATATTAATTGAGCATAGTGGTTTGGGTCGATATCTGGATTCTCTATTCTGTTCCATTGATCTATATGTCTGTTCTTGTGCCAGTACCAGGCTGTTTTGAGAACAGTGGCTTTGTAATACAGCTTGAAATCTGGTATTGAGATCCCTCCTACTTTATTCTTCTTTCTCAGGATTGCTGTGGCTATTCGGGGTCTTTTTTTATTCCAGATGAATTTTTGGAGAGTTCTTTCAAGGTCTGTGAAATATGCCGTTGGTATTTTAATGGGGAGTGCATTGAATCTATAGATTGCTTTGGGTAGTATGGACATTTTAATGATGTTGATTCTACCAATCCATGAACATGGTATGTTCTTCCATCTGTTTACGTCTTCCTCTATCTCTTTTTTCAGTGTCCTGTAGTTTTCCGTGTATAGGTCTTTTACCTCCTTAGTTAAGTTTATTCCTAGGTATCTTAATTTTTTTGGTGCGATGGTAAATGGGATTGCCTTTTTAGTCTCTCTGTCTGTAAGTTCACTATTGGTGTATAGAAAGGCCATAGATTTCTTGGCGTTAATTTTGTATCCTGCTACATTGCCGAATTCATTTATTAAGTCTATTAGTTTTTTGACGGAGTCTTTCGGATTTTTTATGTACAATATCATGTCGTCTGCAAATAAAGACAGCTTTACTTGTTCTTTTCCAATTTGGATGCCTTTTATTTCTTCTTCTTGTCTAATTGCAATGGCTAATACTTCCAGTACTATGTCAAACAGGAGTGGTGAGAGTGGGCATCCCTGTCTTGTTCCTGTTCTTAGGGGAAATGTTTTTAGTTTTTGTCCATTGAGTATGATGTTTGCTGTGGGTTTATCATATATAGCTTTTATTATGTTGAGGTATGAGCCATCTATTCCCACCTTGTTGAGAGTTTTTATCAAGAAAGGGTGTTGGATTTTGTCAAATGCTTTTTCTGCATCAATTGATATGACTATGTGATTTTTATCTTTCAATTTGTTTATGTGATGTATCACGTTTATTGATTTGCGGATATTGTACCATCCTTGCATTCCTGGGATAAATCCTACTTGGTCATGGTGTATGATCTTTCTGATGTACTGCTGGAGCCGATTTGCTAGAATTTTGTTGAGGATTTTGGCATCTATGTTCATGAGGGATATTGGTCTGTAATTCTCTTTCATTGTGTTGTCTTTATCTGGTTTTGGTATTAGGGTGATGCTGGCTTCATAGAAGGAGCTTGGAAGTGTTCCTTCCACTTGAATTTTTTGGAATAGTCTGAGGAGGATAGGTTTTAGTTCTTCCTTGAATGTTTGGTAAAACTCTCCTGTGAAGCCATCAGGCCCCGGGCTTTTGTTTGTCGGAAGCTTTTTGATGACTGCTTCAATTTCGTCCATAGTTATTGGCCTATTGAGCTGTTTAGATTCTTCTTGATTGATTTTTGGAAGGTTATATTTTTCTAGGAATATGTCCATTTCCTCCAGGTTGTCCAGTTTGTTGGAATAGAGTTGTTCGTAGTATTTTGTAACAATCCTTTGTATCTCAGCGGGGTCTGTTGTTATTTCACCTCTTTCATTTCTGATTTTGTTTATTTGGGTCCTCTCTCTTTGCTTCTTGGTGAGCCTGGCTAGAGGTCCATCAATCTTGTTTATCCTTTCAAAGAACCAGCTCTTGGTTTTGTTGATCTTATGTATTGTTTCTTTGGTCTCTATATCATTTATCTCCGCTCTGATCTTTGTTATTTCCTTCCTTCTGGTTACACTGGGCTTTTCTTGCTGCTCTTTTTCTAGCTCTTTGAGTTGTAGGGTTAAGTAATTTATTACCATTGTTTCTTGTTTTTTGCAATAGGCCTGTAGAGCTATGAACTTCCCTCTCAAGACTGCTTTCGCTGTGTCCCATAGATTTTGGATTGTTGTGTTTTCATTGTCATTTGTTGCCATGATGTTTTTTATTTCTTCCTTGATCTCTCTGGTGACCCAGTCCTTGTTTAATAGCATGCTGTTTAGTCTCCATGTGTTTGATTTCTTTGGATTGTATTTATTGTAGTTGATTTCCAGTTTTATGCCACTGTGATCTGAGAAGATGCTTGATATAATTTCTATCTTCTTGAATTTGAAGAGACTTTGCCTGTGACCCAGCATATGGTCTATCTTTGAAAATGACCCATGTGCACTTGAGAAGAATGTATATTCTGTGGCTTTGGGGTGAAATGTTCTGAAGATGTCAATTAATTCCATCTGGTCTAGTGAGTCATTTAGGATTGCTGTTTCTTTGCTGATTTTTTGTTTAGAGGATTTGTCCAGTGGTGATAGTGGGGTATTAAAGTCTCCTACTATGATTGTGTTGCTATTAATCTCTCCCTTGATATCCTCCAGGAGTTTTTTTATGTATTTGGGTGCTCCTATATTGGGAGCGTATATGTTTACCAGAATTATTTCTTCTTGTTGGATTTCTCCCTTTAGTATTATGAAGTGGCCTTCCTTATCTCTTGTTATGGCATTTACTTTGAGGTCTATTTTGTCAGATATAAGTATTGCTACCCCAGCTTTTTTTTCATTTCCATTTGCCTGAAAGATATTTTTCCATCCCTTCACTTTCAATCTGTGTGAGTCTCTTGTTCTGAGGTGGGTCTCTTGTAGACAGCATATATATGGGTCGTGTTTTTTTATCCATTCAGCTACTCGATGTCTTTTGATTGGAGCATTTAGTCCGTTTACATTTAAAGTTATTACTGAAAGGTATTTGTTTGCAGTCATATCTATTTTTGTGTCTGTATTCCTTCTTACCTGTTTATTTCTTCTTTTTACAGTATTCCCTTTAGCAATTCTTGCATTGCTGGTTTGGTGGTGATAAACTCCCTGAGGCTTTTTTTGTCTGCAAAGCTCCTGATTTCCCCTTCAATTTTGATTGATAGTCTTGCTGGATATAGTATTCTTGGATTCAGTCCTTTGCTTTGCAACACTTTGTATACCTCCTTCCATTCACTTCTAGCTTGTTGTGTTTCTGATGAGTAATCATTTGACAATCTGATGGGTGTTCCTTTGTAGGTAACTCTCTGTCTCTCTCTTGCCGCCTTTAGGATTCTCTCTTTATCATTTATATTTGCCATTGAAATTATGACATGTCTTGGCGTGGGTCTTTTGGGGTTGATCCTGCTTGGGACTCTCTTTACTTGCGTAACTTTTATCTTTCCCATATCCGGGAAGTTTTCTGTCATTATTTCTTCAAATAGATTTTCTAATCCCTGCTGCTCTTCTTGTCCTTCTGGCAGCCCTATTATACGCATGTTACTTCGTTTCATGTTGTCCCGAAGTTCCCTTAGGCTTTCCTCCTGCTTTTTAATTTTTTTCTCCAATTGCTGTTCAGCTTGAGCTTGTTTCTGTACCTGATCTTCTAACTCACTAATTCGGTCCTCTGCTTCTTGTAGTCTACTGTTGAAACTTTCCATGGTGTTTTTTATTGTAGCTATATCACTTTTCATTTCTTCCTGATTCTTGCATAAGTTGTTGATTTTCTCATCCATCCGATGTATAAATTCCATGACCATTACTCTGAATTCCTTTTCGGTCATGTTGCAAGCTTCATTTTCACTAATTTCCTTTCTTGGCGACTCCACATTTTCTTTCCTCTGTGAGTTATTTCGTTTCCCCATTCTGGCTATTACCAGAAAGCTCAAGCTTCTGTTTGCGTGGACCTGGGCCGTGTGCTGTGGGGACTTCGCTCCACCCTAGTTTCACTGAAGTGCTCTGACACTAGGACGTGTGGCTGTCTTTGGTTGGTGGGAACCAGACTTGCCCAGGATCAGTGTCCCCAGTGTTCTGTGTGGTCTCGTGTGCACATTTAGAATCAGGGGCCCTGTCTGCACCACACTGTTGGTATGTGCCGAGAATGAGATCCTTAGCATGTGCCAGGAGTCAGAGTTTCCCTGTGTCTGCACCAAGACTCGAGTGTCAAAGTCTCTGTTGCCTTGTGCGGTTTCTCGTTGAGAATCAGGGTCCCTGTGTGTGCACGCACCAACAATTGGGGTCGCTGGCTCTTAGTGTGAATGCGCTGTGAGTCAGGGATCCCAGGCAGCTGTGTCCGGCGTGCCAAATTCCCTGAAGTGGAGCTGCGTCCTGTGTGTGCTCTCTCTGCTGAGCCAAACCGGCTAGAGCGCACTTTCTTAAAAACCTGAAGGTGAGCCGGCTCAGTGCACTCTCCCAAAGTCCCAGAAGGGGGGCGGAGTCCGTCCTGCGCGCCAAATTCCCCAAAGGGAAGCCCCTCTGTGCAGGCTCTTAAGAATCTCCGAAGGGGGAGCTGTGACCCGCGAGCCAAATTCCCCCAAATTCCCCGAAGGGGAGCCCTCTGTGCGCACTGACAGATTTCCCCGACGGGGAGCTGCTTCTGTCCCGTGCGCGAGCGCGCGCCAAATTCCCTAAGAGGGAGCGCGTCCCTGCGCAAAGCTCGGCAGCTTGGGCCGGGGGGCGGGTCTATCAGTTACTATGGCGCTGTCTGTGCGCGCTGTGCGCGCTCCTGTGAGCAGCTAGGGCGAAGGGCGCGTCTATCAGTTACTATGGCGCTTTCCGCGCGCTGTGGGCGCTCAGCAGCTTGGGGGAGGGGCAGGTCTATCAGTTACTATGGCGCTATCAGCGCCTGCGAGGAGGGGGATAGGCTCTTTGACTCACGGAAATCTGCCGGGAAGTCTGGATTCTTGTTGTTTGTTTGTCTGAAGCTGTGATAGCAGTTCTCTGTCCCCGGTGGCTGCAGGGTCCTGGTTTGTGTCAGAAGCCAGGATCCGCGTCTCAGGCAGCTCTGTTTCTCAAGATGGCGTGGTCTCTGCGTCCGCACCAGCCGCCGAGAAGTGTCCGCTTTGTGCGCGGGGCTCCGCCGTCTAGGGCTGCCCTGTTCGGGAGCCCCTTGGAAGACCTGCAGAATCTAACTGACCCTATCTCATACACACACACACACCACACACATCTACACTCTCCTCTATGGGTTCCTCACTCACACTCTCTCTCTCCCTACCTTCCTGCCGGTCGCCATCTTTTTTTTCCAACGAAACCAGTGTTTTATACCACCAGAATACACTGAAAAGTAGTATTCAACTGTAAAACAGTTGAAAGACAAGTGTATATAGCTTCTCAACTTCTGAGAAGAGTGTATAAAGTTGTCTCTACATGTGGTGAAGTCCCACAAGTAGAGGAGAAGGCCCATTATAGGAAACAGCTAGAAATCTGTAGTCATTCAGAGCAAATACTAATGAATATCACAGAATAGTGAGAGAACAAGTGTAAAAGACATCAAAATGTAAGTCTCTAGTCTGGAAAGGATGTTGTACACTGCAGGAATCCTTGAAATAGAGTTATTTCACATGAAACCAGTGTTTGAAACCACCAGAGTTCACTGAAAAGTAGTATTCAACTGTAAAACAGTTGAAAGACAAGTTTATATAGCTTCGCAAGTTCAGAGAAGAGTGTATAAAGTTGATTCTACATGTGGTGAAGTCCCACAAGTAGAAAAGAAGGCCCATTATAGGAAACAGCTAGAAATCAGTAGTCATTCTTAGCTAATACTAATGAATATCACAGAATAGTGAGAGAGCAAGTGTAAAAGACATCAAAATGTAAGTTTCTAGTCTAGAAAGGATGTTATACACTACAGAGATCCTTGAAATAGAGTTACTTCACAAGAAACAAGTGTTTCAACCCACTGGAATTCACTGAAAAGTAGTATTTAAGTGTAAAACAGTTGAAAGACAAGTTTATGTAGCTTCGCAAGTTCAGAGAAGAGTGTATAAAGTTGCTTCTACATGTGGTGAATTCCCACAAGTAGAAAAGAAGGCTCATTATAGGACACTGCAAGAAAGCAGTAGTAATTCAGAGCAAATCCTAATGAATATCACAGACTTATGAGAGAACAAGTGGAAAGCACATCAAAATGTAAGTTTCTAGTGTAGAAAGGATGTTGTACACTGTAGAAATCCTTGAAATAGAGTTAGTTCACATGAATCCAGTGTTTGAAACCACCAGAGTTCACTGAAAAGTAGTATTCAACTGTAAAACAGTTGAAAGACAAGTTTATGTAGCTTCGCAAGTTCAGAGAAGAGTGTATAACGTTGCTTCTACATGTGGTGAAGTCCCACAAGTAGAGGAGAAGGCCCATTATAGGAAACAGCTAGAAATCAGTAATAATTCTGAGCAAATACTAATGAATATCACAGACTTATGAGAGAACAAGTGTAAAAGACATCAAAATGTACGTTTCTAGTCTAGAAAGTAGAAAAGAAGGCTCATTGTAGGACACTGCAAGAAAGCAGTAGTAATTCAGAGCAAATACTAATGAATATCACAGACTTATGAGAGAACAAGTGGAAAGCACATCAAAATGTAAGTTTCTAGTGTAGAAAGGATGTTGTACACTGTAGAAATCCTTGAAATAGAGTTAGTTCACATGAATCCAGTGTTTGAAACCACCAGAATTCACTGATAAGTAGTATTCATGTGTAAAACAGTTGAAAGACAAGTGTATATAGCTTTGCAAGTTCAGAGAAGAGTGTATAAAGTTGTTTCTACATGAGGTGAAGTCTCACAAGTAGAGCAGAAGGCCCATTATAGGACACTACAAGAAATCAGTAGTCATTCAGAGCAAATACTAATGAATATCACAGAATAGTGAGAGAACAAGTGTAAAAGACATCAAAATGTAAATCTCTAGTCTGAAAAGGATGTTGTACACTGCAGAAATCCTTGAAATAGAGTTAGTTCACATGAAACCAGTGTTTGAAACCACCAGAGTTCACTGAAAAGTAGTATTCAACTGTAAAACAGTTGAAAGACAAGTTTATGTAGCTTCGCAAGTTCAGAGAAGAGTGTATAAAGTTGCTTCTACATGTGGTGAAGTCCCACAAGTAGAGGAGAAGGCCCATTATAGGAAACAGCTAGAAATCAGTAGTCATTCAGAGCAAGTACTAATGAATATCAAAGAATAGTGAGAGAACAAGTGTAAAAGACATCAAAATGTAAGTCTCTAGTCTAGACAGGATGTTGTACACTGCAGAAATCCTTGAAATAGAGTTAGTTCACATGAAACCAGTGTTTTATACCACCAAAATACACTGAAAAGTAGTATTCAAATGTAAAACAGTTGAAAGACAAGTGTATATAGCTTCTCAAGTTCTGAGAATAGTGTATAAAGTTGTTTGTACATGTGGTGAAGTCCCACAAGTAGAGGAGAAGGCCCATTATAGGAAACAGCTAGAAATCAGTAGTAATTCTGAGGAAATACTAATGAATATCACAGACTTATGAGAGAACAAGTGGAAAAGACATCAAAATGTAAGTTTCTAGTCTAGAAAGGATGTTGTACACTGCAGAAATCCTTGAAATAGAGTTACTTCACAAGAAACAAGTGTTTCAACCCACTGGAATTCACTGAAAAGTAGTATTTCAGTGTAAAACAGTTGAAAGACAAGTTTATGTAGCTTCGCAAGTTCAGAGAAGAGTGTATAAAGTTGTTTGTACATGTGGTGAAGTCCCACAAGTAGAGGAGAAGGCCCATTATAGGAAACAGCTAGAAATCAGTAGTAATTCTGAGGAAATACTAATGAATATCACAGACTTATGAGAGAACAAGTGGAAAAGACATCAAAATGTAAGTTTCTAGTCTAGAAAGGATGTTGTACACTGCAGAAATCCTTGAAATAGAGTTAGTTCACATGAAACCAGTGATTGAAACCACCAGAGTTCACTGAAAAGTAGTATTCAACTGTAAAACAGTTGAAAGACAAGTTTATGTAGCTTCGCAAGTTCAGAGAAGAGTGTATAAAGTTGCTTCTACATGTGGTGAAGTCCCACAAGTAGAGGAGAAGGCCCATTATAGGAAACAGCTAGAAATCAGTAGTCATTCAGAGCTAATACTAATGAATATCACAGAATAGTGAGAGAACAAGTGTAAAAGACATCAAAATGTAAGTCTCTAGTCTAGACAGAATGTTGTACACTGCAGAAATCCTTGAAATAGAGTTAGTTCACATGAAACCAGTGTTTTATACCACCAGAATACACTGAAAAGTAGTATTCAACTGTAAAACAGTTGAAAGACAAGTGTATATAGCTTCTCAAGTTCTGAGAAGAGTGTATAAAGTTGTCTCTACATGTGGTGAAGTCCCACAAGTAGAGGAGAAGGCCCATTATAGGAAACAGCTAGAAATCTGTAGTCATTCAGAGCAAATACTAATGAATATCACAGAATAGTGAGAGAACAAGTGTAAAAGACATCAAAATGTAAGTCTCTAGTCTGGAAAGGATGTTGTACACTGCAGAAATCCTTGAAATAGAGTTATTTCACATGAAACCAGTGTTTGAAACCACCAGAGTTCACTGAAAAGTAGTATTCAACTGTAAAACAGTTGAAAGACAAGTTTATATAGCTTCGCAAGTTCAGAGAAGAGTGTATAAAGTTGATTCTACATGTGGTGAAGTCCCACAAGTAGAAAAGAAGGCCCATTATAGGAAACAGCTAGAAATCAGTAGTCATTCTTAGCTAATACTAATGAATATCACAGAATAGTGAGAGAACAAGTGTAAAAGACATCAAAATGTAAGTCTCTAGTCTGAAAAGGATGTTGTACACTGCAGAAATCCTTGAAATAGAGTTAGTTCACATGAAACCAGTGTTTGAAACCACCAGAGTTCACTGAAAAGTAGTATTCAACTGTAAAACAGTTGAAAGACAAGTTTATGTAGCTTCGCAAGTTCAGAGAAGAGTGTATAAAGTTGCTTCTACATGTGGTGAAGTCCCACAAGTAGAAAAGAAGGCCCATTATAGGAAACAGCTAGAAATCAGTAGTAATTCTGAGCAAATACTAATGAATATCACAGACTTATGAGAGAACAAGTGTAAAAGACATCAAAATGTAAGTCTCTAGTCTAGACAGGATGTTGTACACTGCAGAAATCCTTGAAATAGAGTTAGTTCACATGAAACCAGTGTTTTATACCACCAAAATACACTGAAAAGTAGTATTCAAATGTAAAACAGTTGAAAGACAAGTGTATATAGCTTCTCAAGTTCTGAGAATAGTGTATAAAGTTGTTTGTACATGTGGTGAAGTCCCACAAGTAGAGGAGAAGGCCCATTATAGGAAACAGCTAGAAATCAGTAGTAATTCTGAGGAAATACTAATGAATATCACAGACGTATGAGAGAACAAGTGGAAAAGACATCAAAATGTAAGTTTCTAGTCTAGAAAGGATGTTGTACACTGCAGAAATCCTTGAAATAGAGTTACTTCACAAGAAACAAGTGTTTCAACCCACTGGAATTCACTGAAAAGTAGTATTTCAGTGTAAAACAGTTGAAAGACAAGTTTATGTAGCTTCGCAAGTTCAGAGAAGAGTGTATAAAGTTGTTTGTACATGTGGTGAAGTCCCACAAGTAGAGGAGAAGGCCCATTATAGGAAACAGCTAGAAATCAGTAGTAATTCTGAGGAAATACTAATGAATATCACAGAATAGTGAGAGATCAAGTGGAAAAGACATCAAAATGTAAGTCTCTAGTCTAGAAAGGATGTTGTACACTGTAGAAATCCTTGAAATAGAGTTAGTTCACATGAATCCAGTGTTTGAAACCACCAGAGTTCACTGAAAAGTAGTATTCAACTGTAAAACAGTTGAAAGACAAGTTTATGTAGCTTCGCAAGTTCAGAGAAGAGTGTATAAAGTTGCTTCTACATGTGGTGAAATCCCACAAGTAGAGGAGAAGGCCCATTATAGGAAACAGCTAGAAATCAGTAATAATTCTGAGCAAATACTAATGAATATCACAGACTTATGAGAGAACAAGTGTAAAAGACATCAAAATGTACGTTTCTAGTCTAGAAAGTAGAAAAGAAGGCTCATTGTAGGACACTGCAAGAAAGCAGTAGTAATTCAGAGCAAATACTAATGAATATCACAGACTTATGAGAGAACAAGTGGAAAGCACATCAAAATGTAAGTTTCTAGTGTAGAAAGGATGTTGTACACTGTAGAAATCCTTGAAATAGAGTTAGTTCACATGAATCCAGTGTTTGAAACCACCAGAATTCACTGATAAGTAGTATTCAAGTGTAAAACAGTTGAAAGACAAGTGTATATAGCTTTGCAAGTTCAGAGAAGAGTGTATAAAGTTGTTTCTACATGAGGTGAAGTCTCACAAGTAGAGCAGAAGGCCCATTATAGGACACTACAAGAAATCAGTAGTCATTCAGAGCAAATACTAATGAATATCACAGAATAGTGAGAGAACAAGTGTAAAAGACATCAAAATGTAAATCTCTAGTCTGAAAAGGATGTTGTACACTGCAGAAATCCTTGAAATAGAGTTAGTCCACATGAAACCAGTGTTTGAAACCACCAGAGTTCACTGAAAAGTAGTATTCAACTGTAAAACAGTTGAAAGACAAGTTTATGTAGCTTCGCAAGTTCAGAGAAGAGTGTATAAAGTTGCTTCTACATGTGGTGAAGTCCCACAAGTAGAGGAGAAGGCCCATTATAGGAAACAGCTAGAAATCAGTAGTCATTCAGAGCAAGTACTAATGAATATCAAAGAATAGTGAGAGAACAAGTGTAAAAGACATCAAAATGTAAGTCTCTAGTCTAGACAGGATGTTTTACACTGCAGAAATCTTTGAAATAGAGTTAGTTCACATGAAACCAGTGTTTGAAACCACCAGAGTTCACTGAAAAGTAGTATTAAACTGTAAAACAGTTGAAAGACAAGTATATATAGCTTCGGAAGTTCAGAGAAGAGTGTATAAAGTTGTTTGTACATGTGGTGAAGTCCCACAAGTAGAGGAGAAGGCCCATTATAGGAAACAGCTAGAAATCAGTAATAATTCTGAGCAAATACTAATGAATATCACAGACTTATGAGAGAACAAGTGTAAAAGACATCAAAATGTACGTTTCTAGTCTAGAAAGTAGAAAAGAAGGCTCATTGTAGGACACTGCAAGAAAGCAGTAGTAATTCAGAGCAAATACTAATGAATATCACAGACTTATGAGAGAACAAGTGGAAAGCACATCAAAATGTAAGTTTCTAGTGTAGAAAGGATGTTGTACACTGTAGAAATCCTTGAAATAGAGTTAGTTCACATGAATCCAGTGTTTGAAACCACCAGAATTCACTGATAAGTAGTATTCAACTGTAAAACAGTTGAAAGACAAGTGTATATAGCTTCGCAAGTTCAGAGAAGAGTGTATAAAGTTGTTTCTACATGAGGTGAAGTCTCACAAGTAGAGCGGAAGGCCCATTATAGGACACTACAAGAAATCAGTAGTAATTCTGAGCAAATACTAATGAATATCACAGAATAGTGAGAGATCAAGTGTAAAAGACATCAAAATGTAAGTCTCTAGTCTAGAAAGGATGTTGTATACTGTAGAAATCCTTGAAATAGAGTTAGTTCACATGAAACCAGTGTTTGAAACCACCAGAATTCACTGATAAGAAGTATTCAACTGTAAAACAGTTGAAAGACAAGTTTATGTAGCTTCGCAAGTTCAGAGAAGAGTGTATAAAGTTGCTTCTACATGTGGTGAAGTCCCACAAGTAGAGGAGAAGGCCCATTATAGGAAACAGCTAGAAATCAGTAGTAATTCTGAGGAAATACTAATGAATATCACAGAATAGTGAGAGATCAAGTGTAAAAGACATCAAAATGTAAGTCTCTAGTCTAGAAAGGATGTTGTATACTGTAGAAATCCTTGAAATAGAGTTAGTTCACATGAAACCTGTGTTTGAAACCACCAGAGTTCACTGAAAACTAGTATTAAACTGTAAAACAGTTGAAAGACAAGTGTATATAGCTTCGCAAGTTCAGAGAAGAGTGTATAAAGTTTCTTCTACATGTGGTGAAGTTCCACAAGTAGGGGAGAAGGCCCATTATAGGAAACAGATAGAAATCAGTAGTCATTCAGAGCAAATACTAATGAATATCACAGAATAGTGAGAGAACAAGTGTAAAAGACATCAAAATGTAAGTCTCTAGTCTAGACAGGATGTTGTACACTGCAGAAATCCTTGAAATAGAGTTACTTCACAAGAAACAAGTGTTTCAACCCACTGGAATTCACTGAAAAGTAGTATTTCAGTGTAAAACAGTTGAAAGACAAGTTTATGTAGCTTCGCAAGTTCAGAGAAGAGTGTATAAAGTTGTTTGTACATGTGGTGAAGTCCCACAAGTAGAGGAGGAGGCCCATTATAGGAAACAGCTAGAAATCAGTAGTAATTCTGAGGAAATACTAATGAATATCACAGACTTATGAGAGAACAAGTGGAAAAGACATCAAAATGTAAGTTTCTAGTCTAGAAAGGATGTTGTACACTGCAGAAATCCTTGAAATAGAGTTAGTTCACATGAAACCAGTGATTGAAACCACCAGAGTTCACTGAAAAGTAGTATTCAACTGTAAAACAGTTGAAAGACAAGTTTATGTAGCTTCGCAAGTTCAGAGAAGAGTGTATAAAGTTGCTTCTACATGTGGTGAAGTCCCACAAGTAGAGGAGAAGGCCCATTATAGGAAACAGCTAGAAATCAGTAGTCATTCAGAGCTAATACTAATGAATATCACAGAATAGTGAGAGAGCAAGTGTAAAAGACATCAAAATGTAAGTTTCTAGTCTAGAAAGGATGTTATACACTACAGAGATCCTTGAAATAGAGTTACTTCACAAGAAACAAGTGTTTCAACCCACTGGAATTCACTGAAAAGTAGTATTTAAGTGTAAAACAGTTGAAAGACAAGTTTATGTAGCTTCGCAAGTTCAGAGAAGAGTGTATAAAGTTGCTTCTACATGTGGTGAAGTCCCACAAGTAGAAAAGAAGGCTCATTATAGGACACTGCAAGAAAGCAGTAGTAATTCAGAGCAAATACTAATGAATATCACAGACTTATGAGAGAACAAGTGTAAAAGACATCAAAATGTAAGTCTCTAGTCTAGACAGGATGTTGTACACTGCAGAAATCCTTGAAATAGAGTTAGTTCACATGAAACCAGTGTTTTATACCACCAAAATACACTGAAAAGTAGTATTCAAATGTAAAACAGTTGAAAGACAAGTGTATATAGCTTCTCAAGTTCTGAGAATAGTGTATAAAGTTGTTTGTACATGTGGTGAAGTCCCACAAGTAGAGGAGAAGGCCCATTATAGGAAACAGCTAGAAATCAGTAGTAATTCTGAGGAAATACTAATGAATATCACAGACTTATGAGAGAACAAGTGGAAAAGACATCAAAATGTAAGTTTCTAGTCTAGAAAGGATGTTGTACACTGCAGAAATCCTTGAAATAGAGTTACTTCACAAGAAACAAGTGTTTCAACCCACTGGAATTCACTGAAAAGTAGTATTTCAGTGTAAAACAGTTGAAAGACAAGTTTATGTAGCTTCGCAAGTTCAGAGAAGAGTGTATAAAGTTGTTTGTACATGTGGTGAAGTCCCACAAGTAGAGGAGAAGGCCCATTATAGGAAACAGCTAGAAATCAGTAGTAATTCTGAGGAAATACTAATGAATATCACAGACTTATGAGAGAACAAGTGGAAAAGACATCAAAATGTAAGTTTCTAGTCTAGAAAGGATGTTGTACACTGCAGAAATCCTTGAAATAGAGTTAGTTCACATGAAACCAGTGATTGAAACCACCAGAGTTCACTGAAAAGTAGTATTCAACTGTAAAACAGTTGAAAGACAAGTTTATGTAGCTTCGCAAGTTCAGAGAAGAGTGTATAAAGTTGCTTCTACATGTGGTGAAGTCCCACAAGTAGAGGAGAAGGCCCATTATAGGAAACAGCTAGAAATCAGTAGTCATTCAGAGCTAATACTAATGAATATCACAGAATAGTGAGAGAACAAGTGTAAAAGACATCAAAATGTAAGTCTCTAGTCTAGACAGAATGTTGTACACTGCAGAAATCCTTGAAATAGAGTTAGTTCACATGAAACCAGTGTTTTATACCACCAGAATACACTGAAAAGTAGTATTCAACTGTAAAACAGTTGAAAGACAAGTGTATATAGCTTCTCAAGTTCTGAGAAGAGTGTATAAAGTTGTCTCTACATGTGGTGAAGTCCCACAAGTAGAGGAGAAGGCCCATTATAGGAAACAGCTAGAAATCTGTAGTCATTCAGAGCAAATACTAATGAATATCACAGAATAGTGAGAGAACAAGTGTAAAAGACATCAAAATGTAAGTCTCTAGTCTGGAAAGGATGTTGTACACTGCAGAAATCCTTGAAATAGAGTTATTTCACATGAAACCAGTGTTTGAAACCACCAGAGTTCACTGAAAAGTAGTATTCAACTGTAAAACAGTTGAAAGACAAGTTTATATAGCTTCGCAAGTTCAGAGAAGAGTGTATAAAGTTGATTCTACATGTGGTGAAGTCCCACAAGTAGAAAAGAAGGCCCATTATAGGAAACAGCTAGAAATCGATAGTCATTCTTAGCTAATACTAATGAATATCACAGAATAGTGAGAGAGCAAGTGTAAAAGACATCAAAATGTAAGTCTCTAGTCTGGAAAGGATGTTGTACACTGCAGAAATCCTTGAAATAGAGTTAGTTCACATGAAACCAGTGTTTGAAACCACCAGAGTTCACTGAAAAGTAGTATTCATCTGTAAAACAGTTGAAAGACAAGTTTATGTAGCTTCGCAAGTTCAGAGAAGAGTGTATAAAGTTGCTTCTACATGTGGTGAAGTCCCACAAGTAGAAAAGAAGGCCCATTATAGGAAACAGCTAGAAATCAGTAGTAATTCTGAGCAAATACTAATGAATATCACAGACTTATGAGAGAACAAGTGTAAAAGACATCAAAATGTAAGTCTCTAGTCTAGACAGGATGTTGTACACTGCAGAAATCCTTGAAATAGAGTTAGTTCACATGTAACCAGTGTTTTATACCACCAAAATACACTGAAAAGTAGTATTCAAATGTAAAACAGTTGAAAGACAAGTGTATATAGCTTCTCAAGTTCTGAGAATAGTGTATAAAGTTGTTTGTACATGTGGTGAAGTCCCACAAGTAGAGGAGAAGGCCCATTATAGGAAACAGCTAGAAATCAGTAGTAATTCTGAGGAAATACTAATGAATATCACAGACTTATGAGAGAACAAGTGTAAAAGACATCAAAATGTACGTTTCTAGTCTAGAAAGTAGAAAAGAAGGCTCATTGTAGGACACTGCAAGAAAGCAGTAGTAATTCAGAGCAAATCCTAATGAATATCACAGACTTATGAGAGAACAAGTGGAAAGCACATCAAAATGTAAGTTTCTAGTGTAGAAAGGATGTTGTACACTGTAGAAATCCTTGAAATAGAGTTAGTTCACATGAATCCAGTGTTTGAAACCACCAGAGTTCACTGAAAAGTAGTATTCAACTGTAAAACAGTTGAAAGACAAGTTTATGTAGCTTCGCAAGTTCAGAGAAGAGTGTATAAAGTTGCTTCTACATGTGGTGAAATCCCACAAGTAGAGGAGAAGGCCCATTATAGGAAACAGCTAGAAATCAGTAATAATTCTGAGCAAATACTAATGAATATCACAGACTTATGAGAGAACAAGTGTAAAAGACATCAAAATGTACGTTTCTAGTCTAGAAAGTAGAAAAGAAGGCTCATTGTAGGACACTGCAAGAAAGCAGTAGTAATTCAGAGCAAATACTAATGAATATCACAGACTTATGAGAGAACAAGTGGAAAGCACATCAAAATGTAAGTTTCTAGTGTAGAAAGGATGTTGTACACTGTAGAAATCCTTGAAATAGAGTTAGTTCACATGAATCCAGTGTTTGAAACCACCAGAATTCACTGATAAGTAGTATTCAAGTGTAAAACAGTTGAAAGACAAGTGTATATAGCTTCGCAAGTTCAGAGAAGAGTGTATAAAGTTGTTTCTACATGAGGTGAAGTCTCACAAGTAGAGCAGAAGGCCCATTATAGGACACTACAAGAAATCAGTAGTCATTCAGAGCAAATACTAATGAATATCACAGAATAGTGAGAGAACAAGTGTAAAAGACATCAAAATGTAAATCTCTAGTCTGAAAAGGATGTTGTACACTGCAGAAATCCTTGAAATAGAGTTAGTTCACATGAAACCAGTGTTTGAAACCACCAGAGTTCACTGAAAAGTAGTATTCAACTGTAAAACAGTTGAAAGACAAGTTTATGTAGCTTCGCAAGTTCAGAGAAGAGTGTATAAAGTTGCTTCTACATGTGGTGAAGTCCCACAAGTAGAGGAGAAGGCCCATTATAGGAAACAGCTAGAAATCAGTAGTCATTCAGAGCAAGTACTAATGAATATCAAAGAATAGTGAGAGAACAAGTGTAAAAGACATCAAAATGTAAGTCTCTAGTCTAGACAGGATGTTTTACACTGCAGAAATCTTTGAAATAGAGTTAGTTCACATGAAACCAGTGTTTGAAACCACCAGAGTTCACTGAAAAGTAGTATTAAACTGTAAAACAGTTGAAAGACAAGTATATATAGCTTCGGAAGTTCAGAGAAGAGTGTATAAAGTTGTTTGTACATGTGGTGAAGTCCCACAAGTAGAGGAGAAGGCCCATTATAGGAAACAGCTAGAAATCAGTAATAATTCTGAGCAAATACTAATGAATATCACAGACTTATGAGAGAACAAGTGTAAAAGACATCAAAATGTACGTTTCTAGTCTAGAAAGTAGAAAAGAAGGCTCATTGTAGGACACTGCAAGAAAGCAGTAGTAATTCAGAGCAAATACTAATGAATATCACAGACTTATGAGAGAACAAGTGGAAAGCACATCAAAATGTAAGTTTCTAGTGTAGAAAGGATGTTGTACACTGTAGAAATCCTTGAAATAGAGTTAGTTCACATGAATCCAGTGTTTGAAACCACCAGAATTCACTGATAAGTAGTATTCAACTGTAAAACAGTTGAAAGACAAGTGTATATAGCTTCGCAAGTTCAGAGAAGAGTGTATAAAGTTGTTTCTACATGAGGTGAAGTCTCACAAGTAGAGCGGAAGGCCCATTATAGGACACTACAAGAAATCAGTAGTAATTCTGAGCAAATACTAATGAATATCACAGAATAGTGAGAGATCAAGTGTAAAAGACATCAAAATGTAAGTCTCTAGTCTAGAAAGGATGTTGTATACTGTAGAAATCCTTGAAATAGAGTTAGTTCACATGAAACCTGTGTTTGAAACCACCAGAGTTCACTGAAAAGTAGTATTAAACTGTAAAACAGTTGAAAGACAAGTGTATATAGCTTCGCAAGTTCAGAGAAGAGTGTATAAAGTTTCTTCTACATGTGGTGAAGTTCCACAAGTAGGGGAGAAGGCCCATTATAGGAAACAGATAGAAATCAGTAGTCATTCAGAGCAAATACTAATGAATATCACAGAATAGTGAGAGAACAAGTGTAAAAGACATCAAAATGTAAGTCTCTAGTCTAGACAGGATGTTGTACACTGCAGAAATCCTTGAAATAGAGTTACTTCACAAGAAACAAGTGTTTCAACCCACTGGAATTCACTGAAAAGTAGTATTTCAGTGTAAAACAGTTGAAAGACAAGTTTATGTAGCTTCGCAAGTTCAGAGAAGAGTGTATAAAGTTGTTTGTACATGTGGTGAAGTCCCACAAGTAGAGGAGGAGGCCCATTATAGGAAACAGCTAGAAATCAGTAGTAATTCTGAGGAAATACTAATGAATATCACAGACTTATGAGAGAACAAGTGGAAAAGACATCAAAATGTAAGTTTCTAGTCTAGAAAGGATGTTGTACACTGCAGAAATCCTTGAAATAGAGTTAGTTCACATGAAACCAGTGATTGAAACCACCAGAGTTCACTGAAAAGTAGTATTCAACTGTAAAACAGTTGAAAGACAAGTTTATGTAGCTTCGCAAGTTCAGAGAAGAGTGTATAAAGTTGCTTCTACATGTGGTGAAGTCCCACAAGTAGAGGAGAAGGCCCATTATAGGAAACAGCTAGAAATCAGTAGTCATTCAGAGCTAATACTAATGAATATCACAGAATAGTGAGAGAGCAAGTGTAAAAGACATCAAAATGTAAGTTTCTAGTCTAGAAAGGATGTTATACACTACAGAGATCCTTGAAATAGAGTTACTTCACAAGAAACAAGTGTTTCAACCCACTGGAATTCACTGAAAAGTAGTATTTAAGTGTAAAACAGTTGAAAGACAAGTTTATGTAGCTTCGCAAGTTCAGAGAAGAGTGTATAAAGTTGCTTCTACATGTGGTGAAGTCCCACAAGTAGAAAAGAAGGCTCATTATAGGACACTGCAAGAAAGCAGTAGTAATTCAGAGCAAATACTAATGAATATCACAGACTTATGAGAGAACAAGTGTAAAAGACATCAAAATGTAAGTCTCTAGTCTAGACAGGATGTTGTACACTGCAGAAATCCTTGAAATAGAGTTAGTTCACATGAAACCAGTGTTTTATACCACCAAAATACACTGAAAAGTAGTATTCAAATGTAAAACAGTTGAAAGACAAGTGTATATAGCTTCTCAAGTTCTGAGAATAGTGTATAAAGTTGTTTGTACATGTGGTGAAGTCCCACAAGTAGAGGAGAAGGCCCATTATAGGAAACAGCTAGAAATCAGTAGTAATTCTGAGGAAATACTAATGAATATCACAGACTTATGAGAGAACAAGTGGAAAAGACATCAAAATGTAAGTTTCTAGTCTAGAAAGGATGTTGTACACTGCAGAAATCCTTGAAATAGAGTTACTTCACAAGAAACAAGTGTTTCAACCCACTGGAATTCACTGAAAAGTAGTATTTCAGTGTAAAACAGTTGAAAGACAAGTTTATGTAGCTTCGCAAGTTCAGAGAAGAGTGTATAAAGTTGTTTGTACATGTGGTGAAGTCCCACAAGTAGAGGAGAAGGCCCATTATAGGAAACAGCTAGAAATCAGTAGTAATTCTGAGGAAATACTAATGAATATCACAGACTTATGAGAGAACAAGTGGAAAAGACATCAAAATGTAAGTTTCTAGTCTAGAAAGGATGTTGTACACTGCAGAAATCCTTGAAATAGAGTTAGTTCACATGAAACCAGTGATTGAAACCACCAGAGTTCACTGAAAAGTAGTATTCAACTGTAAAACAGTTGAAAGACAAGTTTATGTAGCTTCGCAAGTTCAGAGAAGAGTGTATAAAGTTGCTTCTACATGTGGTGAAGTCCCACAAGTAGAGGAGAAGGCCCATTATAGGAAACAGCTAGAAATCAGTAGTCATTCAGAGCTAATACTAATGAATATCACAGAATAGTGAGAGAACAAGTGTAAAAGACATCAAAATGTAAGTCTCTAGTCTAGACAGAATGTTGTACACTGCAGAAATCCTTGAAATAGAGTTAGTTCACATGAAACCAGTGTTTTATACCACCAGAATACACTGAAAAGTAGTATTCAACTGTAAAACAGTTGAAAGACAAGTGTATATAGCTTCTCAAGTTCTGAGAAGAGTGTATAAAGTTGTCTCTACATGTGGTGAAGTCCCACAAGTAGAGGAGAAGGCCCATTATAGGAAACAGCTAGAAATCTGTAGTCATTCAGAGCAAATACTAATGAATATCACAGAATAGTGAGAGAACAAGTGTAAAAGACATCAAAATGTAAGTCTCTAGTCTGGAAAGGATGTTGTACACTGCAGAAATCCTTGAAATAGAGTTATTTCACATGAAACCAGTGTTTGAAACCACCAGAGTTCACTGAAAAGTAGTATTCAACTGTAAAACAGTTGAAAGACAAGTTTATATAGCTTCGCAAGTTCAGAGAAGAGTGTATAAAGTTGATTCTACATGTGGTGAAGTCCCACAAGTAGAAAAGAAGGCCCATTATAGGAAACAGCTAGAAATCAGTAGTCATTCTTAGCTAATACTAATGAATATCACAGAATAGTGAGAGAGCAAGTGTAAAAGACATCAAAATGTAAGTCTCTAGTCTGGAAAGGATGTTGTACACTGCAGAAATCCTTGAAATAGAGTTAGTTCACATGAAACCAGTGTTTGAAACCACCAGAGTTCACTGAAAAGTAGTATTCATCTGTAAAACAGTTGAAAGACAAGTTTATGTAGCTTCGCAAGTTCAGAGAAGAGTGTATAAAGTTGCTTCTACATGTGGTGAAGTCCCACAAGTAGAAAAGAAGGCCCATTATAGGAAACAGCTAGAAATCAGTAGTAATTCTGAGCAAATACTAATGAATATCACAGACTTATGAGAGAACAAGTGTAAAAGACATCAAAATGTAAGTCTCTAGTCTAGACAGGATGTTGTACACTGCAGAAATCCTTGAAATAGAGTTAGTTCACATGTAACCAGTGTTTTATACCACCAAAATACACTGAAAAGTAGTATTCAAATGTAAAACAGTTGAAAGACAAGTGTATATAGCTTCTCAAGTTCTGAGAATAGTGTATAAAGTTGTTTGTACATGTGGTGAAGTCCCACAAGTAGAGGAGAAGGCCCATTATAGGAAACAGCTAGAAATCAGTAGTAATTCTGAGGAAATACTAATGAATATCACAGACTTATGAGAGAACAAGTGTAAAAGACATCAAAATGTACGTTTCTAGTCTAGAAAGTAGAAAAGAAGGCTCATTGTAGGACACTGCAAGAAAGCAGTAGTAATTCAGAGCAAATCCTAATGAATATCACAGACTTATGAGAGAACAAGTGGAAAGCACATCAAAATGTAAGTTTCTAGTGTAGAAAGGATGTTGTACACTGTAGAAATCCTTGAAATAGAGTTAGTTCACATGAATCCAGTGTTTGAAACCACCAGAGTTCACTGAAAAGTAGTATTCAACTGTAAAACAGTTGAAAGACAAGTTTATGTAGCTTCGCAAGTTCAGAGAAGAGTGTATAAAGTTGCTTCTACATGTGGTGAAATCCCACAAGTAGAGGAGAAGGCCCATTATAGGAAACAGCTAGAAATCAGTAATAATTCTGAGCAAATACTAATGAATATCACAGACTTATGAGAGAACAAGTGTAAAAGACATCAAAATGTACGTTTCTAGTCTAGAAAGTAGAAAAGAAGGCTCATTGTAGGACACTGCAAGAAAGCAGTAGTAATTCAGAGCAAATACTAATGAATATCACAGACTTATGAGAGAACAAGTGGAAAGCACATCAAAATGTAAGTTTCTAGTGTAGAAAGGATGTTGTACACTGTAGAAATCCTTGAAATAGAGTTAGTTCACATGAATCCAGTGTTTGAAACCACCAGAATTCACTGATAAGTAGTATTCAAGTGTAAAACAGTTGAAAGACAAGTGTATATAGCTTCGCAAGTTCAGAGAAGAGTGTATAAAGTTGTTTCTACATGAGGTGAAGTCTCACAAGTAGAGCAGAAGGCCCATTATAGGACACTACAAGAAATCAGTAGTCATTCAGAGCAAATACTAATGAATATCACAGAATAGTGAGAGAACAAGTGTAAAAGACATCAAAATGTAAATCTCTAGTCTGAAAAGGATGTTGTACACTGCAGAAATCCTTGAAATAGAGTTAGTTCACATGAAACCAGTGTTTGAAACCACCAGAGTTCACTGAAAAGTAGTATTCAACTGTAAAACAGTTGAAAGACAAGTTTATGTAGCTTCGCAAGTTCAGAGAAGAGTGTATAAAGTTGCTTCTACATGTGGTGAAGTCCCACAAGTAGAGGAGAAGGCCCATTATAGGAAACAGCTAGAAATCAGTAGTCATTCAGAGCAAGTACTAATGAATATCAAAGAATAGTGAGAGAACAAGTGTAAAAGACATCAAAATGTAAGTCTCTAGTCTAGACAGGATGTTTTACACTGCAGAAATCTTTGAAATAGAGTTAGTTCACATGAAACCAGTGTTTGAAACCACCAGAGTTCACTGAAAAGTAGTATTAAACTGTAAAACAGTTGAAAGACAAGTATATATAGCTTCGGAAGTTCAGAGAAGAGTGTATAAAGTTGTTTGTACATGTGGTGAAGTCCCACAAGTAGAGGAGAAGGCCCATTATAGGAAACAGCTAGAAATCAGTAATAATTCTGAGCAAATACTAATGAATATCACAGACTTATGAGAGAACAAGTGTAAAAGACATCAAAATGTACGTTTCTAGTCTAGAAAGTAGAAAAGAAGGCTCATTGTAGGACACTGCAAGAAAGCAGTAGTAATTCAGAGCAAATACTAATGAATATCACAGACTTATGAGAGAACAAGTGGAAAGCACATCAAAATGTAAGTTTCTAGTGTAGAAAGGATGTTGTACACTGTAGAAATCCTTGAAATAGAGTTAGTTCACATGAATCCAGTGTTTGAAACCACCAGAATTCACTGATAAGTAGTATTCAACTGTAAAACAGTTGAAAGACAAGTGTATATAGCTTCGCAAGTTCAGAGAAGAGTGTATAAAGTTGTTTCTACATGAGGTGAAGTCTCACAAGTAGAGCGGAAGGCCCATTATAGGACACTACAAGAAATCAGTAGTAATTCTGAGCAAATACTAATGAATATCACAGAATAGTGAGAGATCAAGTGTAAAAGACATCAAAATGTAAGTCTCTAGTCTAGAAAGGATGTTGTATACTGTAGAAATCCTTGAAATAGAGTTAGTTCACATGAAACCTGTGTTTGAAACCACCAGAGTTCACTGAAAAGTAGTATTAAACTGTAAAACAGTTGAAAGACAAGTGTATATAGCTTCGCAAGTTCAGAGAAGAGTGTATAAAGTTTCTTCTACATGTGGTGAAGTTCCACAAGTAGGGGAGAAGGCCCATTATAGGAAACAGATAGAAATCAGTAGTCATTCAGAGCAAATACTAATGAATATCACAGAATAGTGAGAGAACAAGTGTAAAAGACATCAAAATGTAAGTCTCTAGTCTAGACAGGATGTTGTACACTGCAGAAATCCTTGAAATAGAGTTACTTCACAAGAAACAAGTGTTTCAACCCACTGGAATTCACTGAAAAGTAGTATTTCAGTGTAAAACAGTTGAAAGACAAGTTTATGTAGCTTCGCAAGTTCAGAGAAGAGTGTATAAAGTTGTTTGTACATGTGGTGAAGTCCCACAAGTAGAGGAGGAGGCCCATTATAGGAAACAGCTAGAAATCAGTAGTAATTCTGAGGAAATACTAATGAATATCACAGACTTATGAGAGAACAAGTGGAAAAGACATCAAAATGTAAGTTTCTAGTCTAGAAAGGATGTTGTACACTGCAGAAATCCTTGAAATAGAGTTAGTTCACATGAAACCAGTGATTGAAACCACCAGAGTTCACTGAAAAGTAGTATTCAACTGTAAAACAGTTGAAAGACAAGTTTATGTAGCTTCGCAAGTTCAGAGAAGAGTGTATAAAGTTGCTTCTACATGTGGTGAAGTCCCACAAGTAGAGGAGAAGGCCCATTATAGGAAACAGCTAGAAATCAGTAGTCATTCAGAGCTAATACTAATGAATATCACAGAATAGTGAGAGAACAAGTGTAAAAGACATCAAAATGTAAGTCTCTAGTCTAGACAGAATGTTGTACACTGCAGAAATCCTTGAAATAGAGTTAGTTCACATGAAACCAGTGTTTTATACCACCAGAATACACTGAAAAGTAGTATTCAACTGTAAAACAGTTGAAAGACAAGTGTATATAGCTTCTCAAGTTCTGTGAAGAGTGTATAAAGTTGTCTCTACATGTGGTGAAGTCCCACAAGTAGAGGAGAAGGCCCATTATAGGAAACAGCTAGAAATCTGTAGTCATTCAGAGCAAATACTAATGAATATCACAGAATAGTGAGAGAACAAGTGTAAAAGACATCAAAATGTAAGTCTCTAGTCTGGAAAGGATGTTGTACACTGCAGAAATCCTTGAAATAGAGTTATTTCACATGAAACCAGTGTTTGAAACCACCAGAGTTCACTGAAAAGTAGTATTCAACTGTAAAACAGTTGAAAGACAAGTTTATATAGCTTCGCAAGTTCAGAGAAGAGTGTATAAAGTTGATTCTACATGTGGTGAAGTCCCACAAGTAGAAAAGAAGGCCCATTATAGGAAACAGCTAGAAATCAGTAGTCATTCTTAGCTAATACTAATGAATATCACAGAATAGTGAGAGAGCAAGTGTAAAAGACATCAAAATGTAAGTTTCTAGTCTAGAAAGGATGTTATACACTACAGAGATCCTTGAAATAGAGTTACTTCACAAGAAACAAGTGTTTCAACCCACTGGAATTCACTGAAAAGTAGTATTTAAGTGTAAAACAGTTGAAAGACAAGTTTATGTAGCTTCGCAAGTTCAGAGAAGAGTGTATAAAGTTGCTTCTACATGTGGTGAAGTCCCACAAGTAGAAAAGAAGGCTCATTATAGGACACTGCAAGAAAGCAGTAGTAATTCAGAGCAAATCCTAATGAATATCACAGACTTATGAGAGAACAAGTGGAAAGCACATCAAAATGTAAGTTTCTAGTGTAGAAAGGATGTTGTACACTGTAGAAATCCTTGAAATAGAGTTAGTTCACATGAATCCAGTGTTTGAAACCACCAGAGTTCACTGAAAAGTAGTATTCAACTGTAAAACAGTTGAAAGACAAGTTTATGTAGCTTCGCAAGTTCAGAGAAGAGTGTATAAAGTTGCTTCTACATGTGGTGAAGTCCCACAAGTAGGGGAGAAGGCCCATTATAGGAAACAGATGGAAATCAGTAGTCATTCAGAGCAAATACTAATGAATATCACAGAATAGTGAGAGAACAAGTGTAAAAGACATCAAAATGTAAGTCTCTAGTCTAGACAGGATGATGTACACTGCAGAAATCCTTGAAATAGAGTTACTTCACAAGAAACAAGTGTTTCAACCCACTGGAATTCACTGAAAAGTAGTATTTCAGTGTAAAACAGTTGAAAGACAAGTTTATGTAGCTTCGCAAGTTCAGAGAAGAGTGTATAAAGTTGTTTGTACATGTGGTGAAGTCCCACAAGTAGAGGAGAAGGCCCATTATAGGAAACAGCTAGAAATCAGTAGTAATTCTGAGGAAATACTAATGAATATCACAGACTTATGAGAGAACAAGTGGAAAAGACATCAAAATGTAAGTTTCTAGTCTAGAAAGGATGTTGTACACTGCAGAAATCCTTGAAATAGAGTTAGTTCACATGAAACCAGTGATTGAAACCACCAGAGTTCACTGAAAAGTAGTATTCAACTGTAAAACAGTTGAAAGACAAGTTTATGTAGCTTCGCAAGTTCAGAGAAGAGTGTATAAAGTTGCTTCTACATGTGGTGAAGTCCCACAAGTAGAGGAGAAGGCCCATTATAGGAAACAGCTAGAAATCAGTAGTCATTCAGAGCTAATACTAATGAATATCACAGAATAGTGAGAGAACAAGTGTAAAAGACATCAAAATGTAAGTCTCTAGTCTAGACAGAATGTTGTACACTGCAGAAATCCTTGAAATAGAGTTAGTTCACATGAAACCAGTGTTTTATACCACCAGAATACACTGAAAAGTAGTATTCAACTGTAAAACAGTTGAAAGACAAGTGTATATAGCTTCTCAAGTTCTGAGAAGAGTGTATAAAGTTGTCTCTACATGTGGTGAAGTCCCACAAGTAGAGGAGAAGGCCCATTATAGGAAACAGCTAGAAATCTGTAGTCATTCAGAGCAAATACTAATGAATATCACAGAATAGTGAGAGAACAAGTGTAAAAGACATCAAAATGTAAGTCTCTAGTCTGGAAAGGATGTTGTACACTGCAGAGATCCTTGAAATAGAGTTAGTTCACATGAATCCAGTGTTTGAAACCACCAGAGTTCACTGAAAAGTAGTATTCAACTGTAAAACAGTTGAAAGACAAGTTTATATAGCTTCGCAAGTTCAGAGAAGAGTGTATAAAGTTGCTTCTACATGTGGTGAAGTCCCACAAGTAGAAAAGAAGGCTCATTATAGGACACTGCAAGAAAGCAGTAGTAATTCAGAGCAAATCCTAATGAATATCACAGACTTATGAGAGAACAAGTGGAAAGCACATCAAAATGTAAGTTTCTAGTGTAGAAAGGATGTTGTACACTGTAGAAATCCTTGAAATAGAGTTAGTTCACATGAATCCAGTGTTTGAAACCACCAGAGTTCACTGAAAAGTAGTATTCAACTGTAAAACAGTTGAAAGACAAGTTTATGTAGCTTCGCAAGTTCAGAGAAGAGTGTATAAAGTTGCTTCTACATGTGGTGAAGTCCCACAAGTAGAGGAGAAGGCCCATTATAGGAAACAGCTAGAAATCAGTAATAATTCTGAGCAAATACTAATGAATATCACAGACTTATGAGAGAACAAGTGTAAAAGACATCAAAATGTAAGTCTCTAGTCTAGACAGGATGTTGTACACTGCAGAAATCCTTGAAATAGAGTTAGTTCACATGTAACCAGTGTTTTATACCACCAAAATACACTGAAAAGTAGTATTCAAATGTAAAACAGTTGAAAGACAAGTGTATATAGCTTCTCAAGTTCTGAGAATAGTGTATAAAGTTGTTTGTACATGTGGTGAAGTCCCACAAGTAGAGGAGAAGGCCCATTATAGGAAACAGCTAGAAATCAGTAGTAATTCTGAGGAAATACTAATGAATATCACAGACTTATGAGAGAACAAGTGTAAAAGACATCAAAATGTACGTTTCTAGTCTAGAAAGTAGAAAAGAAGGCTCATTGTAGGACACTGCAAGAAAGCAGTAGTAATTCAGAGCAAATCCTAATGAATATCACAGACTTATGAGAGAACAAGTGGAAAGCACATCAAAATGTAAGTTTCTAGTGTAGAAAGGATGTTGTACACTGTAGAAATCCTTGAAATAGAGTTAGTTCACATGAATCCAGTGTTTGAAACCACCAGAGTTCACTGAAAAGTAGTATTCAACTGTAAAACAGTTGAAAGACAAGTTTATGTAGCTTCGCAAGTTCAGAGAAGAGTGTATAAAGTTGCTTCTACATGTGGTGAAATCCCACAAGTAGAGGAGAAGGCCCATTATAGGAAACAGCTAGAAATCAGTAATAATTCTGAGCAAATACTAATGAATATCACAGACTTATGAGAGAACAAGTGTAAAAGACATCAAAATGTACGTTTCTAGTCTAGAAAGTAGAAAAGAAGGCTCATTGTAGGACACTGCAAGAAAGCAGTAGTAATTCAGAGCAAATACTAATGAATATCACAGACTTATGAGAGAACAAGTGGAAAGCACATCAAAATGTAAGTTTCTAGTGTAGAAAGGATGTTGTACACTGTAGAAATCCTTGAAATAGAGTTAGTTCACATGAATCCAGTGTTTGAAACCACCAGAATTCACTGATAAGTAGTATTCAAGTGTAAAACAGTTGAAAGACAAGTGTATATAGCTTCGCAGGTTCAGAGAAGAGTGTATAAAGTTGTTTCTACATGAGGTGAAGTCTCACAAGTAGAGCAGAAGGCCCATTATAGGACACTACAAGAAATCAGTAGTCATTCAGAGCAAATACTAATGAATATCACAGAATAGTGAGAGAACAAGTGTAAAAGACATCAAAATGTAAATCTCTAGTCTGAAAAGGATGTTGTACACTGCAGAAATCCTTGAAATAGAGTTAGTTCACATGAAACCAGTGTTTGAAACCACCAGAGTTCACTGAAAAGTAGTATTCAACTGTAAAACAGTTGAAAGACAAGTTTATGTAGCTTCGCAAGTTCAGAGAAGAGTGTATAAAGTTGCTTCTACATGTGGTGAAGTCCCACAAGTAGAGGAGAAGGCCCATTATAGGAAACAGCTAGAAATCAGTAGTCATTCAGAGCAAGTACTAATGAATATCAAAGAATAGTGAGAGAACAAGTGTAAAAGACATCAAAATGTAAGTCTCTAGTCTAGACAGGATGTTTTACACTGCAGAAATCTTTGAAATAGAGTTAGTTCACATGAAACCAGTGTTTGAAACCACCAGAGTTCACTGAAAAGTAGTATTAAACTGTAAAACAGTTGAAAGACAAGTATATATAGCTTCGGAAGTTCAGAGAAGAGTGTATAAAGTTGTTTGTACATGTGGTGAAGTCCCACAAGTAGAGGAGAAGGCCCATTATAGGAAACAGCTAGAAATCAGTAATAATTCTGAGCAAATACTAATGAATATCACAGACTTATGAGAGAACAAGTGTAAAAGACATCAAAATGTACGTTTCTAGTCTAGAAAGTAGAAAAGAAGGCTCATTGTAGGACACTGCAAGAAAGCAGTAGTAATTCAGAGCAAATACTAATGAATATCACAGACTTATGAGAGAACAAGTGGAAAGCACATCAAAATGTAAGTTTCTAGTGTAGAAAGGATGTTGTACACTGTAGAAATCCTTGAAATAGAGTTAGTTCACATGAATCCAGTGTTTGAAACCACCAGAATTCACTGATAAGTAGTATTCAACTGTAAAACAGTTGAAAGACAAGTGTATATAGCTTCGCAAGTTCAGAGAAGAGTGTATAAAGTTGTTTCTACATGAGGTGAAGTCTCACAAGTAGAGCGGAAGGCCCATTATAGGACACTACAAGAAATCAGTAGTAATTCTGAGCAAATACTAATGAATATCACAGAATAGTGAGAGATCAAGTGTAAAAGACATCAAAATGTAAGTCTCTAGTCTAGAAAGGATGTTGTATACTGTAGAAATCCTTGAAATAGAGTTAGTTCACATGAAACCTGTGTTTGAAACCACCAGAGTTCACTGAAAAGTAGTATTAAACTGTAAAACAGTTGAAAGACAAGTGTATATAGCTTCGCAAGTTCAGAGAAGAGTGTATAAAGTTTCTTCTACATGTGGTGAAGTTCCACAAGTAGGGGAGAAGGCCCATTATAGGAAACAGATAGAAATCAGTAGTCATTCAGAGCAAATACTAATGAATATCACAGAATAGTGAGAGAACAAGTGTAAAAGACATCAAAATGTAAGTCTCTAGTCTAGACAGGATGTTGTACACTGCAGAAATCCTTGAAATAGAGTTACTTCACAAGAAACAAGTGTTTCAACCCACTGGAATTCACTGAAAAGTAGTATTTCAGTGTAAAACAGTTGAAAGACAAGTTTATGTAGCTTCGCAAGTTCAGAGAAGAGTGTATAAAGTTGTTTGTACATGTGGTGAAGTCCCACAAGTAGAGGAGGAGGCCCATTATAGGAAACAGCTAGAAATCAGTAGTAATTCTGAGGAAATACTAATGAATATCACAGACTTATGAGAGAACAAGTGGAAAAGACATCAAAATGTAAGTTTCTAGTCTAGAAAGGATGTTGTACACTGCAGAAATCCTTGAAATAGAGTTAGTTCACATGAAACCAGTGATTGAAACCACCAGAGTTCACTGAAAAGTAGTATTCAACTGTAAAACAGTTGAAAGACAAGTTTATGTAGCTTCGCAAGTTCAGAGAAGAGTGTATAAAGTTGCTTCTACATGTGGTGAAGTCCCACAAGTAGAGGAGAAGGCCCATTATAGGAAACAGCTAGAAATCAGTAGTCATTCAGAGCTAATACTAATGAATATCACAGAATAGTGAGAGAACAAGTGTAAAAGACATCAAAATGTAAGTCTCTAGTCTAGACAGAATGTTGTACACTGCAGAAATCCTTGAAATAGAGTTAGTTCACATGAAACCAGTGTTTTATACCACCAGAATACACTGAAAAGTAGTATTCAACTGTAAAACAGTTGAAAGACAAGTGTATATAGCTTCTCAAGTTCTGTGAAGAGTGTATAAAGTTGTCTCTACATGTGGTGAAGTCCCACAAGTAGAGGAGAAGGCCCATTATAGGAAACAGCTAGAAATCTGTAGTCATTCAGAGCAAATACTAATGAATATCACAGAATAGTGAGAGAACAAGTGTAAAAGACATCAAAATGTAAGTCTCTAGTCTGGAAAGGATGTTGTACACTGCAGAAATCCTTGAAATAGAGTTATTTCACATGAAACCAGTGTTTGAAACCACCAGAGTTCACTGAAAAGTAGTATTCAACTGTAAAACAGTTGAAAGACAAGTTTATATAGCTTCGCAAGTTCAGAGAAGAGTGTATAAAGTTGATTCTACATGTGGTGAAGTCCCACAAGTAGAAAAGAAGGCCCATTATAGGAAACAGCTAGAAATCAGTAGTCATTCTTAGCTAATACTAATGAATATCACAGAATAGTGAGAGAGCAAGTGTAAAAGACATCAAAATGTAAGTTTCTAGTCTAGAAAGGATGTTATACACTACAGAGATCCTTGAAATAGAGTTACTTCACAAGAAACAAGTGTTTCAACCCACTGGAATTCACTGAAAAGTAGTATTTAAGTGTAAAACAGTTGAAAGACAAGTTTATGTAGCTTCGCAAGTTCAGAGAAGAGTGTATAAAGTTGCTTCTACATGTGGTGAAGTCCCACAAGTAGAAAAGAAGGCTCATTATAGGACACTGCAAGAAAGCAGTAGTAATTCAGAGCAAATCCTAATGAATATCACAGACTTATGAGAGAACAAGTGGAAAGCACATCAAAATGTAAGTTTCTAGTGTAGAAAGGATGTTGTACACTGTAGAAATCCTTGAAATAGAGTTAGTTCACATGAATCCAGTGTTTGAAACCACCAGAGTTCACTGAAAAGTAGTATTCAACTGTAAAACAGTTGAAAGACAAGTTTATGTAGCTTCGCAAGTTCAGAGAAGAGTGTATAAAGTTGCTTCTACATGTGGTGAAGTCCCACAAGTAGGGGAGAAGGCCCATTATAGGAAACAGATGGAAATCAGTAGTCATTCAGAGCAAATACTAATGAATATCACAGAATAGTGAGAGAACAAGTGTAAAAGACATCAAAATGTAAGTCTCTAGTCTAGACAGGATGATGTACACTGCAGAAATCCTTGAAATAGAGTTACTTCACAAGAAACAAGTGTTTCAACCCACTGGAATTCACTGAAAAGTAGTATTTCAGTGTAAAACAGTTGAAAGACAAGTTTATGTAGCTTCGCAAGTTCAGAGAAGAGTGTATAAAGTTGTTTGTACATGTGGTGAAGTCCCACAAGTAGAGGAGAAGGCCCATTATAGGAAACAGCTAGAAATCAGTAGTAATTCTGAGGAAATACTAATGAATATCACAGACTTATGAGAGAACAAGTGGAAAAGACATCAAAATGTAAGTTTCTAGTCTAGAAAGGATGTTGTACACTGCAGAAATCCTTGAAATAGAGTTAGTTCACATGAAACCAGTGATTGAAACCACCAGAGTTCACTGAAAAGTAGTATTCAACTGTAAAACAGTTGAAAGACAAGTTTATGTAGCTTCGCAAGTTCAGAGAAGAGTGTATAAAGTTGCTTCTACATGTGGTGAAGTCCCACAAGTAGAGGAGAAGGCCCATTATAGGAAACAGCTAGAAATCAGTAGTCATTCAGAGCTAATACTAATGAATATCACAGAATAGTGAGAGAACAAGTGTAAAAGACATCAAAATGTAAGTCTCTAGTCTAGACAGAATGTTGTACACTGCAGAAATCCTTGAAATAGAGTTAGTTCACATGAAACCAGTGTTTTATACCACCAGAATACACTGAAAAGTAGTATTCAACTGTAAAACAGTTGAAAGACAAGTGTATATAGCTTCTCAAGTTCTGAGAAGAGTGTATAAAGTTGTCTCTACATGTGGTGAAGTCCCACAAGTAGAGGAGAAGGCCCATTATAGGAAACAGCTAGAAATCTGTAGTCATTCAGAGCAAATACTAATGAATATCACAGAATAGTGAGAGAACAAGTGTAAAAGACATCAAAATGTAAGTCTCTAGTCTGGAAAGGATGTTGTACACTGCAGAGATCCTTGAAATAGAGTTAGTTCACATGAATCCAGTGTTTGAAACCACCAGAGTTCACTGAAAAGTAGTATTCAACTGTAAAACAGTTGAAAGACAAGTTTATGTAGCTTCGCAAGTTCAGAGAAGAGTGTATAAAGTTGCTTCTACATGTGGTGAAGTCCCACAAGTAGAAAAGAAGGCTCATTATAGGACACTGCAAGAAAGCAGTAGTAATTCAGAGCAAATCCTAATGAATATCACAGACTTATGAGAGAACAAGTGGAAAGCACATCAAAATGTAAGTTTCTAGTGTAGAAAGGATGTTGTACACTGTAGAAATCCTTGAAATAGAGTTAGTTCACATGAATCCAGTGTTTGAAACCACCAGAGTTCACTGAAAAGTAGTATTCAACTGTAAAACAGTTGAAAGACAAGTTTATGTAGCTTCGCAAGTTCAGAGAAGAGTGTATAAAGTTGCTTCTACATGTGGTGAAGTCCCACAAGTAGAGGAGAAGGCCCATTATAGGAAACAGCTAGAAATCAGTAATAATTCTGAGCAAATACTAATGAATATCACAGACTTATGAGAGAACAAGTGTAAAAGACATCAAAATGTACGTTTCTAGTCTAGAAAGTAGAAAAGAAGGCTCATTGTAGGACACTGCAAGAAAGCAGTAGTAATTCAGAGCAAATACTAATGAATATCACAGAGTTATGAGAGAACAAGTGGAAAGCACATCAAAATGTAAGTTTCTAGTGTAGAAAGGATGTTGTACACTGTAGAAATCCTTGAAATAGAGTTAGTTCACATGAATCCAGTTTTTGAAACCACCAGAATTCACTGATAAGTAGTATTCAAGTGTAAAACAGTTGAAAGACAAGTGTATATAGCTTCGCAAGTTCAGAGAAGAGTGTATAAAGTTGTTTCTACATGAGGTGAAGTCTCACAAGTAGAGCAGAAGGCCCATTATAGGACACTACAAGAAATCAGTAGTCATTCAGAGCAAATACTAATGAATATCACAGAATAGTGAGAGAACAAGTGTAAAAGACATCAAAATGTAAGTCTCTAGTCTGAAAAGGATGTTGTACACTGCAGAAATCCTTGAAATAGAGTTAGTTCACATGAAACCAGTGTTTGAAACCACCAGAGTTCACTGAAAAGTAGTATTCAACTGTAAAACAGTTGAAAGACAAGTTTATGTAGCTTCGCAAGTTCAGAGAAGAGTGTATAAAGTTGCTTCTACATGTGGTGAAGTCCCACAAGTAGAGGAGAAGGCCCATTATAGGAAACAGCTAGAAATCAGTAGTCATTCAGAGCAAGTACTAATGAATATCAAAGAATAGTGAGAGAACAAGTGTAAAAGACATCAAAATGTAAGTCTCTAGTCTAGACAGGATGTTTTACACTGCAGAAATCTTTGAAATAGAGTTAGTTCACATGAAACCAGTTTTTGAAACCACCAGAGTTCACTGAAAAGTAGTATTAAACTGTAAAACAGTTGAAAGACAAGTATATATAGCTTCGGAAGTTCAGAGAAGAGTGTATAAAGTTGTTTGTACATGTGGTGAAGTCCCACAAGTAGAGGAGAAGGCCCATTATAGGAAACAGCTAGAAATCAGTAATAATTCTGAGCAAATACTAATGAATATCACAGACTTATGAGAGAACAAGTGTAAAAGACATCAAAATGTACGTTTCTAGTCTAGAAAGTAGAAAAGAAGGCTCATTGTAGGACACTGCAAGAAAGCAGTAGTAATTCAGAGCAAATACTAATGAATATCACAGACTTATGAGAGAACAAGTGGAAAGCACATCAAAATGTAAGTTTCTAGTGTAGAAAGGATGTTGTACACTGTAGAAATCCTTGAAATAGAGTTAGTTCACATGAATCCAGTGTTTGAAACCACCAGAATTCACTGATAAGTAGTATTCAACTGTAAAACAGTTGAAAGACAAGTGTATATAGCTTCGCAAGTTCAGAGAAGAGTGTATAAAGTTGTTTCTACATGAGGTGAAGTCTCACAAGTAGAGCGGAAGGCCCATTATAGGACACTACAAGAAATCAGTAGTCATTCAGAGCAAATACTAATGAATATCCCAGAATAGTGAGAGAACAAGTGTAAAATACATCAAAATGTAAGTCTCTAGTCTAGACAGGATGTTGTACACTGCAGAAATCCTTGAAATAGAGTTAGTTCACATGAAACCAGTGTTTGAAACCACCAGAGTTCACTGAAAAGTACTATTCAACTGTAAAACAGTTGAAAGACAAGTTTATGTAGCTTCGCAAGTTCAGAGAAGTGTGTATAAAGTTGCTTCTACATGTGGTGAAGTCCCACAAGTAGAGGAGAAGGCCCATTATAGGAAACAACTAGAAATCAGTAGTAATTCTGAGCAAATACTAATGAATATCACAGAATAGTGAGAGATCAAGTGTAAAAGACATCAAAATGTAAGTCTCTAGTCTAGAAAGGATGTTGTATACTGTAGAAATCCTTGAAATAGAGTTAGTTCACATGAAACCAGTGTTTGAAACCACCAGAATTCACTGATAAGAAGTATTCAACTGTAAAACAGTTGAAAGACAAGTTTATGTAGCTTCGCAAGTTCAGAGAAGAGTGTATAAAGTTGCTTCTACATGTGGTGAAGTCCCACAAGTAGAGGAGAAGGCCCATTATAGGAAACAGCTAGAAATCAGTAGTAATTCTGAGGAAATACTAATGAATATCACAGAATAGTGAGAGATCAAGTGTAAAAGACATCAAAATGTAAGTCTCTAGTCTAGAAAGGATGTTGTATACTGTAGAAATCCTTGAAATAGAGTTAGTTCACATGAAACCTGTGTTTGAAACCACCAGAGTTCACTGAAAAGTAGTATTAAACTGTAAAACAGTTGAAAGACAAGTGTATATAGCTTCGCAAGTTCAGAGAAGAGTGTATAAAGTTTCTTCTACATGTGGTGAAGTTCCACAAGTAGGGGAGAAGGCCCATTATAGGAAACAGATAGAAATCAGTAGTCATTCAGAGCAAATACTAATGAATATCACAGAATAGTGAGAGAACAAGTGTAAAAGACATCAAAATGTAAGTCTCTAGTCTAGACAGGATGTTGTACACTGCAGAAATCCTTGAAATAGAGTTAGTTCACATGAAACCAGTGTTTTATACCACCAAAATACACTGAAAAGTAGTATTCAAATGTAAAACAGTTGAAAGACAAGTGTATATAGCTTCTCAAGTTCTGAGAATAGTGTATAAAGTTGTTTGTACATGTGGTGAAGTCCCACAAGTAGAGGAGAAGGCCCATTATAGGAAACAGCTAGAAATCAGTAGTAATTCTGAGGAAATACTAATGAATATCACAGACTTATGAGAGAACAAGTGGAAAAGACATCAAAATGTAAGTTTCTAGTCTAGAAAGGATGTTGTACACTGCAGAAATCCTTGAAATAGAGTTAGTTCACATGAAACCAGTGATTGAAACCACCAGAGTTCACTGAAAAGTAGTATTCAACTGTAAAACAGTTGAAAGACAAGTTTATGTAGCTTCGCAAGTTCAGAGAAGAGTGTATAAAGTTGCTTCTACATGTGGTGAAGTCCCACAAGTAGAGGAGAAGGCCCATTATAGGAAACAGCTAGAAATCAGTAGTCATTCAGAGCTAATACTAATGAATATCACAGAATAGTGAGAGAACAAGTGTAAAAGACATCAAAATGTAAGTCTCTAGTCTAGACAGAATGTTGTACACTGCAGAAATCCTTGAAATAGAGTTAGTTCACATGAAACCAGTGTTTTATACCACCAGAATACACTGAAAAGTAGTATTCAACTGTAAAACAGTTGAAAGACAAGTGTATATAGCTTCTCAAGTTCTGAGAAGAGTGTATAAAGTTGTCTCTACATGTGGTGAAGTCCCACAAGTAGAGGAGAAGGCCCATTATAGGAAACAGCTAGAAATCTGTAGTCCTTCAGAGCAAATACTAATGAATATCACAGAATAGTGAGAGAACAAGTGTAAAAGACATCAAAATGTAAGTCTCTAGTCTGGAAAGGATGTTGTACACTGCAGAAATCCTTGAAATAGAGTTATTTCACATGAAACCAGTGTTTGAAACCACCAGAGTTCACTGAAAAGTAGTATTCAACTGTAAAACAGTTGAAAGACAAGTTTATATAGCTTCGCAAGTTCAGAGAAGAGTGTATAAAGTTGATTCTACATGTGGTGAAGTCCCACAAGTAGAAAAGAAGGCCCATTATAGGAAACAGCTAGAAATCAGTAGTCATTCTTAGCTAATACTAATGAATATCACAGAATAGTGAGAGAGCAAGTGTAAAAGACATCAAAATGTAAGTTTCTAGTCTAGAAAGGATGTTATACACTACAGAGATCCTTGAAATAGAGTTACTTCACAAGAAACAAGTGTTTCAACCCACTGGAATTCACTGAAAAGTAGTATTTAAGTGTAAAACAGTTGAAAGACAAGTTTATGTAGCTTCGCAAGTTCAGAGAAGAGTGTATAAAGTTGCTTCTACATGTGGTGAAGTCCCACAAGTAGAGGAGAAGGCCCATTATAGGAAACAGCTAGAAATCTGTAGTAATTCTGAGCAAATACTAATGAATATCACAGACTTATGAGAGAACAAGTGTAAAAGACATCAAAATGTACGTTTCTAGTCTAGAAAGTAGAAAAGAAGGCTCATTGTAGGACACTGCAAGAAAGCAGTAGTAATTCAGAGCAAATACTAATGAATATCACAGACTTATGAGAGAACAAGTGGAAAGCACATCAAAATGTAAGTTTCTAGTGTAGAAAGGATGTTGTATACTGTAGAAATCCTTGAAATAGAGTTAGTTCACATGAATCCAGTGTTTGAAACCACCAGAATTCACTGATAAGTAGTATTCAAGTGTAAAACAGTTGAAAGACAAGTGTATATAGCTTCGCAAGTTCAGAGAAGAGTGTATAAAGTTGTTTCTACATGAGGTGAAGTCTCACAAGTAGAGCAGAAGGCCCATTATAGGACACTACAAGAAATCAGTAGTCATTCAGAGCAAATACTAATGAATATCCCAGAATAGTGAGAGAACAAGTGTAAAAGACATCAAAATGTAAGTCTCTAGTATAGACAGGATGTTGTACACTGCAGAAATCCTTGAAATAGAGTTAGTTCACATGAAATCAGTGTTTGAAACCACCAGAGTTCACTGAAAAGTAGTATTCAACTGTAAAACAGTTGAAAGACAAGTTTATGTAGCTTCGCAAGTTCAGAGAAGTGTGTATAAAGTTGCTTCTACATGTGGTGAAGTCCCACAAGTAGAGGAGAAGGCCCATTATAGGAAACAACTAGAAATCAGTAGTAATTCTGAGCAAATACTAATGAATATCACAGAATAGTGAGAGATCAAGTGTAAAAGACATCAAAATGTAAGTCTCTAGTCTAGAAAGGATGTTGTATACTGTAGAAATCCTTGAAATAGAGTTAGTTCACATGAAACCAGTGTTTGAAACCACCAGAATTCACTGATAAGAAGTATTCAACTGTAAAACAGTTGAAAGACAAGTTTATGTAGCTTCGCAAGTTCAGAGAAGAGTGTATAAAGTTGCTTCTACATGTGGTGAAGTCCCACAAGTAGAGGAGAAGGCCCATTATAGGAAACAGCTAGAAATCAGTAGTAATTCTGAGGAAATACTAATGAATATCACAGAATAGTGAGAGATCAAGTGTAAAAGACATCAAAATGTAAGTCTCTAGTCTAGAAAGGATGTTGTATACTGTAGAAATCCTTGAAATAGAGTTAGTTCACATGAAACCAGTGTTTGAAACCACCAGAATTCACTGATAAGAAGTATTCAACTGTAAAACAGTTGAAAGACAAGTATATATAGATTCGCAAGTTCAGAGAAGAGTGTATAAAGTTGTTTATACATGTGGTGAAGTCCCACAAGTAGAGGAGAAGGCCCATTATAGGAAACAGCTAGAAATCAGTAGTAATTCTGAGGAAATACTAATGAATATCACAGACTTATGAGAGAACAAGTGGAAAAGACATCAAAATGTAAGTTTCTAGTCTAGAAAGGATGTTGTACACTGCAGAAATCCTTGAAATAGAGTTAGTTCACATGAAACCAGTGTTTGAAACCACCAGAGTTCACTGAAAAGTAGTATTCAACTGTAAAACAGTTGAAAGACAAGTTTATGTAGCTTCGCAAGTTCAGAGAAGAGTGTACAAAGTTGCTTCTACATGTGGTGAAGTCCCACAAGTAGAGGAGAAGGCCCATTATAGGAAACAGCTAGAAATCAGTAGTCATTCAGAGCAAATACTAATGAATATCACAGAATAGTGAGAGAACAAGTGTAAAAGACATCAAAATGTAAGTCTCTAGTCTGGAAAGGATGTTGTACACTGCAGAAATCCTTGAAATAGAGTTATTTCACATGAAACCAGTGTTTGAAACCACCAGAGTTCACTGAAAAGTAGTATTCAACTGTAAAACAGTTGAAAGACAAGTTTATATAGCTTCGCAAGTTCAGAGAAGAGTGTATAAAGTTGATTCTACATGTGGTGAAGTCCCACAAGTAGAAAAGAAGGCCCATTATAGGAAACAGCTAGAAATCAGTAGTCATTCTTAGCTAATACTAATGAATATCACAGAATAGTGATAGAGCAAGTGTAAAAGACATCAAAATGTAAGTTTCTAGTCTAGAAAGGATGTTATAAACTACAGAGATCCTTGAAATAGAGTTACTTCACAAGAAACAAGTGATTCATCCCTCTGGAATTCACTGAAAAGTAGTATTTAAGTGTAAAACAGTTGAAAGACAAGTTTATGTAGCTTCGCACGTTCAGAGAAGAGTGTATAAAGTTGCTTCTACATGTGGTGAAGTCCCACAAGTAGAAAAGAAGGCTCATTATAGGACACTGCAAGAAAGCAGTAGTAATTCAGAGCAAATCCTAATGAATATCACAGACTTATGAGAGAACAAGTGGAAAGCACATCAAAATGTAAGTTTCTAGTGTAGAAAGGATGTTGTACACTGTAGAAATCCTTGAAATAGAGTTAGTTCACATGCATCCAGTGTTTGAAACCACCAGAGTTCACTGAAAAGTAGTATTCAACTGTAAAACAGTTGAAAGACAAGTTTATGTAGCTTCGCAAGTTCAGAGAAGAGTGTATAAGGTTGCTTCTACATGTGGTGAAGTCCCACAAGTAGAGGAGAAGGCCCATTATAGGAAACAGCTAGAAATCAGTAATAATTCTGAGCAAATACTAATGAATATCACAGACTTATGAGAGAACAAGTGTAAAAGACATCAAAATGTACGTTTCTAGTCTAGAAAGTAGAAAAGAAGGCTCATTGTAGGACACTGCAAGAAAGCAGTAGTAATTCAGAGCAAATACTAATGAATATCACAGACTTATGAGAGAACAAGTGGAAAGCACATCAAAATGTAAGTTTCTAGTGTAGAAAGGATGTTGTACACTGTAGAAATCCTTGAAATAGAGTTAGTTCACATGAATCCAGTGTTTGAAACCACCAGAATTCACTGATAAGTAGTATTCAACTGTAAAACAGTTGAAAGACAAGTGTATATAGCTTCGCAAGTTCAGAGAAGAGTGTATAAAGTTGTTTCTACATGAGGTGAAGTCTCACAAGTAGAGCGGAAGGCCCATTATAGGACACTACAAGAAATCAGTAGTCATTCAGAGCAAATACTAATGAATAATATCCCAGAATAGTGAGAGAACAAGTGTAAAAGACATCAAAATGTAAGTCTCTAGTCTAGACAGGATGTTGTACACTGCAGAAATCCTTGAAATAGAGTTAGTTCACATGAAACCAGTGTTTGAAACCACCAGAGTTCACTGAAAAGTAGTATTCAACTGTAAAACAGTTGAAAGACAAGTTTATGTAGCTTCGCAAGTTCAGAGAAGTGTGTATAAAGTTGCTTCTACATGTGGTGAAGTCCCACAAGTAGAGGAGAAGGCCCATTATAGGAAACAACTAGAAATCAGTAGTAATTCTGAGCAAATACTAATGAATATCACAGAATAGTGAGAGATCAAGTGTAAAAGACATCAAAATGTAAGTCTCTAGTCTAGAAAGGATGTTGTATACTGTAGAAATCCTTGAAATAGAGTTAGTTCACATGAAACCAGTGTTTGAAACCACCAGAATTCACTGATAAGAAGTATTCAACTGTAAAACAGTTGAAAGACAAGTTTATGTAGCTTCGCAAGTTCAGAGAAGAGTGTATAAAGTTGCTTCTACATGTGGTGAAGTCCCACAAGTAGAGGAGAAGGCCCATTATAGGAAACAGCTAGAAATCTGTAGTAATTCTGAGCAAATACTAATGAATATCACAGACTTATGAGAGAAAAAGTGGAAAAGACATCAAAATATAAGTTTCTAGTCTAGAAAGGATGTTATACAGTACAGAAATCCTTGAAATAGAGTTACTTCACCAGAAACAAGTGTTTCAACCCACTAGAATTCACTGAAAAGTAGTATTCAACTGTAAAACAGTTGAAAGACAAGTGTATATAGCTTCGCAAGTTCAGAGAAGAGTGTATAAAGTTGTTTCTACATGAGGTGAAGTCTCACAAGTAGAGCAGAAGGCCCATTATAGGACACTACAAGAAATCAGTAGTCATTCAGAGCAAATACTAATGAATATCCCAGAATAGTGAGAGAACAAGTGTAAAAGACATCAAAATGTAAGTCTCTAGTCTAGACAGGATGTTGTACACTGCAGAAATCCTTGAAATAGAGTTAGTTCACATGAAACCAGTGTTTGAAACCACCAGAGTTCACTGAAAAGTAGTATTCAACTGTAAAACAGTTGAAAGACAAGTTTATGTAGCTTCGCAAGTTCAGAGAAGAGTGTACAAAGTTGCTTATACATGTGGTGAAGTCCCACAAGTAGAGGAGAAGGCCCATTATAGGAAACAGCTAGAAATCAGTAGTCATTCAGAGCAAATACTAATGAATATCACAGAATAGTGAGAGAACAAGTGTAAAAGACATCAAAATGTAAGTTTCTAGTCTAGAAAGGATGTTATACACTACAGAGATCCTTGAAATAGAGTTACTTCACAAGAAACAAGTGTTTCAACCCACTGGAATTCACTGAAAAGTAGTATTTAAGTGTAAAACAGTTGAAAGACAAGTTTATGTAGCTTCGCAAGTTCCGAGAAGAGTGTATAAAGTTGCTTCTACATGTGGTGAAGTCCCACAAGTAGAAAAGAAGGCTCATTATAGGACACTGCAAGAAAGCAGTAGTAATTCAGAGCAAATCCTAATGAATATCACAGACTTATGAGAGAACAAGTGGAAAGCACATCAAAATGTAAGTTTCTAGTGTAGAAAGGATGTTGTACACTGTAGAAATCCTTGAAATAGAGTTAGTTCACATGAATCCAGTGTTTGAAACCACCAGAGTTCACTGAAAAGTAGTATTCAACTGTAAAACAGTTGAAAGACAAGTTTATGTAGCTTCGCAAGTTCAGAGAAGAGTGTATAAAGTTGCTTCTACATGTGGTGAAGTCCCACAAGTAGAGGAGAAGGCCCATTATAGGAAACAGCTAGAAATCAGTAATAATTCTGAGCAAATACTAATGAATATCACAGACTTATGAGAGAACAAGTGTAAAAGACATCAAAATGTACGTTTCTAGTCTGGAAAGTAGAAAAGAAGGCTCATTGTAGGACACTGCAAGAAAGCGGTAGTAATTCAGAGCAAATACTAATGAATATCACAGACTTATGAGAGAACAAGTGGAAAGCACATCAAAATGTAAGTTTCTAGTGTAGAAAGGATGTTGTACACTGTAGAAATCCTTGAAATAGAGTTAGTTCACATGAATCCAGTGTTTGAAACCACCAGAATTCACTGATAAGTAGTATTCAAGTGTAAAACAGTTGAAAGACAAGTGTATATAGCTTCGCAAGTTCAGAGAAGAGTGTATAAAGTTGTTTCTACATGAGGTGAAGTCTCACAAGTAGAGCAGAAGGCCCATTATAGGACACTACAAGAAATCAGTAGTCATTCAGAGCAAATACTAATGAATATCACAGAATAGTGAGAGAACAAGTGTAAAAGACATCAAAATGTAAGTCTCTAGTCTGGAAAGGATGTTGTACACTGCAGAAATCCTTGAAATAGTGTTAGTTCACATGAAACCAGTGTTTGAAACCACCAGAGTTCACTGAAAAGTAGTATTCAAGTGTAAAACAGTTGAAAGACAAGTTTATGTAGCTTCGCAAGTTCAGAGAAGAATGTACAAAGTTGCTTCTACATGTGGTGAAGTCCCACAAGTAGAGGAGAAGGCCCATTATAGGAAACAGCTAGAAATCAGTAGTCATTCAGAGCAAATACTAATGAATATCACAGAATAGTGAGAGAACAAGTGTAAAAGACATCAAAATGTAAGTCTCTAGTCTGGAAAGGATGTTGTACACTGCAGAAATCCTTGAAATAGAGTTATTTCACATGAAACCAGTGTTTGAAACCACCAGAGTTCACTGAAAAGTGGTATTCAACTGTAAAACAGTTGAAAGACAAGTTTATATAGCTTCGCAAGTTCAGAGAAGAGTGTATAAAGTTGCTTCTACATGTGGTGAAGTCCCACAAGTAGAGGAGAAGGCCCATTATAGGAAACAGCTAGAAATCAGTAATAATTCTGAGCAAATACTAATGAATATCACAGACTTATGAGAGAACAAGTGTAAAAGACATCAAAATGTACGTTTCTAGTCTGGAAAGTAGAAAAGAAGGCTCATTGTAGGACACTGCAAGAAAGCAGTAGTAATTCAGAGCAAATACTAATGAATATCACAGACTTATGAGAGAACAAGTGGAAAGCACATCAAAATGTAAGTTTCTAGTGTAGAAAGGATGTTGTACACTGTAGAAATCCTTGAAATAGAGTTAGTTCACATGAATCCAGTGTTTGAAACCACCAGAATTCACTGATAAGTAGTATTCAAGTGTAAAACAGTTGAAAGACAAGTGTATATAGCTTCGCAAGTTCAGAGAAGAGTGTATAAAGTTGTTTCTACATGAGGTGAAGTCTCACAAGTAGAGCAGAAGGCCCATTATAGGACACTACAAGAAATCAGTAGTCATTCAGAGCAAATACTAATGAATATCACAGAATAGTGAGAGAACAAGTGTAAAAGACATCAAAATGTAAGTCTCTAGTCTGGAAAGGATGTTGTACACTGCAGAAATCCTTGAAATAGAGTTAGTTCACATGAAACCAGTGTTTGAAACCACCAGAGTTCACTGAAAAGTAGTATTCAACTGTAAAACAGTTGAAAGACAAGTTTATGTAGCTTCGCAAGTTCAGAGAAGAGTGTATAAAGTTGCTTCTACATGTGGTGAAGTCCCACAAGTAGAGGAGAAGGCCCATTATAGGAAACAGCTAGAAATCAGTGTCATTCAGAGCAAGTACTAATGAATATCAAAGAATAGTGAGAGAACAAGTGTAAAAGACATCAAAATGTAAGTCTCTAGTCTAGACAGGATGTTTTACACTGCAGAAATCTTTGAAATAGAGTTAGTTCACATGAAACCAGTGTTTGAAACCACCAGAGTTCACTGAAAAGTAGTATTAAACTGTAAAACAGTTGAAAGACAAGTATATATAGCTTCGGAAGTTCAGAGAAGAGTGTATAAAGTTGTTTGTACATGTGGTGAAGTCCCACAAGTAGAGGAGAAGGCCCATTATAGGAAACAGCTAGAAATCAGTAATAATTCTGAGCAAATACTAATGAATATCACAGACTTATGAGAGAACAAGTGTAAAAGACATCAAAATGTACGTTTCTAGTCTAGAAAGTAGAAAAGAAGGCTCATTGTAGGACACTGCAAGAAAGCAGTAGTAATTCAGAGCAAATACTAATGAATATCACAGACTTATGAGAGAACAAGTGGAAAGCACATCAAAATGTAAGTTTCTAGTGTAGAAAGGATGTTGTACACTGTAGAAATCCTTGAAATAGAGTTAGTTCACATGAATCCAGTGTTTGAAACCACCAGAATTCACTGATAAGTAGTGTTCAACTGTAAAACAGTTGAAAGACAAGTGTATATAGCTTCGCAAGTTCAGAGAAGAGTGTATAAAGTTGTTTCTACATGAGGTGAAGTCTCACAAGTAGAGCGGAAGGCCCATTATAGGACACTACAAGAAATCAGTAGTCATTCAGAGCAAATACTAATGAATATCACAGAATAGTGAGAGAACAAGTGTAAAAGACATCAAAATGTAAGTCTCTAGTCTAGACAGGATGTTTTACACTGCAGCAATCTTTGAAATAGAGTTAGTTCACATGAAACCTGCGTTTGAAACCACCAGAGTTCACTGAAAAGTAGTATTAAACTGTAAAACAGTTGAAAGACAAGTGTATATAGCTTCGCAAGTTCAGAGAAGAGTGGATAAAGTTTCTTCTACATGTGGTGAAGTTCCACAAGTAGGGGAGAAGGCCCATTATAGGAAACAGCTAGAAATCAGTAGTCATTCAGAGCAAATACTAATGAATATCCCAGAATAGTGAGAGAACAAGTGTAAGAGACATCAAAATGTAAGTCTCTAGTCTAGACCGGATGTTGTACACTGCAGAAATCCTTGAAAAAGAGTTAGTTCACATGAAACCAGTGTTTGAAACCACCAGAGTTCACTGAAAAGTAGTATTCAACTGTAAAACAGTTGAAAGACAAGTTTATGTAGCTTCGCAAGTTCAGAGAAGTGTGTATAAAGTTGCTTCTACATGTGGTGAAGTCCCACAAGTAGAGGAGAAGGCCCATTATAGGAAACAACTAGAAATCAGTAGTAATTCTGAGCAAATACTAATGAATATCACAGAATAGTGAGAGATCAAGTGTAAAAGACATCAAAATGTAAGTCTCTAGTCTAGAAAGGATGTTGTATACTGTAGAAATCCTTGAAATAGAGTTAGTTCACATGAAACCAGTGTTTGAAACCACCAGAATTCACTGATAAGAAGTATTCAACTGTAAAACAGTTGAAAGACAAGTTTATGTAGCTTCGCAAGTTCAGAGAAGAGTGTATAAAGTTGCTTCTACATGTGGTGAAGTCCCACAAGTAGAGGAGAAGGCCCATTATAGAAAACAGCTAGAAATCAGTAGTAATTCTGAGGAAATACTAATGAATATCACAGAATAGTGAGAGATCAAGTGTAAAAGACATCAAAATGTAAGTCTCTAGTCTAGAAAGGATGTTGTATACTGTAGAAATCCTTGAAATAGAGTTAGTTCACATGAAACCAGTGTTTGAAACCACCAGAATTCACTGATAAGAAGTATTCAACTGTAAAACAGTTGAAAGACAAGTATATATAGATTCGCAAGTTCAGAGAAGAGTGTATAAAGTTGTTTATACATGTGGTGAAGTCCCACAAGTAGAGGAGAAGGCCCATTATAGGAAACAGCTAGAAATCAGTAATAATTCTGAGCAAATACTAATGAATATCACAGACTTATGAGAGAACAAGTGTAAAAGACATCAAAATGTACGTTTCTAGTCTGGAAAGTAGAAAAGAAGGCTCATTGTAGGACACTGCAAGAAAGCAGTAGTAATTCAGAGCAAATACTAATGAATATCACAGACTTATGAGAGAACAAGTGGAAAGCACAACAAAATGTAAGTTTCTAGTGTAGAAAGGATGTTGTACACTGCAGAAATCCTTGAAATAGAGTTAGTTCACATGAAACCAGTGTTTGAAACCACCAGAGTTCACTGAAAAGTAGTATTCATCTGTAAAACAGTTGAAAGACAAGTTTATGTAGCTTCGCAAGTTCAGAGAAGAGTGTATAAAGTTGCTTCTACATGTGGTGAAGTCCCACAAGTAGAAAAGAAGGCCCATTATAGGAAACAGCTAGAAATCAGTAGTAATTCTGAGCAAATACTAATGAATATCACAGACTTATGAGAGAACAAGTGTAAAAGACATCAAAATGTAAGTCTCTAGTCTAGACAGGATGTTGTACACTGCAGAAATCCTTGAAATAGAGTTAGTTCACATGAAACCAGTGTTTTATACCACCAAAATACACTGAAAAGTAGTATTCAAATGTAAAACAGTTGAAAGACAAGTGTATATAGCTTCTCAAGTTCTGAGAATAGTGTATAAAGTTGTTTGTACATGTGGTGAAGTCCCACAAGTAGAGGAGAAGGCCCATTATAGGAAACAGCTAGAAATCAGTAGTAATTCTGAGGAAATACTAATGAATATCACAGACTTATGAGAGAACAAGTGGAAAAGACATCAAAATGTAAGTTTCTAGTCTAGAAAGGATGTTGTACACTGCAGAAATCCTTGAAATAGAGTTACTTCACAAGAAACAAGTGTTTCAACCCACTGGAATTCACTGAAAAGTAGTATTTCAGTGTAAAACAGTTGAAAGACAAGTTTATGTAGCTTCGCAAGTTCAGAGAAGAGTGTATAAAGTTGTTTGTACATGTGGTGAAGTCCCACAAGTAGAGGAGAAGGCCCATTATAGGAAACAGCTAGAAATCAGTAGTAATTCTGAGGAAATACTAATGAATATCACAGAATAGTGAGAGATCAAGTGGAAAAGACATCAATATGTAAGTCTCTAGTCTAGAAAGGATGTTGTATACTGTAGAAATCCTTGAAATAGAGTTAGTTCACATGAAACCTGTGTTTGAAACCACCAGAGTTCACTGAAAAGTAGTATTCAACTGTAAAACAGTTGAAAGACAAGTGTATATAGCTTCGCAAGTTCAGAGAAGAGTGTATAAAGTTTCTTCTACATGTGGTGAAGTTCCACAAGTAGGGGAGAAGGCCCATTATAGGAAACAGCTAGAAATCAGTAGTCATTCAGAGCAAATACTAATGAATATCACAGAATAGTGAGAGAACAAGTGTAAAAGACATCAAAATGTAAGTCTCTAGTCTGGAAAGGATGTTGTACACTGCAGGAATCCTTGAAATAGAGTTATTTCACATGAAACCAGTGTTTGAAACCACCAGAGTTCACTGAAAAGTAGTATTCAACTGTAAAACAGTTGAAAGACAAGTTTATATAGCTTCGCAAGTTCAGAGAAGAATGTATAAAGTTGATTCTACATGTGGTGAAGTCCCACAAGTAGAAAAGAAGGCCCATTATAGGAAACAGCTAGAAATCAGTAGTCATTCTTAGCTAATACTAATGAATATCACAGAATAGTGAGAGAGCAAGTGTAAAAGACATCAAAATGTAAGTTTCTAGTCTAGAAAGGATGTTATACACTACAGAGATCCTTGAAATAGAGTTACTTCACAAGAAACAAGTGTTTCAACCCACTGGAATTCACTGAAAAGTAGTATTTAAGTGTAAAACAGTTGAAAGACAAGTTTATGTAGCTTCGCAAGTTCAGAGAAGAGTGTATAAAGTTGCTTCTACATGTGGTGAATTCCCACAAGTAGAAAAGAAGGCTCATTATAGGACACTGCAAGAAAGCAGTAGTAATTCAGAGCAAATCCTAATGAATATCACAGACTTATGAGAGAACAAGTGGAAAGCACATCAAAATGTAAGTTTCTAGTGTAGAAAGGATGTTGTACACTGTAGAAATCCTTGAAATAGAGTTAGTTCACATGAATCCAGTGTTTGAAACCACCAGAGTTCACTGAAAAGTAGTATTCAACTGTAAAACAGTTGAAAGACAAGTTTATGTAGCTTCGCAAGTTCAGAGAAGAGTGTATAAAGTTGCTTCTACATGTGGTGAAGTCCCACAAGTAGAGGAGAAGGCCCATTATAGGAAACAGCTAGAAATCAGTAATAATTCTGAGCAAATACTAATGAATATCACAGACTTATGAGAGAACAAGTGTAAAAGACATCAAAATATACGTTTCTAGTCTAGAAAGTAGAAAAGAAGGCTCATTGTAGGACACTGCAAGAAAGCAGTAGTAATTCAGAGCAAATACTAATGAATATCACAGACTTATGAGAGAACAAGTGGAAAGCACATCAAAATGTAAGTTTCTAGTGTAGAAAGGATGTTGTACACTGTAGAAATCCTTGAAATAGAGTTAGTTCACATGAATCCAGTGTTTGAAACCACCAGAATTCACTGATAAGTAGTATTCAAGTGTAAAACAGTTGAAAGACAAGTGTATATAGCTTTGCAAGTTCAGAGAAGAGTGTATAAAGTTGTTTCTACATGAGGTGAAGTCTCACAAGTAGAGCAGAAGGCCCATTATAGGACACTACAAGAAATCAGTAGTCATTCAGAGCAAATACTAATGAATATCACAGAATAGTGAGAGAACAAGTGTAAAAGACATCAAAATGTAAATCTCTAGTCTGAAAAGGATGTTGTACACTGCAGAAATCCTTGAAATAGAGTTAGTTCACATGAAACCAGTGTTTGAAACCACCAGAGTTCACTGAAAAGTAGTATTCAACTGTAAAACAGTTGAAAGACAAGTTTATGTAGCTTCGCAAGTTCAGAGAAGAGTGTATAAAGTTGCTTCTACATGTGGTGAAGTCCCACAAGTAGAGGAGAAGGCCCATTATAGGAAACAGCTAGAAATCAGTAGTCATTCAGAGCAAGTACTAATGAATATCAAAGAATAGTGAGAGAACAAGTGTAAAAGACATCAAAATGTAAGTCTCTAGTCTGGAAAGGATGTTGTACACTGCAGGAATCCTTGAAATAGAGTTATTTCACATGAAACCAGTGTTTGAAACCACCAGAGTTCACTGAAAAGTAGTATTCAACTGTAAAACAGTTGAAAGACAAGTTTATATAGCTTCGCAAGTTCAGAGAAGAGTGTATAAAGTTGATTCTACATGTGGTGAAGTCCCACAAGTAGAAAAGAAGGCCCATTATAGGAAACAGCTAGAAATCAGTAGTCATTCTTAGCTAATACTAATGAATATCACAGAATAGTGAGAGAGCAAGTGTAAAAGACATCAAAATGTAAGTTTCTAGTCTAGAAAGGATGTTATACACTACAGAGATCCTTGAAATAGAGTTACTTCACAAGAAACAAGTGTTTCAACCCACTGGAATTCACTGAAAAGTAGTATTTAAGTGTAAAACAGTTGAAAGACAAGTTTATGTAGCTTCGCAAGTTCAGAGAAGAGTGTATAAAGTTGCTTCTACATGTGGTGAATTCCCACAAGTAGAAAAGAAGGCTCATTATAGGACACTGCAAGAAAGCAGTAGTAATTCAGAGCAAATCCTAATGAATATCACAGACTTATGAGAGAACAAGTGGAAAGCACATCAAAATGTAAGTTTCTAGTGTAGAAAGGATGTTGTACACTGTAGAAATCCTTGAAATAGAGTTAGTTCACATGAATCCAGTGTTTGAAACCACCAGAGTTCACTGAAAAGTAGTATTCAACTGTAAAACAGTTGAAAGACAAGTTTATGTAGCTTCGCAAGTTCAGAGAAGAGTGTATAAAGTTGCTTCTACATGTGGTGAAGTCCCACAAGTAGAGGAGAAGGCCCATTATAGGAAACAGCTAGAAATCAGTAATAATTCTGAGCAAATACTAATGAATATCACAGACTTATGAGAGAACAAGTGTAAAAGACATCAAAATGTACGTTTCTAGTCTAGAAAGTAGAAAAGAAGGCCCATTATAGGACACTACAAGAAATCAGTAGTCATTCAGAGCAAATACTAATGAATATCACAGAATAGTGAGAGAACAAGTGTAAAAGACATCAAAATGTAAGTCTCTAGTCTGGAAAGGATGTTGTACACTGCAGAAATCCTTGAAATAGAGTTAGTTCACATGAAACCAGTGTTTGAAACCACCAGAGTTCACTGAAAAGTAGTATTCAACTGTAAAACAGTTGAAAGACAAGTTTATGTAGCTTCGCAAGTTCAGAGAAGAGTGTACAAAGTTGCTTCTACATGTGGTGAAGTCCCACAAGTAGAGGAGAAGGCCCATTATAGGAAACAGCTAGAAATCAGTAGTCATTCAGAGCAAATACTAATGAATATCACAGAATAGTGAGAGAACAAGTGTAAAAGACATCAAAATGTAAGTTTCTAGTCTAGAAAGGATGTTATACACTACAGAGATCCTTGAAATAGAGTTACTTCACAAGAAACAAGTGTTTCAACCCACTGGAATTCACTGAAAAGTAGTATTTAAGTGTAAAACAGTTGAAAGACAAGTTTATGTAGCTTCGCAAGTTCAGAGAAGAGTGTATAAAGTTGCTTCTACATGTGGTGAAGTCCCACAAGTAGAAAAGAAGGCTCATTATAGGACACTGCAAGAAAGCAGTAGTAATTCAGAGCAAATCCTAATGAATATCACAGACTTATGAGAGAACAAGTGGAAAGCACATCAAAATGTAAGTTTCTAGTGTAGAAAGGATGTTGTACACTGTAGAAATCCTTGAAATAGAGTTAGTTCACATGAATCCAGTGTTTGAAACCACCAGAGTTCACTGAAAAGTAGTATTCAACTGTAAAACAGTTGAAAGACAAGTTTATGTAGCTTCGCAAGTTCAGAGAAGAGTGTATAAAGTTGCTTCTACATGTGGTGAAGTCCCACAAGTAGAGGAGAAGGCCCATTATAGGAAACAGCTAGAAATCAGTAATAATTCTGAGCAAATACTAATGAATATCACAGACTTATGAGAGAACAAGTGTAAAAGACATCAAAATGTACGTTTCTAGTCTGGAAAGTAGAAAAGAAGGCTCATTGTAGGACACTGCAAGAAAGCGGTAGTAATTCAGAGCAAATACTAATGAATATCACAGACTTATGAGAGAACAAGTGGAAAGCACATCAAAATGTAAGTTTCTAGTGTAGAAAGGATGTTGTACACTGTAGAAATCCTTGAAATAGAGTTAGTTCACATGAATCCAGTGTTTGAAACCACCAGAATTCACTGATAAGTAGTATTCAAGTGTAAAACAGTTGAAAGACAAGTGTATATAGCTTCGCAAGTTCAGAGAAGAGTGTATAAAGTTGTTTCTACATGAGGTGAAGTCTCACAAGTAGAGCAGAAGGCCCATTATAGGACACTACAAGAAATCAGTAGTCATTCAGAGCAAATACTAATGAATATCACAGAATAGTGAGAGAACAAGTGTAAAAGACATCAAAATGTAAGTCTCTAGTCTGGAAAGGATGTTGTACACTGCAGAAATCCTTGAAATAGTGTTAGTTCACATGAAACCAGTGTTTGAAACCACCAGAGTTCACTGAAAAGTAGTATTCAAGTGTAAAACAGTTGAAAGACAAGTTTATGTAGCTTCGCAAGTTCAGAGAAGAATGTACAAAGTTGCTTCTACATGTGGTGAAGTCCCACAAGTAGAGGAGAAGGCCCATTATAGGAAACAGCTAGAAATCAGTAGTCATTCAGAGCAAATACTAATGAATATCACAGAATAGTGAGAGAACAAGTGTAAAAGACATCAAAATGTAAGTCTCTAGTCTGGAAAGGATGTTGTACACTGCAGAAATCCTTGAAATAGAGTTATTTCACATGAAACCAGTGTTTGAAACCACCAGAGTTCACTGAAAAGTGGTATTCAACTGTAAAACAGTTGAAAGACAAGTTTATATAGCTTCGCAAGTTCAGAGAAGAGTGTATAAAGTTGCTTCTACATGTGGTGAAGTCCCACAAGTAGAGGAGAAGGCCCATTATAGGAAACAGCTAGAAATCAGTAATAATTCTGAGCAAATACTAATGAATATCACAGACTTATGAGAGAACAAGTGTAAAAGACATCAAAATGTACGTTTCTAGTCTGGAAAGTAGAAAAGAAGGCTCATTGTAGGACACTGCAAGAAAGCAGTAGTAATTCAGAGCAAATACTAATGAATATCACAGACTTATGAGAGAACAAGTGGAAAGCACATCAAAATGTAAGTTTCTAGTGTAGAAAGGATGTTGTACACTGTAGAAATCCTTGAAATAGAGTTAGTTCACATGAATCCAGTGTTTGAAACCACCAGAATTCACTGATAAGTAGTATTCAAGTGTAAAACAGTTGAAAGACAAGTGTATATAGCTTCGCAAGTTCAGAGAAGAGTGTATAAAGTTGTTTCTACATGAGGTGAAGTCTCACAAGTAGAGCAGAAGGCCCATTATAGGACACTACAAGAAATCAGTAGTCATTCAGAGCAAATACTAATGAATATCACAGAATAGTGAGAGAACAAGTGTAAAAGACATCAAAATGTAAGTCTCTAGTCTGGAAAGGATGTTGTACACTGCAGAAATCCTTGAAATAGAGTTAGTTCACATGAAACCAGTGTTTGAAACCACCAGAGTTCACTGAAAAGTAGTATTCAACTGTAAAACAGTTGAAAGACAAGTTTATGTAGCTTCGCAAGTTCAGAGAAGAGTGTATAAAGTTGCTTCTACATGTGGTGAAGTCCCACAAGTAGAGGAGAAGGCCCATTATAGGAAACAGCTAGAAATCAGTAGTCATTCAGAGCAAGTACTAATGAATATCAAAGAATAGTGAGAGAACAAGTGTAAAAGACATCAAAATGTAAGTCTCTAGTCTAGACAGGATGTTTTACACTGCAGAAATCTTTGAAATAGAGTTAGTTCACATGAAACCAGTGTTTGAAACCACCAGAGTTCACTGAAAAGTAGTATTAAACTGTAAAACAGTTGAAAGACAAGTATATATAGCTTCGGAAGTTCAGAGAAGAGTGTATAAAGTTGTTTGTACATGTGGTGAAGTCCCACAAGTAGAGGAGAAGGCCCATTATAGGAAACAGCTAGAAATCAGTAATAATTCTGAGCAAATACTAATGAATATCACAGACTTATGAGAGAACAAGTGTAAAAGACATCAAAATGTACGTTTCTAGTCTAGAAAGTAGAAAAGAAGGCTCATTGTAGGACACTGCAAGAAAGCAGTAGTAATTCAGAGCAAATACTAATGAATATCACAGACTTATGAGAGAACAAGTGGAAAGCACATCAAAATGTAAGTTTCTAGTGTAGAAAGGATGTTGTACACTGTAGAAATCCTTGAAATAGAGTTAGTTCACATGAATCCAGTGTTTGAAACCACCAGAATTCACTGATAAGTAGTGTTCAACTGTAAAACAGTTGAAAGACAAGTGTATATAGCTTCGCAAGTTCAGAGAAGAGTGTATAAAGTTGTTTCTACATGAGGTGAAGTCTCACAAGTAGAGCGGAAGGCCCATTATAGGACACTACAAGAAATCAGTAGTCATTCAGAGCAAATACTAATGAATATCACAGAATAGTGAGAGAACAAGTGTAAAAGACATCAAAATGTAAGTCTCTAGTCTAGACAGGATGTTTTACACTGCAGCAATCTTTGAAATAGAGTTAGTTCACATGAAACCTGCGTTTGAAACCACCAGAGTTCACTGAAAAGTAGTATTAAACTGTAAAACAGTTGAAAGACAAGTGTATATAGCTTCGCAAGTTCAGAGAAGAGTGGATAAAGTTTCTTCTACATGTGGTGAAGTTCCACAAGTAGGGGAGAAGGCCCATTATAGGAAACAGCTAGAAATCAGTAGTCATTCAGAGCAAATACTAATGAATATCCCAGAATAGTGAGAGAACAAGTGTAAGAGACATCAAAATGTAAGTCTCTAGTCTAGACCGGATGTTGTACACTGCAGAAATCCTTGAAAAAGAGTTAGTTCACATGAAACCAGTGTTTGAAACCACCAGAGTTCACTGAAAAGTAGTATTCAACTGTAAAACAGTTGAAAGACAAGTTTATGTAGCTTCGCAAGTTCAGAGAAGTGTGTATAAAGTTGCTTCTACATGTGGTGAAGTCCCACAAGTAGAGGAGAAGGCCCATTATAGGAAACAACTAGAAATCAGTAGTAATTCTGAGCAAATACTAATGAATATCACAGAATAGTGAGAGATCAAGTGTAAAAGACATCAAAATGTAAGTCTCTAGTCTAGAAAGGATGTTGTATACTGTAGAAATCCTTGAAATAGAGTTAGTTCACATGAAACCAGTGTTTGAAACCACCAGAATTCACTGATAAGAAGTATTCAACTGTAAAACAGTTGAAAGACAAGTTTATGTAGCTTCGCAAGTTCAGAGAAGAGTGTATAAAGTTGCTTCTACATGTGGTGAAGTCCCACAAGTAGAGGAGAAGGCCCATTATAGAAAACAGCTAGAAATCAGTAGTAATTCTGAGGAAATACTAATGAATATCACAGAATAGTGAGAGATCAAGTGTAAAAGACATCAAAATGTAAGTCTCTAGTCTAGAAAGGATGTTGTATACTGTAGAAATCCTTGAAATAGAGTTAGTTCACATGAAACCAGTGTTTGAAACCACCAGAATTCACTGATAAGAAGTATTCAACTGTAAAACAGTTGAAAGACAAGTATATATAGATTCGCAAGTTCAGAGAAGAGTGTATAAAGTTGTTTATACATGTGGTGAAGTCCCACAAGTAGAGGAGAAGGCCCATTATAGGAAACAGCTAGAAATCAGTAATAATTCTGAGCAAATACTAATGAATATCACAGACTTATGAGAGAACAAGTGTAAAAGACATCAAAATGTACGTTTCTAGTCTGGAAAGTAGAAAAGAAGGCTCATTGTAGGACACTGCAAGAAAGCAGTAGTAATTCAGAGCAAATACTAATGAATATCACAGACTTATGAGAGAACAAGTGGAAAGCACAACAAAATGTAAGTTTCTAGTGTAGAAAGGATGTTGTACACTGCAGAAATCCTTGAAATAGAGTTAGTTCACATGAAACCAGTGTTTGAAACCACCAGAGTTCACTGAAAAGTAGTATTCATCTGTAAAACAGTTGAAAGACAAGTTTATGTAGCTTCGCAAGTTCAGAGAAGAGTGTATAAAGTTGCTTCTACATGTGGTGAAGTCCCACAAGTAGAAAAGAAGGCCCATTATAGGAAACAGCTAGAAATCAGTAGTAATTCTGAGCAAATACTAATGAATATCACAGACTTATGAGAGAACAAGTGTAAAAGACATCAAAATGTAAGTCTCTAGTCTAGACAGGATGTTGTACACTGCAGAAATCCTTGAAATAGAGTTAGTTCACATGAAACCAGTGTTTTATACCACCAAAATACACTGAAAAGTAGTATTCAAATGTAAAACAGTTGAAAGACAAGTGTATATAGCTTCTCAAGTTCTGAGAATAGTGTATAAAGTTGTTTGTACATGTGGTGAAGTCCCACAAGTAGAGGAGAAGGCCCATTATAGGAAACAGCTAGAAATCAGTAGTAATTCTGAGGAAATACTAATGAATATCACAGACTTATGAGAGAACAAGTGGAAAAGACATCAAAATGTAAGTTTCTAGTCTAGAAAGGATGTTGTACACTGCAGAAATCCTTGAAATAGAGTTACTTCACAAGAAACAAGTGTTTCAACCCACTGGAATTCACTGAAAAGTAGTATTTCAGTGTAAAACAGTTGAAAGACAAGTTTATGTAGCTTCGCAAGTTCAGAGAAGAGTGTATAAAGTTGTTTGTACATGTGGTGAAGTCCCACAAGTAGAGGAGAAGGCCCATTATAGGAAACAGCTAGAAATCAGTAGTAATTCTGAGGAAATACTAATGAATATCACAGAATAGTGAGAGATCAAGTGGAAAAGACATCAATATGTAAGTCTCTAGTCTAGAAAGGATGTTGTATACTGTAGAAATCCTTGAAATAGAGTTAGTTCACATGAAACCTGTGTTTGAAACCACCAGAGTTCACTGAAAAGTAGTATTAAACTGTAAAACAGTTGAAAGACAAGTGTATATAGCTTCGCAAGTTCAGAGAAGAGTGTATAAAGTTTCTTCTACATGTGGTGAAGTTCCACAAGTAGGGGAGAAGGCCCATTATAGGAAACAGCTAGAAATCAGTAGTCATTCAGAGCAAATACTAATGAATATCACAGAATAGTGAGAGAACAAGTGTAAAAGACATCAAAATGTAAGTCTCTAGTCTGGAAAGGATGTTGTACACTGCAGGAATCCTTGAAATAGAGTTATTTCACATGAAACCAGTGTTTGAAACCACCAGAGTTCACTGAAAAGTAGTATTCAACTGTAAAACAGTTGAAAGACAAGTTTATATAGCTTCGCAAGTTCAGAGAAGAGTGTATAAAGTTGATTCTACATGTGGTGAAGTCCCACAAGTAGAAAAGAAGGCCCATTATAGGAAACAGCTAGAAATCAGTAGTCATTCTTAGCTAATACTAATGAATATCACAGAATAGTGAGAGAGCAAGTGTAAAAGACATCAAAATGTAAGTTTCTAGTCTAGAAAGGATGTTATACACTACAGAGATCCTTGAAATAGAGTTACTTCACAAGAAACAAGTGTTTCAACCCACTGGAATTCACTGAAAAGTAGTATTTAAGTGTAAAACAGTTGAAAGACAAGTTTATGTAGCTTCGCAAGTTCAGAGAAGAGTGTATAAAGTTGCTTCTACATGTGGTGAATTCCCACAAGTAGAAAAGAAGGCTCATTATAGGACACTGCAAGAAAGCAGTAGTAATTCAGAGCAAATCCTAATGAATATCACAGACTTATGAGAGAACAAGTGGAAAGCACATCAAAATGTAAGTTTCTAGTGTAGAAAGGATGTTGTACACTGTAGAAATCCTTGAAATAGAGTTAGTTCACATGAATCCAGTGTTTGAAACCACCAGAGTTCACTGAAAAGTAGTATTCAACTGTAAAACAGTTGAAAGACAAGTTTATGTAGCTTCGCAAGTTCAGAGAAGAGTGTATAAAGTTGCTTCTACATGTGGTGAAGTCCCACAAGTAGAGGAGAAGGCCCATTATAGGAAACAGCTAGAAATCAGTAATAATTCTGAGCAAATACTAATGAATATCACAGACTTATGAGAGAACAAGTGTAAAAGACATCAAAATATACGTTTCTAGTCTAGAAAGTAGAAAAGAAGGCTCATTGTAGGACACTGCAAGAAAGCAGTAGTAATTCAGAGCAAATACTAATGAATATCACAGACTTATGAGAGAACAAGTGGAAAGCACATCAAAATGTAAGTTTCTAGTGTAGAAAGGATGTTGTACACTGTAGAAATCCTTGAAATAGAGTTAGTTCACATGAATCCAGTGTTTGAAACCACCAGAATTCACTGATAAGTAGTATTCAAGTGTAAAACAGTTGAAAGACAAGTGTATATAGCTTTGCAAGTTCAGAGAAGAGTGTATAAAGTTGTTTCTACATGAGGTGAAGTCTCACAAGTAGAGCAGAAGGCCCATTATAGGACACTACAAGAAATCAGTAGTCATTCAGAGCAAATACTAATGAATATCACAGAATAGTGAGAGAACAAGTGTAAAAGACATCAAAATGTAAATCTCTAGTCTGAAAAGGATGTTGTACACTGCAGAAATCCTTGAAATAGAGTTAGTTCACATGAAACCAGTGTTTGAAACCACCAGAGTTCACTGAAAAGTAGTATTCAACTGTAAAACAGTTGAAAGACAAGTTTATGTAGCTTCGCAAGTTCAGAGAAGAGTGTATAAAGTTGCTTCTACATGTGGTGAAGTCCCACAAGTAGAGGAGAAGGCCCATTATAGGAAACAGCTAGAAATCAGTAGTCATTCAGAGCAAGTACTAATGAATATCAAAGAATAGTGAGAGAACAAGTGTAAAAGACATCAAAATGTAAGTCTCTAGTCTGGAAAGGATGTTGTACACTGCAGGAATCCTTGAAATAGAGTTATTTCACATGAAACCAGTGTTTGAAACCACCAGAGTTCACTGAAAAGTAGTATTCAACTGTAAAACAGTTGAAAGACAAGTTTATATAGCTTCGCAAGTTCAGAGAAGAGTGTATAAAGTTGATTCTACATGTGGTGAAGTCCCACAAGTAGAAAAGAAGGCCCATTATAGGAAACAGCTAGAAATCAGTAGTCATTCTTAGCTAATACTAATGAATATCACAGAATAGTGAGAGAGCAAGTGTAAAAGACATCAAAATGTAAGTTTCTAGTCTAGAAAGGATGTTATACACTACAGAGATCCTTGAAATAGAGTTACTTCACAAGAAACAAGTGTTTCAACCCACTGGAATTCACTGAAAAGTAGTATTTAAGTGTAAAACAGTTGAAAGACAAGTTTATGTAGCTTCGCAAGTTCAGAGAAGAGTGTATAAAGTTGCTTCTACATGTGGTGAATTCCCACAAGTAGAAAAGAAGGCTCATTATAGGACACTGCAAGAAAGCAGTAGTAATTCAGAGCAAATCCTAATGAATATCACAGACTTATGAGAGAACAAGTGGAAAGCACATCAAAATGTAAGTTTCTAGTGTAGAAAGGATGTTGTACACTGTAGAAATCCTTGAAATAGAGTTAGTTCACATGAATCCAGTGTTTGAAACCACCAGAGTTCACTGAAAAGTAGTATTCAACTGTAAAACAGTTGAAAGACAAGTTTATGTAGCTTCGCAAGTTCAGAGAAGAGTGTATAAAGTTGCTTCTACATGTGGTGAAGTCCCACAAGTAGAGGAGAAGGCCCATTATAGGAAACAGCTAGAAATCAGTAATAATTCTGAGCAAATACTAATGAATATCACAGACTTATGAGAGAACAAGTGTAAAAGACATCAAAATGTACGTTTCTAGTCTAGAAAGTAGAAAAGAAGGCCCATTATAGGACACTACAAGAAATCAGTAGTCATTCAGAGCAAATACTAATGAATATCACAGAATAGTGAGAGAACAAGTGTAAAAGACATCAAAATGTAAGTCTCTAGTCTGGAAAGGATGTTGTACACTGCAGAAATCCTTGAAATAGAGTTAGTTCACATGAAACCAGTGTTTGAAACCACCAGAGTTCACTGAAAAGTAGTATTCAACTGTAAAACAGTTGAAAGACAAGTTTATGTAGCTTCGCAAGTTCAGAGAAGAGTGTATAAAGTTGCTTCTACATGTGGTGAAGTCCCACAAGTAGAGGAGAAGGCCCATTATAGGAAACAGCTAGAAATCAGTAGTCATTCAGAGCAAGTACTAATGAATATCAAAGAATAGTGAGAGAACAAGTGTAAAAGACATCAAAATGTAAGTCTCTAGTCTAGACAGGATGTTTTACACTGCAGAAATCTTTGAAATAGAGTTAGTTCACATGAAACCAGTGTTTGAAACCACCAGAGTTCACTGAAAAGTAGTATTAAACTGTAAAACAGTTGAAAGACAAGTATATATAGCTTCGGAAGTTCAGAGAAGAGTGTATAAAGTTGTTTGTACATGTGGTGAAGTCCCACAAGTAGAGGAGAAGGCCCATTATAGGAAACAGCTAGAAATCAGTAATAATTCTGAGCAAATACTAATGAATATCACAGACTTATGAGAGAACAAGTGTAAAAGACATCAAAATGTACGTTTCTAGTGTAGAAAGTAGAAAAGAAGGCTCATTGTAGGACACTGCAAGAAAGCAGTAGTAATTCAGAGCAAATACTAATGAATATCACAGACTTATGAGAGAACAAGTGGAAAGCACATCAAAATGTAAGTTTCTAGTGTAGAAAGGATGTTGTACACTGTAGAAATCCTTGAAATAGAGTTAGTTCACATGAATCCAGTGTTTGAAACCACCAGAATTCACTGATAAGTAGTGTTCAACTGTAAAACAGTTGAAAGACAAGTGTATATAGCTTCGCAAGTTCAGAGAAGAGTGTATAAAGTTGTTTCTACATGAGGTGAAGTCTCACAAGTAGAGCGGAAGGCCCATTATAGGACACTACAAGAAATCAGTAGTCATTCAGAGCAAATACTAATGAATATCACAGAATAGTGAGAGAACAAGTGTAAAAGACATCAAAATGTAAGTCTCTAGTCTAGACAGGATGTTTTACACTGCAGCAATCTTTGAAATAGAGTTAGTTCACATGAAACCTGCGTTTGAAACCACCAGAGTTCACTGAAAAGTAGTATTAAACTGTAAAACAGTTGAAAGACAAGTGTATATAGCTTCGCAAGTTCAGAGAAGAGTGGATAAAGTTTCTTCTACATGTGGTGAAGTTCCACAAGTAGGGGAGAAGGCCCATTATAGGAAACAGCTAGAAATCAGTAGTCATTCAGAGCAAATACTAATGAATATCCCAGAATAGTGAGAGAACAAGTGTAAAAGACATCAAAATGTAAGTCTCTAGTCTAGACCGGATGTTGTACACTGCAGAAATCCTTGAAAAAGAGTTAGTTCACATGAAACCAGTGTTTGAAACCACCAGAGTTCACTGAAAAGTAGTATTCAACTGTAAAACAGTTGAAAGACAAGTTTATGTAGCTTCGCAAGTTCAGAGAAGTGTGTATAAAGTTGCTTCTACATGTGGTGAAGTCCCACAAGTAGAGGAGAAGGCCCATTATAGGAAACAACTAGAAATCAGTAGTAATTCTGAGCAAATACTAATGAATATCACAGAATAGTGAGAGATCAAGTGTAAAAGACATCAAAATGTAAGTCTCTAGTCTAGAAAGGATGTTGTATACTGTAGAAATCCTTGAAATAGAGTTAGTTCACATGAAACCAGTGTTTGAAACCACCAGAATTCACTGATAAGAAGTATTCAACTGTAAAACAGTTGAAAGACAAGTTTATGTAGCTTCGCAAGTTCAGAGAAGAGTGTATAAAGTTGCTTCTACATGTGGTGAAGTCCCACAAGTAGAGGAGAAGGCCCATTATAGAAAACAGCTAGAAATCAGTAGTAATTCTGAGGAAATACTAATGAATATCACAGAATAGTGAGAGATCAAGTGTAAAAGACATCAAAATGTAAGTCTCTAGTCTAGAAAGGATGTTGTATACTGTAGAAATCCTTGAAATAGAGTTAGTTCACATGAAACCAGTGTTTGAAACCACCAGAATTCACTGATAAGAAGTATTCAACTGGAAAACAGTTGAAAGACAAGTATATATAGATTCGCAAGTTCAGAGAAGAGTGTATAAAGTTGTTTATACATGTGGTGAAGTCCCACAAGTAGAGGAGAAGGCCCATTATAGGAAACAGCTAGAAATCAGTAATAATTCTGAGCAAATACTAATGAATATCACAGACTTATGAGAGAACAAGTGTAAAAGACATCAAAATGTACGTTTCTAGTCTGGAAAGTAGAAAAGAAGGCTCATTGTAGGACACTGCAAGAAAGCAGTAGTAATTCAGAGCAAATACTAATGAATATCACAGACTTATGAGAGAACAAGTGGAAAGCACATCAAAATGTAAGTCTCTAGTCTGGAAAGGATGTTGTACACTGCAGAAATCCTTGAAATAGAGTTAGTTCACATGAAACCAGTGTTTGAAACCACCAGAGTTCACTGAAAAGTAGTATTCATCTGTAAAACAGTTGAAAGACAAGTTTATGTAGCTTCGCAAGTTCAGAGAAGAGTGTATAAAGTTGCTTCTACATGTGGTGAAGTCCCACAAGTAGAAAAGAAGGCCCATTATAGGAAACAGCTAGAAATCAGTAGTAATTCTGAGCAAATACTAATGAATATCACAGACTTATGAGAGAACAAGTGTAAAAGACATCAAAATGTAAGTCTCTAGTCTAGACAGGATGTTGTACACTGCAGAAATCCTTGAAATAGAGTTAGTTCACATGAATCCAGTGTTTTATACCACCAAAATACACTGAAAAGTAGTATTCAAATGTAAAACAGTTGAAAGACAAGTGTATATAGCTTCTCAAGTTCTGAGAATAGTGTATAAAGTTGTTTGTACATGTGGTGAAGTCCCACAAGTAGAGGAGAAGGCCCATTATAGGAAACAGCTAGAAATCAGTAGTAATTCTGAGGAAATACTAATGAATATCACAGACTTATGAGAGAACAAGTGGAAAAGACATCAAAATGTAAGTTTCTAGTCTAGAAAGGATGTTGTACACTGCAGAAATCCTTGAAATAGAGTTACTTCACAAGAAACAAGTGTTTCAACCCACTGGAATTCACTGAAAAGTAGTATTTCAGTGTAAAACAGTTGAAAGACAAGTTTATGTAGCTTCGCAAGTTCAGAGAAGAGTGTATAAAGTTGTTTGTACATGTGGTGAAGTCCCACAAGTAGAGGAGAAGGCCCATTATAGGAAACAGCTAGAAATCAGTAGTAATTCTGAGGAAATACTAATGAATATCACAGAATAGTGAGAGATCAAGTGGAAAAGACATCAATATGTAAGTCTCTAGTCTAGAAAGGATGTTGTATACTGTAGAAATCCTTGAAATAGAGTTAGTTCACATGAAACCAGTGTTTGAATCCACCAGAGTTCACTGAAAAGTAGTATTCAACTGTAAAACAGTTGAAAGACAAGTTTATGTAGCTTCGCAAGTTCAGAGAAGAGTGTATAAAGTTGCTTCTACATGTGGTGAAGTTCCACAAGTAGGGGAGAAGGCCCATTATAGGAAACAGCTAGAAATCAGTAGTCATTCAGAGCAAATACTAATGAATATCACAGAATAGTGAGAGAACAAGTGTAAAAGACATCAAAATGTAAGTCTCTAGTCTGGAAAGGATGTTGTACACTGCAGTAATCCTTGAAATAGAGTTATTTCACATGAAACCAGTGTTTGAAACCACCAGAGTTCACTGAAAAGTAGTATTCAACTGTAAAACAGTTGAAAGACAAGTTTATATAGCTTCGCAAGTTCAGAGAAGAGTGTATAAAGTTGATTCTACATGTGGTGAAGTCCCACAAGTAGAAAAGAAGGCCCATTATAGGAAACAGCTAGAAATCAGTAGTCATTCTTAGCTAATACTAATGAATATCACAGAATAGTGAGAGAGCAAGTGTAAAAGACATCAAAATGTAAGTTTCTAGTCTAGAAAGGATGTTATACACTACAGAGATCCTTGAAATAGAGTTACTTCACAAGAAACAAGTGTTTCAACCCACTGGAATTCACTGAAAAGTAGTATTTAAGTGTAAAACAGTTGAAAGACAAGTTTATGTAGCTTCGCAAGTTCAGAGAAGAGTGTATAAAGTTGCTTCTACATGTGGTGAATTCCCACAAGTAGAAAAGGAGGCTCATTATAGGACACTGCAAGAAAGCAGTAGTAATTCAGAGCAAATCCTAATGAATATCACAGACTTATGAGAGAACAAGTGGAAAGCACATCAAAATGTAAGTTTCTAGTGTAGAAAGGATGTTGTACACTGTAGAAATCCTTGAAATAGAGTTAGTTCACATGAATCCAGTGTTTGAAACCACCAGAGTTCACTGAAAAGTAGTATTCAACTGTAAAACAGTTGAAAGACAAGTTTATGTAGCTTCGCAAGTTCAGAGAAGAGTGTATAAAGTTGCTTCTACATGTGGTGAAGTCCCACAAGTAGAGGAGAAGGCCCATTATAGGAAACAGCTAGAAATCAGTAATAATTCTGAGCAAATACTAATGAATATCACAGACTTATGAGAGAACAAGTGTAAAAGACATCAAAATGTACGTTTCTAGTCTAGAAAGTAGAAAAGAAGGCTCATTGTAGGACACTGCAAGAAAGCAGTAGTAATTCAGAGCAAATACTAATGAATATCACAGACTTATGAGAGAACAAGTGGAAAGCACATCAAAATGTAAGTTTCTAGTGTAGAAAGGATGTTGTACACTGTAGAAATCCTTGAAATAGAGTTAGTTCACATGAATCCAGTGTTTGAAACCACCAGAATTCACTGATAAGTAGTATTCAAGTGTAAAACAGTTGAAAGACAAGTGTATATAGCTTCGCAAGTTCAGAGAAGAGTGTATAAAGTTGTTTCTACATGAGGTGAAGTCTCACAAGTAGAGCAGAAGGCCCATTATAGGACACTACAAGAAATCAGTAGTCATTCAGAGCAAATACTAATGAATATCACAGAATAGTGAGAGAACAAGTGTAAAAGACATCAAAATGTAAGTCTCTAGTCTGAAAAGGATGTTGTAGACTGCAGAAATCCTTGAAATAGAGTTAGTTCACATGAAACCAGTGTTTGAAACCACCAGAGTTCACTGAAAAGTAGTATTCAACTGTAAAACAGTTGAAAGACAAGTTTATGTAGCTTCGCAAGTTCAGAGAAGAGTGTATAAAGTTGCTTCTACATGTGGTGAAGTCCCACAAGTAGAGGAGAAGGCCCATTATAGGAAACAGCTAGAAATCAGTAGTCATTCAGAGCAAGTACTAATGAATATCAAAGAATAGTGAGAGAACAAGTGTAAAAGACATCAAAATGTAAGTCTCTAGTCTAGACAGGATGTTTTACACTGCAGAAATCTTTGAAATAGAGTTAGTTCACATGAAACCAGTGTTTGAAACCACCAGAGTTCACTGAAAAGTAGTATTAAACTGTAAAACAGTTGAAAGACAAGTATATATAGCTTCGGAAGTTCAGAGAAGAGTGTATAAAGTTGTTTGTACATGTGGTGAAGTCCCACAAGTAGAGGAGAAGGCCCATTATAGGAAACAGCTAGAAATCAGTAATAATTCTGAGCAAATACTAATGAATATCACAGACTTATGAGAGAACAAGTGTAAAAGACATCAAAATGTACGTTTCTAGTCTAGAAAGTAGAAAAGAAGGCTCATTGTAGGACACTGCAAGAAAGCAGTAGTAATTCAGAGCAAATACTAATGAATATCACAGACTTATGAGAGAACAAGTGGAAAGCACATCAAAATGTAAGTTTCTAGTGTAGAAAGGATGCTGTACACTGTAGAAATCCTTGAAATAGAGTTAGTTCACATGAATCCAGTGTTTGAAACCACCAGAATTCACTGATAAGTAGTATTCAAGTGTAAAACAGTTGAAAGACAAGTGTATATAGCTTCGCAAGTTCAGAGAAGAGTGTATAAAGTTGTTTCTACATGAGGTGAAGTCTCACAAGTAGAGCAGAAGGCCCATTATAGGACACTACAAGAAATCAGTAGTCATTCAGAGCAAATACTAATGAATATCCCAGAATAGTGAGAGAACAAGTGTAAAAGACATCAAAATGTAAGTCTCTAGTCTAGACAGGATGTTGTACACTGCAGAAATCCTTGAAATAGAGTTAGTTCACATGAAACCAGTGTTTGAAACCACCAGAGTTCACTGAAAAGTAGTATTCAACTGTAAAACAGTTGAAAGACAAGTTTATGTAGCTTCGCAAGTTCAGAGAAGTGTGTATAAAGTTGCTTCTACATGTGGTGAAGTCCCACAAGTAGAGGAGAAGGCCCATTATAGGAAACAACTAGAAATCAGTAGTAATTCTGAGCAAATACTAATGAATATCACAGAATAGTGAGAGATCAAGTGTAAAAGACATCAAAATGTAAGTCTCTAGTCTAGAAAGGATGTTGTATACTGTAGAAATCCTTGAAATAGAGTTAGTTCACATGAAACCAGTGTTTGAAACCACCAGAATTCACTGATAAGAAGTATTCAACTGTAAAACAGTTGAAAGACAAGTTTATGTAGCTTCGCAAGTTCAGAGAAGAGTGTATAAAGTTGCTTCTACATGTGGTGAAGTCCCACAAGTAGAGGAGAAGGCCCATTATAGGAAACAGCTAGAAATCAGTAGTAATTCTGAGGAAATACTAATGAATATCACAGAATAGTGAGAGATCAAGTGTAAAAGACATCAAAATGTAAGTCTCTAGTCTAGAAAGGATGTTGTATACTGTAGAAATCCTTGAAATAGAGTTAGTTCACATGAAACCTGTGTTTGAAACCACCAGAGTTCACTGAAAAGTAGTATTAAACTGTAAAACAGTTGAAAGACAAGTGTATATAGCTTCGCAAGTTCAGAGAAGAGTGTATAAAGTTTCTTCTACATGTGGTGAAGTTCCACAAGTAGGGGAGAAGGCCCATTATAGGAAACAGCTAGAAATCAGTAGTCATTCAGAGCAAGTACTAATGAATATCAAAGAATAGTGAGAGAACAAGTGTAAAAGACATCAAAATGTAAGTCTCTAGTCTAGACCGGATGTTGTACACTGCAGAAATCCTTGAAAAAGAGTTAGTTCACATGAAACCAGTGTTTGAAACCACCAGAGTTCACTGAAAAGTAGTATTCAACTGTAAAACAGTTGAAAGACAAGTTTATGTAGCTTCGCAAGTTCAGAGAAGTGTGTATAAAGTTGCTTCTACATGTGGTGAAGTCCCACAAGTAGAGGAGAAGGCCCATTATAGGAAACAACTAGAAATCAGTAGTAATTCTGAGCAAATACTAATGAATATCACAGAATAGTGAGAGATCAAGTGTAAAAGACATCAAAATGTAAGTCTCTAGTCTAGAAAGGATGTTGTATACTGTAGAAATCCTTGAAATAGAGTTAGTTCACATGAAACCAGTGTTTGAAACCACCAGAATTCACTGATAAGAAGTATTCAACTGTAAAACAGTTGAAAGACAAGTTTATGTAGCTTCGCAAGTTCAGAGAAGAGTGTATAAAGTTGCTTCTACATGTGGTGAAGTCCCACAAGTAGAGGAGAAGGCCCATTATAGAAAACAGCTAGAAATCAGTAGTAATTCTGAGGAAATACTAATGAATATCACAGAATAGTGAGAGATCAAGTGTAAAAGACATCAAAATGTAAGTCTCTAGTCTAGAAAGGATGTTGTATACTGTAGAAATCCTTGAAATAGAGTTAGTTCACATGAAACCAGTGTTTGAAACCACCAGAATTCACTGATAAGAAGTATTCAACTGTAAAACAGTTGAAAGACAAGTATATATAGATTCGCAAGTTCAGAGAAGAGTGTATAAAGTTGTTTATACATGTGGTGAAGTCCCACAAGTAGAGGAGAAGGCCCATTATAGGAAACAGCTAGAAATCAGTAATAATTCTGAGCAAATACTAATGAATATCACAGACTTATGAGAGAACAAGTGTAAAAGACATCAAAATGTACGTTTCTACTCTGGAAAGTAGAAAAGAAGGCTCATTGTAGGACACTGCAAGAAAGCAGTAGTAATTCAGAGCAAATACTAATGAATATCACAGACTTATGAGAGAACAAGTGGAAAGCACATCAAAATGTAAGTCTCTAGTCTGGAAAGGATGTTGTACACTGCAGAAATCCTTGAAATAGAGTTAGTTCACATGAAACCAGTGTTTGAAACCACCAGAGTTCACTGAAAAGTAGTATTCATCTGTAAAACAGTTGAAAGACAAGTTTATGTAGCTTCGCAAGTTCAGAGAAGAGTGTATAAAGTTGCTTCTACATGTGGTGAAGTCCCACAAGTAGAAAAGAAGGCCCATTATAGGAAACAGCTAGAAATCAGTAGTAATTCTGAGCAAATACTAATGAATATCACAGACTTATGAGAGAACAAGTGTAAAAGACATCAAAATGTAAGTCTCTAGTCTAGACAGGATGTTGTACACTGCAGAAATCCTTGAAATAGAGTTAGTTCACATGAAACCAGTGTTTTATACCACCAAAATACACTGAAAAGTAGTATTCAAATGTAAAACAGTTGAAAGACAAGTGTATATAGCTTCTCAAGTTCTGAGAATAGTGTATAAAGTTGTTTGTACATGTGGTGAAGTCCCACAAGTAGAGGAGAAGGCCCATTATAGGAAACAGCTAGAAATCAGTAGTAATTCTGAGGAAATACTAATGAATATCACAGACTTATGAGAGAACAAGTGGAAAAGACATCAAAATGTAAGTTTCTAGTCTAGAAAGGATGTTGTACACTGCAGAAATCCTTGAAATAGAGTTACTTCACAAGAAACAAGTGTTTCAACCCACTGGAATTCACTGAAAAGTAGTATTTCAGTGTAAAACAGTTGAAAGACAAGTTTATGTAGCTTCGCAAGTTCAGAGAAGAGTGTATAAAGTTGTTTGTACATGTGGTGAAGTCCCACAAGTAGAGGAGAAGGCCCATTATAGGAAACAGCTAAAAATCAGTAGTAATTCTGAGGAAATACTAATGAATATCACAGAATAGTGAGAGATCAAGTGGAAAAGACATCAATATGTAAGTCTCTAGTCTAGAAAGGATGTTGTATACTGTAGAAATCCTTGAAATAGAGTTAGTTCACATGAAACCTGTGTTTGAAACCACCAGAGTTCACTGAAAAGTAGTATTAAACTGTAAAACAGTTGAAAGACAAGTGTATATAGCTTCGCAAGTTCAGAGAAGAGTGTATAAAGTTTCTTCTACATGTGGTGAAGTTCCACAAGTAGGGGAGAAGGCCCATTATAGGAAACAGCTAGAAATCAGTAGTCATTCAGAGCAAATACTAATGAATATCACAGAATAGTGAGAGAACAAGTGTAAAAGACATCAAAATGTAAGTCTCTAGTCTGGAAAGGATGTTGTACACTGCAGGAATCCTTGAAATAGAGTTATTTCACATGAAACCAGTGTTTGAAACCACCAGAGTTCACTGAAAAGTAGTATTCAACTGTAAAACAGTTGAAAGACAAGTTTATATAGCTTCGCAAGTTCAGAGAAGAGTGTATAAAGTTGATTCTACATGTGGTGAAGTCCCACAAGTAGAAAAGAAGGCCCATTATAGGAAACAGCTAGAAATCAGTAGTCATTCTTAGCTAATACTAATGAATATCACAGAATAGTGAGAGAGCAAGTGTAAAAGACATCAAAATGTAAGTTTCTAGTCTAGAAAGGATGTTATACACTACAGAGATCCTTGAAATAGAGTTACTTCACAAGAAACAAGTGTTTCAACCCACTGGAATTCACTGAAAAGTAGTATTTAAGTGTAAAACAGTTGAAAGACAAGTTTATGTAGCTTCGCAAGTTCAGAGAAGAGTGTATAAAGTTGCTTCTACATGTGGTGAATTCCCACAAGTAGAAAAGAAGGCTCATTATAGGACACTGCAAGAAAGCAGTAGTAATTCAGAGCAAATCCTAATGAATATCACAGACTTATGAGAGAACAAGTGGAAAGCACATCAAAATGTAAGTTTCTAGTGTAGAAAGGATGTTGTACACTGTAGAAATCCTTGAAATAGAGTTAGTTCACATGAATCCAGTGTTTGAAACCACCAGAGTTCACTGAAAAGTAGTATTCAACTGTAAAACAGTTGAAAGACAAGTTTATGTAGCTTCGCAAGTTCAGAGAAGAGTGTATAAAGTTGCTTCTACATGTGGTGAAGTCCCACAAGTAGAGGAGAAGGCCCATTATAGGAAACAGCTAGAAATCAGTAATAATTCTGAGCAAATACTAATGAATATCACAGACTTATGAGAGAACAAGTGTAAAAGACATCAAAATGTACGTTTCTAGTCTAGAAAGTAGAAAAGAAGGCTCATTGTAGGACACTGCAAGAAAGCAGTAGTAATTCAGAGCAAATACTAATGAATATCACAGACTTATGAGAGAACAAGTGGAAAGCACATCAAAATGTAAGTTTCTAGTGTAGAAAGGATGTTGTACACTGTAGAAATCCTTGAAATAGAGTTAGTTCACATGAATCCAGTGTTTGAAACCACCAGAATTCACTGATAAGTAGTATTCAAGTGTAAAACAGTTGAAAGACAAGTGTATATAGCTTTGCAAGTTCAGAGAAGAGTGTATAAAGTTGTTTCTACATGAGGTGAAGTCTCACAAGTAGAGCAGAAGGCCCATTATAGGACACTACAAGAAATCAGTAGTCATTCAGAGCAAATACTAATGAATATCACAGAATAGTGAGAGAACAAGTGTAAAAGACATCAAAATGTAAATCTCTAGTCTGAAAAGGATGTTGTACACTGCAGAAATCCTTGAAATAGAGTTAGTTCACATGAAACCAGTGTTTGAAACCACCAGAGTTCACTGAAAAGTAGTATTCAACTGTAAAACAGTTGAAAGACAAGTTTATGTAGCTTCGCAAGTTCAGAGAAGAGTGTATAAAGTTGCTTCTACATGTGGTGAAGTCCCACAAGTAGAGGAGAAGGCCCATTATAGGAAACAGCTAGAAATCAGTAGTCATTCAGAGCAAGTACTAATGAATATCAAAGAATAGTGAGAGAACAAGTGTAAAAGACATCAAAATGTAAGTCTCTAGTCTAGACAGGATGTTTTACACTGCAGAAATCTTTGAAATAGAGTTAGTTCACATGAAACCAGTGTTTGAAACCACCAGAGTTCACTGAAAAGTAGTATTAAACTGTAAAACAGTTGAAAGACAAGTATATATAGCTTCGGAAGTTCAGAGAAGAGTGTATAAAGTTGTTTGTACATGTGGTGAAGTCCCACAAGTAGAGGAGAAGGCCCATTATAGGAAACAGCTAGAAATCAGTAATAATTCTGAGCAAATACTAATGAATATCACAGACTTATGAGAGAACAAGTGTAAAAGACATCAAAATGTACGTTTCTAGTCTAGAAAGTAGAAAAGAAGGCTCATTGTAGGACACTGCAAGAAAGCAGTAGTAATTCAGAGCAAATACTAATGAATATCACAGACTTATGAGAGAACAAGTGGAAAGCACATCAAAATGTAAGTTTCTAGTGTAGAAAGGATGTTGTACACTGTAGAAATCCTTGAAATAGAGTTAGTTCACATGAATCCAGTGTTTGAAACCACCAGAATTCACTGATAAGTAGTATTCAAGTGTAAAACAGTTGAAAGACAAGTGTATATAGCTTCGCAAGTTCAGAGAAGAGTGTATAAAGTTGTTTCTACATGAGGTGAAGTCTCACAAGTAGAGCAGAAGGCCCATTATAGGACACTACAAGAAATCAGTAGTCATTCAGAGCAAATACTAATGAATATCCCAGAATAGTGAGAGAACAAGTGTAAAAGACATCAAAATGTAAGTCTCTAGTCTAGACAGGATGTTGTACACTGCAGAAATCCTTGAAATAGAGTTAGTTCACATGAAACCAGTGTTTGAAACCACCAGAGTTCACTGAAAAGTAGTATTCAACTGTAAAACAGTTGAAAGACAAGTTTATGTAGCTTCGCAAGTTCAGAGAAGTGTGTATAAAGTTGCTTCTACATGTGGTGAAGTCCCACAAGTAGAGGAGAAGGCCCATTATAGGAAACAACTAGAAATCAGTAGTAATTCTGAGCAAATACTAATGAATATCACAGAATAGTGAGAGATCAAGTGTAAAAGACATCAAAATGTAAGTCTCTAGTCTAGAAAGGATGTTGTATACTGTAGAAATCCTTGAAATAGAGTTAGTTCACATGAAACCAGTGTTTGAAACCACCAGAATTCACTGATAAGAAGTATTCAACTGTAAAACAGTTGAAAGACAAGTTTATGTAGCTTCGCAAGTTCAGAGAAGAGTGTATAAAGTTGCTTCTACATGTGGTGAAGTCCCACAAGTAGAGGAGAAGGCCCATTATAGGAAACAGCTAGAAATCAGTAGTAATTCTGAGGAAATACTAATGAATATCACAGAATAGTGAGAGATCAAGTGTAAAAGACATCAAAATGTAAGTCTCTAGTCTAGAAAGGATGTTGTATACTGTAGAAATCCTTGAAATAGAGTTAGTTCACATGAAACCTGTGTTTGAAACCACCAGAGTTCACTGAAAAGTAGTATTAAACTGTAAAACAGTTGAAAGACAAGTGTATATAGCTTCGCAAGTTCAGAGAAGAGTGTATAAAGTTTCTTCTACATGTGGTGAAGTTCCACAAGTAGGGGAGAAGGCCCATTATAGGAAACAGCTAGAAATCAGTAGTCATTCAGAGCAAGTACTAATGAATATCAAAGAATAGTGAGAGAACAAGTGTAAAAGACATCAAAATGTACGTTTCTAGTCTAGAAAGTAGAAAAGAAGGCTCATTGTAGGACACTGCAAGAAAGCAGTAGTAATTCAGAGCAAATACTAATGAATATCACAGACTTATGAGAGAACAAGTGGAAAGCACATCAAAATGTAAGTTTCTAGTGTAGAAAGGATGTTGTACACTGTAGAAATCCTTGAAATAGAGTTAGTTCACATGAATCCAGTGTTTGAAACCACCAGAATTCACTGATAAGTAGTATTCAAGTGTAAAACAGTTGAAAGACAAGTGTATATAGCTTTGCAAGTTCAGAGAAGAGTGTATAAAGTTGTTTCTACATGAGGTGAAGTCTCACAAGTAGAGCAGAAGGCCCATTATAGGACACTACAAGAAATCAGTAGTCATTCAGAGCAAATACTAATGAATATCACAGAATAGTGAGAGAACAAGTGTAAAAGACATCAAAATGTAAATCTCTAGTCTGAAAAGGATGTTGTACACTGCAGAAATCCTTGAAATAGAGTTAGTTCACATGAAACCAGTGTTTGAAACCACCAGAGTTCACTGAAAAGTAGTATTCAACTGTAAAACAGTTGAAAGACAAGTTTATGTAGCTTCGCAAGTTCAGAGAAGAGTGTATAAAGTTGCTTCTACATGTGGTGAAGTCCCACAAGTAGAGGAGAAGGCCCATTATAGGAAACAGCTAGAAATCAGTAGTCATTCAGAGCAAGTACTAATGAATATCAAAGAATAGTGAGAGAACAAGTGTAAAAGACATCAAAATGTAAGTCTCTAGTCTAGACAGGATGTTTCACACTGCAGAAATCTTTGAAATAGAGTTAGTTCACATGAAACCAGTGTTTGAAACCACCAGAGTTCACTGAAAAGTAGTATTAAACTGTAAAACAGTTGAAAGACAAGTATATATAGCTTCGGAAGTTCAGAGAAGAGTGTATAAAGTTGTTTGTACATGTGGTGAAGTCCCACAAGTAGAGGAGAAGGCCCATTATAGGAAACAGCTAGAAATCAGTAATAATTCTGAGCAAATACTAATGAATATCACAGACTTATGAGAGAACAAGTGTAAAAGACATCAAAATGTACGTTTCTAGTCTAGAAAGTAGAAAAGAAGGCTCATTGTAGGACACTGCAAGAAAGCAGTAGTAATTCAGAGCAAATACTAATGAATATCACAGACTTATGAGAGAACAAGTGGAAAGCACATCAAAATGTAAGTTTCTAGTGTAGAAAGGATGTTGTACACTGTAGAAATCCTTGAAATAGAGTTAGTTCACATGAATCCAGTGTTTGAAACCACCAGAATTCACTGATAAGTAGTATTCAAGTGTAAAACAGTTGAAAGACAAGTGTATATAGCTTCGCAAGTTCAGAGAAGAGTGTATAAAGTTGTTTCTACATGAGGTGAAGTCTCACAAGTAGAGCAGAAGGCCCATTATAGGACACTACAAGAAATCAGTAGTCATTCAGAGCAAATACTAATGAATATCCCAGAATAGTGAGAGAACAAGTGTAAAAGACATCAAAATGTAAGTCTCTAGTCTAGACAGGATGTTGTACACTGCAGAAATCCTTGAAATAGAGTTAGTTCACATGAAACCAGTGTTTGAAACCACCAGAGTTCACTGAAAAGTAGTATTCAACTGTAAAACAGTTGAAAGACAAGTTTATGTAGCTTCGCAAGTTCAGAGAAGTGTGTATAAAGTTGCTTCTACATGTGGTGAAGTCCCACAAGTAGAGGAGAAGGCCCATTATAGGAAACAACTAGAAATCAGTAGTAATTCTGAGCAAATACTAATGAATATCACAGAATAGTGAGAGATCAAGTGTAAAAGACATCAAAATGTAAGTCTCTAGTCTAGAAAGGATGTTGTATACTGTAGAAATCCTTGAAATAGAGTTAGTTCACATGAAACCAGTGTTTGAAACCACCAGAATTCACTGATAAGAAGTATTCAACTGTAAAACAGTTGAAAGACAAGTTTATGTAGCTTCGCAAGTTCAGAGAAGAGTGTATAAAGTTGCTTCTACATGTGGTGAAGTCCCACAAGTAGAGGAGAAGGCCCATTATAGGAAACAGCTAGAAATCAGTAGTAATTCTGAGGAAATACTAATGAATATCACAGAATAGTGAGAGATCAAGTGTAAAAGACATCAAAATGTAAGTCTCTAGTCTAGAAAGGATGTTGTATACTGTAGAAATCCTTGAAATAGAGTTAGTTCACATGAAACCTGTGTTTGAAACCACCAGAGTTCACTGAAAAGTAGTATTAAACTGTAAAACATTTGAAAGACAAGTGTATATAGCTTCGCAAGTTCAGAGAAGAGTGTATAAAGTTTCTTCTACATGTGGTGAAGTTCCACAAGTAGGGGAGAAGGCCCATTATAGGAAACAGCTAGAAATCAGTAGTCATTCAGAGCAAGTACTAATGAATATCAAAGAATAGTGAGAGAACAAGTGTAAAAGACATCAAAATGTAAGTCTCTAGTCTAGACAGGATGTTTTACACTGCAGAAATCTTTGAAATAGAGTTAGTTCACATGAAACCAGTGTTTGAAACCACCAGAGTTCACTGAAAAGTAGTATTAAACTGTAAAACAGTTGAAAGACAAGTATATATAGCTTCGGAAGTTCAGAGAAGAGTGTATAAAGTTGTTTGTACATGTGGTGAAGTCCCACAAGTAGAGGAGAAGGCCCATTATAGGAAACAGCTAGAAATCAGTAATAATTCTGAGCAAATACTAATGAATATCACAGACTTATGAGAGAACAAGTGTAAAAGACATCAAAATGTACGTTTCTAGTGTAGAAAGTAGAAAAGAAGGCTCATTGTAGGACACTGCAAGAAAGCAGTAGTAATTCAGAGCAAATACTAATGAATATCACAGACTTATGAGAGAACAAGTGGAAAGCACATCAAAATGTAAGTTTCTAGTGTAGAAAGGATGTTGTACACTGTAGAAATCCTTGAAATAGAGTTAGTTCACATGAATCCAGTGTTTGAAACCACCAGAATTCACTGATAAGTAGTGTTCAACTGTAAAACAGTTGAAAGACAAGTGTATATAGCTTCGCAAGTTCAGAGAAGAGTGTATAAAGTTGTTTCTACATGAGGTGAAGTCTCACAAGTAGAGCGGAAGGCCCATTATAGGACACTACAAGAAATCAGTAGTCATTCAGAGCAAATACTAATGAATATCACAGAATAGTGAGAGAACAAGTGTAAAAGACATCAAAATGTAAGTCTCTAGTCTAGACAGGATGTTTTACACTGCAGCAATCTTTGAAATAGAGTTAGTTCACATGAAACCTGCGTTTGAAACCACCAGAGTTCACTGAAAAGTAGTATTAAACTGTAAAACAGTTGAAAGACAAGTGTATATAGCTTCGCAAGTTCAGAGAAGAGTGGATAAAGTTTCTTCTACATGTGGTGAAGTTCCACAAGTAGGGGAGAAGGCCCATTATAGGAAACAGCTAGAAATCAGTAGTCATTCAGAGCAAATACTAATGAATATCCCAGAATAGTGAGAGAACAAGTGTAAAAGACATCAAAATGTAAGTCTCTAGTCTAGACCGGATGTTGTACACTGCAGAAATCCTTGAAAAAGAGTTAGTTCACATGAAACCAGTGTTTGAAACCACCTGAGTTCACTGAAAAGTAGTATTCAACTGTAAAACAGTTGAAAGACAAGTTTATGTAGCTTCGCAAGTTCAGAGAAGTGTGTATAAAGTTGCTTCTACATGTGGTGAAGTCCCACAAGTAGAGGAGAAGGCCCATTATAGGAAACAACTAGAAATCAGTAGTAATTCTGAGCAAATACTAATGAATATCACAGAATAGTGAGAGATCAAGTGTAAAAGACATCAAAATGTAAGTCTCTAGTCTAGAAAGGATGTTGTATACTGTAGAAATCCTTGAAATAGAGTTAGTTCACATGAAACCAGTGTTTGAAACCACCAGAATTCACTGATAAGAAGTATTCAACTGTAAAACAGTTGAAAGACAAGTTTATGTAGCTTCGCAAGTTCAGAGAAGAGTGTATAAAGTTGCTTCTACATGTGGTGAAGTCCCACAAGTAGAGGAGAAGGCCCATTATAGAAAACAGCTAGAAATCAGTAGTAATTCTGAGGAAATACTAATGAATATCACAGAATAGTGAGAGATCAAGTGTAAAAGACATCAAAATGTAAGTCTCTAGTCTAGAAAGGATGTTGTATACTGTAGAAATCCTTGAAATAGAGTTAGTTCACATGAAACCAGTGTTTGAAACCACCAGAATTCACTGATAAGAAGTATTCAACTGTAAAACAGTTGAAAGACAAGTATATATAGATTCGCAAGTTCAGAGAAGAGTGTATAAAGTTGTTTATACATGTGGTGAAGTCCCACAAGTAGAGGAGAAGGCCCATTATAGGAAACAGCTAGAAATCAGTAATAATTCTGAGCAAATACTAATGAATATCACAGACTTATGAGAGAACAAGTGTAAAAGACATCAAAATGTACGTTTCTAGTCTGGAAAGTAGAAAAGAAGGCTCATTGTAGGACACTGCAAGAAAGCAGTAGTAATTCAGAGCAAATACTAATGAATATCACAGACTTATGAGAGAACAAGTGGAAAGCACATCAAAATGTAAGTCTCTAGTCTGGAAAGGATGTTGTACACTGCAGAAATCCTTGAAATAGAGTTAGTTCACATGAAACCAGTGTTTGAAACCACCAGAGTTCACTGAAAAGTAGTATTCATCTGTAAAACAGTTGAAAGACAAGTTTATGTAGCTTCGCAAGTTCAGAGAAGAGTGTATAAAGTTGCTTCTACATGTGGTGAAGTCCCACAAGTAGAAAAGAAGGCCCATTATAGGAAACAGCTAGAAATCAGTAGTAATTCTGAGCAAATACTAATGAATATCACAGACTTATGAGAGAACAAGTGTAAAAGACATCAAAATGTAAGTCTCTAGTCTAGACAGGATGTTGTACACTGCAGAAATCCTTGAAATAGAGTTAGTTCACATGAAACCAGTGTTTTATACCACCAAAATACACTGAAAAGTAGTATTCAAATGTAAAACAGTTGAAAGACAAGTGTATATAGCTTCTCAAGTTCTGAGAATAGTGTATAAAGTTGTTTGTACATGTGGTGAAGTCCCACAAGTAGAGGAGAAGGCCCATTATAGGAAACAGCTAGAAATCAGTAGTAATTCTGAGGAAATACTAATGAATATCACAGACTTATGAGAGAACAAGTGGAAAAGACATCAAAATGTAAGTTTCTAGTCTAGAAAGGATGTTGTACACTGCAGAAATCCTTGATATAGAGTTACTTCACAAGAAACAAGTGTTTCAACCCACTGGAATTCACTGAAAAGTAGTATTTCAGTGTAAAACAGTTGAAAGACAAGTTTATGTAGCTTCGCAAGTTCAGAGAAGAGTGTATAAAGTTGTTTGTACATGTGGTGAAGTCCCACAAGTAGAGGAGAAGGCCCATTATAGGAAACAGCTAGAAATCAGTAGTAATTCTGAGGAAATACTAATGAATATCACAGAATAGTGAGAGATCAAGTGGAAAAGACATCAATATGTAAGTCTCTAGTCTAGAAAGGATGTTGTATACTGTAGAAATCCTTGAAATAGAGTTAGTTCACATGAAACCTGTGTTTGAAACCACCAGAGTTCACTGAAAAGTAGTATTAAACTGTAAAACAGTTGAAAGACAAGTGTATATAGCTTCGCAAGTTCAGAGAAGAGTGTATAAAGTTTCTTCTACATGTGGTGAAGTTCCACAAGTAGGGGAGAAGGCCCATTATAGGAAACAGCTAGAAATCAGTAGTCATTCAGAGCAAATACTAATGAATATCACAGAATAGTGAGAGAACAAGTGTAAAAGACATCAAAATGTAAGTCTCTAGTCTGGAAAGGATGTTGTACACTGCAGGAATCCTTGAAATAGAGTTATTTCACATGAAACCAGTGTTTGAAACCACCAGAGTTCACTGAAAAGTAGTATTCAACTGTAAAACAGTTGAAAGACAAGTTTATATAGCTTCGCAAGTTCAGAGAAGAGTGTATAAAGTTGATTCTACATGTGGTGAAGTCCCACAAGTAGAAAAGAAGGCCCATTATAGGAAACAGCTAGAAATCAGTAGTCATTCTTAGCTAATACTAATGAATATCACAGAATAGTGAGAGAGCAAGTGTAAAAGACATCAAAATGTAAGTTTCTAGTCTAGAAAGGATGTTATACACTACAGAGATCCTTGAAATAGAGTTACTTCACAAGAAACAAGTGTTTCAACCCACTGGAATTCACTGAAAAGTAGTATTTAAGTGTAAAACAGTTGAAAGACAAGTTTATGTAGCTTCGCAAGTTCAGAGAAGAGTGTATAAAGTTGCTTCTACATGTGGTGAATTCCCACAAGTAGAAAAGAAGGCTCATTATAGGACACTGCAAGAAAGCAGTAGTAATTCAGAGCAAATCCTAATGAATATCACAGACTTATGAGAGAACAAGTGGAAAGCACATCAAAATGTAAGTTTCTAGTGTAGAAAGGATGTTGTACACTGTAGAAATCCTTGAAATAGAGTTAGTTCACATGAATCCAGTGTTTGAAACCACCAGAGTTCACTGAAAAGTAGTATTCAACTGTAAAACAGTTGAAAGACAAGTTTATGTAGCTTCGCAAGTTCAGAGAAGAGTGTATAAAGTTGCTTCTACATGTGGTGAAGTCCCACAAGTAGAGGAGAAGGCCCATTATAGGAAACAGCTAGAAATCAGTAATAATTCTGAGCAAATACTAATGAATATCACAGACTTATGAGAGAACAAGTGTAAAAGACATCAAAATGTACGTTTCTAGTCTAGAAAGTAGAAAAGAAGGCTCATTGTAGGACACTGCAAGAAAGCAGTAGTAATTCAGAGCAAATACTAATGAATATCACAGACTTATGAGAGAACAAGTGGAAAGCACATCAAAATGTAAGTTTCTAGTGTAGAAAGGATGTTGTACACTGTAGAAATCCTTGAAATAGAGTTAGTTCACATGAATCCAGTGTTTGAAACCACCAGAATTCACTGATAAGTAGTATTCAAGTGTAAAACAGTTGAAAGACAAGTGTATATAGCTTTGCAAGTTCAGAGAAGAGTGTATAAAGTTATTTCTACATGAGGTGAAGTCTCACAAGTAGAGCAGAAGGCCCATTATAGGACACTACAAGAAATCAGTAGTCATTCAGAGCAAATACTAATGAATATCACAGAATAGTGAGAGAACAAGTGTAAAAGACATCAAAATGTAAATCTCTAGTCTGAAAAGGATGTTGTACACTGCAGAAATCCTTGAAATAGAGTTAGTTCACATGAAACCAGTGTTTGAAACCACCAGAGTTCACTGAAAAGTAGTATTCAACTGTAAAACAGTTGAAAGACAAGTTTATGTAGCTTCGCAAGTTCAGAGAAGAGTGTATAAAGTTGCTTCTACATGTGGTGAAGTCCCACAAGTAGAGGAGAAGGCCCATTATAGGAAACAGCTAGAAATCAGTAGTCATTCAGAGCAAGTACTAATGAATATCAAAGAATAGTGAGAGAACAAGTGTAAAAGACATCAAAATGTAAGTCTCTAGTCTGGAAAGGATGTTGTACACTGCAGGAATCCTTGAAATAGAGTTATTTCACATGAAACCAGTGTTTGAAACCACCAGAGTTCACTGAAAAGTAGTATTAAACTGTAAAACAGTTGAAAGACAAGTATATATAGCTTTGGAAGTTCAGAGAAGAGTGTATAAAGTTGTTTGTACATGTGGTGAAGTCCCACAATTAGAGGAGAAGGCCCATTATAGGAAACAGCTAGAAATCAGTAATAATTCTGAGCAAATACTAATGAATATCACAGACTTATGAGAGAACAAGTGTAAAAGACATCAAAATGTACGTTTCTAGTCTAGAAAGTAGAAAAGAAGGCTCATTGTAGGACACTGCAAGAAAGCAGTAGTAATTCAGAGCAAATACTAATGAATATCACAGAGTTATGAGAGAACAAGTGGAAAGCACATCAAAATGTAAGTTTCTAGTGTAGAAAGGATGTTGTACACTGTAGAAATCCTTGAAATAGAGTTAGTTCACATGAATCCAGTGTTTGAAACCACCAGAATTCACTGATAAGTAGTATTCAAGTGTAAAACAGTTGAAAGACAAGTGTATATAGCTTCGCAAGTTCAGAGAAGAGTGTATAAAGTTGTTTCTACATGAGGTGAAGTCTCACAAGTAGAGCAGAAGGCCCATTATAGGACACTACAAGAAATCAGTAGTCATTCAGAGCAAATACTAATGAATATCCCAGAATAGTGAGAGAACAAGTGTAAAAGACATCAAAATGTAAGTCTCTAGTCTAGACAGGATGTTGTACACTGCAGAAATCCTTGAAATAGAGTTAGTTCACATGAAACCAGTGTTTGAAACCACCAGAGTTCACTGAAAAGTAGTATTCAACTGTAAAACAGTTGAAAGACAAGTTTATGTAGCTTCGCAAGTTCAGAGAAGTGTGTATAAAGTTGCTTCTACATGTGGTGAAGTCCCACAAGTAGAGGAGAAGGCCCATTATAGGAAACAACTAGAAATCAGTAGTAATTCTGAGCAAATACTAATGAATATCACAGAATAGTGAGAGATCAAGTGTAAAAGACATCAAAATGTAAGTCTCTAGTCTAGAAAGGATGTTGTATACTGTAGAAATCCTTGAAATAGAGTTAGTTCACATGAAACCAGTGTTTGAAACCACCAGAATTCACTGATAAGAAGTATTCAACTGTAAAACAGTTGAAAGACAAGTTTATGTAGCTTCGCAAGTTCAGAGAAGAGTGTATAAAGTTGCTTCTACATGTGGTGAAGTCCCACAAGTAGAGGAGAAGGCCCATTATAGGAAACAGCTAGAAATCAGTAGTAATTCTGAGGAAATACTAATGAATATCACAGAATAGTGAGAGATCAAGTGTAAAAGACATCAAAATGTAAGTCTCTAGTCTAGAAAGGATGTTGTATACTGTAGAAATCCTTGAAATAGAGTTAGTTCACATGAAACCTGTGTTTGAAACCACCAGAGTTCACTGAAAAGTAGTATTAAACTGTAAAACAGTTGAAAGACAAGTGTATATAGCTTCGCAAGTTCAGAGAAGAGTGTATAAAGTTTCTTCTACATGTGGTGAAGTTCCACAAGTAGGGGAGAAGGCCCATTATAGGAAACAGCTAGAAATCAGTAGTCATTCAGAGCAAGTACTAATGAATATCAAAGAATAGTGAGAGAACAAGTGTAAAAGACATCAAAATGTAAGTCTCTAGTCTAGACAGGATGTTTTACACTGCAGAAATCTTTGAAATAGAGTTAGTTCACATGAAACCAGTGTTTGAAACCACCAGAGTTCACTGAAAAGTAGTATTAAACTGTAAAACAGTTGAAAGACAAGTATATATAGCTTCGGAAGTTCAGAGAAGAGTGTATAAAGTTGTTTGTACATGTGGTGAAGTCCCACAAGTAGAGGAGAAGGCCCATTATAGGAAACAGCTAGAAATCAGTAATAATTCTGAGCAAATACTAATGAATATCACAGACTTATGAGAGAACAAGTGTAAAAGACATCAAAATGTACGTTTCTAGTGTAGAAAGTAGAAAAGAAGGCTCATTGTAGGACACTGCAAGAAAGCAGTAGTAATTCAGAGCAAATACTAATGAATATCACAGACTTATGAGAGAACAAGTGGAAAGCACATCAAAATGTAAGTTTCTAGTGTAGAAAGGATGTTGTACACTGTAGAAATCCTTGAAATAGAGTTAGTTCACATGAATCCAGAGTTTGAAACCACCAGAATTCACTGATAAGTAGTGTTCAACTGTAAAACAGTTGAAAGACAAGTGTATATAGCTTCGCAAGTTCAGAGAAGAGTGTATAAAGTTGTTTCTACATGAGGTGAAGTCTCACAAGTAGAGCAGAAGGCCCATTATAGGACACTACAAGAAATCAGTAGTCATTCAGAGCAAATACTAATGAATATCACAGAATAGTGAGAGAACAAGTGTAAAAGACATCAAAATGTAAGTCTCTAGTCTAGACAGGATGTTTTACACTGCAGCAATCTTTGAAATAGAGTTAGTTCACATGAAACCTGCGTTTGAAACCACCAGAGTTCACTGAAAAGTAGTATTAAACTGTAAAACAGTTGAAAGACAAGTGTATATAGCTTCGCAAGTTCAGAGAAGAGTGGATAAAGTTTCTTCTACATGTGGTGAAGTTCCACAAGTAGGGGAGAAGGCCCATTATAGGAAACAGCTAGAAATCAGTAGTCATTCAGAGCAAATACTAATGAATATCCCAGAATAGTGAGAGAACAAGTGTAAAAGACATCAAAATGTAAGTCTCTAGTCTAGACCGGATGTTGTACACTGCAGAAATCCTTGAAAAAGAGTTAGTTCACATGAAACCAGTGTTTGAAACCACCTGAGTTCACTGAAAAGTAGTATTCAACTGTAAAACAGTTGAAAGACAAGTTTATGTAGCTTCGCAAGTTCAGAGAAGTGTGTATAAAGTTGCTTCTACATGTGGTGAAGTCCCACAAGTAGAGGAGAAGGCCCATTATAGGAAACAACTAGAAATCAGTAGTAATTCTGAGCAAATACTAATGAATATCACAGAATAGTGAGAGATCAAGTGTAAAAGACATCAAAATGTAAGTCTCTAGTCTAGAAAGGATGTTGTATACTGTAGAAATCCTTGAAATAGAGTTAGTTCACATGAAACCAGTGTTTGAAACCACCAGAATTCACTGATAAGAAGTATTCAACTGTAAAACAGTTGAAAGACAAGTTTATGTAGCTTCGCAAGTTCAGAGAAGAGTGTATAAAGTTGCTTCTACATGTGGTGAAGTCCCACAAGTAGAGGAGAAGGCCCATTATAGAAAACAGCTAGAAATCAGTAGTAATTCTGAGGAAATACTAATGAATATCACAGAATAGTGAGAGATCAAGTGTAAAAGACATCAAAATGTAAGTCTCTAGTCTAGAAAGGATGTTGTATACTGTAGAAATCCTTGAAATAGAGTTAGTTCACATGAAACCAGTGTTTGAAACCACCAGAATTCACTGATAAGAAGTATTCAACTGTAAAACAGTTGAAAGACAAGTATATATAGATTCGCAAGTTCAGAGAAGAGTGTATAAAGTTGTTTATACATGTGGTGAAGTCCCACAAGTAGAGGAGAAGGCCCATTATAGGAAACAGCTAGAAATCAGTAATAATTCTGAGCAAATACTAATGAATATCACAGACTTATGAGAGAACAAGTGTAAAAGACATCAAAATGTACGTTTCTAGTCTGGAAAGTAGAAAAGAAGGCTCATTGTAGGACACTGCAAGAAAGCAGTAGTAATTCAGAGCAAATACTAATGAATATCACAGACTTATGAGAGAACAAGTGGAAAGCACATCAAAATGTAAGTCTCTAGTCTGGAAAGGATGTTGTACACTGCAGAAATCCTTGAAATAGAGTTAGTTCACATGAAACCAGTGTTTGAAACCACCAGAGTTCACTGAAAAGTAGTATTCATCTGTAAAACAGTTGAAAGACAAGTTTATGTAGCTTCGCAAGTTCAGAGAAGAGTGTATAAAGTTGCTTCTACATGTGGTGAAGTCCCACAAGTAGAAAAGAAGGCCCATTATAGGAAACAGCTAGAAATCAGTAGTAATTCTGAGCAAATACTAATGAATATCACAGACTTATGAGAGAACAAGTGTAAAAGACATCAAAATGTAAGTCTCTAGTCTAGACAGGATGTTGTACACTGCAGAAATCCTTGAAATAGAGTTAGTTCACATGAAACCAGTGTTTTATACCACCAAAATACACTGAAAAGTAGTATTCAAATGTAAAACAGTTGAAAGACAAGTGTATATAGCTTCTCAAGTTCTGAGAATAGTGTATAAAGTTGTTTGTACATGTGGTGAAGTCCCACAAGTAGAGGAGAAGGCCCATTATAGGAAACAGCTAGAAATCAGTAGTAATTCTGAGGAAATACTAATGAATATCACAGACTTATGAGAGAACAAGTGGAAAAGACATCAAAATGTAAGTTTCTAGTCTAGAAAGGATGTTGTACACTGCAGAAATCCTTGATATAGAGTTACTTCACAAGAAACAAGTGTTTCAACCCACTGGAATTCACTGAAAAGTAGTATTTCAGTGTAAAACAGTTGAAAGACAAGTTTATGTAGCTTCGCAAGTTCAGAGAAGAGTGTATAAAGTTGTTTGTACATGTGGTGAAGTCCCACAAGTAGAGGAGAAGGCCCATTATAGGAAACAGCTAGAAATCAGTAGTAATTCTGAGGAAATACTAATGAATATCACAGAATAGTGAGAGATCAAGTGGAAAAGACATCAATATGTAAGTCTCTAGTCTAGAAAGGATGTTGTATACTGTAGAAATCCTTGAAATAGAGTTAGTTCACATGAAACCTGTGTTTGAAACCACCAGAGTTCACTGAAAAGTAGTATTAAACTGTAAAACAGTTGAAAGACAAGTGTATATAGCTTCGCAAGTTCAGAGAAGAGTGTATAAAGTTTCTTCTACATGTGGTGAAGTTCCACAAGTAGGGGAGAAGGCCCATTATAGGAAACAGCTAGAAATCAGTAGTCATTCAGAGCAAATACTAATGAATATCACAGAATAGTGAGAGAACAAGTGTAAAAGACATCAAAATGTAAGTCTCTAGTCTGGAAAGGATGTTGTACACTGCAGGAATCCTTGAAATAGAGTTATTTCACATGAAACCAGTGTTTGAAACCACCAGAGTTCACTGAAAAGTAGTATTCAACTGTAAAACAGTTGAAAGACAAGTTTATATAGCTTCGCAAGTTCAGAGAAGAGTGTATAAAGTTGATTCTACATGTGGTGAAGTCCCACAAGTAGAAAAGAAGGCCCATTATAGGAAACAGCTAGAAATCAGTAGTCATTCTTAGCTAATACTAATGAATATCACAGAATAGTGAGAGAGCAAGTGTAAAAGACATCAAAATGTAAGTTTCTAGTCTAGAAAGGATGTTATACACTACAGAGATCCTTGAAATAGAGTTACTTCACAAGAAACAAGTGTTTCAACCCACTGGAATTCACTGAAAAGTAGTATTTAAGTGTAAAACAGTTGAAAGACAAGTTTATGTAGCTTCGCAAGTTCAGAGAAGAGTGTATAAAGTTGCTTCTACATGTGGTGAATTCCCACAAGTAGAAAAGAAGGCTCATTATAGGACACTGCAAGAAAGCAGTAGTAATTCAGAGCAAATCCTAATGAATATCACAGACTTATGAGAGAACAAGTGGAAAGCACATCAAAATGTAAGTTTCTAGTGTAGAAAGGATGTTGTACACTGTAGAAATCCTTGAAATAGAGTTAGTTCACATGAATCCAGTGTTTGAAACCACCAGAGTTCACTGAAAAGTAGTATTCAACTGTAAAACAGTTGAAAGACAAGTTTATGTAGCTTCGCAAGTTCAGAGAAGAGTGTATAAAGTTGCTTCTACATGTGGTGAAGTCCCACAAGTAGAGGAGAAGGCCCATTATAGGAAACAGCTAGAAATCAGTAATAATTCTGAGCAAATACTAATGAATATCACAGACTTATGAGAGAACAAGTGTAAAAGACATCAAAATGTACGTTTCTAGTCTAGAAAGTAGAAAAGAAGGCTCATTGTAGGACACTGCAAGAAAGCAGTAGTAATTCAGAGCAAATACTAATGAATATCACAGACTTATGAGAGAACAAGTGGAAAGCACATCAAAATGTAAGTTTCTAGTGTAGAAAGGATGTTGTACACTGTAGAAATCCTTGAAATAGAGTTAGTTCACATGAATCCAGTGTTTGAAACCACCAGAATTCACTGATAAGTAGTATTCAAGTGTAAAACAGTTGAAAGACAAGTGTATATAGCTTTGCAAGTTCAGAGAAGAGTGTATAAAGTTATTTCTACATGAGGTGAAGTCTCACAAGTAGAGCAGAAGGCCCATTATAGGACACTACAAGAAATCAGTAGTCATTCAGAGCAAATACTAATGAATATCACAGAATAGTGAGAGAACAAGTGTAAAAGACATCAAAATGTAAATCTCTAGTCTGAAAAGGATGTTGTACACTGCAGAAATCCTTGAAATAGAGTTAGTTCACATGAAACCAGTGTTTGAAACCACCAGAGTTCACTGAAAAGTAGTATTCAACTGTAAAACAGTTGAAAGACAAGTTTATGTAGCTTCGCAAGTTCAGAGAAGAGTGTATAAAGTTGCTTCTACATGTGGTGAAGTCCCACAAGTAGAGGAGAAGGCCCATTATAGGAAACAGCTAGAAATCAGTAGTCATTCAGAGCAAGTACTAATGAATATCAAAGAATAGTGAGAGAACAAGTGTAAAAGACATCAAAATGTAAGTCTCTAGTCTGGAAAGGATGTTGTACACTGCAGGAATCCTTGAAATAGAGTTATTTCACATGAAACCAGTGTTTGAAACCACCAGAGTTCACTGAAAAGTAGTATTAAACTGTAAAACAGTTGAAAGACAAGTATATATAGCTTTGGAAGTTCAGAGAAGAGTGTATAAAGTTGTTTGTACATGTGGTGAAGTCCCACAATTAGAGGAGAAGGCCCATTATAGGAAACAGCTAGAAATCAGTAATAATTCTGAGCAAATACTAATGAATATCACAGACTTATGAGAGAACAAGTGTAAAAGACATCAAAATGTACGTTTCTAGTCTAGAAAGTAGAAAAGAAGGCTCATTGTAGGACACTGCAAGAAAGCAGTAGTAATTCAGAGCAAATACTAATGAATATCACAGAGTTATGAGAGAACAAGTGGAAAGCACATCAAAATGTAAGTTTCTAGTGTAGAAAGGATGTTGTACACTGTAGAAATCCTTGAAATAGAGTTAGTTCACATGAATCCAGTGTTTGAAACCACCAGAATTCACTGATAAGTAGTATTCAAGTGTAAAACAGTTGAAAGACAAGTGTATATAGCTTCGCAAGTTCAGAGAAGAGTGTATAAAGTTGTTTCTACATGAGGTGAAGTCTCACAAGTAGAGCAGAAGGCCCATTATAGGACACTACAAGAAATCAGTAGTCATTCAGAGCAAATACTAATGAATATCCCAGAATAGTGAGAGAACAAGTGTAAAAGACATCAAAATGTAAGTCTCTAGTCTAGACAGGATGTTGTACACTGCAGAAATCCTTGAAATAGAGTTAGTTCACATGAAACCAGTGTTTGAAACCACCAGAGTTCACTGAAAAGTAGTATTCAACTGTAAAACAGTTGAAAGACAAGTTTATGTAGCTTCGCAAGTTCAGAGAAGTGTGTATAAAGTTGCTTCTACATGTGGTGAAGTCCCACAAGTAGAGGAGAAGGCCCATTATAGGAAACAACTAGAAATCAGTAGTAATTCTGAGCAAATACTAATGAATATCACAGAATAGTGAGAGATCAAGTGTAAAAGACATCAAAATGTAAGTCTCTAGTCTAGAAAGGATGTTGTATACTGTAGAAATCCTTGAAATAGAGTTAGTTCACATGAAACCAGTGTTTGAAACCACCAGAATTCACTGATAAGAAGTATTCAACTGTAAAACAGTTGAAAGACAAGTTTATGTAGCTTCGCAAGTTCAGAGAAGAGTGTATAAAGTTGCTTCTACATGTGGTGAAGTCCCACAAGTAGAGGAGAAGGCCCATTATAGGAAACAGCTAGAAATCAGTAGTAATTCTGAGGAAATACTAATGAATATCACAGAATAGTGAGAGATCAAGTGTAAAAGACATCAAAATGTAAGTCTCTAGTCTAGAAAGGATGTTGTATACTGTAGAAATCCTTGAAATAGAGTTAGTTCACATGAAACCTGTGTTTGAAACCACCAGAGTTCACTGAAAAGTAGTATTAAACTGTAAAACAGTTGAAAGACAAGTGTATATAGCTTCGCAAGTTCAGAGAAGAGTGTATAAAGTTTCTTCTACATGTGGTGAAGTTCCACAAGTAGGGGAGAAGGCCCATTATAGGAAACAGCTAGAAATCAGTAGTCATTCAGAGCAAGTACTAATGAATATCAAAGAATAGTGAGAGAACAAGTGTAAAAGACATCAAAATGTAAGTCTCTAGTCTAGACAGGATGTTTTACACTGCAGAAATCTTTGAAATAGAGTTAGTTCACATGAAACCAGTGTTTGAAACCACCAGAGTTCACTGAAAAGTAGTATTAAACTGTAAAACAGTTGAAAGACAAGTATATATAGCTTCGGAAGTTCAGAGAAGAGTGTATAAAGTTGTTTGTACATGTGGTGAAGTCCCACAAGTAGAGGAGAAGGCCCATTATAGGAAACAGCTAGAAATCAGTAATAATTCTGAGCAAATACTAATGAATATCACAGACTTATGAGAGAACAAGTGTAAAAGACATCAAAATGTACGTTTCTAGTGTAGAAAGTAGAAAAGAAGGCTCATTGTAGGACACTGCAAGAAAGCAGTAGTAATTCAGAGCAAATACTAATGAATATCACAGACTTATGAGAGAACAAGTGGAAAGCACATCAAAATGTAAGTTTCTAGTGTAGAAAGGATGTTGTACACTGTAGAAATCCTTGAAATAGAGTTAGTTCACATGAATCCAGAGTTTGAAACCACCAGAATTCACTGATAAGTAGTGTTCAACTGTAAAACAGTTGAAAGACAAGTGTATATAGCTTCGCAAGTTCAGAGAAGAGTGTATAAAGTTGTTTCTACATGAGGTGAAGTCTCACAAGTAGAGCAGAAGGCCCATTATAGGACACTACAAGAAATCAGTAGTCATTCAGAGCAAATACTAATGAATATCACAGAATAGTGAGAGAACAAGTGTAAAAGACATCAAAATGTAAGTCTCTAGTCTAGACAGGATGTTTTACACTGCAGCAATCTTTGAAATAGAGTTAGTTCACATGAAACCTGCGTTTGAAACCACCAGAGTTCACTGAAAAGTAGTATTAAACTGTAAAACAGTTGAAAGACAAGTGTATATAGCTTCGCAAGTTCAGAGAAGAGTGGATAAAGTTTCTTCTACATGTGGTGAAGTTCCACAAGTAGGGGAGAAGGCCCATTATAGGAAACAGCTAGAAATCAGTAGTCATTCAGAGCAAATACTAATGAATATCCCAGAATAGTGAGAGAACAAGTGTAAAAGACATCAAAATGTAAGTCTCTAGTCTAGACCGGATGTTGTACACTGCAGAAATCCTTGAAAAAGAGTTAGTTCACATGAAACCAGTGTTTGAAACCACCAGAGTTCACTGAAAAGTAGTATTCAACTGTAAAACAGTTGAAAGACAAGTTTATGTAGCTTCGCAAGTTCAGAGAAGTGTGTATAAAGTTGCTTCTACATGTGGTGAAGTCCCACAAGTAGAGGAGAAGGCCCATTATAGGAAACAACTAGAAATCAGTAGTAATTCTGAGCAAATACTAATGAATATCACAGAATAGTGAGAGATCAAGTGTAAAAGACATCAAAATGTAAGTCTCTAGTCTAGAAAGGATGTTGTATACTGTAGAAATCCTTGAAATAGAGTTAGTTCACATGAAACCAGTGTTTGAAACCACCAGAATTCACTGATAAGAAGTATTCAACTGTAAAACAGTTGAAAGACAAGTTTATGTAGCTTCGCAAGTTCAGAGAAGAGTGTATAAAGTTGCTTCTACATGTGGTGAAGTCCCACAAGTAGAGGAGAAGGCCCATTATAGAAAACAGCTAGAAATCAGTAGTAATTCTGAGGAAATACTAATGAATATCACAGAATAGTGAGAGATCAAGTGTAAAAGACATCAAAATGTAAGTCTCTAGTCTAGAAAGGATGTTGTATACTGTAGAAATCCTTGAAATAGAGTTAGTTCACATGAAACCAGTGTTTGAAACCACCAGAATTCACTGATAAGAAGTATTCAACTGTAAAACAGTTGAAAGACAAGTATATATAGATTCGCAAGTTCAGAGAAGAGTGTATAAAGTTGTTTATACATGTGGTGAAGTCCCACAAGTAGAGGAGAAGGCCCATTATAGGAAACAGCTAGAAATCAGTAATAATTCTGAGCAAATACTAATGAATATCACAGACTTATGAGAGAACAAGTGTAAAAGACATCAAAATGTACGTTTCTAGTCTGGAAAGTAGAAAAGAAGGCTCATTGTAGGACACTGCAAGAAAGCAGTAGTAATTCAGAGCAAATACTAATGAATATCACAGACTTATGAGAGAACAAGTGGAAAGCACATCAAAATGTAAGTCTCTAGTCTGGAAAGGATGTTGTACACTGCAGAAATCCTTGAAATAGAGTTAGTTCACATGAAACCAGTGTTTGAAACCACCAGAGTTCACTGAAAAGTAGTATTCATCTGTAAAACAGTTGAAAGACAAGTTTATGTAGCTTCGCAAGTTCAGAGAAGAGTGTATAAAGTTGCTTCTACATGTGGTGAAGTCCCACAAGTAGAAAAGAAGGCCCATTATAGGAAACAGCTAGAAATCAGTAGTAATTCTGAGCAAATACTAATGAATATCACAGACGTATGAGAGAACAAGTGTAAAAGACATCAAAATGTAAGTCTCTAGTCTAGACAGGATGTTGTACACTGCAGAAATCCTTGAAATAGAGTTAGTTCACATGAAACCAGTGTTTTATACCACCAAAATACACTGAAAAGTAGTATTCAAATGTAAAACAGTTGAAAGACAAGTGTATATAGCTTCTCAAGTTCTGAGAATAGTGTATAAAGTTGTTTGTACATGTGGTGAAGTCCCACAAGTAGAGGAGAAGGCCCATTATAGGAAACAGCTAGAAATCAGTAGTAATTCTGAGGAAATACTAATGAATATCACAGACTTATGAGAGAACAAGTGGAAAAGACATCAAAATGTAAGTTTCTAGTCTAGAAAGGATGTTGTACACTGCAGAAATCCTTGAAATAGAGTTACTTCACAAGAAACAAGTGTTTCAACCCACTGGAATTCACTGAAAAGTAGTATTTCAGTGTAAAACAGTTGAAAGACAAGTTTATGTAGCTTCGCAAGTTCAGAGAAGAGTGTATAAAGTTGTTTGTACATGTGGTGAAGTCCCACAAGTAGAGGAGAAGGCCCATTATAGGAAACAGCTAGAAATCAGTAGTAATTCTGAGGAAATACTAATGAATATCACAGAATAGTGAGAGATCAAGTGGAAAAGACATCAATATGTAAGTCTCTAGTCTAGAAAGGATGTTGTATACTGTAGAAATCCTTGAAATAGAGTTAGTTCACATGAAACCTGTGTTTGAAACCACCAGAGTTCACTGAAAAGTAGTATTAAACTGTAAAACAGTTGAAAGACAAGTGTATATAGCTTCGCAAGTTCAGAGAAGAGTGTATAAAGTTTCTTCTACATGTGGTGAAGTTCCACAAGTAGGGGAGAAGGCCCATTATAGGAAACAGCTAGAAATCAGTAGTCATTCAGAGCAAATACTAATGAATATCACAGAATAGTGAGAGAACAAGTGTAAAAGACATCAAAATGTAAGTCTCTAGTCTGGAAAGGATGTTGTACACTGCAGGAATCCTTGAAATAGAGTTATTTCACATGAAACCAGTGTTTGAAACCACCAGAGTTCACTGAAAAGTAGTATTCAACTGTAAAACAGTTGAAAGACAAGTTTATATAGCTTCGCAAGTTCAGAGAAGAGTGTATAAAGTTGATTCTACATGTGGTGAAGTCCCACAAGTAGAAAAGAAGGCCCATTATAGGAAACAGCTAGAAATCAGTAGTCATTCTTAGCTAATACTAATGAATATCACAGAATAGTGAGAGAGCAAGTGTAAAAGACATCAAAATGTAAGTTTCTAGTCTAGAAAGGATGTTATACACTACAGAGATCCTTGAAATAGAGTTACTTCACAAGAAACAAGTGTTTCAACCCACTGGAATTCACTGAAAAGTAGTATTTAAGTGTAAAACAGTTGAAAGACAAGTTTATGTAGCTTCGCAAGTTCAGAGAAGAGTGTATAAAGTTGCTTCTACATGTGGTGAATTCCCACAAGTAGAAAAGAAGGCTCATTATAGGACACTGCAAGAAAGCAGTAGTAATTCAGAGCAAATCCTAATGAATATCACAGACTTATGAGAGAACAAGTGGAAAGCACATCAAAATGTAAGTTTCTAGTGTAGAAAGGATGTTGTACACTGTAGAAATCCTTGAAATAGAGTTAGTTCACATGAATCCAGTGTTTGAAACCACCAGAGTTCACTGAAAAGTAGTATTCAACTGTAAAACAGTTGAAAGACAAGTTTATGTAGCTTCGCAAGTTCAGAGAAGAGTGTATAAAGTTGCTTCTACATGTGGTGAAGTCCCACAAGTAGAGGAGAAGGCCCATTATAGGAAACAGCTAGAAATCAGTAATAATTCTGAGCAAATACTAATGAATATCACAGACTTATGAGAGAACAAGTGTAAAAGACATCAAAATGTACGTTTCTAGTCTAGAAAGTAGAAAAGAAGGCTCATTGTAGGACACTGCAAGAAAGCAGTAGTAATTCAGAGCAAATACTAATGAATATCACAGACTTATGAGAGAACAAGTGGAAAGCACATCAAAATGTAAGTTTCTAGTGTAGAAAGGATGTTGTACACTGTAGAAATCCTTGAAATAGAGTTAGTTCACATGAATCCAGTGTTTGAAACCACCAGAATTCACTGATAAGTAGTATTCAAGTGTAAAACAGTTGAAAGACAAGTGTATATAGCTTTGCAAGTTCAGAGAAGAGTGTATAAAGTTGTTTCTACATGAGGTGAAGTCTCACAAGTAGAGCAGAAGGCCCATTATAGGACACTACAAGAAATCAGTAGTCATTCAGAGCAAATACTAATGAATATCACAGAATAGTGAGAGAACAAGTGTAAAAGACATCAAAATGTAAATCTCTAGTCTGAAAAGGATGTTGTACACTGCAGAAATCCTTGAAATAGAGTTAGTTCACATGAAACCAGTGTTTGAAACCACCAGAGTTCACTGAAAAGTAGTATTCAACTGTAAAACAGTTGAAAGACAAGTTTATGTAGCTTCGCAAGTTCAGAGAAGAGTGTATAAAGTTGCTTCTACATGTGGTGAAGTCCCACAAGTAGAGGAGAAGGCCCATTATAGGAAACAGCTAGAAATCAGTAGTCATTCAGAGCAAGTACTAATGAATATCAAAGAATAGTGAGAGAACAAGTGTAAAAGACATCAAAATGTAAGTCTCTAGTCTAGACAGGATGTTTTACACTGCAGAAATCTTTGAAATAGAGTTAGTTCACATGAAACCAGTGTTTGAAACCACCAGAGTTCACTGAAAAGTAGTATTAAACTGTAAAACAGTTGAAAGACAAGTATATATAGCTTCGGAAGTTCAGAGAAGAGTGTATAAAGTTGTTTGTACATGTGGTGAAGTCCCACAAGTAGAGGAGAAGGCCCATTATAGGAAACAGCTAGAAATCAGTAATAATTCTGAGCAAATACTAATGAATATCACAGACTTATGAGAGAACAAGTGTAAAAGACATCAAAATGTACGTTTCTAGTCTAGAAAGTAGAAAAGAAGGCTCATTGTAGGACACTGCAAGAAAGCAGTAGTAATTCAGAGCAAATACTAATGAATATCACAGACTTATGAGAGAACAAGTGGAAAGCACATCAAAATGTAAGTTTCTAGTGTAGAAAGGATGTTGTACACTGTAGAAATCCTTGAAATAGAGTTAGTTCACATGAATCCAGTGTTTGAAACCACCAGAATTCACTGATAAGTAGTATTCAAGTGTAAAACAGTTGAAAGACAAGTGTATATAGCTTCGCAAGTTCAGAGAAGAGTGTATAAAGTTGTTTCTACATGAGGTGAAGTCTCACAAGTAGAGCAGAAGGCCCATTATAGGACACTACAAGAAATCAGTAGTCATTCAGAGCAAATACTAATGAATATCCCAGAATAGTGAGAGAACAAGTGTAAAAGACATCAAAATGTAAGTCTCTAGTCTAGACAGGATGTTGTACACTGCAGAAATCCTTGAAATAGAGTTAGTTCACATGAAACCAGTGTTTGAAACCACCAGAGTTCACTGAAAAGTAGTATTCAACTGTAAAACAGTTGAAAGACAAGTTTATGTAGCTTCGCAAGTTCAGAGAAGTGTGTATAAAGTTGCTTCTACATGTGGTGAAGTCCCACAAGTAGAGGAGAAGGCCCATTATAGGAAACAACTAGAAATCAGTAGTAATTCTGAGCAAATACTAATGAATATCACAGAATAGTGAGAGATCAAGTGTAAAAGACATCAAAATGTAAGTCTCTAGTCTAGAAAGGATGTTGTATACTGTAGAAATCCTTGAAATAGAGTTAGTTCACATGAAACCAGTGTTTGAAACCACCAGAATTCACTGATAAGAAGTATTCAACTGTAAAACAGTTGAAAGACAAGTTTATGTAGCTTCGCAAGTTCAGAGAAGAGTGTATAAAGTTGCTTCTACATGTGGTGAAGTCCCACAAGTAGAGGAGAAGGCCCATTATAGGAAACAGCTAGAAATCAGTAGTAATTCTGAGGAAATACTAATGAATATCACAGAATAGTGAGAGATCAAGTGTAAAAGACATCAAAATGTAAGTCTCTAGTCTAGAAAGGATGTTGTATACTGTAGAAATCCTTGAAATAGAGTTAGTTCACATGAAACCTGTGTTTGAAACCACCAGAGTTCACTGAAAAGTAGTATTAAACTGTAAAACAGTTGAAAGACAAGTGTATATAGCTTCGCAAGTTCAGAGAAGAGTGTATAAAGTTTCTTCTACATGTGGTGAAGTTCCACAAGTAGGGGAGAAGGCCCATTATAGGAAACAGCTAGAAATCAGTAGTCATTCAGAGCAAGTACTAATGAATATCAAAGAATAGTGAGAGAACAAGTGTAAAAGACATCAAAATGTACGTTTCTAGTCTAGAAAGTAGAAAAGAAGGCTCATTGTAGGACACTGCAAGAAAGCAGTAGTAATTCAGAGCAAATACTAATGAATATCACAGACTTATGAGAGAACAAGTGGAAAGCACATCAAAATGTAAGTTTCTAGTGTAGAAAGGATGTTGTACACTGTAGAAATCCTTGAAATAGAGTTAGTTCACATGAATCCAGTGTTTGAAACCACCAGAATTCACTGATAAGTAGTATTCAAGTGTAAAACAGTTGAAAGACAAGTGTATATAGCTTTGCAAGTTCAGAGAAGAGTGTATAAAGTTGTTTCTACATGAGGTGAAGTCTCACAAGTAGAGCAGAAGGCCCATTATAGGACACTACAAGAAATCAGTAGTCATTCAGAGCAAATACTAATGAATATCACAGAATAGTGAGAGAACAAGTGTAAAAGACATCAAAATGTAAATCTCTAGTCTGAAAAGGATGTTGTACACTGCAGAAATCCTTGAAATAGAGTTAGTTCACATGAAACCAGTGTTTGAAACCACCAGAGTTCACTGAAAAGTAGTATTCAACTGTAAAACAGTTGAAAGACAAGTTTATGTAGCTTCGCAAGTTCAGAGAAGAGTGTATAAAGTTGCTTCTACATGTGGTGAAGTCCCACAAGTAGAGGAGAAGGCCCATTATAGGAAACAGCTAGAAATCAGTAGTCATTCAGAGCAAGTACTAATGAATATCAAAGAATAGTGAGAGAACAAGTGTAAAAGACATCAAAATGTAAGTCTCTAGTCTAGACAGGATGTTTTACACTGCAGAAATCTTTGAAATAGAGTTAGTTCACATGAAACCAGTGTTTGAAACCACCAGAGTTCACTGAAAAGTAGTATTAAACTGTAAAACAGTTGAAAGACAAGTATATATAGCTTCGGAAGTTCAGAGAAGAGTGTATAAAGTTGTTTGTACATGTGGTGAAGTCCCACAAGTAGAGGAGAAGGCCCATTATAGGAAACAGCTAGAAATCAGTAATAATTCTGAGCAAATACTAATGAATATCACAGACTTATGAGAGAACAAGTGTAAAAGACATCAAAATGTACGTTTCTAGTCTAGAAAGTAGAAAAGAAGGCTCATTGTAGGACACTGCAAGAAAGCAGTAGTAATTCAGAGCAAATACTAATGAATATCACAGACTTATGAGAGAACAAGTGGAAAGCACATCAAAATGTAAGTTTCTAGTGTAGAAAGGATGTTGTACACTGTAGAAATCCTTGAAATAGAGTTAGTTCACATGAATCCAGTGTTTGAAACCACCAGAATTCACTGATAAGTAGTATTCAAGTGTAAAACAGTTGAAAGACAAGTGTATATAGCTTCGCAAGTTCAGAGAAGAGTGTATAAAGTTGTTTCTACATGAGGTGAAGTCTCACAAGTAGAGCAGAAGGCCCATTATAGGACACTACAAGAAATCAGTAGTCATTCAGAGCAAATACTAATGAATATCCCAGAATAGTGAGAGAACAAGTGTAAAAGACATCAAAATGTAAGTCTCTAGTCTAGACAGGATGTTGTACACTGCAGAAATCCTTGAAATAGAGTTAGTTCACATGAAACCAGTGTTTGAAACCACCAGAGTTCACTGAAAAGTAGTATTCAACTGTAAAACAGTTGAAAGACAAGTTTATGTAGCTTCGCAAGTTCAGAGAAGTGTGTATAAAGTTGCTTCTACATGTGGTGAAGTCCCACAAGTAGAGGAGAAGGCCCATTATAGGAAACAACTAGAAATCAGTAGTAATTCTGAGCAAATACTAATGAATATCACAGAATAGTGAGAGATCAAGTGTAAAAGACATCAAAATGTAAGTCTCTAGTCTAGAAAGGATGTTGTATACTGTAGAAATCCTTGAAATAGAGTTAGTTCACATGAAACCAGTGTTTGAAACCACCAGAATTCACTGATAAGAAGTATTCAACTGTAAAACAGTTGAAAGACAAGTTTATGTAGCTTCGCAAGTTCAGAGAAGAGTGTATAAAGTTGCTTCTACATGTGGTGAAGTCCCACAAGTAGAGGAGAAGGCCCATTATAGGAAACAGCTAGAAATCAGTAGTAATTCTGAGGAAATACTAATGAATATCACAGAATAGTGAGAGATCAAGTGTAAAAGACATCAAAATGTAAGTCTCTAGTCTAGAAAGGATGTTGTATACTGTAGAAATCCTTGAAATAGAGTTAGTTCACATGAAACCTGTGTTTGAAACCACCAGAGTTCACTGAAAAGTAGTATTAAACTGTAAAACAGTTGAAAGACAAGTGTATATAGCTTCGCAAGTTCAGAGAAGAGTGTATAAAGTTTCTTCTACATGTGGTGAAGTTCCACAAGTAGGGGAGAAGGCCCATTATAGGAAACAGCTAGAAATCAGTAGTCATTCAGAGCAAGTACTAATGAATATCAAAGAATAGTGAGAGAACAAGTGTAAAAGACATCAAAATGTAAGTCTCTAGTCTAGACAGGATGTTTTACACTGCAGAAATCTTTGAAATAGAGTTAGTTCACATGAAACCAGTGTTTGAAACCACCAGAGTTCACTGAAAAGTAGTATTAAACTGTAAAACAGTTGAAAGACAAGTATATATAGCTTCGGAAGTTCAGAGAAGAGTGTATAAAGTTGTTTGTACATGTGGTGAAGTCCCACAAGTAGAGGAGAAGGCCCATTATAGGAAACAGCTAGAAATCAGTAATAATTCTGAGCAAATACTAATGAATATCACAGACTTATGAGAGAACAAGTGTAAAAGACATCAAAATGTACGTTTCTAGTGTAGAAAGTAGAAAAGAAGGCTCATTGTAGGACACTGCAAGAAAGCAGTAGTAATTCAGAGCAAATACTAATGAATATCACAGACTTATGAGAGAACAAGTGGAAAGCACATCAAAATGTAAGTTTCTAGTGTAGAAAGGATGTTGTACACTGTAGAAATCCTTGAAATAGAGTTAGTTCACATGAATCCAGTGTTTGAAACCACCAGAATTCACTGATAAGTAGTGTTCAACTGTAAAACAGTTGAAAGACAAGTGTATATAGCTTCGCAAGTTCAGAGAAGAGTGTATAAAGTTGTTTCTACATGAGGTGAAGTCTCACAAGTAGAGCGGAAGGCCCATTATAGGACACTACAAGAAATCAGTAGTCATTCAGAGCAAATACTAATGAATATCACAGAATAGTGAGAGAACAAGTGTAAAAGACATCAAAATGTAAGTCTCTAGTCTAGACAGGATGTTTTACACTGCAGCAATCTTTGAAATAGAGTTAGTTCACATGAAACCTGCGTTTGAAACCACCAGAGTTCACTTAAAAGTAGTATTAAACTGTAAAACAGTTGAAAGACAAGTGTATATAGCTTCGCAAGTTCAGAGAAGAGTGGATAAAGTTTCTTCTACATGTGGTGAAGTTCCACAAGTAGGGGAGAAGGCCCATTATAGGAAACAGCTAGAAATCAGTAGTCATTCAGAGCAAATACTAATGAATATCCCAGAATAGTGAGAGAACAAGTGTAAAAGACATCAAAATGTAAGTCTCTAGTCTAGACCGGATGTTGTACACTGCAGAAATCCTTGAAAAAGAGTTAGTTCACATGAAACCAGTGTTTGAAACCACCTGAGTTCACTGAAAAGTAGTATTCAACTGTAAAACAGTTGAAAGACAAGTTTATGTAGCTTCGCAAGTTCAGAGAAGAGTGTATAAAGTTGTTTGTACATGTGGTGAAGTCCCACAAGTAGAGGAGAAGGCCCATTATAGGAAACAGCTAGAAATCAGTAGTAATTCTGAGGAAATACTAATGAATATCACAGAATAGTGAGAGATCAAGTGGAAAAGACATCAATATGTAAGTCTCTAGTCTAGAAAGGATGTTGTATACTGTAGAAATCCTTGAAATAGAGTTAGTTCACATGAAACCTGTGTTTGAAACCACCAGAGTTCACTGAAAAGTAGTATTAAACTGTAAAACAGTTGAAAGACAAGTGTATATAGCTTCGCAAGTTCAGAGAAGAGTGTATAAAGTTTCTTCTACATGTGGTGAAGTTCCACAAGTAGGGGAGAAGGCCCATTATAGGAAACAGCTAAAAATCAGTAGTCATTCAGAGCAAATACTAATGAATATCACAGAATAGTGAGAGAACAAGTGTAAAAGACATCAAAATGTAAGTCTCTAGTCTGGAAAGGATGTTGTACACTGCAGGAATCCTTGAAATAGAGTTATTTCACATGAAACCAGTGTTTGAAACCACCAGAGTTCACTGAAAAGTAGTATTCAACTGTAAAACAGTTGAAAGACAAGTTTATATAGCTTCGCAAGTTCAGAAAAGAGTGTATAAAGTTGATTCTACATGTGGTGAAGTCCCACAAGTAGAAAAGAAGGCCCATTATAGGAAACAGCTAGAAATCAGTAGTCATTCTTAGCTAATACTAATGAATATCACAGAATAGTGAGAGAGCAAGTGTAAAAGACATCAAAATGTAAGTTTCTAGTCTAGAAAGGATGTTATACACTACAGAGATCCTTGAAATAGAGTTACTTCACAAGAAACAAGTGTTTCAACCCACTGGAATTCACTGAAAAGTAGTATTTAAGTGTAAAACAGTTGAAAGACAAGTTTATGTAGCTTCGCAAGTTCAGAGAAGAGTGTATAAAGTTGCTTCTACATGTGGTGAATTCCCACAAGTAGAAAAGAAGGCTCATTATAGGACACTGCAAGAAAGCAGTAGTAATTCAGAGCAAATCCTAATGAATATCACAGACTTATGAGAGAACAAGTGGAAAGCACATCAAAATGTAAGTTTCTAGTGTAGAAAGGATGTTGTACACTGTAGAAATCCTTGAAATAGAGTTAGTTCACATGAATCCAGTGTTTGAAACCACCAGAGTTCACTGAAAAGTAGTATTCAACTGTAAAACAGTTGAAAGACAAGTTTATGTAGCTTCGCAAGTTCAGAGAAGAGTGTATAAAGTTGCTTCTACATGTGGTGAAGTCCCACAAGTAGAGGAGAAGGCCCATTATAGGAAACAGCTAGAAATCAGTAATAATTCTGAGCAAATACTAATGAATATCACAGACTTATGAGAGAACAAGTGTAAAAGACATCAAAATGTACGTTTCTAGTCTAGAAAGTAGAAAAGAAGGCTCATTGTAGGACACTGCAAGAAAGCAGTAGTAATTCAGAGCAAATACTAATGAATATCACAGACTTATGAGAGAACAAGTGGAAAGCACATCAAAATGTAAGTTTCTAGTGTAGAAAGGATGTTGTACACTGTAGAAATCCTTGAAATAGAGTTAGTTCACATGAATCCAGTGTTTGAAACCACCAGAATTCACTGATAAGTAGTATTCAAGTGTAAAACAGTTGAAAGACAAGTGTATATAGCTTTGCAAGTTCAGAGAAGAGTGTATAAAGTTATTTCTACATGAGGTGAAGTCTCACAAGTAGAGCAGAAGGCCCATTATAGGACACTACAAGAAATCAGTAGTCATTCAGAGCAAATACTAATGAATATCACAGAATAGTGAGAGAACAAGTGTAAAAGACATCAAAATGTAAATCTCTAGTCTGAAAAGGATGTTGTACACTGCAGAAATCCTTGAAATAGAGTTAGTTCACATGAAACCAGTGTTTGAAACCACCAGAGTTCACTGAAAAGTAGTATTCAACTGTAAAACAGTTGAAAGACAAGTTTATGTAGCTTCGCAAGTTCAGAGAAGAGTGTATAAAGTTGCTTCTACATGTGGTGAAGTCCCACAAGTAGAGGAGAAGGCCCATTATAGGAAACAGCTAGAAATCAGTAGTCATTCAGAGCAAGTACTAATGAATATCAAAGAATAGTGAGAGAACAAGTGTAAAAGACATCAAAATGTAAGTCTCTAGTCTGGAAAGGATGTTGTACACTGCAGGAATCCTTGAAATAGAGTTATTTCACATGAAACCAGTGTTTGAAACCACCAGAGTTCACTGAAAAGTAGTATTAAACTGTAAAACAGTTGAAAGACAAGTATATATAGCTTTGGAAGTTCAGAGAAGAGTGTATAAAGTTGTTTGTACATGTGGTGAAGTCCCACAATTAGAGGAGAAGGCCCATTATAGGAAACAGCTAGAAATCAGTAATAATTCTGAGCAAATACTAATGAATATCACAGACTTATGAGAGAACAAGTGTAAAAGACATCAAAATGTACGTTTCTAGTCTAGAAAGTAGAAAAGAAGGCTCATTGTAGGACACTGCAAGAAAGCAGTAGTAATTCAGAGCAAATACTAATGAATATCACAGACTTATGAGAGAACAAGTGGAAAGCACATCAAAATGTAAGTTTCTAGTGTAGAAAGGATGTTGTACACTGTAGAAATCCTTGAAATAGAGTTAGTTCACATGAATCCAGTGTTTGAAACCACCAGAATTCACTGATAAGTAGTATTCAAGTGTAAAACAGTTGAAAGACAAGTGTATATAGCTTCGCAAGTTCAGAGAAGAGTGTATAAAGTTGTTTCTACATGAGGTGAAGTCTCACAAGTAGAGCAGAAGGCCCATTATAGGACACTACAAGAAATCAGTAGTCATTCAGAGCAAATACTAATGAATATCCCAGAATAGTGAGAGAACAAGTGTAAAAGACATCAAAATGTAAGTCTCTAGTCTAGACAGGATGTTGTACACTGCAGAAATCCTTGAAATAGAGTTAGTTCACATGAAACCAGTGTTTGAAACCACCAGAGTTCACTGAAAAGTAGTATTCAACTGTAAAACAGTTGAAAGACAAGTTTATGTAGCTTCGCAAGTTCAGAGAAGTGTGTATAAAGTTGCTTCTACATGTGGTGAAGTCCCACAAGTAGAGGAGAAGGCCCATTATAGGAAACAACTAGAAATCAGTAGTAATTCTGAGCAAATACTAATGAATATCACAGAATAGTGAGAGATCAAGTGTAAAAGACATCAAAATGTAAGTCTCTAGTCTAGAAAGGATGTTGTATACTGTAGAAATCCTTGAAATAGAGTTAGTTCACATGAAACCAGTGTTTGAAACCACCAGAATTCACTGATAAGAAGTATTCAACTGTAAAACAGTTGAAAGACAAGTTTATGTAGCTTCGCAAGTTCAGAGAAGAGTGTATAAAGTTGCTTCTACATGTGGTGAAGTCCCACAAGTAGAGGAGAAGGCCCATTATAGGAAACAGCTAGAAATCAGTAGTAATTCTGAGGAAATACTAATGAATATCACAGAATAGTGAGAGATCAAGTGTAAAAGACATCAAAATGTAAGTCTCTAGTCTAGAAAGGATGTTGTATACTGTAGAAATCCTTGAAATAGAGTTAGTTCACATGAAACCTGTGTTTGAAACCACCAGAGTTCACTGAAAAGTAGTATTAAACTGTAAAACAGTTGAAAGACAAGTGTATATAGCTTCGCAAGTTCAGAGAAGAGTGTATAAAGTTTCTTCTACATGTGGTGAAGTTCCACAAGTAGGGGAGAAGGCCCATTATAGGAAACAGCTAGAAATCAGTAGTCATTCAGAGCAAGTACTAATGAATATCAAAGAATAGTGAGAGAACAAGTGTAAAAGACATCAAAATGTAAGTCTCTAGTCTAGACAGGATGTTTTACACTGCAGAAATCTTTGAAATAGAGTTAGTTCACATGAAACCAGTGTTTGAAACCACCAGAGTTCACTGAAAAGTAGTATTAAACTGTAAAACAGTTGAAAGACAAGTATATATAGCTTCGGAAGTTCAGAGAAGAGTGTATAAAGTTGTTTGTACATGTGGTGAAGTCCCACAAGTAGAGGAGAAGGCCCATTATAGGAAACAGCTAGAAATCAGTAATAATTCTGAGCAAATACTAATGAATATCACAGACTTATGAGAGAACAAGTGTAAAAGACATCAAAATGTACGTTTCTAGTGTAGAAAGTAGAAAAGAAGGCTCATTGTAGGACACTGCAAGAAAGCAGTAGTAATTCAGAGCAAATACTAATGAATATCACAGACTTATGAGAGAACAAGTGGAAAGCACATCAAAATGTAAGTTTCTAGTGTAGAAAGGATGTTGTACACTGTAGAAATCCTTGAAATAGAGTTAGTTCACATGAATCCAGTGTTTGAAACCACCAGAATTCACTGATAAGTAGTGTTCAACTGTAAAACAGTTGAAAGACAAGTGTATATAGCTTCGCAAGTTCAGAGAAGAGTGTATAAAGTTGTTTCTACATGAGGTGAAGTCTCACAAGTAGAGCAGAAGGCCCATTATAGGACACTACAAGAAATCAGTAGTCATTCAGAGCAAATACTAATGAATATCACAGAATAGTGAGAGAACAAGTGTAAAAGACATCAAAATGTAAGTCTCTAGTCTAGACAGGATGTTTTACACTGCAGCAATCTTTGAAATAGAGTTAGTTCACATGAAACCTGCGTTTGAAACCACCAGAGTTCACTGAAAAGTAGTATTAAACTGTAAAACAGTTGAAAGACAAGTGTATATAGCTTCGCAAGTTCAGAGAAGAGTGGATAAAGTTTCTTCTACATGTGGTGAAGTTCCACAAGTAGGGGAGAAGGCCCATTATAGGAAACAGCTAGAAATCAGTAGTCATTCAGAGCAAATACTAATGAATATCCCAGAATAGTGAGAGAACAAGTGTAAAAGACATCAAAATGTAAGTCTCTAGTCTAGACCGGATGTTGTACACTGCAGAAATCCTTGAAAAAGAGTTAGTTCACATGAAACCAGTGTTTGAAACCACCAGAGTTCACTGAAAAGTAGTATTCAACTGTAAAACAGTTGAAAGACAAGTTTATGTAGCTTCGCAAGTTCAGAGAAGTGTGTATAAAGTTGCTTCTACATGTGGTGAAGTCCCACAAGTAGAGGAGAAGGCCCATTATAGGAAACAACTAGAAATCAGTAGTAATTCTGAGCAAATACTAATGAATATCACAGAATAGTGAGAGATCAAGTGTAAAAGACATCAAAATGTAAGTCTCTAGTCTAGAAAGGATGTTGTATACTGTAGAAATCCTTGAAATAGAGTTAGTTCACATGAAACCAGTGTTTGAAACCACCAGAATTCACTGATAAGAAGTATTCAACTGTAAAACAGTTGAAAGACAAGTTTATGTAGCTTCGCAAGTTCAGAGAAGAGTGTATAAAGTTGCTTCTACATGTGGTGAAGTCCCACAAGTAGAGGAGAAGGCCCATTATAGAAAACAGCTAGAAATCAGTAGTAATTCTGAGGAAATACTAATGAATATCACAGAATAGTGAGAGATCAAGTGTAAAAGACATCAAAATGTAAGTCTCTAGTCTAGAAAGGATGTTGTATACTGTAGAAATCCTTGAAATAGAGTTAGTTCACATGAAACCAGTGTTTGAAACCACCAGAATTCACTGATAAGAAGTATTCAACTGTAAAACAGTTGAAAGACAAGTATATATAGATTCGCAAGTTCAGAGAAGACTGTATAAAGTTGTTTATACATGTGGTGAAGTCCCACAAGTAGAGGAGAAGGCCCATTATAGGAAACAGCTAGAAATCAGTAATAATTCTGAGCAAATACTAATGAATATCACAGACTTATGAGAGAACAAGTGTAAAAGACATCAAAATGTACGTTTCTAGTCTGGAAAGTAGAAAAGAAGGCTCATTGTAGGACACTGCAAGTAAGCAGTAGTAATTCAGAGCAAATACTAATGAATATCACAGACTTATGAGAGAACAAGTGGAAAGCACATCAAAATGTAAGTCTCTAGTCTGGAAAGGATGTTGTACACTGCAGAAATCCTTGAAATAGAGTTAGTTCACATGAAACCAGTGTTTGAAACCACCAGAGTTCACTGAAAAGTAGTATTCATCTGTAAAACAGTTGAAAGACAAGTTTATGTAGCTTCGCAAGTTCAGAGAAGAGTGTATAAAGTTGCTTCTACATGTGGTGAAGTCCCACAAGTAGAAAAGAAGGCCCATTATAGGAAACAGCTAGAAATCAGTAGTAATTCTGAGCAAATACTAATGAATATCACAGACGTATGAGAGAACAAGTGTAAAAGACATCAAAATGTAAGTCTCTAGTCTAGACAGGATGTTGTACACTGCAGAAATCCTTGAAATAGAGTTAGTTCACATGAAACCAGTGTTTTATACCACCAAAATACACTGAAAAGTAGTATTCAAATGTAAAACAGTTGAAAGACAAGTGTATATAGCTTCTCAAGTTCTGAGAATAGTGTATAAAGTTGTTTGTACATGTGGTGAAGTCCCACAAGTAGAGGAGAAGGCCCATTATAGGAAACAGCTAGAAATCAGTAGTAATTCTGAGGAAATACTAATGAATATCACAGACTTATGAGAGAACAAGTGGAAAAGACATCAAAATGTAAGTTTCTAGTCTAGAAAGGATGTTGTACACTGCAGAAATCCTTGAAATAGAGTTACTTCACAAGAAACAAGTGTTTCAACCCACTGGAATTCACTGAAAAGTAGTATTTCAGTGTAAAACAGTTGAAAGACAAGTTTATGTAGCTTCGCAAGTTCAGAGAAGAGTGTATAAAGTTGTTTGTACATGTGGTGAAGTCCCACAAGTAGAGGAGAAGGCCCATTATAGGAAACAGCTAGAAATCAGTAGTAATTCTGAGGAAATACTAATGAATATCACAGAATAGTGAGAGATCAAGTGGAAAAGACATCAATATGTAAGTCTCTAGTCTAGAAAGGATGTTGTATACTGTAGAAATCCTTGAAATAGAGTTAGTTCACATGAAACCTGTGTTTGAAACCACCAGAGTTCACTGAAAAGTAGTATTAAACTGTAAAACAGTTGAAAGACAAGTGTATATAGCTTCGCAAGTTCAGAGAAGAGTGTATAAAGTTTCTTCTACATGTGGTGAAGTTCCACAAGTAGGGGAGAAGGCCCATTATAGGAAACAGCTAGAAATCAGTAGTCATTCAGAGCAAATACTAATGAATATCACAGAATAGTGAGAGAACAAGTGTAAAAGACATCAAAATGTAAGTCTCTAGTCTGGAAAGGATGTTGTACACTGCAGGAATCCTTGAAATAGAGTTATTTCACATGAAACCAGTGTTTGAAACCACCAGAGTTCACTGAAAAGTAGTATTCAACTGTAAAACAGTTGAAAGACAAGTTTATATAGCTTCGCAAGTTCAGAGAAGAGTGTATAAAGTTGATTCTACATGTGGTGAAGTCCCACAAGTAGAAAAGAAGGCCCATTATAGGAAACAGCTAGAAATCAGTAGTCATTCTTAGCTAATACTAATGAATATCACAGAATAGTGAGAGAGCAAGTGTAAAAGACATCAAAATGTAAGTTTCTAGTCTAGAAAGGATGTTATACACTACAGAGATCCTTGAAATAGAGTTACTTCACAAGAAACAAGTGTTTCAACCCACTGGAATTCACTGAAAAGTAGTATTTAAGTGTAAAACAGTTGAAAGACAAGTTTATGTAGCTTCGCAAGTTCAGAGAAGAGTGTATAAAGTTGCTTCTACATGTGGTGAATTCCCACAAGTAGAAAAGAAGGCTCATTATAGGACACTGCAAGAAAGCAGTAGTAATTCAGAGCAAATCCTAATGAATATCACAGACTTATGAGAGAACAAGTGGAAAGCACATCAAAATGTAAGTTTCTAGTGTAGAAAGGATGTTGTACACTGTAGAAATCCTTGAAATAGAGTTAGTTCACATGAATCCAGTGTTTGAAACCACCAGAGTTCACTGAAAAGTAGTATTCAACTGTAAAACAGTTGAAAGACAAGTTTATGTAGCTTCGCAAGTTCAGAGAAGAGTGTATAAAGTTGCTTCTACATGTGGTGAAGTCCCACAAGTAGAGGAGAAGGCCCATTATAGGAAACAGCTAGAAATCAGTAATAATTCTGAGCAAATACTAATGAATATCACAGACTTATGAGAGAACAAGTGTAAAAGACATCAAAATGTACGTTTCTAGTCTAGAAAGTAGAAAAGAAGGCTCATTGTAGGACACTGCAAGAAAGCAGTAGTAATTCAGAGCAAATACTAATGAATATCACAGACTTATGAGAGAACAAGTGGAAAGCACATCAAAATGTAAGTTTCTAGTGTAGAAAGGATGTTGTACACTGTAGAAATCCTTGAAATAGAGTTAGTTCACATGAATCCAGTGTTTGAAACCACCAGAATTCACTGATAAGTAGTATTCAAGTGTAAAACAGTTGAAAGACAAGTGTATATAGCTTTGCAAGTTCAGAGAAGAGTGTATAAAGTTGTTTCTACATGAGGTGAAGTCTCACAAGTAGAGCAGAAGGCCCATTATAGGACACTACAAGAAATCAGTAGTCATTCAGAGCAAATACTAATGAATATCACAGAATAGTGAGAGAACAAGTGTAAAAGACATCAAAATGTAAATCTCTAGTCTGAAAAGGATGTTGTACACTGCAGAAATCCTTGAAATAGAGTTAGTTCACATGAAACCAGTGTTTGAAACCACCAGAGTTCACTGAAAAGTAGTATTCAACTGTAAAACAGTTGAAAGACAAGTTTATGTAGCTTCGCAAGTTCAGAGAAGAGTGTATAAAGTTGCTTCTACATGTGGTGAAGTCCCACAAGTAGAGGAGAAGGCCCATTATAGGAAACAGCTAGAAATCAGTAGTCATTCAGAGCAAGTACTAATGAATATCAAAGAATAGTGAGAGAACAAGTGTAAAAGACATCAAAATGTAAGTCTCTAGTCTGGAAAGGATGTTGTACACTGCAGGAATCCTTGAAATAGAGTTATTTCACATGAAACCAGTGTTTGAAACCACCAGAGTTCACTGAAAAGTAGTATTCAACTGTAAAACAGTTGAAAGACAAGTTTATATAGCTTCGCAAGTTCAGAGAAGAGTGTATAAAGTTGATTCTACATGTGGTGAAGTCCCACAAGTAGAAAAGAAGGCCCATTATAGGAAACAGCTAGAAATCAGTAGTCATTCTTAGCTAATACTAATGAATATCACAGAATAGTGAGAGAGCAAGTGTAAAAGACATCAAAATGTAAGTTTCTAGTCTAGAAAGGATGTTATACACTACAGAGATCCTTGAAATAGAGTTACTTCACAAGAAACAAGTGTTTCAACCCACTGGAATTCACTGAAAAGTAGTATTTAAGTGTAAAACAGTTGAAAGACAAGTTTATGTAGCTTCGCAAGTTCAGAGAAGAGTGTATAAAGTTGCTTCTACATGTGGTGAAGTCCCACAAGTAGAAAAGAAGGCTCATTATAGGACACTGCAAGAAAGCAGTAGTAATTCAGAGCAAATCCTAATGAATATCACAGACTTATGAGAGAACAAGTGGAAAGCACATCAAAATGTAAGTTTCTAGTGTAGAAAGGATGTTGTACACTGTAGAAATCCTTGAAATAGAGTTAGTTCACATGAATCCAGTGTTTGAAACCACCAGAGTTCACTGAAAAGTAGTATTCAACTGTAAAACAGTTGAAAGACAAGTTTATGTAGCTTCGCAAGTTCAGAGAAGAGTGTATAAAGTTGCTTCTACATGTGGTGAAGTCCCACAAGTAGAGGAGAAGGCCCATTATAGGAAACAGCTAGAAATCAGTAATAATTCTGAGCAAATACTAATGAATATCACAGACTTATGAGAGAACAAGTGTAAAAGACATCAAAATGTACGTTTCTAGTCTAGAAAGTAGAAAAGAAGGCTCATTGTAGGACACTGCAAGAAAGCAGTAGTAATTCAGAGCAAATACTAATGAATATCACAGACTTATGAGAGAACAAGTGGAAAGCACATCAAAATGTAAGTTTCTAGTGTAGAAAGGATGTTGTACACTGTAGAAATCCTTGAAATAGAGTTAGTTCACATGAATCCAGTGTTTGAAACCACCAGAATTCACTGATAAGTAGTATTCAAGTGTAAAACAGTTGAAAGACAAGTGTATATAGCTTTGCAAGTTCAGAGAAGAGTGTATAAAGTTGTTTCTACATGAGGTGAAGTCTCACAAGTAGAGCAGAAGGCCCATTATAGGACACTACAAGAAATCAGTAGTCATTCAGAGCAAATACTAATGAATATCACAGAATAGTGAGAGAACAAGTGTAAAAGACATCAAAATGTAAATCTCTAGTCTGAAAAGGATGTTGTACACTGCAGAAATCCTTGAAATAGAGTTAGTTCACATGAAACCAGTGTTTGAAACCACCAGAGTTCACTGAAAAGTAGTATTCAACTGTAAAACAGTTGAAAGACAAGTTTATGTAGCTTCGCAAGTTCAGAGAAGAGTGTATAAAGTTGCTTCTACATGTGGTGAAGTCCCACAAGTAGAGGAGAAGGCCCATTATAGGAAACAGCTAGAAATCAGTAGTCATTCAGAGCAAGTACTAATGAATATCAAAGAATAGTGAGAGAACAAGTGTAAAAGACATCAAAATGTAAGTCTCTAGTCTAGACAGGATGTTTTACACTGCAGAAATCTTTGAAATAGAGTTAGTTCACATGAAACCAGTGTTTGAAACCACCAGAGTTCACTGAAAAGTAGTATTAAACTGTAAAACAGTTGAAAGACAAGTACATATAGCTTCGGAAGTTCAGAGAAGAGTGTATAAAGTTGTTTGTACATGTGGTGAAGTCCCACAAGTAGAGGAGAAGGCCCATTATAGGAAACAGCTAGAAATCAGTAATAATTCTGAGCAAATACTAATGAATATCACAGACTTATGAGAGAACAAGTGTAAAAGACATCAAAATGTACGTTTCTAGTCTAGAAAGTAGAAAAGAAGGCTCATTTTAGGACACTGCAAGAAAGCAGTAGTAATTCAGAGCAAATACTAATGAATATCACAGACTTATGAGAGAACAAGTGGAAAGCACATCAAAATGTAAGTTTCTAGTGTAGAAAGGATGTTGTACACTGTAGAAATCCTTGAAATAGAGTTAGTTCACATGAATCCAGTGTTTGAAACCACCAGAATTCACTGATAAGTAGTATTCAACTGTAAAACAGTTGAAAGACAAGTGTATATAGCTTCGCAAGTTCAGAGAAGAGTGTATAAAGTTGTTTCTACATGAGGTGAAGTCTCACAAGTAGAGCGGAAGGCCCATTATAGGACACTACAAGAAATCAGTAGTAATTCTGAGCAAATACTAATGAATATCACAGAATAGTGAGAGATCAAGTGTAAAAGACATCAAAATGTAAGTCTCTAGTCTAGAAAGGATGTTGTATACTGTAGAAATCCTTGAAATAGAGTTAGTTCACATGAAACCAGTGTTTGAAACCACCAGAATTCACTGATAAGAAGTATTCAACTGTAAAACAGTTGAAAGACAAGTTTATGTAGCTTCGCAAGTTCAGAGAAGAGTGTATAAAGTTGCTTCTACATGTGGTGAAGTCCCACAAGTAGAGGAGAAGGCCCATTATAGGAAACAGCTAGAAATCAGTAGTAATTCTGAGGAAATACTAATGAATATCACAGAATAGTGAGAGATCAAGTGTAAAAGACATCAAAATGTAAGTCTCTAGTCTAGAAAGGATGTTGTATACTGTAGAAATCCTTGAAATAGAGTTAGTTCACATGAAACCTGTGTTTGAAACCACCAGAGTTCACTGAAAAGTAGTATTAAACTGTAAAACAGTTGAAAGACAAGTGTATATAGCTTCGCAAGTTCAGAGAAGAGTGTATAAAGTTTCTTCTACATGTGGTGAAGTTCCACAAGTAGAGGAGAAGGCCCATTATAGGAAACAGCTAGAAATCAGTAATAATTCTGAGCAAATACTAATGAATATCACAGACTTATGAGAGAACAAGTGTAAAAGACATCAAAATGTACGTTTCTAGTCTAGAAAGTAGAAAAGAAGGCTCATTGTAGGACACTGCAAGAAAGCAGTAGTAATTCAGAGCAAATACTAATGAATATCACAGACTTATGAGAGAACAAGTGGAAAGCACATCAAAATGTAAGTCTCTAGTCTAGACAGGATGTTGTACACTGCAGAAATCCTTGAAATAGAGTTACTTCACAAGAAACAAGTGTTTCAACCCACTGGAATTCACTGAAAAGTAGTATTTCAGTGTAAAACAGTTGAAAGACAAGTTTATGTAGCTTCGCAAGTTCAGAGAAGAGTGTATAAAGTTGTTTGTACATGTGGTGAAGTCCCACAAGTAGAGGAGAAGGCCCATTATAGGAAACAGCTAGAAATCAGTAGTAATTCTGAGGAAATACTAATGAATATCACAGACTTATGAGAGAACAAGTGGAAAAGACATCAAAATGTAAGTTTCTAGTCTAGAAAGGATGTTGTACACTGCAGAAATCCTTGAAATAGAGTTAGTTCACATGAAACCAGTGATTGAAACTACCAGAGTTCACTGAAAAGTAGTATTCAACTGTAAAACAGTTGAAAGACAAGTTTATGTAGCTTCGCAAGTTCAGAGAAGAGTGTATAAAGTTGCTTCTACATGTGGTGAAGTCCCACAAGTAGAGGAGAAGGCCCATTATAGGAAACAGCTAGAAATCAGTAGTAATTCTGAGCAAATACTAATGAATATCACAGACGTATGAGAGAACAAGTGTAAAAGACATCAAAATGTAAGTCTCTAGTCTAGACAGGATGTTGTACACTGCAGAAATCCTTGAAATAGAGTTAGTTCACATGAAACCAGTGTTTTATACCACCAAAATACACTGAAAAGTAGTATTCAAATGTAAAACAGTTGAAAGACAAGTGTATATAGCTTCTCAAGTTCTGAGAATAGTGTATAAAGTTGTTTGTACATGTGGTGAAGTCCCACAAGTAGAGGAGAAGGCCCATTATAGGAAACAGCTAGAAATCAGTAGTAATTCTGAGGAAATACTAATGAATATCACAGACTTATGAGAGAACAAGTGGAAAAGACATCAAAATGTAAGTTTCTAGTCTAGAAAGGATGTTGTACACTGCAGAAATCCTTGAAATAGAGTTACTTCACAAGAAACAAGTGTTTCAACCCACTGGAATTCACTGAAAAGTAGTATTTCAGTGTAAAACAGTTGAAAGACAAGTTTATGTAGCTTCGCAAGTTCAGAGAAGAGTGTATAAAGTTGTTTGTACATGTGGTGAAGTCCCACAAGTAGAGGAGAAGGCCCATTATAGGAAACAGCTAGAAATCAGTAGTAATTCTGAGGAAATACTAATGAATATCACAGAATAGTGAGAGATCAAGTGGAAAAGACATCAATATGTAAGTCTCTAGTCTAGAAAGGATGTTGTATACTGTAGAAATCCTTGAAATAGAGTTAGTTCACATGAAACCTGTGTTTGAAACCACCAGAGTTCACTGAAAAGTAGTATTAAACTGTAAAACAATTGAAAGACAAGTGTATATAGCTTCGCAAGTTCAGAGAAGAGTGTATAAAGTTTCTTCTACATGTGGTGAAGTTCCACAAGTAGGGGAGAAGGCCCATTATAGGAAACAGCTAGAAATCAGTAGTCATTCAGAGCAAATACTAATGAATATCACAGAATAGTGAGAGAACAAGTGTAAAAGACATCAAAATGTAAGTCTCTAGTCTGGAAAGGATGTTGTACACTGCAGGAATCCTTGAAATAGAGTTATTTCACATGAAACCAGTGTTTGAAACCACCAGAGTTCACTGAAAAGTAGTATTCAACTGTAAAACAGTTGAAAGACAAGTTTATATAGCTTCGCAAGTTCAGAGAAGAGTGTATAAAGTTGATTCTACATGTGGTGAAGTCCCACAAGTAGAAAAGAAGGCCCATTATAGGAAACAGCTAGAAATCAGTAGTCATTCTTAGCTAATACTAATGAATATCACAGAATAGTGAGAGAGCAAGTGTAAAAGACATCAAAATGTAAGTTTCTAGTCTAGAAAGGATGTTATACACTACAGAGATCCTTGAAATAGAGTTACTTCACAAGAAACAAGTGTTTCAACCCACTGGAATTCACTGAAAAGTAGTATTTAAGTGTAAAACAGTTGAAAGACAAGTTTATGTAGCTTCGCAAGTTCAGAGAAGAGTGTATAAAGTTGCTTCTACATGTGGTGAATTCCCACAAGTAGAAAAGAAGGCTCATTATAGGACACTGCAAGAAAGCAGTAGTAATTCAGAGCAAATCCTAATGAATATCACAGACTTATGAGAGAACAAGTGGAAAGCACATCAAAATGTAAGTTTCTAGTGTAGAAAGGATGTTGTACACTGTAGAAATCCTTGAAATAGAGTTAGTTCACATGAATCCAGTGTTTGAAACCACCAGAGTTCACTGAAAAGTAGTATTCAACTGTAAAACAGTTGAAAGACAAGTTTATGTAGCTTCGCAAGTTCAGAGAAGAGTGTATAAAGTTGCTTCTACATGTGGTGAAGTCCCACAAGTAGAGGAGAAGGCCCATTATAGGAAACAGCTAGAAATCAGTAATAATTCTGAGCAAATACTAATGAATATCACAGACTTATGAGAGAACAAGTGTAAAAGACATCAAAATGTACGTTTCTAGTCTAGAAAGTAGAAAAGAAGGCTCATTGTAGGACACTGCAAGAAAGCAGTAGTAATTCAGAGCAAATACTAATGAATATCACAGACTTATGAGAGAACAAGTGGAAAGCACATCAAAATGTAAGTTTCTAGTGTAGAAAGGATGTTGTACACTGTAGAAATCCTTGAAATAGAGTTAGTTCACATGAATCCAGTGTTTGAAACCACCAGAATTCACTGATAAGTAGTATTCAAGTGTAAAACAGTTGAAAGACAAGTGTATATAGCTTTGCAAGTTCAGAGAAGAGTGTATAAAGTTGTTTCTACATGAGGTGAAGTCTCACAAGTAGAGCAGAAGGCCCATTATAGGACACTACAAGAAATCAGTAGTCATTCAGAGCAAATACTAATGAATATCACAGAATAGTGAGAGAACAAGTGTAAAAGACATCAAAATGTAAATCTCTAGTCTGAAAAGGATGTTGTACACTGCAGAAATCCTTGAAATAGAGTTAGTTCACATGAAACCAGTGTTTGAAACCACCAGAGTTCACTGAAAAGTAGTATTCAACTGTAAAACAGTTGAAAGACAAGTTTATGTAGCTTCGCAAGTTCAGAGAAGAGTGTATAAAGTTGCTTCTACATGTGGTGAAGTCCCACAAGTAGAGGATTAGGCCCATTATAGGAAACAGCTAGAAATCAGTAGTCATTCAGAGCAAGTACTAATGAATATCAAAGAATAGTGAGAGAACAAGTGTAAAAGACATCAAAATGTAAGTCTCTAGTCTGGAAAGGATGTTGTACACTGCAGGAATCCTTGAAATAGAGTTATTTCACATGAAACCAGTGTTTGAAACCACCAGAGTTCACTGAAAAGTAGTATTCAACTGTAAAACAGTTGAAAGACAAGTTTATATAGCTTCGCAAGTTCAGAGAAGAGTGTATAAAGTTGATTCTACATGTGGTGAAGTCCCACAAGTAGAAAAGAAGGCCCATTATAGGAAACAGCTAGAAATCAGTAGTCATTCTTAGCTAATACTAATGAATATCACAGAATAGTGAGAGAGCAAGTGTAAAAGACATCAAAATGTAAGTTTCTAGTCTAGAAAGGATGTTATACACTACAGAGATCCTTGAAATAGAGTTACTTCACAAGAAACAAGTGTTTCAACCCACTGGAATTCACTGAAAAGTAGTATTTAAGTGTAAAACAGTTGAAAGACAAGTTTATGTAGCTTCGCAAGTTCAGAGAAGAGTGTATAAAGTTGTTTGTACATGTGGTGAAGTCCCACAAGTAGAGGAGAAGGCCCATTATAGGAAACAGCTAGAAATCAGTAATAATTCTGAGCAAATACTAATGAATATCACAGACTTATGAGAGAACAAGTGTAAAAGACATCAAAATGTACGTTTCTAGTCTAGAAAGTAGAAAAGAAGGCTCATTTTAGGACACTGCAAGAAAGCAGTAGTAATTCAGAGCAAATACTAATGAATATCACAGACTTATGAGAGAACAAGTGGAAAGCACATCAAAATGTAAGTTTCTAGTGTAGAAAGGATGTTGTACACTGTAGAAATCCTTGAAATAGAGTTAGTTCACATGAATCCAGTGTTTGAAACCACCAGAATTCACTGATAAGTAGTATTCAACTGTAAAACAGTTGAAAGACAAGTGTATATAGCTTCGCAAGTTCAGAGAAGAGTGTATAAAGTTGTTTCTACATTAGGTGAAGTCTCACAAGTAGAGCGGAAGGCCCATTATAGGACACTACAAGAAATCAGTAGTAATTCTGAGCAAATACTAATGAATATCACAGAATAGTGAGAGATCAAGTGTAAAAGACATCAAAATGTAAGTCTCTAGTCTAGAAAGGATGTTGTATACTGTAGAAATCCTTGAAATAGAGTTAGTTCACATGAAACCAGTGTTTGAAACCACCAGAATTCACTGATAAGAAGTATTCAACTGTAAAACAGTTGAAAGACAAGTTTATGTAGCTTCGCAAGTTCAGAGAAGAGTGTATAAAGTTGCTTCTACATGTGGTGAAGTCCCACAAGTAGAGGAGAAGGCCCATTATAGGAAACAGCTAGAAATCAGTAGTAATTCTGAGGAAATACTAATGAATATCACAGAATAGTGAGAGATCAAGTGTAAAAGACATCAAAATGTAAGTCTCTAGTCTAGAAAGGATGTTGTATACTGTAGAAATCCTTGAAATAGAGTTAGTTCACATGAAACCTGTGTTTGAAACCACCAGAGTTCACTGAAAAGTAGTATTAAACTGTAAAACAGTTGAAAGACAAGTGTATATAGCTTCGCAAGTTCAGAGAAGAGTGTATAAAGTTTCTTCTACATGTGGTGAAGTTCCACAAGTAGAGGAGAAGGCCCATTATAGGAAACAGCTAGAAATCAGTAATAATTCTGAGCAAATACTAATGAATATCACAGACTTATGAGAGAACAAGTGTAAAAGACATCAAAATGTACGTTTCTAGTCTAGAAAGTAGAAAAGAAGGCTCATTGTAGGACACTGCAAGAAAGCAGTAGTAATTCAGAGCAAATACTAATGAATATCACAGACTTATGAGAGAACAAGTGGAAAGCACATCAAAATGTAAGTCTCTAGTCTAGACAGGATGTTGTACACTGCAGAAATCCTTGAAATAGAGTTACTTCACAAGAAACAAGTGTTTCAACCCACTGGAATTCACTGAAAAGTAGTATTTCAGTGTAAAACAGTTGAAAGACAAGTTTATGTAGCTTCGCAAGTTCAGAGAAGAGTGTATAAAGTTGTTTGTACATGTGGTGAAGTCCCACAAGTAGAGGAGAAGGCCCATTATAGGAAACAGCTAGAAATCAGTAGTAATTCTGAGGAAATACTAATGAATATCACAGACTTATGAGAGAACAAGTGGAAAAGACATCAAAATGTAAGTTTCTAGTCTAGAAAGGATGTTGTACACTGCAGAAATCCTTGAAATAGAGTTAGTTCACATGAAACCAGTGATTGAAACTACCAGAGTTCACTGAAAAGTAGTATTCAACTGTAAAACAGTTGAAAGACAAGTTTATGTAGCTTCGCAAGTTCAGAGAAGAGTGTATAAAGTTGCTTCTACATGTGGTGAAGTCCCACAAGTAGAGGAGAAGGCCCATTATAGGAAACAGCTAGAAATCAGTAGTCATTCAGAGCTAATACTAATGAATATCACAGAATAATGAGAGAACAAGTGTAAAAGACATCAAAATGTAAGTCTCTAGTCTAGACAGAATGTTGTACACTGCAGAAATCCTTGAAATAGAGTTAGTTCACATGAAACCAGTGTTTTATACCACCAGAATACACTGAAAAGTAGTATTCAACTGTAAAACAGTTGAAAGACAAGTGTATATAGCTTCTCAAGTTCTGAGAAGAGTGTATAAAGTTGTCTCTACATGTGGTGAAGTCCCACAAGTAGAGGAGAAGGCCCATTATAGGAAACAGCTAGAAATCTGTAGTCATTCAGAGCAAATACTAATGAATATCACAGAATAGTGAGAGAACAAGTGTAAAAGCCATCAAAATGTAAGTCTCTAGTCTGGAAAGGATGTTGTACACTGCAGAAATCCTTGAAATAGAGTTATTTCACATGAAACCAGTGTTTGAAACCACCAGAGTTCACTGAAAGTAGTATTCAACTGTAAAACAGTTGAAAGACAAGTTTATATAGCTTCGCAAGTTCAGAGAATAGTGTATAAAGTTGATTCTACATGTGGTGAAGTCCCACAAGTAGAAAAGAAGGCCCATTATAGGAAACAGCTAGAAATCAGTAGTCATTCTTAGCTAATACTAATGAATATCACAGAATAGTGAGAGAGCAAGTGTAAAAGACATCAAAATGTAAGTTTCTAGTCTAGAAAGGATGTTATACACTACAGAGATCCTTGAAATAGAGTTACTTCACAAGAAACAAGTGTTTCAACCCACTGGAATTCACTGAAAAGTAGTATTTAAGTGTAAAACAGTTGAAAGACAAGTTTATGTAGCTTCGCAAGTTCAGAGAAGAGTGTATAAAGTTGCTTCTACATGTGGTGAAGTCCCACAAGTAGAAAAGAAGGCTCATTATAGGACACTGCAAGAAAGCAGTAGTAATTCAGAGCAAATCCTAATGAATATCACAGACTTATGAGAGAACAAGTGGAAAGCACATCAAAATGTAAGTTTCTAGTGTAGAAAGGATGTTGTACACTGTAGAAATCCTTGAAATAGAGTTAGTTCACATGAATCCAGTGTTTGAAACCACCAGAGTTCACTGAAAAGTAGTATTCAACTGTAAAACAGTTGAAAGACAAGTTTATGTAGCTTCGCAAGTTCAGAGAAGAGTGTATAAAGTTGCTTCTACATGTGGTGAAGTCCCACAAGTAGAGGAGAAGGCCCATTATAGGAAACAGCTAGAAATCAGTAGTCATTCAGAGCAAGTACTAATGAATATCAAAGAATAGTGAGAGAACAAGTGTAAAAGACATCAAAATGTAAGTCTCTAGTCTAGACAGGATGTTTTACACTGCAGAAATCTTTGAAATAGAGTTAGTTCACATGAAACCAGTGTTTGAAACCACCAGAGTTCACTGAAAAGTAGTATTAAACTGTAAAACAGTTGAAAGACAAGTATATATAGCTTCGGAAGTTCAGAGAAGAGTGTATAAAGTTGTTTGTACATGTGGTGAAGTCCCACAAGTAGAGGAGAAGGCCCATTATAGGAAACAGCTAGAAATCAGTAATAATTCTGAGCAAATACTAATGAATATCACAGACTTATGAGAGAACAAGTGTAAAAGACATCAAAATGTACGTTTCTAGTCTAGAAAGTAGAAAAGAAGGCTCATTGTAGGACACTGCAAGAAAGCAGTAGTAATTCAGAGCAAATACTAATGAATATCACAGACTTATGAGAGAACAAGTGGAAAGCACATCAAAATGTAAGTTTCTAGTGTAGAAAGGATGTTGTACACTGTAGAAATCCTTGAAATAGAGTTAGTTCACATGAATCCAGTGTTTGAAACCACCAGAATTCACTGATAAGTAGTATTCAACTGTAAAACAGTTGAAAGACAAGTGTATATAGCTTCGCAAGTTCAGAGAAGAGTGTATAAAGTTGTTTCTACATGAGGTGAAGTCTCACAAGTAGAGCGGAAGGCCCATTATAGGACACTACAAGAAATCAGTAGTCATTCAGAGCAAATACTAATGAATATCCCAGAATAGTGAGAGAACAAGTGTAAAAGACATCAAAATGTAAGTCTCTAGTCTAGACAGGATGTTGTACACTGCAGAAATCCTTGAAATAGAGTTAGTTCACATGAAACCAGTGTTTGAAACCACCAGAGTTCACTGATAAGAAGTATTCAACTGTAAAACAGTTGAAAGACAAGTTTATGTAGCTTCGCAAGTTCAGAGAAGAGTGTATAAAGTTGCTTCTACATGTGGTGAAGTCCCACAAGTAGAGGAGAAGGCCCATTATAGGAAACAGCTAGAAATCAGTAGTAATTCTGAGGAAATACTAATGAATATCACAGAATAGTGAGAGATCAAGTGTAAAAGACATCAAAATGTAAGTCTCTAGTCTAGAAAGGATGTTGTATACTGTAGAAATCCTTGAAATAGAGTTAGTTCACATGAAACCTGTGTTTGAAACCACCAGAGTTCACTGAAAAGTAGTATTAAACTGTAAAACAGTTGAAAGACAAGTGTATATAGCTTCGCAAGTTCAGAGAAGAGTGTATAAAGTTTCTTCTACATGTGGTGAAGTTCCACAAGTAGGGGAGAAGGCCCATTATAGGAAACAGATAGAAATCAGTAGTCATTCAGAGCAAATACTAATGAATATCACAGAATAGTGAGAGAACAAGTGTAAAAGACATCAAAATGTAAGTCTCTAGTCTAGACAGGATGATGTACACTGCAGAAATCCTTGAAATAGAGTTACTTCACAAGAAACAAGTGTTTCAACCCACTGGAATTCACTGAAAAGTAGTATTTCAGTGTAAAACAGTTGAAAGACAAGTTTATGTAGCTTCGCAAGTTCAGAGAAGAGTGTATAAAGTTGTTTGTACATGTGGTGAAGTCCCACAAGTAGAGGAGAAGGCCCATTATAGGAAACAGCTAGAAATCAGTAGTAATTCTGAGGAAATACTAATGAATATCACAGACTTATGAGAGAACAAGTGGAAAAGACATCAAAATGTAAGTTTCTAGTCTAGAAAGGATGTTGTACACTGCTGAAATCCTTGAAATAGAGTTAGTTCACATGAAACCAGTGATTGAAACCACCAGAGTTCACTGAAAAGTAGTATTCAACTGTAAAACAGTTGAAAGACAAGTTTATGTAGCTTCGCAAGTTCAGAGAAGAGTGTATAAAGTTGCTTCTACATGTGGTGAAGTCCCACAAGTAGAGGAGAAGGCCCATTATAGGAAACAGCTAGAAATCAGTAGTCATTCAGAGCTAATACTAATGAATATCACAGAATAGTGAGAGAACAAGTGTAAAAGACATCAAAATGTAAGTCTCTAGTCTAGACAGAATGTTGTACACTGCAGAAATCCTTGAAATAGAGTTAGTTCACATGAAACCAGTGTTTTATACCACCAGAATACACTGAAAAGTAGTATTCAACTGTAAAACAGTTGAAAGACAAGTGTATATAGCTTCTCAAGTTCTGAGAAGAGTGTATAAAGTTGTCTCTACATGTGGTGAAGTCCCACAAGTAGAGGAGAAGGCCCATTATAGGAAACAGCTAGAAATCTGTAGTCATTCAGAGCAAATACTAATGAATATCACAGAATAGTGAGAGAACAAGTGTAAAAGACATCAAAATGTAAGTCTCTAGTCTGGAAAGGATGTTGTACACTGCAGAAATCCTTGAAATAGAGTTATTTCACATGAAACCAGTGTTTGAAACCACCAGAGTTCACTGAAAAGTAGTATTCAACTGTAAAACAGTTGAAAGACAAGTTTATATAGCTTCGCAAGTTCAGAGAAGAGTGTATAAAGTTGATTCTACATGTGGTGAAGTCCCACAAGTAGAAAAGAAGGCCCATTATAGGAAACAGCTAGAAATCAGTAGTCATTCTTAGCTAATACTAATGAATATCACAGAATAGTGAGAGAGCAAGTGTAAAAGACATCAAAATGTAAGTTTCTAGTCTAGAAAGGATGTTATACACTACAGAGATCCTTGAAATAGAGTTACTTCACAAGAAACAAGTGTTTCAACCCACTGGAATTCACTGAAAAGTAGTATTTAAGTGTAAAACAGTTGAAAGACAAGTTTATGTAGCTTCGCAAGTTCAGAGAAGAGTGTATAAAGTTGCTTCTACATGTGGTGAAGTCCCACAAGTAGAAAAGAAGGCTCATTATAGGACACTGCAAGAAAGCAGTAGTAATTCAGAGCAAATCCTAATGAATATCACAGACTTATGAGAGAACAAGTGGAAAGCACATCAAAATGTAAGTTTCTAGTGTAGAAAGGATGTTGTACACTGTAGAAATCCTTGAAATAGAGTTAGTTCACATGAATCCAGTGTTTGAAACCACCAGAGTTCACTGAAAAGTAGTATTCAACTGTAAAACAGTTGAAAGACAAGTTTATGTAGCTTCGCAAGTTCAGAGAAGAGTGTATAAAGTTGCTTCTACATGTGGTGAAGTCCCACAAGTAGAGGAGAAGGCCCATTATAGGAAACAGCTAGAAATCAGTAATAATTCTGAGCAAATACTAATGAATATCACAGACTTATGAGAGAACAAGTGTAAAAGACATCAAAATGTACGTTTCTAGTCTAGAAAGTAGAAAAGAAGGCTCATTGTAGGACACTGCAAGAAAGCAGTAGTAATTCAGAGCAAATACTAATGAATATCACAGACTTATGAGAGAACAAGTGGAAAGCACATCAAAATGTAAGTTTCTAGTGTAGAAAGGATGTTGTACACTGTAGAAATCCTTGAAATAGAGTTAGTTCACATGAATCCAGTGTTTGAAACCACCAGAATTCACTGATAAGTAGTATTCAAGTGTAAAACAGTTGAAAGACAAGTGTATATAGCTTCGCAAGTTCAGAGAAGAGTGTATAAAGTTGTTTCTACATGAGGTGAAGTCTCACAAGTAGAGCAGAAGGCCCATTATAGGACACTACAAGAAATCAGTAGTCATTCAGAGCAAATACTAATGAATATCACAGAATAGTGAGAGAACAAGTGTAAAAGACATCAAAATGTAAGTCTCTAGTCTAGACAGGATGTTGTACACTGCAGAAATCCTTGAAATAGAGTTAGTTCACATGAAACCAGTGTTTGAAACCACCAGAGTTCACTGAAAAGTAGTATTCAACTGTAAAACAGTTGAAAGACAAGTTTATGTAGCTTCGCAAGTTCAGAGAAGAGTGTATAAAGTTGCTTCTACATGTGGTGAAGTCCCACAAGTAGAGGAGAAGGCCCATTATAGGAAACAGCTAGAAATCAGTAGTCATTCAGAGCAAGTACTAATGAATATCAAAGAATAGTGAGAGAACAAGTGTAAAAGACATCAAAATGTAAGTCTCTAGTCTAGACAGGATGTTTTACACTGCAGAAATCTTTGAAATAGAGTTAGTTCACATGAAACCAGTGTTTGAAACCACCAGAGTTCACTGAAAAGTAGTATTAAACTGTAAAACAGTTGAAAGACAAGTATATATAGCTTCGGAAGTTCAGAGAAGAGTGTATAAAGTTGTTTGTACATGTGGTGAAGTCCCACAAGTAGAGGAGAAGGCCCATTATAGGAAACAGCTAGAAATCAGTAATAATTCTGAGCAAATACTAATGAATATCACAGACTTATGAGAGAACAAGTGTAAAAGACATCAAAATGTACGTTTCTAGTCTAGAAAGTAGAAAAGAAGGCTCATTGTAGGACACTGCAAGAAAGCAGTAGTAATTCAGAGCAAATACTAATGAATATCACAGACTTATGAGAGAACAAGTGGAAAGCACATCAAAATGTAAGTTTCTAGTGTAGAAAGGATGTTGTACACTGTAGAAATCCTTGAAATAGAGTTAGTTCACATGAATCCAGTGTTTGAAACCACCAGAATTCACTGATAAGTAGTATTCAACTGTAAAACAGTTGAAAGACAAGTGTATATAGCTTCGCAAGTTCAGAGAAGAGTGTATAAAGTTGTTTCTACATGAGGTGAAGTCTCACAAGTAGAGCGGAAGGCCCATTATAGGACACTACAAGAAATCAGTAGTCATTCAGAGCAAATACTAATGAATATCCCAGAATAGTGAGAGAACAAGTGTAAAAGACATCAAAATGTAAGTCTCTAGTCTAGACAGGATGTTGTACACTGCAGAAATCCTTGAAATAGAGTTAGTTCACATGAAACCAGTGTTTGAAACCACCAGAGTTCACTGAAAAGTAGTATTCAACTGTAAAACAGTTGAAAGACAAGTTTATGTAGCTTCGCAAGTTCAGAGAAGTGTGTATAAAGTTGCTTCTACATGTGGTGAAGTCCCACAAGTAGAGGAGAAGGCCCATTATAGGAAACAACTAGAAATCAGTAGTAATTCTGAGCAAATACTAATGAATGTCACAGAATAGTGAGAGATCAAGTGTAAAAGACATCAAAATGTAAGTCTCTAGTCTAGAAAGGATGTTGTATACTGTAGAAATCCTTGAAATAGAGTTAGTTCACATGAAACCAGTGTTTGAAACCACCAGAATTCACTGATAAGAAGTATTCAACTGTAAAACAGTTGAAAGACAAGTTTATGTAGCTTCGCAAGTTCAGAGAAGAGTGTATAAAGTTGTTTGTACATGTGGTGAAGTCCCACAAGTAGAGGAGAAGGCCCATTATAGGAAACAGCTAGAAATCAGTAATAATTCTGAGCAAATACTAATGAATATCACAGACTTATGAGAGAACAAGTGTAAAAGACATCAAAATGTACGTTTCTAGTCTAGAAAGTAGAAAAGAAGGCTCATTGTAGGACACTGCAAGAAAGCAGTAGTAATTCAGAGCAAATACTAATGAATATCACAGACTTATGAGAGAACAAGTGGAAAGCACATCAAAATGTAAGTCTCTAGTCTAGACAGGATGTTGTACACTGCAGAAATCCTTGAAATAGAGTTACTTCACAAGAAACAAGTGTTTCAACCCACTGGAATTCACTGAAAAGTAGTATTTCAGTGTAAAACAGTTGAAAGACAAGTTTATGTAGCTTCGCAAGTTCAGAGAAGAGTGTATAAAGTTGTTTGTACATGTGGTGAAGTCCCACAAGTAGAGGAGAAGGCCCATTATAGGAAACAGCTAGAAATCAGTAGTAATTCTGAGGAAATACTAATGAATATCACAGACTTATGAGAGAACAAGTGGAAAAGACATCAAAATGTAAGTTTCTAGTCTAGAAAGGATGTTGTACACTGCAGAAATCCTTGAAATAGAGTTAGTTCACATGAAACCAGTGATTGAAACTACCAGAGTTCACTGAAAAGTAGTATTCAACTGTAAAACAGTTGAAAGACAAGTTTATGTAGCTTCGCAAGTTCAGAGAAGAGTGTATAAAGTTGCTTCTACATGTGGTGAAGTCCCACAAGTAGAGGAGAAGGCCCATTATAGGAAACAGCTAGAAATCAGTAGTCATTCAGAGCTAATACTAATGAATATCACAGAATAGTGAGAGAACAAGTGTAAAAGACATCAAAATGTAAGTCTCTAGTCTAGACAGAATGTTGTACACTGCAGAAATCCTTGAAATAGAGTTAGTTCACATGAAACCAGTGTTTTATACCACCAGAATACACTGAAAAGTAGTATTCAACTGTAAAACAGTTGAAAGACAAGTGTATATAGCTTCTCAAGTTCTGAGAAGAGTGTATAAAGTTGTCTCTACATGTGGTGAAGTCCCACAAGTAGAGGAGAAGGCCCATTATAGGAAACAGCTAGAAATCTGTAGTCATTCAGAGCAAATACTAATGAATATCACAGAATAGTGAGAGAACAAGTGTAAAAGCCATCAAAATGTAAGTCTCTAGTCTGGAAAGGATGTTGTACACTGCAGAAATCCTTGAAATAGAGTTATTTCACATGAAACCAGTGTTTGAAACCACCAGAGTTCACTGAAAAGTAGTATTCAACTGTAAAACAGTTGAAAGACAAGTTTATATAGCTTCGCAAGTTCAGAGAATAGTGTATAAAGTTGATTCTACATGTGGTGAAGTCCCACAAGTAGAAAAGAAGGCCCATTATAGGAAACAGCTAGAAATCAGTAGTCATTCTTAGCTAATACTAATGAATATCACAGAATAGTGAGAGAGCAAGTGTAAAAGACATCAAAATGTAAGTTTCTAGTCTAGAAAGGATGTTATACACTACAGAGATCCTTGAAATAGAGTTACTTCACAAGAAACAAGTGTTTCAACCCACTGGAATTCACTGAAAAGTAGTATTTAAGTGTAAAACAGTTGAAAGACAAGTTTATGTAGCTTCGCAAGTTCAGAGAAGAGTGTATAAAGTTGCTTCTACATGTGGTGAAGTCCCACAAGTAGAAAAGAAGGCTCATTATAGGACACTGCAAGAAAGCAGTAGTAATTCAGAGCAAATCCTAATGAATATCACAGACTTATGAGAGAACAAGTGGAAAGCACATCAAAATGTAAGTTTCTAGTGTAGAAAGGATGTTGTACACTGTAGAAATCCTTGAAATAGAGTTAGTTCACATGAATCCAGTGTTTGAAACCACCAGAGTTCACTGAAAAGTAGTATTCAACTGTAAAACAGTTGAAAGACAAGTTTATGTAGCTTCGCAAGTTCAGAGAAGAGTGTATAAAGTTGCTTCTACATGTGGTGAAGTCCCACAAGTAGAGGAGAAGGCCCATTATAGGAAACAGCTAGAAATCAGTAGTCATTCAGAGCAAGTACTAATGAATATCAAAGAATAGTGAGAGAACAAGTGTAAAAGACATCAAAATGTAAGTCTCTAGTCTAGACAGGATGTTTTACACTGCAGAAATCTTTGAAATAGAGTTAGTTCACATGAAACCAGTGTTTGAAACCACCAGAGTTCACTGAAAAGTAGTATTAAACTGTAAAACAGTTGAAAGACAAGTATATATAGCTTCGGAAGTTCAGAGAAGAGTGTATAAAGTTGTTTGTACATGTGGTGAAGTCCCACAAGTAGAGAAGAAGGCCCATTATAGGAAACAGCTAGAAATCAGTAATAATTCTGAGCAAATACTAATGAATATCACAGACTTATGAGAGAACAAGTGTAAAAGACATCAAAATGTACGTTTCTAGTCTAGAAAGTAGAAAAGAAGGCTCATTGTAGGACACTGCAAGAAAGCAGTAGTAATTCAGAGCAAATACTAATGAATATCACAGACTTATGAGAGAACAAGTGGAAAGCACATCAAAATGTAAGTTTCTAGTGTAGAAAGGATGTTGTACACTGTAGAAATCCTTGAAATAGAGTTAGTTCACATGAATCCAGTGTTTGAAACCACCAGAATTCACTGATAAGTAGTATTCAACTGTAAAACAGTTGAAAGACAAGTGTATATAGCTTCGCAAGTTCAGAGAAGAGTGTATAAAGTTGTTTCTACATGAGGTGAAGTCTCACAAGTAGAGCGGAAGGCCCATTATAGGACACTACAAGAAATCAGTAGTCATTCAGAGCAAATACTAATGAATATCCCAGAATAGTGAGAGAACAAGTGTAAAAGACATCAAAATGTAAGTCTCTAGTCTAGACAGGATGTTGTACACTGCAGAAATCCTTGAAATAGAGTTAGTTCACATGAAACCAGTGTTTGAAACCACCAGAGTTCACTGATAAGAAGTATTCAACTGTAAAACAGTTGAAAGACAAGTTTATGTAGCTTCGCAAGTTCAGAGAAGAGTGTATAAAGTTGCTTCTACATGTGGTGAAGTCCCACAAGTAGAGGAGAAGGCCCATTATAGGAAACAGCTAGAAATCAGTAGTAATTCTGAGGAAATACTAATGAATATCACAGAATAGTGAGAGATCAAGTGTAAAAGACATCAAAATGTAAGTCTCTAGTCTAGAAAGGATGTTGTATACTGTAGAAATCCTTGAAATAGAGTTAGTTCACATGAAACCTGTGTTTGAAACCACCAGAGTTCACTGAAAAGTAGTATTAAACTGTAAAACAGTTGAAAGACAAGTGTATATAGCTTCGCAAGTTCAGAGAAGAGTGTATAAAGTTTCTTCTACATGTGGTGAAGTTCCACAAGTAGGGGAGAAGGCCCATTATAGGAAACAGATAGAAATCAGTAGTCATTCAGAGCAAATACTAATGAATATCACAGAATAGTGAGAGAACAAGTGTAAAAGACATCAAAATGTAAGTCTCTAGTCTAGACAGGATGATGTACACTGCAGAAATCCTTGAAATAGAGTTACTTCACAAGAAACAAGTGTTTCAACCCACTGGAATTCACTGAAAAGTAGTATTTCAGTGTAAAACAGTTGAAAGACAAGTTTATGTAGCTTCGCAAGTTCAGAGAAGAGTGTATAAAGTTGTTTGTACATGTGGTGAAGTCCCACAAGTAGAGGAGAAGGCCCATTATAGGAAACAGCTAGAAATCAGTAGTAATTCTGAGGAAATACTAATGAATATCACAGACTTATGAGAGAACAAGTGGAAAAGACATCAAAATGTAAGTTTCTAGTCTAGAAAGGATGTTGTACACTGCTGAAATCCTTGAAATAGAGTTAGTTCACATGAAACCAGTGATTGAAACCACCAGAGTTCACTGAAAAGTAGTATTCAACTGTAAAACAGTTGAAAGACAAGTTTATGTAGCTTCGCAAGTTCAGAGAAGAGTGTATAAAGTTGCTTCTACATGTGGTGAAGTCCCACAAGTAGAGGAGAAGGCCCATTATAGGAAACAGCTAGAAATCAGTAGTCATTCAGAGCTAATACTAATGAATATCACAGAATAGTGAGAGAACAAGTGTAAAAGACATCAAAATGTAAGTCTCTAGTCTAGACAGAATGTTGTACACTGCAGAAATCCTTGAAATAGAGTTAGTTCACATGAAACCAGTGTTTTATACCACCAGAATACACTGAAAAGTAGTATTCAACTGTAAAACAGTTGAAAGACAAGTGTATATAGCTTCTCAAGTTCTGAGAAGAGTGTATAAAGTTGTCTCTACATGTGGTGAAGTCCCACAAGTAGAGGAGAAGGCCCATTATAGGAAACAGCTAGAAATCTGTAGTCATTCAGAGCAAATACGAATGAATATCACAGAATAGTGAGAGAACAAGTGTAAAAGACATCAAAATGTAAGTCTCTAGTCTGGAAAGGATGTTGTACACTGCAGAAATCCTTGAAATAGAGTTATTTCACATGAAACCAGTGTTTGAAACCACCAGAGTTCACTGAAAAGTAGTATTCAACTGTAAAACAGTTGAAAGACAAGTTTATATAGCTTCGCAAGTTCAGAGAAGAGTGTATAAAGTTGATTCTACATGTGGTGAAGTCCCACAAGTAGAAAAGAAGGCCCATTATAGGAAACAGCTAGAAATCAGTAGTCATTCTTAGCTAATACTAATGAATATCACAGAATAGTGAGAGAGCAAGTGTAAAAGACATCAAAATGTAAGTTTCTAGTCTAGAAAGGATGTTATACACTACAGAGATCCTTGAAATAGAGTTACTTCACAAGAAACAAGTGTTTCAACCCACTGGAATTCACTGAAAAGTAGTATTTAAGTGTAAAACAGTTGAAAGACAAGTTTATGTAGCTTCGCAAGTTCAGAGAAGAGTGTATAAAGTTGCTTCTACATGTGGTGAAGTCCCACAAGTAGAAAAGAAGGCTCATTATAGGACACTGCAAGAAAGCAGTAGTAATTCAGAGCAAATCCTAATGAATATCACAGACTTATGAGAGAACAAGTGGAAAGCACATCAAAATGTAAGTTTCTAGTGTAGAAAGGATGTTGTACACTGTAGAAATCCTTCAAATAGAGTTAGTTCACATGAATCCAGTGTTTGAAACCACCAGAGTTCACTGAAAAGTAGTATTCAACTGTAAAACAGTTGAAAGACAAGTTTATGTAGCTTCGCAAGTTCAGAGAAGAGTGTATAAAGTTGCTTCTACATGTGGTGAAGTCCCACAAGTAGAGGAGAAGGCCCATTATAGGAAACAGCTAGAAATCAGTAATAATTCTGAGCAAATACTAATGAATATCACAGACTTATGAGAGAACAAGTGTAAAAGACATCAAAATGTACGTTTCTAGTCTAGAAAGTAGAAAAGAAGGCTCATTGTAGGACACTGCAAGAAAGCAGTAGTAATTCAGAGCAAATACTAATGAATATCACAGACTTATGAGAGAACAAGTGGAAAGCACATCAAAATGTAAGTTTCTAGTGTAGAAAGGATGTTGTACACTGTAGAAATCCTTGAAATAGAGTTAGTTCACATGAATCCAGTGTTTGAAACCACCAGAATTCACTGATAAGTAGTATTCAAGTGTAAAACAGTTGAAAGACAAGTGTATATAGCTTCGCAAGTTCAGAGAAGAGTGTATAAAGTTGTTTCTACATGAGGTGAAGTCTCACAAGTAGAGCAGAAGGCCCATTATAGGACACTACAAGAAATCAGTAGTCATTCAGAGCAAATACTAATGAATATCACAGAATAGTGAGAGAACAAGTGTAAAAGACATCAAAATGTAAGTCTCTAGTCTGAAAAGGATGTTGTACACTGCAGAAATCCTTGAAATAGAGTTAGTTCACATGAAACCAGTGTTTGAAACCACCAGAGTTCACTGAAAAGTAGTATTCAACTGTAAAACAGTTGAAAGACAAGTTTATGTAGCTTCGCAAGTTCAGAGAAGAGTGTATAAAGTTGCTTCTACATGTGGTGAAGTCCCACAAGTAGAGGAGAAGGCCCATTATAGGAAACAGCTAGAAATCAGTAGTCATTCAGAGCAAGTACTAATGAATATCAAAGAATAGTGAGAGAACAAGTGTAAAAGACATCAAAATGTAAGTCTCTAGTCTAGACAGGATGTTTTACACTGCAGAAATCTTTGAAATAGAGTTAGTTCACATGAAACCAGTGTTTGAAACCACCAGAGTTCACTGAAAAGTAGTATTAAACTGTAAAACAGTTGAAAGACAAGTATATATAGCTTCGGAAGTTCAGAGAAGAGTGTATAAAGTTGTTTGTACATGTGGTGAAGTCCCACAAGTAGAGGAGAAGGCCCATTATAGGAAACAGCTAGAAATCAGTAATAATTCTGAGCAAATACTAATGAATATCACAGACTTATGAGAGAACAAGTGTAAAAGACATCAAAATGTACGTTTCTAGTCTAGAAAGTAGAAAAGAAGGCTCATTGTAGGACACTGCAAGAAAGCAGTAGTAATTCAGAGCAAATACTAATGAATATCACAGACTTATGAGAGAACAAGTGGAAAGCACATCAAAATGTAAGTTTCTAGTGTAGAAAGGATGTTGTACACTGTAGAAATCCTTGAAATAGAGTTAGTTCACATGAATCCAGTGTTTGAAACCACCAGAATTCACTGATAAGTAGTATTCAACTGTAAAACAGTTGAAAGACAAGTGTATATAGCTTCACAAGTTCAGAGAAGAGTGTATAAAGTTGTTTCTACATGAGGTGAAGTCTCACAAGTAGAGCGGAAGGCCCATTATAGGACACTACAAGAAATCAGTAGTCATTCAGAGCAAATACTAATGAATATCCCAGAATAGTGAGAGAACAAGTGTAAAAGACATCAAAATGTAAGTCTCTAGTCTAGACAGGATGTTGTACACTGCAGAAATCCTTGAAATAGAGTTAGTTCACATGAAACCAGTGTTTGAAACCACCAGAGTTCACTGAAAAGTAGTATTCAACTGTAAAACAGTTGAAAGACAAGTTTATGTAGCTTCGCAAGTTCAGAGAAGTGTGTATAAAGTTGCTTCTACATGTGGTGAAGTCCCACAAGTAGAGGAGAAGGCCCATTATAGGAAACAACTAGAAATCAGTAGTAATTCTGAGCAAATACTAATGAATATCACAGAATAGTGAGAGATCAAGTGTAAAAGACATCAAAATGTAAGTCTCTAGTCTAGAAAGGATGTTGTATACTGTAGAAATCCTTGAAATAGAGTTAGTTCACATGAAACCAGTGTTTGAAACCACCAGAATTCACTGATAAGAAGTATTCAACTGTAAAACAGTTGAAAGACAAGTTTATGTAGCTTCGCAAGTTCAGAGAAGAGTGTATAAAGTTGTTTGTACATGTGGTGAAGTCCCACAAGTAGAGGAGAAGGCCCATTATAGGAAACAGCTAGAAATCAGTAATAATTCTGAGCAAATACTAATGAATATCACAGACTTATGAGAGAACAAGTGTAAAAGACATCAAAATGTACGTTTCTAGTCTAGAAAGTAGAAAAGAAGGCTCATTGTAGGACACTGCAAGAAAGCAGTAGTAATTCAGAGCAAATACTAATGAATATCACAGACTTATGAGAGAACAAGTGGAAAGCACATCAAAATGTAAGTCTCTAGTCTAGACAGGATGTTGTACACTGCAGAAATCCTTGAAATAGAGTTACTTCACAAGAAACAAGTGTTTCAACCCACTGGAATTCACTGAAAAGTAGTATTTCAGTGTAAAACAGTTGAAAGACAAGTTTATGTAGCTTCGCAAGTTCAGAGAAGAGTGTATAAAGTTGTTTGTACATGTGGTGAAGTCCCACAAGTAGAGGAGAAGGCCCATTATAGGAAACAGCTAGAAATCAGTAGTAATTCTGAGGAAATACTAATGAATATCACAGACTTATGAGAGAACAAGTGGAAAAGACATCAAAATGTAAGTTTCTAGTCTAGAAAGGATGTTGTACACTGCAGAAATCCTTGAAATAGAGTTAGTTCACATGAAACCAGTGATTGAAACTACCAGAGTTCACTGAAAAGTAGTATTCAACTGTAAAACAGTTGAAAGACAAGTTTATGTAGCTTCGCAAGTTCAGAGAAGAGTGTATAAAGTTGCTTCTACATGTGGTGAAGTCCCACAAGTAGAGGAGAAGGCCCATTATAGGAAACAGCTAGAAATCAGTAGTCATTCAGAGCTAATACTAATGAATATCACAGAATAGTGAGAGAACAAGTGTAAAAGACATCAAAATGTAAGTCTCTAGTCTAGACAGAATGTTGTACACTGCAGAAATCCTTGAAATAGAGTTAGTTCACATGAAACCAGTGTTTTATACCACCAGAATACACTGAAAAGTAGTATTCAACTGTAAAACAGTTGAAAGACAAGTGTATATAGCTTCTCAAGTTCTGAGAAGAGTGTATAAAGTTGTCTCTACATGTGGTGAAGTCCCACAAGTAGAGGAGAAGGCCCATTATAGGAAACAGCTAGAAATCTGTAGTCATTCAGAGCAAATACTAATGAATATCACAGAATAGTGAGAGAACAAGTGTAAAAGCCATCAAAATGTAAGTCTCTAGTCTGGAAAGGATGTTGTACACTGCAGAAATCCTTGAAATAGAGTTATTTCACATGAAACCAGTGTTTGAAACCACCAGAGTTCACTGAAAAGTAGTATTCAACTGTAAAACAGTTGAAAGACAAGTTTATATAGCTTCGCAAGTTCAGAGAATAGTGTATAAAGTTGATTCTACATGTGGTGAAGTCCCACAAGTAGAAAAGAAGGCCCATTATAGGAAACAGCTAGAAATCAGTAGTCATTCTTAGCTAATACTAATGAATATCACAGAATAGTGAGAGAGCAAGTGTAAAAGACATCAAAATGTAAGTTTCTAGTCTAGAAAGGATGTTATACACTACAGAGATCCTTGAAATAGAGTTACTTCACAAGAAACAAGTGTTTCAACCCACTGGAATTCACTGAAAAGTAGTATTTAAGTGTAAAACAGTTGAAAGACAAGTTTATGTAGCTTCGCAAGTTCAGAGAAGAGTGTATAAAGTTGCTTCTACATGTGGTGAAGTCCCACAAGTAGAAAAGAAGGCTCATTATAGGACACTGCAAGAAAGCAGTAGTAATTCAGAGCAAATCCTAATGAATATCACAGACTTATGAGAGAACAAGTGGAAAGCACATCAAAATGTAAGTTTCTAGTGTAGAAAGGATGTTGTACACTGTAGAAATCCTTGAAATAGAGTTAGTTCACATGAATCCAGTGTTTGAAACCACCAGAGTTCACTGAAAAGTAGTATTCAACTGTAAAACAGTTGAAAGACAAGTTTATGTAGCTTCGCAAGTTCAGAGAAGAGTGTATAAAGTTGCTTCTACATGTGGTGAAGTCCCACAAGTAGAGGAGAAGGCCCATTATAGGAAACAGCTAGAAATCAGTAGTCATTCAGAGCAAGTACTAATGAATATCAAAGAATAGTGAGAGAACAAGTGTAAAAGACATCAAAATGTAAGTCTCTAGTCTAGACAGGATGTTTTACACTGCAGAAATCTTTGAAATAGAGTTAGTTCACATGAAACCAGTGTTTGAAACCACCAGAGTTCACTGAAAAGTAGTATTAAACTGTAAAACAGTTGAAAGACAAGTATATATAGCTTCGGAAGTTCAGAGAAGAGTGTATAAAGTTGTTTGTACATGTGGTGAAGTCCCACAAGTAGAGAAGAAGGCCCATTATAGGAAACAGCTAGAAATCAGTAATAATTCTGAGCAAATACTAATGAATATCACAGACTTATGAGAGAACAAGTGTAAAAGACATCAAAATGTACGTTTCTAGTCTAGAAAGTAGAAAAGAAGGCTCATTGTAGGACACTGCAAGAAAGCAGTAGTAATTCAGAGCAAATACTAATGAATATCACAGACTTATGAGAGAACAAGTGGAAAGCACATCAAAATGTAAGTTTCTAGTGTAGAAAGGATGTTGTACACTGTAGAAATCCTTGAAATAGAGTTAGTTCACATGAATCCAGTGTTTGAAACCACCAGAATTCACTGATAAGTAGTATTCAACTGTAAAACAGTTGAAAGACAAGTGTATATAGCTTCGCAAGTTCAGAGAAGAGTGTATAAAGTTGTTTCTACATGAGGTGAAGTCTCACAAGTAGAGCGGAAGGCCCATTATAGGACACTACAAGAAATCAGTAGTCATTCAGAGCAAATACTAATGAATATCCCAGAATAGTGAGAGAACAAGTGTAAAAGACATCAAAATGTAAGTCTCTAGTCTAGACAGGATGTTGTACACTGCAGAAATCCTTGAAATAGAGTTAGTTCACATGAAACCAGTGTTTGAAACCACCAGAGTTCACTGATAAGAAGTATTCAACTGTAAAACAGTTGAAAGACAAGTTTATGTAGCTTCGCAAGTTCAGAGAAGAGTGTATAAAGTTGCTTCTACATGTGGTGAAGTCCCACAAGTAGAGGAGAAGGCCCATTATAGGAAACAGCTAGAAATCAGTAGTAATTCTGAGGAAATACTAATGAATATCACAGAATAGTGAGAGATCAAGTGTAAAAGACATCAAAATGTAAGTCTCTAGTCTAGAAAGGATGTTGTATACTGTAGAAATCCTTGAAATAGAGTTAGTTCACATGAAACCTGTGTTTGAAACCACCAGAGTTCACTGAAAAGTAGTATTAAACTGTAAAACAGTTGAAAGACAAGTGTATATAGCTTCGCAAGTTCAGAGAAGAGTGTATAAAGTTTCTTCTACATGTGGTGAAGTTCCACAAGTAGGGGAGAAGGCCCATTATAGGAAACAGATAGAAATCAGTAGTCATTCAGAGCAAATACTAATGAATATCACAGAATAGTGAGAGAACAAGTGTAAAAGACATCAAAATGTAAGTCTCTAGTCTAGACAGGATGATGTACACTGCAGAAATCCTTGAAATAGAGTTACTTCACAAGAAACAAGTGTTTCAACCCACTGGAATTCACTGAAAAGTAGTATTTCAGTGTAAAACAGTTGAAAGACAAGTTTATGTAGCTTCGCAAGTTCAGAGAAGAGTGTATAAAGTTGTTTGTACATGTGGTGAAGTCCCACAAGTAGAGGAGAAGGCCCATTATAGGAAACAGCTAGAAATCAGTAGTAATTCTGAGGAAATACTAATGAATATCACAGACTTATGAGAGAACAAGTGGAAAAGACATCAAAATGTAAGTTTCTAGTCTAGAAAGGATGTTGTACACTGCTGAAATCCTTGAAATAGAGTTAGTTCACATGAAACCAGTGATTGAAACCACCAGAGTTCACTGAAAAGTAGTATTCAACTGTAAAACAGTTGAAAGACAAGTTTATGTAGCTTCGCAAGTTCAGAGAAGAGTGTATAAAGTTGCTTCTACATGTGGTGAAGTCCCACAAGTAGAGGAGAAGGCCCATTATAGGAAACAGCTAGAAATCAGTAGTCATTCAGAGCTAATACTAATGAATATCACAGAATAGTGAGAGAACAAGTGTAAAAGACATCAAAATGTAAGTCTCTAGTCTAGACAGAATGTTGTACACTGCAGAAATCCTTGAAATAGAGTTAGTTCACATGAAACCAGTGTTTTATACCACCAGAATACACTGAAAAGTAGTATTCAACTGTAAAACAGTTGAAAGACAAGTGTATATAGCTTCTCAAGTTCTGAGAAGAGTGTATAAAGTTGTCTCTACATGTGGTGAAGTCCCACAAGTAGAGGAGAAGGCCCATTATAGGAAACAGCTAGAAATCTGTAGTCATTCAGAGCAAATACGAATGAATATCACAGAATAGTGAGAGAACAAGTGTAAAAGACATCAAAATGTAAGTCTCTAGTCTGGAAAGGATGTTGTACACTGCAGAAATCCTTGAAATAGAGTTATTTCACATGAAACCAGTGTTTGAAACCACCAGAGTTCACTGAAAAGTAGTATTCAACTGTAAAACAGTTGAAAGACAAGTTTATATAGCTTCGCAAGTTCAGAGAAGAGTGTATAAAGTTGATTCTACATGTGGTGAAGTCCCACAAGTAGAAAAGAAGGCCCATTATAGGAAACAGCTAGAAATCAGTAGTCATTCTTAGCTAATACTAATGAATATCACAGAATAGTGAGAGAGCAAGTGTAAAAGACATCAAAATGTAAGTTTCTAGTCTAGAAAGGATGTTATACACTACAGAGATCCTTGAAATAGAGTTACTTCACAAGAAACAAGTGTTTCAACCCACTGGAATTCACTGAAAAGTAGTATTTAAGTGTAAAACAGTTGAAAGACAAGTTTATGTAGCTTCGCAAGTTCAGAGAAGAGTGTATAAAGTTGCTTCTACATGTGGTGAAGTCCCACAAGTAGAAAAGAAGGCTCATTATAGGACACTGCAAGAAAGCAGTAGTAATTCAGAGCAAATCCTAATGAATATCACAGACTTATGAGAGAACAAGTGGAAAGCACATCAAAATGTAAGTTTCTAGTGTAGAAAGGATGTTGTACACTGTAGAAATCCTTCAAATAGAGTTAGTTCACATGAATCCAGTGTTTGAAACCACCAGAGTTCACTGAAAAGTAGTATTCAACTGTAAAACAGTTGAAAGACAAGTTTATGTAGCTTCGCAAGTTCAGAGAAGAGTGTATAAAGTTGCTTCTACATGTGGTGAAGTCCCACAAGTAGAGGAGAAGGCCCATTATAGGAAACAGCTAGAAATCAGTAATAATTCTGAGCAAATACTAATGAATATCACAGACTTATGAGAGAACAAGTGTAAAAGACATCAAAATGTACGTTTCTAGTCTAGAAAGTAGAAAAGAAGGCTCATTGTAGGACACTGCAAGAAAGCAGTAGTAATTCAGAGCAAATACTAATGAATATCACAGACTTATGAGAGAACAAGTGGAAAGCACATCAAAATGTAAGTTTCTAGTGTAGAAAGGATGTTGTACACTGTAGAAATCCTTGAAATAGAGTTAGTTCACATGAATCCAGTGTTTGAAACCACCAGAATTCACTGATAAGTAGTATTCAAGTGTAAAACAGTTGAAAGACAAGTGTATATAGCTTCGCAAGTTCAGAGAAGAGTGTATAAAGTTGTTTCTACATGAGGTGAAGTCTCACAAGTAGAGCAGAAGGCCCATTATAGGACACTACAAGAAATCAGTAGTCATTCAGAGCAAATACTAATGAATATCACAGAATAGTGAGAGAACAAGTGTAAAAGACATCAAAATGTAAGTCTCTAGTCTGAAAAGGATGTTGTACACTGCAGAAATCCTTGAAATAGAGTTAGTTCACATGAAACCAGTGTTTGAAACCACCAGAGTTCACTGAAAAGTAGTATTCAACTGTAAAACAGTTGAAAGACAAGTTTATGTAGCTTCGCAAGTTCAGAGAAGAGTGTATAAAGTTGCTTCTACATGTGGTGAAGTCCCACAAGTAGAGGAGAAGGCCCATTATAGGAAACAGCTAGAAATCAGTAGTCATTCAGAGCAAGTACTAATGAATATCAAAGAATAGTGAGAGAACAAGTGTAAAAGACATCAAAATGTAAGTCTCTAGTCTAGACAGGATGTTTTACACTGCAGAAATCTTTGAAATAGAGTTAGTTCACATGAAACCAGTGTTTGAAACCACCAGAGTTCACTGAAAAGTAGTATTAAACTGTAAAACAGTTGAAAGACAAGTATATATAGCTTCGGAAGTTCAGAGAAGAGTGTATAAAGTTGTTTGTACATGTGGTGAAGTCCCACAAGTAGAGGAGAAGGCCCATTATAGGAAACAGCTAGAAATCAGTAATAATTCTGAGCAAATACTAATGAATATCACAGACTTATGAGAGAACAAGTGTAAAAGACATCAAAATGTACGTTTCTAGTCTAGAAAGTAGAAAAGAAGGCTCATTGTAGGACACTGCAAGAAAGCAGTAGTAATTCAGAGCAAATACTAATGAATATCACAGACTTATGAGAGAACAAGTGGAAAGCACATCAAAATGTAAGTTTCTAGTGTAGAAAGGATGTTGTACACTGTAGAAATCCTTGAAATAGAGTTAGTTCACATGAATCCAGTGTTTGAAACCACCAGAATTCACTGATAAGTAGTATTCAACTGTAAAACAGTTGAAAGACAAGTGTATATAGCTTCACAAGTTCAGAGAAGAGTGTATAAAGTTGTTTCTACATGAGGTGAAGTCTCACAAGTAGAGCGGAAGGCCCATTATAGGACACTACAAGAAATCAGTAGTCATTCAGAGCAAATACTAATGAATATCCCAGAATAGTGAGAGAACAAGTGTAAAAGACATCAAAATGTAAGTCTCTAGTCTAGACAGGATGTTGTACACTGCAGAAATCCTTGAAATAGAGTTAGTTCACATGAAACCAGTGTTTGAAACCACCAGAGTTCACTGAAAAGTAGTATTCAACTGTAAAACAGTTGAAAGACAAGTTTATGTAGCTTCGCAAGTTCAGAGAAGTGTGTATAAAGTTGCTTCTACATGTGGTGAAGTCCCACAAGTAGAGGAGAAGGCCCATTATAGGAAACAACTAGAAATCAGTAGTAATTCTGAGCAAATACTAATGAATATCACAGAATAGTGAGAGATCAAGTGTAAAAGACATCAAAATGTAAGTCTCTAGTCTAGAAAGGATGTTGTATACTGTAGAAATCCTTGAAATAGAGTTAGTTCACATGAAACCAGTGTTTGAAACCACCAGAATTCACTGATAAGAAGTATTCAACTGTAAAACAGTTGAAAGACAAGTTTATGTAGCTTCGCAAGTTCAGAGAAGAGTGTATAAAGTTGCTTCTACATGTGGTGAAGTCCCACAAGTAGAGGAGAAGGCCCATTATAGGAAACAGCTAGAAATCAGTAGTAATTCTGAGGAAATACTAATGAATATCACAGAATAGTGAGAGATCAAGTGTAAAAGACATCAAAATGTAAGTCTCTAGTCTAGAAAGGATGTTGTATACTGTAGAAATCCTTGAAATAGAGTTAGTTCACATGAAACCTGTGTTTGAAACCACCAGAGTTCACTGAAAAGTAGTATTAAACTGTAAAACAGTTGAAAGACAAGTGTATATAGCTTCGCAAGTTCAGAGAAGAGTGTATAAAGTTTCTTCTACATGTGGTGAAGTTCCACAAGTAGGGGAGAAGGCCCATTATAGGAAACAGATAGAAATCAGTAGTCATTCAGAGCAAATACTAATGAATATCACAGAATAGTGAGAGAACAAGTGTAAAAGACATCAAAATGTAAGTCTCTAGTCTAGACAGGATGTTGTACACTGCAGAAATCCTTGAAATAGAGTTAGTTCACATGAAACCAGTGTTTTATACCACCAAAATACACTGAAAAGTAGTATTCAAATGTAAAACAGTTGAAAGACAAGTGTATATAGCTTCTCAAGTTCTGAGAATAGTGTATAAAGTTGTTTGTACATGTGGTGAAGTCCCACAAGTAGAGGAGAAGGCCCATTATAGGAAACAGCTAGAAATCAGTAGTAATTCTGAGGAAATACTAATGAATATCACAGACTTATGAGAGAACAAGTGGAAAAGACATCAAAATGTAAGTTTCTAGTCTAGAAAGGATGTTGTACACTGCAGAAATCCTTGAAATAGAGTTAGTTCACATGAAACCAGTGATTGAAACCACCAGAGTTCACTGAAAAGTAGTATTCAACTGTAAAACAGTTGAAAGACAAGTTTATGTAGCTTCGCAAGTTCAGAGAAGAGTGTATAAAGTTGCTTCTACATGTGGTGAAGTCCCACAAGTAGAGGAGAAGGCCCATTATAGGAAACAGCTAGAAATCAGTAGTCATTCAGAGCTAATACTAATGAATATCACAGAATAGTGAGAGAACAAGTGTAAAAGACATCAAAATGTAAGTCTCTAGTCTAGACAGAATGTTGTACACTGCAGAAATCCTTGAAATAGAGTTAGTTCACATGAAACCAGTGTTTTATACCACCAGAATACACTGAAAAGTAGTATTCAACTGTAAAACAGTTGAAAGACAAGTGTATATAGCTTCTCAAGTTCTGAGAAGAGTGTATAAAGTTGTCTCTACATGTGGTGAAGTCCCACAAGTAGAGGAGAAGGCCCATTATAGGAAACAGCTAGAAATCTGTAGTCCTTCAGAGCAAATACTAATGAATATCACAGAATAGTGAGAGAACAAGTGTAAAAGACATCAAAATGTAAGTCTCTAGTCTGGAAAGGATGTTGTACACTGCAGAAATCCTTGAAATAGAGTTATTTCACATGAAACCAGTGTTTGAAACCACCAGAGTTCACTGAAAAGTAGTATTCAACTGTAAAACAGTTGAAAGACAAGTTTATATAGCTTCGCAAGTTCAGAGAAGAGTGGATAAAGTTGATTCTACATGTGGTGAAGTCCCACAAGTAGAAAAGAAGGCCCATTATAGGAAACAGCTAGAAATCAGTAGTCATTCTTAGCTAATACTAATGAATATCACAGAATAGTGAGAGAGCAAGTGTAAAAGACCTCAAAATGTAAGTTTCTAGTCTAGAAAGGATGTTATACACTACAGAGATCCTTGAAATAGAGTTACTTCACAAGAAACAAGTGTTTCAACCCACTGGAATTCACTGAAAAGTAGTATTTAAGTGTAAAACAGTTGAAAGACAAGTTTATGTAGCTTCGCAAGTTCAGAGAAGAGTGTATAAAGTTGCTTCTACATGTGGTGAAGTCCCACAAGTAGAGGAGAAGGCCCATTATAGGAAACAGCTAGAAATCTGTAGTAATTCTGAGCAAATACTAATGAATATCACAGACTTATGAGAGAACAAGTGTAAAAGACATCAAAATGTACGTTTCTAGTCTAGAAAGTAGAAAAGAAGGCTCATTGTAGGACACTGCAAGAAAGCAGTAGTAATTCAGAGCAAATACTAATGAATATCACAGACTTATGAGAGAACAAGTGGAAAGCACATCAAAATGTAAGTTTCTAGTGTAGAAAGGATGTTGTACACTGTAGAAATCCTTGAAATAGAGTTAGTTCACATGAATCCAGTGTTTGAAACCACCAGAATTCACTGATAAGTAGTATTCAAGTGTAAAACAGTTGAAAGACAAGTGTATATAGCTTCGCAAGTTCAGAGAAGAGTGTATAAAGTTGTTTCTACATGAGGTGAAGTCTCACAAGTAGAGCAGAAGGCCCATTATAGGACACTACAAGAAATCAGTAGTCATTCAGAGCAAATACTAATGAATATCACAGAATAGTGAGAGAACAAGTGTAAAAGACATCAAAATGTAAGTCTCTAGTCTGAAAAGGATGTTGTACACTGCAGAAATCCTTGAAATAGAGTTAGTTCACATGAAACCAGTGTTTGAAACCACCAGAGTTCACTGAAAAGTAGTATTCAACTGTAAAACAGTTGAAAGACAAGTTTATGTAGCTTCGCAAGTTCAGAGAAGAGTGTATAAAGTTGCTTCTACATGTGGTGAAGTCCCACAAGTAGAGGAGAAGGCCCATTATAGGAAACAGCTAGAAATCAGTAGTCATTCAGAGCAAGTACTAATGAATATCAAAGAATAGTGAGAGAACAAGTGTAAAAGACATCAAAATGTAAGTCTCTAGTCTAGACAGGATGTTTTACACTGCAGAAATCTTTGAAATAGAGTTAGTTCACATGAAACCAGTGTTTGAAACCACCAGAGTTCACTGAAAAGTAGTATTAAACTGTAAAACAGTTGAAAGACAAGTATATATAGCTTCGGAAGTTCAGAGAAGAGTGTATAAAGTTGTTTGTACATGTGGTGAAGTCCCACAAGTAGAGGAGAAGGCCCATTATAGGAAACAGCTAGAAATCAGTAATAATTCTGAGCAAATACTAATGAATATCACAGACTTATGAGAGAACAAGTGTAAAAGACATCAAAATGTACGTTTCTAGTCTAGAAAGTAGAAAAGAAGGCTCATTGTAGGACACTGCAAGAAAGCAGTAGTAATTCAGAGCAAATACTAATGAATATCACAGACTTATGAGAGAACAAGTGGAAAGCACAACAAAATGTAAGTTTCTAGTGTAGAAAGGATGTTGTACACTGTAGAAATCCTTGAAATAGAGTTAGTTCACATGAATCCAGTGTTTGAAAGCACCAGAATTCACTGATAAGTAGTATTCAACTGTAAAACAGTTGAAAGACAAGTGTATATAGCTTCGCAAGTTCAGAGAAGAGTGTATAAAGTTGTTTCTACATGAGGTGAAGTCTCACAAGTAGAGCGGAAGGCCCATTATAGGACACTACAAGAAATCAGTAGTCATTCAGAGCAAATACTAATGAATATCCCAGAATAGTGAGAGAACAAGTGTAAAAGACATCAAAATGTAAGTCTCTAGTATAGACAGGATGTTGTACACTGCAGAAATCCTTGAAATAGAGTTAGTTCACATGAAACCAGTGTTTGAAACCACCAGAGTTCACTGAAAAGTAGTATTCAACTGTAAAACAGTTGAAAGACAAGTTTATGTAGCTTCGCAAGTTCAGAGAAGTGTGTATAAAGTTGCTTCTGAATGTGGTGAAGTCCCACAAGTAGAGGAGAAGGCCCATTATAGGAAACAACTAGAAATCAGTAGTAATTCTGAGCAAATACTAATGAATATCACAGAATAGTGAGAGATCAAGTGTAAAAGACATCAAAATGTAAGTCTCTAGTCTAGAAAGGATGTTGTATACTGTAGAAATCCTTGAAATAGAGTTAGATCACATGAAACCAGTGTTTGAAACCACCAGAATTCACTGATAAGAAGTATTCAACTGTAAAACAGTTGAAAGACAAGTTTATGTAGCTTCGCAAGTTCAGAGAAGAGTGTATAAAGTTGCTTCTACATGTGGTGAAGTCCCACAAGTAGAGGAGAAGGCCCATTATAGGAAACAGCTAGAAATCAGTAGTAATTCTGAGGAAATACTAATGAATATCACAGAATAGTGAGAGATCAAGTGTAAAAGACATCAAAATGTAAGTCTCTAGTCTAGAAAGGATGTTGTATACTGTAGAAATCCTTGAAATAGAGTTAGTTCACATGAAACCAGTGTTTGAAACCACCAGAATTCACTGATAAGAAGTATTCAACTGTAAAACAGTTGAAAGACCAGTATATATAGATTCGCAAGTTCAGAGAAGAGTGTATAAAGTTGTTTATACATGTGGTGAAGTCCCACAAGTAGAGGAGAAGGCCCATTATAGGAAACAGCTAGAAATCAGTAGTAATTCTGAGGAAATACTAATGAATATCACAGACTTATGAGAGAACAAGTGGAAAAGACATCAAAATGTAAGTTTCTAGTCTAGAAAGGATGTTGTACACTGCAGAAATCCTTGAAATAGAGTTAGTTCACATGAAACCAGTGTTTGAAACCACCAGAGTTCACTGAAAAGTAGTATTCAACTGTAAAACAGTTGAAAGACAAGTTTATGTAGCTTCGCAAGTTCAGAGAAGAGTGTACAAAGTTGCTTCTACATGTGGTGAAGTCCCACAAGTAGAGGAGAAGGCCCATTATAGGAAACAGCTAGAAATCAGTAGTCATTCAGAGCAAATACTAATGAATATCACAGAATAGTGAGAGAGCAAGTGTAAAAGACATCAAAATGTAAGTCTCTAGTCTAGAAAGGATGTTGTATACTGTAGAAATCCTTGAAATAGAGTTAGTTCACATGAAACCAGTGTTTGAAACCACCAGAATTCACTGATAAGAAGTATTCAACTGTAAAACAGTTGAAAGACAAGTATATATAGATTCGCAAGTTCAGAGAAGAGTGTATAAAGTTGTTTATACATGTGGTGAAGTCCCACAAGTAGAGGAGAAGGCCCATTATAGGAAACAGCTAGAAATCAGTAGTAATTCTGAGGAAATACTAATGAATATCACAGACTTATGAGAGATCAAGTGTAAAAGACATCAAAATGTAAGTCTCTAGTCTGGAAAGGATGTTGTACACTGCAGAAATCCTTGAAATAGAGTTATTTCACATGAAACCAGTGTTTGAAACCACCAGAGTTCACTGAAAAGTAGTATTCAACTGTAAAACAGTTGAAAGACAAGTTTATATAGCTTCGCAAGTTCAGAGAAGAGTGTATAAAGTTGATTCTACATGTGGTGAAGTCCCACAAGTAGAAAAGAAGGCCCATTATAGGAAACAGCTAGAAATCAGTATTCATTCTTAGCTAATACTAATGAATATCACAGAATAGTGAGAGAGCAAGTGTAAAAGACATCAAAATGTAAGTTTCTAGTCTAGAAAGGATGTTATACACTACAGAGATCCTTGAAATAGAGTTACTTCACAAGAAACAAGTGTTTCAACCCACTGGAATTCACTGAAAAGTAGTATTTAAGTGTAAAACAGTTGAAAGACAAGTTTATGTAGCTTCGCAAGTTCAGAGAAGAGTGTATAAAGTTGCTTCTACATGTGGTGAAGTCCCACAAGTAGAAAAGAAGGCTCATTATAGGACACTGCAAGAAAGCAGTAGTAATTCAGAGCAAATCCTAATGAATATCACAGACTTATGAGAGAACAAGTGGAAAGCACATGAAAATGTAAGTTTCTAGTGTAGAAAGGATGTTGTACACTGTAGAAATCCTTGAAATAGAGTTAGTTCACATGAATCCAGTGTTTGAAACCACCAGAGTTCACTGAAAAGTAGTATTCAACTGTAAAACAGTTGAAAGACAAGTTTATGTAGCTTCGCAAGTTCAGAGAAGAGTGTATAAAGTTGCTTCTACATGTGGTGAAGTCCCACAAGTAGAGGAGAAGGCCCATTATAGGAAACAGCTAGAAATCAGTAATAATTCTGAGCAAATACTAATGAATATCACAGACTTATGAGAGAACAAGTGTAAAAGACATCAAAATGTACGTTTCTAGTCTAGAAAGTAGAAAAGAAGGCTCATTGTAGGACACTGCAAGAAAGCAGTAGTAATTCAGAGCAAATACTAATGAATATCACAGAGTTATGAGAGAACAAGTGGAAAGCACATCAAAATGTAAGTTTCTAGTGTAGAAAGGATGTTGTACACTGTAGAAATCCTTGAAATAGAGTTAGTTCACATGAATCCAGTGTTTGAAACCACCAGAATTCACTGATAAGTAGTATTCAAGTGTAAAACAGTTGAAAGACAAGTGTATATAGCTTCGCAAGTTCAGAGAAGAGTGTATAAAGTTGTTTCTACATGAGGTGAAGTCTCACAAGTAGAGCAGAAGGCCCATTATAGGACACTACAAGAAATCAGTAGTCATTCAGAGCAAATACTAATGAATATCACAGAATAGTGAGAGAACAAGTGTAAAAGACATCAAAATGTAAGTCTCTAGTCTGAAAAGGATGTTGTACACTGCAGAAATCCTTGAAATAGAGTTAGTTCACATGAAACCAGTGTTTGAAACCACCAGAGTTCACTGAAAAGTAGTATTCAACTGTAAAACAGTTGAAAGACAAGTTTATGTAGCTTCGCAAGTTCAGAGAAGAGTGTATAAAGTTGCTTCTACATGTGGTGAAGTCCCACAAGTAGAAAAGAAGGCTCATTATAGGACACTGCAAGAAAGCAGTAGTAATTCAGAGCAAATCCTAATGAATATCACAGACTTATGAGAGAACAAGTGGAAAGCACATCAAAATGTAAGTTTCTAGTGTAGAAAGGATGTTGTACACTGTAGAAATCCTTGAAATAGAGTTAGTTCACATGAATCCAGTGTTTGAAACCACCAGAGTTCACTGAAAAGTAGTATTCAACTGTAAAACAGTTGAAAGACAAGTTTATGTAGCTTCGCAAGTTCAGAGAAGAGTGTATAAAGTTGCTTCTACATGTGGTGAAGTCCCACAAGTAGAGGAGAAGGCCCATTATAGGAAACAGCTAGAAATCAGTAGTCATTCAGAGCAAGTACTAATGAATATCAAAGAATAGTGAGAGAACAAGTGTAAAAGACATCAAAATGTAAGTCTCTAGTCTAGACAGGATGTTTTACACTGCAGAAATCTTTGAAATAGAGTTAGTTCACATGAAACCAGTGTTTGAAACCACCAGAGTTCACTGAAAAGTAGTATTAAACTGTAAAACAGTTGAAAGACAAGTATATATAGCTTCGGAAGTTCAGAGAAGAGTGTATAAAGTTGTTTGTACATGTGGTGAAGTCCCACAAGTAGAGGAGAAGGCCCATTATAGGAAACAGCTAGAAATCAGTAATAATTCTGAGCAAATACTAATGAATATCACAGACTTATGAGAGAACAAGTGTAAAAGACATCAAAATGTACGTTTCTAGTCTAGAAAGTAGAAAAGAAGGCTCATTGTAGGACACTGCAAGAAAGCAGTAGTAATTCAGAGCAAATACTAATGAATATCACAGACTTATGAGAGAACAAGTGGAAAGCACATCAAAATGTAAGTTTCTAGTGTAGAAAGGATGTTGTACACTGTAGAAATCCTTGAAATAGAGTTAGTTCACATGAATCCAGTGTTTGAAACCACCAGAATTCACTGATAAGTAGTATTCAACTGTAAAACAGTTGAAAGACAAGTGTATATAGCTTCGCAAGTTCAGAGAAGAGTGTATAAAGTTGTTTCTACATGAGGTGAAGTCTCACAAGTAGAGCGGAAGGCCCATTATAGGACACTACAAGAAATCAGTAGTCATTCAGAGCAAATACTAATGAATATCCCAGAATAGTGAGAGAACAAGTGTAAAAGACATCAAAATGTAAGTCTCTAGTCTAGACAGGATGTTGTACACTGCAGAAATCCTTGAAATAGAGTTAGTTCACATGAAACCAGTGTTTGAAACCACCAGAGTTCACTGATAAGAAGTATTCAACTGTAAAACAGTTGAAAGACAAGTTTATGTAGCTTCGCAAGTTCAGAGAAGAGTGTATAAAGTTGCTTCTACATGTGGTGAAGTCCCACAAGTAGAGGAGAAGGCCCATTATAGGAAACAGCTAGAAATCAGTAGTAATTCTGAGGAAATACTAATGAATATCACAGAATAGTGAGAGATCAAGTGTAAAAGACATCAAAATGTAAGTCTCTAGTCTAGAAAGGATGTTGTATACTGTAGAAATCCTTGAAATAGAGTTAGTTCACATGAAACCTGTGTTTGAAACCACCAGAGTTCACTGAAAAGTAGTATTAAACTGTAAAACAGTTGAAAGACAAGTGTATATAGCTTCGCAAGTTCAGAGAAGAGTGTATAAAGTTTCTTCTACATGTGGTGAAGTTCCACAAGTAGGGGAGAAGGCCCATTATAGGAAACAGATAGAAATCAGTAGTCATTCAGAGCAAATACTAATGAATATCACAGAATAGTGAGAGAACAAGTGTAAAAGACATCAAAATGTAAGTCTCTAGTCTAGACAGGATGATGTACACTGCAGAAATCCTTGAAATAGAGTTACTTCACAAGAAACAAGTGTTTCAACCCACTGGAATTCACTGAAAAGTAGTATTTCAGTGTAAAACAGTTGAAAGACAAGTTTATGTAGCTTCGCAAGTTCAGAGAAGAGTGTATAAAGTTGTTTGTACATGTGGTGAAGTCCCACAAGTAGAGGAGAAGGCCCATTATAGGAAACAGCTAGAAATCAGTAGTAATTCTGAGGAAATACTAATGAATATCACAGACTTATGAGAGAACAAGTGGAAAAGACATCAAAATGTAAGTTTCTAGTCTAGAAAGGATGTTGTACACTGCTGAAATCCTTGAAATAGAGTTAGTTCACATGAAACCAGTGATTGAAACCACCAGAGTTCACTGAAAAGTAGTATTCAACTGTAAAACAGTTGAAAGACAAGTTTATGTAGCTTCGCAAGTTCAGAGAAGAGTGTATAAAGTTGCTTCTACATGTGGTGAAGTCCCACAAGTAGAGGAGAAGGCCCATTATAGGAAACAGCTAGAAATCAGTAGTCATTCAGAGCTAATACTAATGAATATCACAGAATAGTGAGAGAACAAGTGTAAAAGACATCAAAATGTAAGTCTCTAGTCTAGACAGAATGTTGTACACTGCAGAAATCCTTGAAATAGAGTTAGTTCACATGAAACCAGTGTTTTATACCACCAGAATACACTGAAAAGTAGTATTCAACTGTAAAACAGTTGAAAGACAAGTGTATATAGCTTCTCAAGTTCTGAGAAGAGTGTATAAAGTTGTCTCTACATGTGGTGAAGTCCCACAAGTAGAGGAGAAGGCCCATTATAGGAAACAGCTAGAAATCTGTAGTCATTCAGAGCAAATACGAATGAATATCACAGAATAGTGAGAGAACAAGTGTAAAAGACATCAAAATGTAAGTCTCTAGTCTGGAAAGGATGTTGTACACTGCAGAAATCCTTGAAATAGAGTTATTTCACATGAAACCAGTGTTGGAAACCACCAGAGTTCACTGAAAAGTAGTATTCAACTGTAAAACAGTTGAAAGACAAGTTTATATAGCTTCGCAAGTTCAGAGAAGAGTGTATAAAGTTGATTCTACATGTGGTGAAGTCCCACAAGTAGAAAAGAAGGCCCATTATAGGAAACAGCTAGAAATCAGTAGTCATTCTTAGCTAATACTAATGAATATCACAGAATAGTGAGAGAGCAAGTGTAAAAGACATCAAAATGTAAGTTTCTAGTCTAGAAAGGATGTTATACACTACAGAGATCCTTGAAATAGAGTTACTTCACAAGAAACAAGTGTTTCAACCCACTGGAATTCACTGAAAAGTAGTATTTAAGTGTAAAACAGTTGAAAGACAAGTTTATGTAGCTTCGCAAGTTCAGAGAAGAGTGTATAAAGTTGCTTCTACATGTGGTGAAGTCCCACAAGTAGAAAAGAAGGCTCATTATAGGACACTGCAAGAAAGCAGTAGTAATTCAGAGCAAATCCTAATGAATATCCCAGAATAGTGAGAGAACAAGTGGAAAGCACATCAAAATGTAAGTTTCTAGTCTAGAAAGTAGAAAAGAAGGCTCATTGTAGGACACTGCAAGAAAGCAGTAGTAATTCAGAGCAAATACTAATGAATATCACAGACTTATGAGAGAACAAGTGGAAAGCACATCAAAATGTAAGTTTCTAGTGTAGAAAGGATGTTGTACACTGTAGAAATCCTTGAAATAGAGTTAGTTCACATGAATCCAGTGTTTGAAACCACCAGAATTCACTGATAAGTAGTATTCAAGTGTAAAACAGTTGAAAGACAAGTGTATATAGCTTCGCAAGTTCAGAGAAGAGTGTATAAAGTTGTTTCTACATGAGGTGAAGTCTCACAAGTAGAGCAGAAGGCCCATTATAGGACACTACAAGAAATCAGTAGTCATTCAGAGCAAATACTAATGAATATCACAGAATAGTGAGAGAACAAGTGTAAAAGACATCAAAATGTAAGTCTCTAGTCTGAAAAGGATGTTGTACACTGCAGAAATCCTTGAAATAGAGTTAGTTCACATGAAACCAGTGTTTGAAACCACCAGAGTTCACTGAAAAGTAGTATTCAACTGTAAAACAGTTGAAAGACAAGTTTATGTAGCTTCGCAAGTTCAGAGAAGAGTGTATAAAGTTGCTTCTACATGTGGTGAAGTCCCACAAGTAGAGGAGAAGGCCCATTATAGGAAACAGCTAGAAATCAGTAGTCATTCAGAGCAAGTACTAATGAATATCAAAGAATAGTGAGAGAACAAGTGTAAAAGACATCAAAATGTAAGTCTCTAGTCTAGACAGGATGTTTTACACTGCAGAAATCCTTGAAATAGAGTTAGTTCACATGAATCCAGTGTTTGAAACCACCAGAGTTCACTGAAAAGTAGTATTCAACTGTAAAACAGTTGAAAGACAAGTTTATGTAGCTTCGCAAGTTCAGAGAAGAGTGTATAAAGTTGCTTCTACATGTGGTGAAGTCCCACAAGTAGAGGAGAAGGCCCATTATAGGAAACAGCTAGAAATCAGTAATAATTCTGAGCAAATACTAATGAATATCACAGACTTATGAGAGAACAAGTGTAAAAGACATCAAAATGTACGTTTCTAGTCTAGAAAGTAGAAAAGAAGGCTCATTGTAGGACACTGCAAGAAAGCAGTAGTAATTCAGAGCAAATACTAATGAATATCACAGAGTTATGAGAGAACAAGTGGAAAGCACATCAAAATGTAAGTTTCTAGTGTAGAAAGGATGTTGTACACTGTAGAAATCCTTGAAATAGAGTTAGTTCACATGAATCCAGTGTTTGAAACCACCAGAATTCACTGATAAGTAGTATTCAAGTGTAAAACAGTTGAAAGACAAGTGTATATAGCTTCGCAAGTTCAGAGAAGAGTGTATAAAGTTGTTTCTACATGAGGTGAAGTCTCACAAGTAGAGCAGAAGGCCCATTATAGGACACTACAAGAAATCAGTAGTCATTCAGAGCAAATACTAATGAATATCACAGAATAGTGAGAGAACAAGTGTAAAAGACATCAAAATGTAAGTCTCTAGTCTGAAAAGGATGTTGTACACTGCAGAAATCCTTGAAATAGAGTTAGTTCACATGAAACCAGTGTTTGAAACCACCAGAGTTCACTGAAAAGTAGTATTCAACTGTAAAACAGTTGAAAGACAAGTTTATGTAGCTTCGCAAGTTCAGAGAAGAGTGTATAAAGTTGCTTCTACATGTGGTGAAGTCCCACAAGTAGAAAAGAAGGCTCATTATAGGACACTGCAAGAAAGCAGTAGTAATTCAGAGCAAATCCTAATGAATATCACAGACTTATGAGAGAACAAGTGGAAAGCACATCAAAATGTAAGTTTCTAGTGTAGAAAGGATGTTGTACACTGTAGAAATCCTTGAAATAGAGTTAGTTCACATGAATCCAGTGTTTGAAACCACCAGAGTTCACTGAAAAGTAGTATTCAACTGTAAAACAGTTGAAAGACAAGTTTATGTAGCTTCGCAAGTTCAGAGAAGAGTGTATAAAGTTGCTTCTACATGTGGTGAAGTCCCACAAGTAGAGGAGAAGGCCCATTATAGGAAACAGCTAGAAATCAGTAGTCATTCAGAGCAAGTACTAATGAATATCAAAGAATAGTGAGAGAACAAGTGTAAAAGACATCAAAATGTAAGTCTCTAGTCTAGACAGGATGTTTTACACTGCAGAAATCTTTGAAATAGAGTTAGTTCACATGAAACCAGTGTTTGAAACCACCAGAGTTCACTGAAAAGTAGTATTAAACTGTAAAACAGTTGAAAGACAAGTATATATAGCTTCGGAAGTTCAGAGAAGAGTGTATAAAGTTGTTTGTACATGTGGTGAAGTCCCACAAGTAGAGGAGAAGGCCCATTATAGGAAACAGCTAGAAATCAGTAATAATTCTGAGCAAATACTAATGAATATCACAGACTTATGAGAGAACAAGTGTAAAAGACATCAAAATGTACGTTTCTAGTCTAGAAAGTAGAAAAGAAGGCTCATTGTAGGACACTGCAAGAAAGCAGTAGTAATTCAGAGCAAATACTAATGAATATCACAGACTTATGAGAGAACAAGTGGAAAGCACATCAAAATGTAAGTTTCTAGTGTAGAAAGGATGTTGTACACTGTAGAAATCCTTGAAATAGAGTTAGTTCACATGAATCCAGTGTTTGAAACCACCAGAATTCACTGATAAGTAGTATTCAACTGTAAAACAGTTGAAAGACAAGTGTATATAGCTTCGCAAGTTCAGAGAAGAGTGTATAAAGTTGTTTCTACATGAGGTGAAGTCTCACAAGTAGAGCGGAAGGCCCATTATAGGACACTACAAGAAATCAGTAGTCATTCAGAGCAAATACTAATGAATATCCCAGAATAGTGAGAGAACAAGTGTAAAAGACATCAAAATGTAAGTCTCTAGTCTAGACAGGATGTTGTACACTGCAGAAATCCTTGAAATAGAGTTAGTTCACATGAAACCAGTGTTTGAAACCACCAGAGTTCACTGAAAAGTAGTATTCAACTGTAAAACAGTTGAAAGACAAGTTTATGTAGCTTCGCAAGTTCAGAGAAGTGTGTATAAAGTTGCTTCTACATGTGGTGAAGTCCCACAAGTAGAGGAGAAGGCCCATTATAGGAAACAACTAGAAATCAGTAGTAATTCTGAGCAAATACTAATGAATATCACAGAATAGTGAGAGATCAAGTGTAAAAGACATCAAAATGTAAGTCTCTAGTCTAGAAAGGATGTTGTATACTGTAGAAATCCTTGAAATAGAGTTAGTTCACATGTAACCAGTGTTTGAAACCACCAGAATTCACTGATAAGAAGTATTCAACTGTAAAACAGTTGAAAGACAAGTTTATGTAGCTTCGCAAGTTCAGAGAAGAGTGTATAAAGTTGCTTCTACATGTGGTGAAGTCCCACAAGTAGAGGAGAAGGCCCATTATAGGAAACAGCTAGAAATCAGTAGTAATTCTGAGGAAATACTAATGAATATCACAGAATAGTGAGAGATCAAGTGTAAAAGACATCAAAATGTAAGTCTCTAGTCTAGAAAGGATGTTGTATACTGTAGAAATCCTTGAAATAGAGTTAGTTCACATGAAACCTGTGTTTGAAACCACCAGAGTTCACTGAAAAGTAGTATTAAACTGTAAAACAGTTGAAAGACAAGTGTATATAGCTTCGCAAGTTCAGAGAAGAGTGTATAAAGTTTCTTCTACATGTGGTGAAGTTCCACAAGTAGGGGAGAAGGCCCATTATAGGAAACAGATAGAAATCAGTAGTCATTCAGAGCAAATACTAATGAATATCACAGAATAGTGAGAGAACAAGTGTAAAAGACATCAAAATGTAAGTCTCTAGTCTAGACAGGATGTTGTACACTGCAGAAATCCTTGAAATAGAGTTAGTTCACATGAAACCAGTGTTTTATACCACCAAAATACACTGAAAAGTAGTATTCAAATGTAAAACAGTTGAAAGACAAGTGTATATAGCTTCTCAAGTTCTGAGAATAGTGTATAAAGTTGTTTGTACATGTGGTGAAGTCCCACAAGTAGAGGAGAAGGCCCATTATAGGAAACAGCTAGAAATCAGTAGTATTTCTGAGGAAATACTAATGAATATCACAGACTTATGAGAGAACAAGTGGAAAAGACATCAAAATGTAAGTTTCTAGTCTAGAAAGGATGTTGTACACTGCAGAAATCCTTGAAATAGAGTTAGTTCACATGAAACCAGTGATTGAAACCACCAGAGTTCACTGAAAAGTAGTATTCAACTGTAAAACAGTTGAAAGACAAGTTTATGTAGCTTCGCAAGTTCAGAGAAGAGTGTATAAAGTTGCTTCTACATGTGGTGAAGTCCCACAAGTAGAGGAGAAGGCCCATTATAGGAAACAGCTAGAAATCAGTAGTCATTCAGAGCTAATACTAATGAATATCACAGAATAGTGAGAGAACAAGTGTAAAAGACATCAAAATGTAAGTCTCTAGTCTAGACAGAATGTTGTACACTGCAGAAATCCTTGAAATAGAGTTAGTTCACATGAAACCAGTGTTTTATACCACCAGAATACACTGAAAAGTAGTATTCAACTGTAAAACAGTTGAAAGACAAGTTTATGTAGCTTCGCAAGTTCAGAGAAGAGTGTATAAAGTTGCTTCTACATGTGGTGAAGTCCCACAAGTAGAGGAGAAGGCCCATTATAGGAAACAGCTAGAAATCAGTAGTCATTCAGAGCAAGTACTAATGAATATCAAAGAATAGTGAGAGAACAAGTGTAAAAGACATCAAAATGTAAGTCTCTAGTCTAGACAGGATGTTTTACACTGCAGAAATCTTTGAAATAGAGTTAGTTCACATGAAACCAGTGTTTGAAACCACCAGAGTTCACTGAAAAGTAGTATTAAACTGTAAAACAGTTGAAAGACAAGTATATATAGCTTCGGAAGTTCAGAGAAGAGTGTATAAAGTTGTTTGTACATGTGGTGAAGTCCCACAAGTAGAGGAGAAGGCCCATTATAGGAAACAGCTAGAAATCAGTAATAATTCTGAGCAAATACTAATGAATATCACAGACTTATGAGAGAACAAGTGTAAAAGACATCAAAATGTACGTTTCTAGTCTAGAAAGTAGAAAAGAAGGCTCATTGTAGGACACTGCAAGAAAGCAGTAGTAATTCAGAGCAAATACTAATGAATATCACAGACTTATGAGAGAACAAGTGGAAAGCACAACAAAATGTAAGTTTCTAGTGTAGAAAGGATGTTGTACACTGTAGAAATCCTTGAAATAGAGTTAGTTCACATGAATCCAGTGTTTGAAAGCACCAGAATTCACTGATAAGTAGTATTCAACTGTAAAACAGTTGAAAGACAAGTGTATATAGCTTCGCAAGTTCAGAGAAGAGTGTATAAAGTTGTTTCTACATGAGGTGAAGTCTCACAAGTAGAGCGGAAGGCCCATTATAGGACACTACAAGAAATCAGTAGTCATTCAGAGCAAATACTAATGAATATCCCAGAATAGTGAGAGAACAAGTGTAAAAGACATCAAAATGTAAGTCTCTAGTATAGACAGGATGTTGTACACTGCAGAAATCCTTGAAATAGAGTTAGTTCACATGAAACCAGTGTTTGAAACCACCAGAGTTCACTGAAAAGTAGTATTCAACTGTAAAACAGTTGAAAGACAAGTTTATGTAGCTTCGCAAGTTCAGAGAAGTGTGTATAAAGTTGCTTCTACATGTGGTGAAGTCCCACAAGTAGAGGAGAAGGCCCATTATAGGAAACAACTAGAAATCAGTAGTAATTCTGAGCAAATACTAATGAATATCACAGAATAGTGAGAGATCAAGTGTAAAAGACATCAAAATGTAAGTCTCTAGTCTAGAAAGGATGTTGTATACTGTAGAAATCCTTGAAATAGAGTTAGTTCACATGAAACCAGTGTTTGAAACCACCAGAATTCACTGATAAGAAGTATTCAACTGTAAAACAGTTGAAAGACAAGTTTATGTAGCTTCGCAAGTTCAGAGAAGAGTGTATAAAGTTGCTTCTACATGTGGTGAAGTCCCACAAGTAGAGGAGAAGGCCCATTATAGGAAACAGCTAGAAATCAGTAGTAATTCTGAGGAAATACTAATGAATATCACAGAATAGTGAGAGATCAAGTGTAAAAGACATCAAAATGTAAGTCTCTAGTCTAGAAAGGATGTTGTATACTGTAGAAATCCTTGAAATAGAGTTAGTTCACATGAAACCAGTGTTTGAAACCACCAGAATTCACTGATAAGAAGTATTCAACTGTAAAACAGTTGAAAGACAAGTATATATAGATTCGCAAGTTCAGAGAAGAGTGTATAAAGTTGTTTATACATGTGGTGAAGTCCCACAAGTAGAGGAGAAGGCCCATTATAGGAAACAGCTAGAAATCAGTAGTAATTCTGAGGAAATACTAATGAATATCACAGACTTATGAGAGAACAAGTGGAAAAGACATCAAAATGTAAGTTTCTAGTCTAGAAAGGATGTTGTACACTGCAGAAATCCTTGAAATAGAGTTAGTTCACATGAAACCAGTGTTTGAAACCACCAGAGTTCACTGAAAAGTAGTATTCAACTGTAAAACAGTTGAAAGACAAGTTTATGTAGCTTCGCAAGTTCAGAGAAGAGTGTACAAAGTTGCTTCTACATGTGGTGAAGTCCCACAAGTAGAGGAGAAGGCCCATTATAGGAAACAGCTAGAAATCAGTAGTCATTCAGAGCAAATACTAATGAATATCACAGAATAGTGAGAGAACAAGTGTAAAAGACATCAAAATGTAAGTCTCTAGTCTGGAAAGGATGTTGTACACTGCAGAAATCCTTGAAATAGAGTTATTTCACATGAAACCAGTGTTTGAAACCACCAGAGTTCACTGAAAAGTAGTATTCAACTGTAAAACAGTTGAAAGACAAGTTTATATAGCTTCGCAAGTTCAGAGAAGAGTGTATAAAGTTGATTCTACATGTGGTGAAGTCCCACAAGTAGAAAAGAAGGCCCATTATAGGAAACAGCTAGAAATCAGTATTCATTCTTAGCTAATACTAATGAATATCACAGAATAGTGAGAGAGCAAGTGTAAAAGACATCAAAATGTAAGTTTCTAGTCTAGAAAGGATGTTATACACTACAGAGATCCTTGAAATAGAGTTACTTCACAAGAAACAAGTGTTTCAACCCACTGGAATTCACTGAAAAGTAGTATTTAAGTGTAAAACAGTTGAAAGACAAGTTTATGTAGCTTCGCAAGTTCAGAGAAGAGTGTATAAAGTTGCTTCTACATGTGGTGAAGTCCCACAAGTAGAAAAGAAGGCTCATTATAGGACACTGCAAGAAAGCAGTAGTAATTCAGAGCAAATCCTAATGAATATCACAGACTTATGAGAGAACAAGTGGAAAGCACATCAAAATGTAAGTTTCTAGTGTAGAAAGGATGTTGTACACTGTAGAAATCCTTGAAATAGAGTTAGTTCACATGAATCCAGTGTTTGAAACCACCAGAGTTCACTGAAAAGTAGTATTCAACTGTAAAACAGTTGAAAGACAAGTTTATGTAGCTTCGCAAGTTCAGAGAAGAGTGTATAAAGTTGCTTCTACATGTGGTGAAGTCCCACAAGTAGAGGAGAAGGCCCATTATAGGAAACAGCTAGAAATCAGTAATAATTCTGAGCAAATACTAATGAATATCACAGACTTATGAGAGAACAAGTGTAAAAGACATCAAAATGTACGTTTCTAGTCTAGAAAGTAGAAAAGAAGGCTCATTGTAGGACACTGCAAGAAAGCAGTAGTAATTCAGAGCAAATACTAATGAATATCACAGAGTTATGAGAGAACAAGTGGAAAGCACATCAAAATGTAAGTTTCTAGTGTAGAAAGGATGTTGTACACTGTAGAAATCCTTGAAATAGAGTTAGTTCACATGAATCCAGTGTTTGAAACCACCAGAATTCACTGATAAGTAGTATTCAAGTGTAAAACAGTTGAAAGACAAGTGTATATAGCTTCGCAAGTTCAGAGAAGAGTGTATAAAGTTGTTTCTACATGAGGTGAAGTCTCACAAGTAGAGCAGAAGGCCCATTATAGGACACTACAAGAAATCAGTAGTCATTCAGAGCAAATACTAATGAATATCACAGAATAGTGAGAGAACAAGTGTAAAAGACATCAAAATGTAAGTCTCTAGTCTGAAAAGGATGTTGTACACTGCAGAAATCCTTGAAATAGAGTTAGTTCACATGAAACCAGTGTTTGAAACCACCAGAGTTCACTGAAAAGTAGTATTCAACTGTAAAACAGTTGAAAGACAAGTTTATGTAGCTTCGCAAGTTCAGAGAAGAGTGTATAAAGTTGCTTCTACATGTGGTGAAGTCCCACAAGTAGAAAAGAAGGCTCATTATAGGACACTGCAAGAAAGCAGTAGTAATTCAGAGCAAATCCTAATGAATATCACAGACTTATGAGAGAACAAGTGGAAAGCACATCAAAATGTAAGTTTCTAGTGTAGAAAGGATGTTGTACACTGTAGAAATCCTTGAAATAGAGTTAGTTCACATGAATCCAGTGTTTGAAACCACCAGAGTTCACTGAAAAGTAGTATTCAACTGTAAAACAGTTGAAAGACAAGTTTATGTAGCTTCGCAAGTTCAGAGAAGAGTGTATAAAGTTGCTTCTACATGTGGTGAAGTCCCACAAGTAGAGGAGAAGGCCCATTATAGGAAACAGCTAGAAATCAGTAGTCATTCAGAGCAAGTACTAATGAATATCAAAGAATAGTGAGAGAACAAGTGTAAAAGACATCAAAATGTAAGTCTCTAGTCTAGACAGGATGTTTTACACTGCAGAAATCTTTGAAATAGAGTTAGTTCACATGAAACCAGTGTTTGAAACCACCAGAGTTCACTGAAAAGTAGTATTAAACTGTAAAACAGTTGAAAGACAAGTATATATAGCTTCGGAAGTTCAGAGAAGAGTGTATAAAGTTGTTTGTACATGTGGTGAAGTCCCACAAGTAGAGGAGAAGGCCCATTATAGGAAACAGCTAGAAATCAGTAATAATTCTGAGCAAATACTAATGAATATCACAGACTTATGAGAGAACAAGTGTAAAAGACATCAAAATGTACGTTTCTAGTCTAGAAAGTAGAAAAGAAGGCTCATTGTAGGACACTGCAAGAAAGCAGTAGTAATTCAGAGCAAATACTAATGAATATCACAGACTTATGAGAGAACAAGTGGAAAGCACATCAAAATGTAAGTTTCTAGTGTAGAAAGGATGTTGTACACTGTAGAAATCCTTGAAATAGAGTTAGTTCACATGAATCCAGTGTTTGAAACCACCAGAATTCACTGATAAGTAGTATTCAACTGTAAAACAGTTGAAAGACAAGTGTATATAGCTTCGCAAGTTCAGAGAAGAGTGTATAAAGTTGTTTCTACATGAGGTGAAGTCTCACAAGTAGAGCGAAAGGCCCATTATAGGACACTACAAGAAATCAGTAGTCATTCAGAGCAAATACTAATGAATATCCCAGAATAGTGAGAGAACAAGTGTAAAAGACATCAAAATGTAAGTCTCTAGTCTAGACAGGATGTTGTACACTGCAGAAATCCTTGAAATAGAGTTAGTTCACATGAAACCAGTGTTTGAAACCACCAGAGTTCACTGATAAGAAGTATTCAACTGTAAAACAGTTGAAAGACAAGTTTATGTAGCTTCGCAAGTTCAGAGAAGAGTGTATAAAGTTGCTTCTACATGTGGTGAAGTCCCACAAGTAGAGGAGAAGGCCCATTATAGGAAACAGCTAGAAATCAGTAGTAATTCTGAGGAAATACTAATGAATATCACAGAATAGTGAGAGATCAAGTGTAAAAGACATCAAAATGTAAGTCTCTAGTCTAGAAAGGATGTTGTATACTGTAGAAATCCTTGAAATAGAGTTAGTTCACATGAAACCTGTGTTTGAAACCACCAGAGTTCACTGAAAAGTAGTATTAAACTGTAAAACAGTTGAAAGACAAGTGTATATAGCTTCGCAAGTTCAGAGAAGAGTGTATAAAGTTTCTTCTACATGTGGTGAAGTTCCACAAGTAGGGGAGAAGGCCCATTATAGGAAACAGATAGAAATCAGTAGTCATTCAGAGCAAATACTAATGAATATCACAGAATAGTGAGAGAACAAGTGTAAAAGACATCAAAATGTAAGTCTCTAGTCTAGACAGGATGATGTACACTGCAGAAATCCTTGAAATAGAGTTACTTCACAAGAAACAAGTGTTTCAACCCACAGGAATTCACTGAAAAGTAGTATTTCAGTGTAAAACAGTTGAAAGACAAGTTTATGTAGCTTCGCAAGTTCAGAGAAGAGTGTATAAAGTTGCTTCTACATGTGGTGAAGTCCCACAAGTAGAGGAGAAGGCCCATTATAGGAAACAGCTAGAAATCAGTAGTAATTCTGAGGAAATACTAATGAATATCACAGACTTATGAGAGAACAAGTGGAAAAGACATCAAAATGTAAGTTTCTAGTCTAGAAAGGATGTTGTACACTGCTGAAATCCTTGAAATAGAGTTAGTTCACATGAAACCAGTGATTGAAACCACCAGAGTTCACTGAAAAGTAGTATTCAACTGTAAAACAGTTGAAAGACAAGTTTATGTAGCTTCGTAAGTTCAGAGAAGAGTGTATAAAGTTGCTTCTACATGTGGTGAAGTCCCACAAGTAGAGGAGAAGGCCCATTATAGGAAACAGCTAGAAATCAGTAGTCATTCAGAGCTAATACTAATGAATATCACAGAATAGTGAGAGAACAAGTGTAAAAGACATCAAAATGTAAGTCTCTAGTCTAGACAGAATGTTGTACACTGCAGAAATCCTTGAAATAGAGTTAGTTCACATGAAACCAGTGTTTTATACCACCAGAATACACTGAAAAGTAGTATTCAACTGTAAAACAGTTGAAAGACAAGTGTATATAGCTTCTCAAGTTCTGAGAAGAGTGTATAAAGTTGTCTCTACATGTGGTGAAGTCCCACAAGTAGAGGAGAAGGCCCATTATAGGAAACAGCTAGAAATCTGTAGTCATTCAGAGCAAATACTAATGAATATCACAGAATAGTGAGAGAACAAGTGTAAAAGACATCAAAATGTAAGTCTCTAGTCTGGAAAGGATGTTGTACACTGCAGAAATCCTTGAAATAGAGTTATTTCACATGAAACCAGTGTTTGAAACCACCAGAGTTCACTGAAAAGTAGTATTCAACTGTAAAACAGTTGAAAGACAAGTTTATATAGCTTCGCAAGTTCAGAGAAGAGTGTATAAAGTTGATTCTACATGTGGTGAAGTCCCACAAGTAGAAAAGAAGGCCCATTATAGGAAACAGCTAGAAATCAGTAGTCATTCTTAGCTAATACTAATGAATATCACAGAATAGTGAGAGAGCAAGTGTAAAAGACATCAAAATGTAAGTTTCTAGTCTAGAAAGGATGTTATACACTACAGAGATCCTTGAAATAGAGTTACTTCACAAGAAACAAGTGTTTCAACCCACTGGAATTCACTGAAAAGTAGTATTTAAGTGTGAAACAGTTGAAAGACAAGTTTATGTAGCTTCGCAAGTTCAGAGAAGAGTGTATAAAGTTGCTTCTACATGTGGTGAAGTCCCACAAGTAGAAAAGAAGGCTCATTATAGGACACTGCAAGAAAGCAGTAGTAATTCAGAGCTAATCCTAATGAATATCACAGACTTATGAGAGAACAAGTGGAAAGCACATCAAAATGTAAGTTTCTAGTGTAGAAAGGATGTTGTACACTGTAGAAATCCTTGAAATAGAGTTAGTTCACATGAATCCAGTGTTTGAAACCACCAGAGTTCACTGAAAAGTAGTATTCAACTGTAAAACAGTTGAAAGACAAGTTTATGTAGCTTCGCAAGTTCAGAGAAGAGTGTATAAAGTTGCTTCTACATGTGGTGAAGTCCCACAAGTAGAGGAGAAGGCCCATTATAGGAAACAGCTAGAAATCAGTAATAATTCTGAGCAAATACTAATGAATATCACAGACTTATGAGAGAACAAGTGTAAAAGACATCAAAATGTACGTTTCTAGTCTAGAAAGTAGAAAAGAAGGCTCATTGTAGGACACTGCAAGAAAGCAGTAGTAATTCAGAGCAAATACTAATGAATATCACAGACTTATGAGAGAACAAGTGGAAAGCACATCAAAATGTAAGTTTCTAGTGTAGAAAGGATGTTGTACACTGTAGAAATCCTTGAAATAGAGTTAGTTCACATGAATCCAGTGTTTGAAACCACCAGAATTCACTGATAAGTAGTATTCAAGTGTAAAACAGTTGAAAGACAAGTGTATATAGCTTCGCAAGTTCAGAGAAGAGTGTATAAAGTTGTTTCTACATGAGGTGAAGTCTCACAAGTAGAGCAGAAGGCCCATTATAGGACACTACAAGAAATCAGTAGTCATTCAGAGCAAATACTAATGAATATCACAGAATAGTGAGAGAACAAGTGTAAAAGACATCAAAATGTAAGTCTCTAGTCTGAAAAGGATGTTGTACACTGCAGAAATCCTTGAAATAGAGTTAGTTCACATGAAACCAGTGTTTGAAACCACCAGAGTTCACTGAAAAGTAGTATTCAACTGTAAAACAGTTGAAAGACAAGTTTATGTAGCTTGGCAAGTTCAGAGAAGAGTGTATAAAGTTGCTTCTACATGTGGTGAAGTCCCACAAGTAGAGGAGAAGGCCCATTATAGGAAACAGCTAGAAATCAGTAGTCATTCAGAGCAAGTACTAATGAATATCAAAGAATAGTGAGAGAACAAGTGTAAAAGACATCAAAATGTAAGTCTCTAGTCTAGACAGGATGTTTTACACTGCAGAAATCTTTGAAATAGAGTTAGTTCACATGAAACCAGTGTTTGAAACCACCAGAGTTCACTGAAAAGTAGTATTAAACTGTAAAACAGTTGAAAGACAAGTATATATAGCTTCGGAAGTTCAGAGAAGAGTGTATAAAGTTGTTTGTACATGTGGTGAAGTCCCACAAGTAGAGGAGAAGGCCCATTATAGGAAACAGCTAGAAATCAGTAATAATTCTGAGCAAATACTAATGAATATCACAGACTTATGAGAGAACAAGTGTAAAAGACATCAAAATGTACGTTTCTAGTCTAGAAAGTAGAAAAGAAGGCTCATTGTAGGACACTGCAAGAAAGCAGTAGTAATTCAGAGCAAATACTAATGAATATCACAGACTTATGAGAGAACAAGTGGAAAGCACATCAAAATGTAAGTTTCTAGTGTAGAAAGGATGTTGTACACTGTAGAAATCCTTGAAATAGAGTTAGTTCACATGAATCCAGTGTTTGAAACCACCAGAATTCACTGATAAGTAGTATTCAACTGTAAAACAGTTGAAAGACAAGTGTATATAGCTTCGCAAGTTCAGAGAAGAGTGTATAAAGTTGTTTCTACATGAGGTGAAGTCTCACAAGTAGAGCGGAAGGCCCATTATAGGACACTACAAGAAATCAGTAGTCATTCAGAGCAAATACTAATGAATATCCCAGAATAGTGAGAGAACAAGTGTAAAAGACATCAAAATGTAAGTCTCTAGTCTAGACAGGATGTTGTACACTGCAGAAATCCTTGAAATAGAGTTAGTTCACATGAAACCAGTGTTTGAAACCACCAGAGTTCACTGAAAAGTAGTATTCAACTGTAAAACAGTTGAAAGACAAGTTTATGTAGCTTCGCAAGTTCAGAGAAGTGTGTATAAAGTTGCTTCTACATGTGGTGAAGTCCCACAAGTAGAGGAGAAGGCCCATTATAGGAAACAACTAGAAATCAGTAGTAATTCTGAGGAAATACTAATGAATATCACAGAATAGTGAGAGATCAAGTGTAAAAGACATCAAAATGTAAGTCTCTAGTCTAGAAAGGATGTTGTATACTGTAGAAATCCTTGAAATAGAGTTAGTTCACATGAAACCAGTGTTTGAAACCACCAGAATTCACTGATAAGAAGTATTCAACTGTAAAACAGTTGAAAGACAAGTTTATGTAGCTTCGCAAGTTCAGAGAAGAGTGTATAAAGTTGCTTCTACATGTGGTGAAGTCCCACAAGTAGAGGAGAAGGCCCATTATAGGAAACAGCTAGAAATCAGTAGTAATTCTGAGGAAATACTAATGAATATCACAGAATAGTGAGAGATCAAGTGTAAAAGACATCAAAATGTAAGTCTCTAGTCTAGAAAGGATGTTGTATACTGTAGAAATCCTTGAAATAGAGTTAGTTCACATGAAACCTGTGTTTGAAACCACCAGAGTTCACTGAAAAGTAGTATTAAACTGTAAAACAGTTGAAAGACAAGTGTATATAGCTTCGCAAGTTCAGAGAAGAGTGTATAAAGTTTCTTCTACATGTGGTGAAGTTCCACAAGTAGGGGAGAAGGCCCATTATAGGAAACAGATAGAAATCAGTAGTCATTCAGAGCAAATACTAATGAATATCACAGAATAGTGAGAGAACAAGTGTAAAAGACATCAAAATGTAAGTCTCTAGTCTAGACAGGATGTTGTACACTGCAGAAATCCTTGAAATAGAGTTAGTTCACATGAAACCAGTGTTTTATACCACCAAAATACACTGAAAAGTAGTATTCAAATGTAAAACAGTTGAAAGACAAGTGTATATAGCTTCTCAAGTTCTGAGAATAGTGTATAAAGTTGTTTGTACATGTGGTGAAGTCCCACAAGTAGAGGAGAAGGCCCATTATAGGAAACAGCTAGAAATCAGTAGTAATTCTGAGGAAATACTAATGAATATCACAGACTTATGAGAGAACAAGTGGAAAAGACATCAAAATGTAAGTTTCTAGTCTAGAAAGGATGTTGTACACTGCAGAAATCCTTGAAATAGAGTTAGTTCACATGAAACCAGTGATTGAAACCACCAGAGTTCACTGAAAAGTAGTATTCAACTGTAAAACAGTTGAAAGACAAGTTTATGTAGCTTCGCAAGTTCAGAGAAGAGTGTATAAAGTTGCTTCTACATGTGGTGAAGTCCCACAAGTAGAGGAGAAGGCCCATTATAGGAAACAGCTAGAAATCAGTAGTCATTCAGAGCTAATACTAATGAATATCACAGAATAGTGAGAGAACAAGTGTAAAAGACATCAAAATGTAAGTCAATAGTCTAGACAGAATGTTGTACACTGCAGAAATCCTTGAAATAGAGTTAGTTCACATGAAACCAGTGTTTTATACCACCAGAATACACTGAAAAGTAGTATTCAACTGTAAAACAGTTGAAAGACAAGTGTATATAGCTTCTCAAGTTCTGAGAAGAGTGTATAAAGTTGTCTCTACATGTGGTGAAGTCCCACAAGTAGAGGAGAAGGCCCATTATAGGAAACAGCTAGAAATCTGTAGTCCTTCAGAGCAAATACTAATGAATATCACAGACTTATGAGAGAACAAGTGTAAAAGACATCAAAATGTACGTTTCTAGTCTAGAAAGTAGAAAAGAAGGCTCATTGTAGGACACTGCAAGAAAGCAGTAGTAATTCAGAGCAAATACTAATGAATATCACAGACTTATGAGAGAACAAGTGGAAATCACATCAAAATGTAAGTTTCTAGTGTAGAAAGGATGTTGTACACTGTAGAAATCCTTGAAATAGAGTTAGTTCACATGAATCCAGTGTTTGAAACCACCAGAATTCACTGATAAGTAGTATTCAAGTGTAAAACAGTTGAAAGACAAGTGTATATAGCTTCGCAAGTTCAGAGAAGAGTGTATAAAGTTGTTTCTACATGAGGTGAAGTCTCACAAGTAGAGCAGAAGGCCCATTATAGGACACTACAAGAAATCAGTAGTCATTCAGAGCAAATACTAATGAATATCACAGAATAGTGAGAGAACAAGTGTAAAAGACATCAAAATGTAAGTCTCTAGTCTGAAAAGGATGTTGTACACTGCAGAAATCCTTGAAATAGAGTTAGTTCACATGAAACCAGTGTTTGAAACCACCAGAGTTCACTGAAAAGTAGTATTCAACTGTAAAACAGTTGAAAGACAAGTTTATGTAGCTTCGCAAGTTCAGAGAAGAGTGTATAAAGTTGCTTCTACATGTGGTGAAGTCCCACAAGTAGAGGAGAAGGCCCATTATAGGAAACAGCTAGAAATCAGTAGTCATTCAGAGCAAGTACTAATGAATATCAAAGAATAGTGAGAGAACAAGTGTAAAAGACATCAAAATGTAAGTCTCTAGTCTAGACAGGATGTTTTACACTGCAGAAATCTTTGAAATAGAGTTAGTTCACATGAAACCAGTGTTTGAAACCACCAGAGTTCACTGAAAAGTAGTATTAAACTGTAAAACAGTTGAAAGACAAGTATATATAGCTTCGGAAGTTCAGAGAAGAGTGTATAAAGTTGTTTGTACATGTGGTGAAGTCCCACAAGTAGAGGAGAAGGCCCATTATAGGAAACAGCTAGAAATCAGTAATAATTCTGAGCAAATACTAATGAATATCACAGACTTATGAGAGAACAAGTGTAAAAGACATCAAAATGTACGTTTCTAGTGTAGAAAGTAGAAAAGAAGGCTCATTGTAGGACACTGCAAGAAAGCAGTAGTAATTCAGAGCAAATACTAATGAATATCACAGACTTATGAGAGAACAAGTGGAAAGCACAACAAAATGTAAGTTTCTAGTGTAGAAAGGATGTTGTACACTGTAGAAATCCTTGAAATAGAGTTAGTTCACATGAATCCAGTGTTTGAAAGCACCAGAATTCACTGATAAGTAGTATTCAACTGTAAAACAGTTGAAAGACAAGTGTATATAGCTTCGCAAGTTCAGAGAAGAGTGTATAAAGTTGTTTCTACATGAGGTGAAGTCTCACAAGTAGAGCGGAAGGCCCATTATAGGACACTACAAGAAATCAGTAGTCATTCAGAGCAAATACTAATGAATATCCCAGAATAGTGAGAGAACAAGTGTAAAAGACATCAAAATGTAAGTCTCTAGTACAGACAGGATGTTGTACACTGCAGAAATCCTTGAAATAGAGTTATTTCACATGAAACCAGTGTTTGAAACCACCAGAGTTCACTGAAAAGTAGTATTCAACTGTAAAACAGTTGAAAGACAAGTTTATGTAGCTTCGCAAGTTCAGAGAAGTGTGTATAAAGTTGCTTCTACATGTGGTGAAGTCCCACAAGTAGAGGAGAAGGCCCATTATAGGAAACAACTAGAAATCAGTAGTAATTCTGAGCAAATACTAATGAATATCACAGAATAGTGAGAGATCAAGTGTAAAAGACATCAAAATGTAAGTCTCTAGTCTAGAAAGGATGTTGTATACTGTAGAAATCCTTGAAATAGAGTTAGTTCACATGAAACCAGTGTTTGAAACCACCAGAATTCACTGATAAGAAGTATTCAACTGTAAAACAGTTGAAAGACAAGTTTATGTAGCTTCGCAAGTTCAGAGAAGAGTGTATAAAGTTGCTTCTACATGTGGTGAAGTCCCACAAGTAGAGGAGAAGGCCCATTATAGGAAACAGCTAGAAATCAGTAGTAATTCTGAGGAAATACTAATGAATATCACAGAATAGTGAGAGATCAAGTGTAAAAGACATCAAAATGTAAGTCTCTAGTCTAGAAAGGATGTTGTATACTGTAGAAATCCTTGAAATAGAGTTAGTTCACATGAAACCAGTGTTTGAAACCACCACAATTCACTGATAAGAAGTATTCAACTGTAAAACAGTTGAAAGACAAGTATATATAGATTCGCAAGTTCAGAGAAGAGTGTATAAAGTTGTTTATACATGTGGTGAAGTCCCACAAGTAGAGGAGAAGGCCCATTATAGGAAACAGCTAGAAATCAGTAGTAATTCTGAGGAAATACTAATGAATATCACAGACTTATGAGAGAACAAGTGGAAAAGACATCAAAATGTAAGTTTCTAGTCTAGAAAGGATGTTGTACACTGCAGAAATCCTTGAAATAGAGTTAGTTCACATGAAACTAGTGTTTGAAACCACCAGAGTTCACTGAAAAGTAGTATTCAACTGTAAAACAGTTGAAAGACAAGTTTATGTAGCTTCGCAAGTTCAGAGAAGAGTGTACAAAGTTGCTTCTACATGTGGTGAAGTCCCACAAGTAGAGGAGAAGGCCCATTATAGGAAACAGCTAGAAATCAGTAGTCATTCAGAGCAAATACTAATGAATATCACAGAATAGTGAGAGAACAAGTGTAAAAGACATCAAAATGTAAGTCTCTAGTCTGGAAAGGATGTTGTACACTGCAGAAATCCTTGAAATAGAGTTATTTCACATGAAACCAGTGTTTGAAACCACCAGAGTTCACTGAAAAGTAGTATTCAACTGTAAAACAGTTGAAAGACAAGTTTATATAGCTTCGCAAGTTCAGAGAAGAGTGTATAAAGTTGATTCTACATGTGGTGAAGTCCCACAAGTAGAAAAGAAGGCCCATTATAGGAAACAGCTAGAAATCAGTATTCATTCTTAGCTAATACTAATGAATATCACAGAATAGTGAGAGAGCAAGTGTAAAAGACATCAAAATGTAAGTTTCTAGTCTAGAAAGGATGTTATACACTACAGAGATCCTTGAAATAGAGTTACTTCACAAGAAACAAGTGTTTCAACCCACTGGAATTCACTGAAAAGTAGTATTTAAGTGTAAAACAGTTGAAAGACAAGTTTATGTAGCTTCGCAAGTTCAGAGAAGAGTGTATAAAGTTGCTTCTACATGTGGTGAAGTCCCACAAGTAGAAAAGAAGGCTCATTATAGGACACTGCAAGAAAGCAGTAGTAATTCAGAGCAAATCCTAATGAATATCACAGACTTATGAGAGAACAAGTGGAAAGCACATCAAAATGTAAGTTTCTAGTGTAGAAAGGATGTTGTACACTGTAGAAATCCTTGAAATAGAGTTAGTTCACATGAATCCAGTGTTTGAAACCACCAGAGTTCACTGAAAAGTAGTATTCAACTGTAAAACAGTTGAAAGACAAGTTTATGTAGCTTCGCAAGTTCAGAGAAGAGTGTATAAAGTTGCTTCTACATGTGGTGAAGTCCCACAAGTAGAGGAGAAGGCCCATTATAGGAAACAGCTAGAAATCAGTAATAATTCTGAGCAAATACTAATGAATATCACAGACTTATGAGAGAACAAGTGTAAAAGACATCAAAATGTACGTTTCTAGTCTAGAAAGTAGAAAAGAAGGCTCATTGTAGGACACTGCAAGAAAGCAGTAGTAATTCAGAGCAAATACTAATGAATATCACAGAGTTATGAGAGAACAAGTGGAAAGCACATCAAAATGTAAGTTTCTAGTGTAGAAAGGATGTTGTACACTGTAGAAATCCTTGAAATAGAGTTAGTTCACATGAATCCAGTGTTTGAAACCACCAGAATTCACTGATAAGTAGTATTCAAGTGTAAAACAGTTGAAAGACAAGTGTATATAGCTTCGCAAGTTCAGAGAAGAGTGTATAAAGTTGTTTCTACATGAGGTGAAGTCTCACAAGTAGAGCAGAAGGCCCATTATAGGACACTACAAGAAATCAGTAGTCATTCAGAGCAAATACTAATGAATATCACAGAATAGTGAGAGAACAAGTGTAAAAGACATCAAAATGTAAGTCTCTAGTCTGAAAAGGATGTTGTACACTGCAGAAATCCTTGAAATAGAGTTAGTTCACATGAAACCAGTGTTTGAAACCACCAGAGTTCACTGAAAAGTAGTATTCAACTGTAAAACAGTTGAAAGACAAGTTTATGTAGCTTCGCAAGTTCAGAGAAGAGTGTATAAAGTTGCTTCTACATGTGGTGAAGTCCCACAAGTAGAGGAGAAGGCCCATTATAGGAAACAGCTAGAAATCAGTAGTCATTCAGAGCAAGTACTAATGAATATCAAAGAATAGTGAGAGAACAAGTGTAAAAGACATCAAAATGTAAGTCTCTAGTCTAGACAGGATGTTTTACACTGCAGAAATCTTTGAAATAGAGTTAGTTCACATGAAACCAGTGTTTGAAACCACCAGAGTTCACTGAAAAGTAGTATTAAACTGTAAAACAGTTGAAAGACAAGTATATATAGCTTCGGAAGTTCAGAGAAGAGTGTATAAAGTTGTTTGTACATGTGGTGAAGTCCCACAAGTAGAGGAGAAGGCCCATTATAGGAAACAGCTAGAAATCAGTAATAATTCTGAGCAAATACTAATGAATATCACAGACTTATGAGAGAACAAGTGTAAAAGACATCAAAATGTACGTTTCTAGTCTAGAAAGTAGAAAAGAAGGCTCATTGTAGGACACTGCAAGAAAGCAGTAGTAATTCAGAGCAAATACTAATGAATATCACAGACTTATGAGAGAACAAGTGGAAAGCACATCAAAATGTAAGTTTCTAGTGTAGAAAGGATGTTGTACACTGTAGAAATCCTTGAAATAGAGTTAGTTCACATGAATCCAGTGTTTGAAACCACCAGAATTCACTGATAAGTAGTATTCAACTGTAAAACAGTTGAAAGACAAGTGTATATAGCTTCGCAAGTTCAGAGAAGAGTGTATAAAGTTGTTTCTACATGAGGTGAAGTCTCACAAGTAGAGCGGAAGGCCCATTATAGGACACTACAAGAAATCAGTAGTCATTCAGAGCAAATACTAATGAATATCCCAGAATAGTGAGAGAACAAGTGTAAAAGACATCAAAATGTAAGTCTCTAGTCTAGACAGGATGTTGTACACTGCAGAAATCCTTGAAATAGAGTTAGTTCACATGAAACCAGTGTTTGAAACCACCAGAGTTCACTGAAAAGTAGTATTCAACTGTAAAACAGTTGAAAGACAAGTTTATGTAGCTTCGCAAGTTCAGAGAAGTGTGTATAAAGTTGCTTCTACATGTGGTGAAGTCCCACAAGTAGAGGAGAAGGCCCATTATAGGAAACAACTAGAAATCAGTAGTAATTCTGAGCAAATACTAATGAATATCACAGAATAGTGAGAGATCAAGTGTAAAAGACATCAAAATGTAAGTCTCTAGTCTAGAAAGGATGTTGTATACTGTAGAAATCCTTGAAATAGAGTTAGTTCACATGAAACCAGTGTTTGAAACCACCAGAATTCACTGATAAGAAGTATTCAACTGTAAAACAGTTGAAAGACAAGTTTATGTAGCTTCGCAAGTTCAGAGAAGAGTGTATAAAGTTGCTTCTACATGTGGTGAAGTCCCACAAGTAGAGGAGAAGGCCCATTATAGGAAACAGCTAGAAATCAGTAGTAATTCTGAGGAAATACTAATGAATATCACAGAATAGTGAGAGATCAAGTGTAAAAGACATCAAAATGTAAGTCTCTAGTCTAGAAAGGATGTTGTATACTGTAGAAATCCTTGAAATAGAGTTAGTTCACATGAAACCTGTGTTTGAAACCACCAGAGTTCACTGAAAAGTAGTATTAAACTGTAAAACAGTTGAAAGACAAGTGTATATAGCTTCGCAAGTTCAGAGAAGAGTGTGTAAAGTTTCTTCTACATGTGGTGAAGTTCCACAAGTAGGGGAGAAGGCCCATTATAGGAAACAGATAGAAATCAGTAGTCATTCAGAGCAAATACTAATGAATATCACAGAATAGTGAGAGAACAAGTGTAAAAGACATCAAAATGTAAGTCTCTAGTCTAGACAGGATGTTGTACACTGCAGAAATCCTTGAAATAGAGTTAGTTCACATGAAACCAGTGTTTTATACCACCAAAATACACTGAAAAGTAGTATTCAAATGTAAAACAGTTGAAAGACAAGTGTATATAGCTTCTCAAGTTCTGAGAATAGTGTATAAAGTTGTTTGTACATGTGGTGAAGTCCCACAAGTAGAGGAGAAGGCCCATTATAGGAAACAGCTAGAAATCAGTAGTAATTCTGAGGAAATACTAATGAATATCACAGACTTATGAGAGAACAAGTGGAAAAGACATCAAAATGTAAGTTTCTAGTCTAGAAAGGATGTTGTACACTGCAGAAATCCTTGAAATAGAGTTAGTTCACATGAAACCAGTGATTGAAACCACCAGAGTTCACTGAAAAGTAGTATTCAACTGTAAAACAGTTGAAAGACAAGTTTATGTAGCTTCGCAAGTTCAGAGAAGAGTGTATAAAGTTGCTTCTACATGTGGTGAAGTCCCACAAGTAGAGGAGAAGGCCCATTATAGGAAACAGCTAGAAATCAGTAGTCATTCAGAGCTAATACTAATGAATATCACAGAATAGTGAGAGAACAAGTGTAAAAGACATCAAAATGTAAGTCTCTAGTCTAGACAGAATGTTGTACACTGCAGAAATCCTTGAAATAGAGTTAGTTCACATGAAACCAGTGTTTTATACCACCAGAATACACTGAAAAGTAGTATTCAACTGTAAAACAGTTGAAAGACAAGTGTATATAGCTTCTCAAGTTCTGAGAAGAGTGTATAAAGTTGTCTCTACATGTGGTGAAGTCCCACAAGTAGAGGAGAAGGCCCATTATAGGAAACAGCTAGAAATCTGTAGTCCTTCAGAGCAAATACTAATGAATATCACAGAATAGTGAGAGAACAAGTGTAAAAGACATCAAAATGTAAGTCTCTAGTCTGGAAAGGATGTTGTACACTGCAGAAATCCTTGAAATAGAGTTATTTCACATGAAACCAGTGTTTGAAACCACCAGAGTTCACTGAAAAGTAGTATTCAACTGTAAAACAGTTGAAAGACAAGTTTATATAGCTTCGCAAGTTCAGAGAAGAGTGTATAAAGTTGATTCTACATGTGGTGAAGTCCCACAAGTAGAAAAGAAGGCCCATTATAGGAAACAGCTAGAAATCAGTAGTCATTCTTAGCTAATACTAATGAATATCACAGAATAGTGAGAGAGCAAGTGTAAAAGACATCAAAATGTAAGTTTCTAGTCTAGAAAGGATGTTATACACTACAGAGATCCTTGAAATAGAGTTACTTCACAAGAAACAAGTGTTTCAACCCACTGGAATTCACTGAAAAGTAGTATTTAAGTGTAAAACAGTTGAAAGACAAGTTTATGTAGCTTCGCAAGTTCAGAGAAGAGTGTATAAAGTTGCTTCTACATGTGGTGAAGTCCCACAAGTAGAGGAGAAGGCCCATTATAGGAAACAGCTAGAAATCTGTAGTAATTCTGAGCAAATACTAATGAATATCACAGACTTATGAGAGAACAAGTGTAAAAGACATCAAAATGTACGTTTCTAGTCTAGAAAGTAGAAAAGAAGGCTCATTGTAGGACACTGCAAGAAAGCAGTAGTAATTCAGAGCAAATACTAATGAATATCACAGACTTATGAGAGAACAAGTGGAAAGCACATCAAAATGTAAGTTTCTAGTGTAGAAAGGATGTTGTACACTGTAGAAATCCTTGAAATAGAGTTAGTTCACATGAATCCAGTGTTTGAAACCACCAGAATTCACTGATAAGTAGTATTCAAGTGTAAAACAGTTGAAAGACAAGTGTATATAGCTTCGCAAGTTCAGAGAAGAGTGTATAAAGTTGTTTCTACATGAGGTGAAGTCTCACAAGTAGAGCAGAAGGCCCATTATAGGACACTACAAGAAATCAGTAGTCATTCAGAGCAAATACTAATGAATATCACAGAATAGTGAGAGAACAAGTGTAAAAGACATCAAAATGTAAGTCTCTAGTCTGAAAAGGATGTTGTACACTGCAGAAATCCTTGAAATAGAGTTAGTTCACATGAAACCAGTGTTTGAAACCACCAGAGTTCACTGTAAAGTAGTATTCAACTGTAAAACAGTTGAAAGACAAGTTTATGTAGCTTCGCAAGTTCAGAGAAGAGTGTATAAAGTTGCTTCTACATGTGGTGAAGTCCCACAAGTAGAGGAGAAGGCCCATTATAGGAAACAGCTAGAAATCAGTAGTCATTCAGAGCAAGTACTAATGAATATCAAAGAATAGTGAGAGAACAAGTGTAAAAGACATCAAAATGTAAGTCTCTAGTCTAGACAGGATGTTTTACACTGCAGAAATCTTTGAAATAGAGTTAGTTCACATGAAACCAGTGTTTGAAACCACCAGAGTTCACTGAAAAGTAGTATTAAACTGTAAAACAGTTGAAAGACAAGTATATATAGCTTCGGAAGTTCAGAGAAGAGTGTATAAAGTTGTTTGTACATGTGGTGAAGTCCCACAAGTAGAGGAGAAGGCCCATTATAGGAAACAGCTAGAAATCAGTAATAATTCTGAGCAAATACTAATGAATATCACAGACTTATGAGAGAACAAGTGTAAAAGACATCAAAATGTACGTTTCTAGTCTAGAAAGTAGAAAAGAAGGCTCATTGTAGGACACTGCAAGAAAGCAGTAGTAATTCAGAGCAAATACTAATGAATATCACAGACTTATGAGAGAACAAGTGGAAAGCACAACAAAATGTAAGTTTCTAGTGTAGAAAGGATGTTGTACACTGTAGAAATCCTTGAAATAGAGTTAGTTCACATGAATCCAGTGTTTGAAAGCACCAGAATTCACTGATAAGTAGTATTCAACTGTAAAACAGTTGAAAGACAAGTGTATATAGCTTCGCAAGTTCAGAGAAGAGTGTATAAAGTTGTTTCTACATGAGGTGAAGTCTCACAAGTAGAGCGGAAGGCCCATTATAGGACACTACAAGAAATCAGTAGTCATTCAGAGCAAATACTAATGAATATCCCAGAATAGTGAGAGAACAAGTGTAAAAGACATCAAAATGTAAGTCTCTAGTATAGACAGGATGTTGTACACTGCAGAAATCCTTGAAATAGAGTTAGTTCACATGAAACCAGTGTTTGAAACCACCAGAATTCACTGATAAGAAGTATTCAACTGTAAAACAGTTGAAAGACAAGTTTATGTAGCTTCGCAAGTTCAGAGAAGAGTGTATAAAGTTGCTTCTACATGTGGTGAAGTCCCACAAGTAGAGGAGAAGGCCCATTATAGGAAACAGCTAGAAATCAGTAGTAATTCTGAGGAAATACTAATGAATATCACAGAATAGTGAGAGATCAAGTGTAAAAGACATCAAAATGTAAGTCTCTAGTCTAGAAAGGATGTTGTATACTGTAGAAATCCTTGAAATAGAGTTAGTTCACATGAAACCAGTGTTTGAAACCACCAGAATTCACTGATAAGAAGTATTCAACTGTAAAACAGTTGAAAGACAAGTATATATAGATTCGCAAGTTCAGAGAAGAGTGTATAAAGTTGTTTATACATGTGGTGAAGTCCCACAAGTAGAGGAGAAGGCCCATTATAGGAAACAGCTAGAAATCAGTAGTAATTCTGAGGAAATACTAATGAATATCACAGACTTATGAGAGAACAAGTGGAAAAGACATCAAAATGTAAGTTTCTAGTCTAGAAAGGATGTTGTACACTGCAGAAATCCTTGAAATAGAGTTAGTTCACATGAAACCAGTGTTTGAAACCACCAGAGTTCACTGAAAAGTAGTATTCAACTGTAAAACAGTTGAAAGACAAGTTTATGTAGCTTCGCAAGTTCAGAGAAGAGTGTACAAAGTTGCTTCTACATGTGGTGAAGTCCCACAAGTAGAGGAGAAGGCCCATTATAGGAAACAGCTAGAAATCAGTAGTCATTCAGAGCAAATACTAATGAATATCACAGAATAGTGAGAGAACAAGTGTAAAAGACATCAAAATGTAAGTCTCTAGTCTGGAAAGGATGTTGTACACTGCAGAAATCCTTGAAATAGAGTTATTTCACATGAAACCAGTGTTTGAAACCACCAGAGTTCACTGAAAAGTAGTATTCAACTGTAAAACAGTTGAAAGACAAGTTTATATAGCTTCGCAAGTTCAGAGAAGAGTGTACAAAGTTGCTTCTACATGTGGTGAAGTCCCACAAGTAGAGGAGAAGGCCCATTATAGGAAACAGCTAGAAATCAGTAGTCATTCTTAGCTAATACTAATGAATATCACAGAATAGTGAGAGAGCAAGTGTAAAAGACATCAAAATGTAAGTTTCTAGTTTAGAAAGGATGTTATACACTACAGAGATCCTTGAAATAGAGTTACTTCACAAGAAACAAGTGTTTCAACCCACTGGAATTCACTGAAAAGTAGTATTTAAGTGTAAAACAGTTGAAAGACAAGTTTATGTAGCTTCGCAAGTTCAGAGAAGAGTGTATAAAGTTGCTTCTACATGTGGTGAATTCCCACAAGTAGAAAAGAAGGCTCATTATAGGACACTGCAAGAAAGCAGTAGTAATTAAGAGCAAATACTAATGAATATCACAGACTTATGAGAGAACAAGTAGAAAGCACATCAAAATGTAAGTTTCTAGTGTAGAAAGGATGTTGTACACTGTAGAAATCCTTGAAATAGAGTTAGTTCACATGAATCCAGTGTTTGAAACCACCAGAGTTCACTGAAAAGTAGTATTCAACTGTAAAACAGTTGAAAGACAAGTTTATGTAGCTTCGCAAGTTCAGAGAAGAGTGTATAAAGTTGCTTCTACATGTGGTGAAGTCCCACAAGTAGAGGAGAAGGCCCATTATAGGAAACAGCTAGAAATCAGTAATAATTCTGAGCAAATACTAATGAATATCACAGACTTATGAGAGAACAAGTGTAAAAGACATCAAAATGTACGTTTCTAGTCTAGAAAGTAGAAAAGAAGGCTCATTGTAGGACACTGCAAGAAAGCAGTAGTAATTCAGAGCAAATACTAATGAATATCACAGACTTATGAGAGAACAAGTGGAAAGCACATCAAAATGTAAGTTTCTAGTGTAGAAAGGATGTTGTACACTGTAGAAATCCTTGAAATAGAGTTAGTTCACATGAATCCAGTGTTTGAAACCACCAGAATTCACTGATAAGTAGTATTCAAGTGTAAAACAGTTGAAAGACAAGTGTATATAGCTTCGCAAGTTCAGAGAAGAGTGTATAAAGTTGTTTCTACATGAGGTGAAGTCTCACAAGTAGAGCGGAAGGCCCATTATAGGACACTACAAGAAATCAGTAGTCATTCAGAGCAAATACTAATGAATATCCCAGAATAGTGAGAGAACAAGTGTAAAAGACATCAAAATGTAAGTCTCTAGTCTAGACAGGATGTTGTACACTGCAGAAATCCTTGAAATAGAGTTAGTTCACATGAAACCAGTGTTTGAAACCACCAGAGTTCACTGAAAAGTAGTATTCAACTGTAAAACAGTTGAAAGACAAGTTTATGTAGCTTCGCAAGTTCAGAGAAGTGTGTATAAAGTTGCTTCTACATGTGGTGAAGTCCCACAAGTAGAGGAGAAGGCCCATTATAGGAAACAACTAGAAATCAGTAGTAATTCTGAGCAAATACTAATGAATATCACAGAATAGTGAGAGATCAAGTGTAAAAGACATTAAATGTAAGTCTCTAGTCTAGAAAGGATGTTGTATACTGTAGAAATCCTTGAAATAGAGTTAGTTCACATGAAACCAGTGTTTGAAACCACCAGAATTCACTGATAAGAAGTATTCAACTGTAAAACAGTTGAAAGACAAGTTTATGTAGCTTCGCAAGTTCAGAGAAGAGTGTATAAAGTTGCTTCTACATGTGGTGAAGTCCCACAAGTAGAGGAGAAGGCCCATTATAGGAAACAGCTAGAAATCAGTAGTAATTCTGAGGAAATACTAATGAATATCACAGAATAGTGAGAGATCAAGTGTAAAAGACATCAAAATGTAAGTCTCTAGTCTAGAAAGGATGTTGTATACTGTAGAAATCCTTGAAATAGAGTTAGTTCACATGAAACCTGTGTTTGAAACCACCAGAGTTCACTGAAAAGTAGTATTAAACTGTAAAACAGTTGAAAGACAAGTGTATATAGCTTCGCAAGTTCAGAGAAGAGTGTATAAAGTTTCTTCTACATGTGGTGAAGTTCCACAAGTAGGGGAGAAGGCCCATTATAGGAAACAGATAGAAATCAGTAGTCATTCAGAGCAAATACTAATGAATATCACAGAATAGTGAGAGAACAAGTGTAAAAGACATCAAAATGTAAGTCTCTAGTCTAGACAGGATGTTGTACACTGCAGAAATCCTTGAAATAGAGTTAGTTCACATGAAACCAGTGTTTTATACCACCAAAATACACTGAAAAGTAGTATTCAAATGTAAAACAGTTGAAAGACAAGTGTATATAGCTTCTCAAGTTCTGAGAATAGTGTATAAAGTTGTTTGTACATGTGGTGAAGTCCCACAAGTAGAGGAGAAGGCCCATTATAGGAAACAGCTAGAAATCAGTAGTAATTCTGAGGAAATACTAATGAATATCACAGACTTATGAGAGAACAAGTGGAAAAGACATCAAAATGTAAGTTTCTAGTCTAGAAAGGATGTTGTACACTGCAGAAATCCTTGAAATAGAGTTAGTTCACATGAAACCAGTGATTGAAACCACCAGAGTTCACTGAAAAGTAGTATTCAACTGTAAAACAGTTGAAAGACAAGTTTATGTAGCTTCGCAAGTTCAGAGAAGAGTGTATAAAGTTGCTTCTACATGTGGTGAAGTCCCACAAGTAGAGGAGAAGGCCCATTATAGGAAACAGCTAGAAATCAGTAGTCATTCAGAGCTAATACTAATGAATATCACAGAATAGTGAGAGAACAAGTGTAAAAGACATCAAAATGTAAGTCTCTAGTCTAGACAGAATGTTGTACACTGCAGAAATCCTTGAAATAGAGTTAGTTCACATGAAACCAGTGTTTTATACCACCAGAATACACTGAAAAGTAGTATTCAACTGTAAAACAGTTGAAAGACAAGTGTATATAGCTTCTCAAGTTCTGAGAAGAGTGTATAAAGTTGTCTCTACATGTGGTGAAGTCCCACAAGTAGAGGAGAAGGCCCATTATAGGAAACAGCTAGAAATCTGTAGTCCTTCAGAGCAAATACTAATGAATATCACAGAATAGTGAGAGAACAAGTGTAAAAGACATCAAAATGTAAGTCTCTAGTCTGGAAAGGATGTTGTACACTGCAGAAATCCTTGAAATAGAGTTATTTCACATGAAACCAGTGTTTGAAACCACCAGAGTTCACTGAAAAGTAGTATTCAACTGTAAAACAGTTGAAAGACAAGTTTATATAGCTTCGCAAGTTCAGAGAAGAGTGTATAAAGTTGATTCTACATGTGGTGAAGTCCCACAAGTAGAAAAGAAGGCCCATTATAGGAAACAGCTAGAAATCAGTAGTCATTCTTAGCTAATACTAATGAATATCACAGAATAGTGAGAGAGCAAGTGTAAAAGACATCAAAATGTAAGTTTCTAGTCTAGAAAGGATGTTATACACTACAGAGATCCTTGAAATAGAGTTACTTCACAAGAAACAAGTGTTTCAACCCACTGGAATTCACTGAAAAGTAGTATTTAAGTGTAAAACAGTTGAAAGACAAGTTTATGTAGCTTCGCAAGTTCAGAGAAGAGTGTATAAAGTTGCTTCTACATGTGGTGAAGTCCCACAAGTAGAGGAGAAGGCCCATTATAGGAAACAGCTAGAAATCTGTAGTAATTCTGAGCAAATACTAATGAATATCACAGACTTATGAGAGAACAAGTGTAAAAGACATCAAAATGTACGTTTCTAGTCTAGAAAGTAGAAAAGAAGGCTCATTGTAGGACACTGCAAGAAAGCAGTAGTAATTCAGAGCAAATACTAATGAATATCACAGACTTATGAGAGAACAAGTGGAAAGCACATCAAAATGTAAGTTTCTAGTGTAGAAAGGATGTTGTACACTGTAGAAATCCTTGAAATAGAGTTAGTTCACATGAATCCAGTGTTTGAAACCACCAGAATTCACTGATAAGTAGTATTCAAGTGTAAAACAGTTGAAAGACAAGTGTATATAGCTTCGCAAGTTCAGAGAAGAGTGTATAAAGTTGTTTCTACATGAGGTGAAGTCTCACAAGTAGAGCAGAAGGCCCATTATAGGACACTACAAGAAATCAGTAGTCATTCAGAGCAAATACTAATGAATATCACAGAATAGTGAGAGAACAAGTGTAAAAGACATCAAAATGTAAGTCTCTAGTCTGAAAAGGATGTTGTACACTGCAGAAATCCTTGAAAGAGAGTTAGTTCACATGAAACCAGTGTTTGAAACCACCAGAGTTCACTGAAAAGTAGTATTCAACTGTAAAACAGTTGAAAGACAAGTTTATGTAGCTTCGCAAGTTCAGAGAAGAGTGTATAAAGTTGCTTCTACATGTGGTGAAGTCCCACAAGTAGAGGAGAAGGCCCATTATAGGAAACAGCTAGAAATCAGTAGTCATTCAGAGCAAGTACTAATGAATATCAAAGAATAGTGAGAGAACAAGTGTAAAAGACATCAAAATGTAAGTCTCTAGTCTAGACAGGATGTTTTACACTGCAGAAATCTTTGAAATAGAGTTAGTTCACATGAAACCAGTGTTTGAAACCACCAGAGTTCACTGAAAAGTAGTATTAAACTGTAAAACAGTTGAAAGACAAGTATATATAGCTTCGGAAGTTCAGAGAAGAGTGTATAAAGTTGTTTGTACATGTGGTGAAGTCCCACAAGTAGAGGAGAAGGCCCATTATAGGAAACAGCTAGAAATCAGTAATAATTCTGAGCAAATACTAATGAATATCACAGACTTATGAGAGAACAAGTGTAAAAGACATCAAAATGTACGTTTCTAGTCTAGAAAGTAGAAAAGAAGGCTCATTGTAGGACACTGCAAGAAAGCAGTAGTAATTCAGAGCAAATACTAATGAATATCACAGACTTATGAGAGAACAAGTGGAAAGCACAACAAAATGTAAGTTTCTAGTGTAGAAAGGATGTTGTACACTGTAGAAATCCTTGAAATAGAGTTAGTTCACATGAATCCAGTGTTTGAAAGCACCAGAATTCACTGATAAGTAGTATTCAACTGTAAAACAGTTGAAAGACAAGTGTATATAGCTTCGCAAGTTCAGAGAAGAGTGTATAAAGTTGTTTCTACATGAGGTGAAGTCTCACAAGTAGAGCGGAAGGCCCATTATAGGACACTACAAGAAATCAGTAGTCATTCAGAGCAAATACTAATGAATATCCCAGAATAGTGAGAGAACAAGTGTAAAAGACATCAAAATGTAAGTCTCTAGTATAGACAGGATGTTGTACACTGCAGAAATCCTTGAAATAGAGTTAGTTCACATGAAACCAGTGTTTGAAACCACCAGAGTTCACTGAAAAGTAGTATTCAACTGTAAAACAGTTGAAAGACAAGTTTATGTAGCTTCGCAAGTTCAGAGAAGAGTGTATAAAGTTGTTTCTACATGAGGTGAAGTCTCACAAGTAGAGCAGAAGGCCCATTATAGGACACTACAAGAAATCAGTAGTCATTCAGAGCAAATACTAATGAATATCCCAGAATAGTGAGAGAACAAGTGTAAAAGACATCAAAATGTAAGTCTCTAGTATAGACAGGATGTTGTACACTGCAGAAATCCTTGAAATAGAGTTAGTTCACATGAAACCAGTGTTTGAAACCACCAGAATTCACTGATAAGAAGTATTCAACTGTAAAACAGTTGAAAGACAAGTTTATGTAGCTTCGCAAGTTCAGAGAAGAGTGTATAAAGTTGCTTCTACATGTGGTGAAGTCCCACAAGTAGAGGAGAAGGCCCATTATAGGAAACAGCTAGAAATCAGTAGTAATTCTGAGGAAATACTAATGAATATCACAGAATAGTGAGAGATCAAGTGTAAAAGACATCAAAATGTAAGTCTCTAGTCTAGAAAGGATGTTGTATACTGTAGAAATCCTTGAAATAGAGTTAGTTCACATGAAACCAGTGTTTGAAACCACCAGAATTCACTGATAAGAAGTATTCAACTGTAAAACAGTTGAAAGACAAGTATATATAGATTCGCAAGTTCAGAGAAGAGTGTATAAAGTTGTTTATACATGTGGTGAAGTCCCACAAGTAGAGGAGAAGGCCCATTATAGGAAACAGCTAGAAATCAGTAGTAATTCTGAGGAAATACTAATGAATATCACAGACTTATGAGAGAACAAGTGGAAAAGACATCAAAATGTAAGTTTCTAGTCTAGAAAGGATGTTGTACACTGCAGAAATCCTTGAAATAGAGTTAGTTCACATGAAACCAGTGTTTGAAACCACCAGAGTTCACTGAAAAGTAGTATTCAACTGTAAAACAGTTGAAAGACAAGTTTATGTAGCTTCGCAAGTTCAGAGAAGAGTGTACAAAGTTGCTTCTACATGTGGTGAAGTCCCACAAGTAGAGGAGAAGGCCCATTATAGGAAACAGCTAGAAATCAGTAGTCATTCAGAGCAAATACTAATGAATATCACAGAATAGTGAGAGAACAAGTGTAAAAGACATCAAAATGTAAGTCTCTAGTCTGGAAAGGATGTTGTACACTGCAGAAATCCTTGAAATAGAGTTATTTCACATGAAACCAGTGTTTGAAACCACCAGAGTTCACTGAAAAGTAGTATTCAACTGTAAAACAGTTGAAAGACAAGTTTATATAGCTTCGCAAGTTCAGAGAAGAGTGTACAAAGTTGCTTCTACATGTGGTGAAGTCCCACAAGTAGAGGAGAAGGCCCATTATAGGAAACAGCTAGAAATCAGTAGTCATTCTTAGCTAATACTAATGAATATCACAGAATAGTGAGAGAGCAAGTGTAAAAGACATCAAAATGTAAGTTTCTAGTTTAGAAAGGATGTTATACACTACAGAGATCCTTGAAATAGAGTTACTTCACAAGAAACAAGTGTTTCAACCCACTGGAATTCACTGAAAAGTAGTATTTAAGTGTAAAACAGTTGAAAGACAAGTTTATGTAGCTTCGCAAGTTCAGAGAAGAGTGTATAAAGTTGCTTCTACATGTGGTGAATTCCCACAAGTAGAAAAGAAGGCTCATTATAGGACACTGCAAGAAAGCAGTAGTAATTAAGAGCAAATACTAATGAATATCACAGACTTATGAGAGAACAAGTAGAAAGCACATCAAAATGTAAGTTTCTAGTGTAGAAAGGATGTTGTACACTGTAGAAATCCTTGAAATAGAGTTAGTTCACATGAATCCAGTGTTTGAAACCACCAGAGTTCACTGAAAAGTAGTATTCAACTGTAAAACAGTGAAAGACAAGTTTATGTAGCTTCGCAAGTTCAGAGAAGAGTGTATAAAGTTGCTTCTACATGTGGTGAAGTCCCACAAGTAGAGGAGAAGGCCCATTATAGGAAACAGCTAGAAATCAGTAATAATTCTGAGCAAATACTAATGAATATCACAGACTTATGAGAGAACAAGTGTAAAAGACATCAAAATGTACGTTTCTAGTCTAGAAAGTAGAAAAGAAGGCTCATTGTAGGACACTGCAAGAAAGCAGTAGTAATTCAGAGCAAATACTAATGAATATCACAGACTTATGAGAGAACAAGTGGAAAGCACATCAAAATGTAAGTTTCTAGTGTAGAAAGGATGTTGTACACTGTAGAAATCCTTGAAATAGAGTTAGTTCACATGAATCCAGTGTTTGAAACCACCAGAATTCACTGATAAGTAGTATTCAAGTGTAAAACAGTTGAAAGACAAGTGTATATAGCTTCGCAAGTTCAGAGAAGAGTGTATAAAGTTGTTTCTACATGAGGTGAAGTCTCACAAGTAGAGCGGAAGGCCCATTATAGGACACTACAAGAAATCAGTAGTCATTCAGAGCAAATACTAATGAATATCCCAGAATAGTGAGAGAACAAGTGTAAAAGACATCAAAATGTAAGTCTCTAGTCTAGACAGGATGTTGTACACTGCAGAAATCCTTGAAATAGAGTTAGTTCACATGAAACCAGTGTTTGAAACCACCAGAGTTCACTGAAAAGTAGTATTCAACTGTAAAACAGTTGAAAGACAAGTTTATGTAGCTTCGCAAGTTCAGAGAAGTGTGTATAAAGTTGCTTCTACATGTGGTGAAGTCCCACAAGTAGAGGAGAAGGCCCATTATAGGAAACAACTAGAAATCAGTAGTAATTCTGAGCAAATACTAATGAATATCACAGAATAGTGAGAGATCAAGTGTAAAAGACATTAAATGTAAGTCTCTAGTCTAGAAAGGATGTTGTATACTGTAGAAATCCTTGAAATAGAGTTAGTTCACATGAAACCAGTGTTTGAAACCACCAGAATTCACTGATAAGAAGTATTCAACTGTAAAACAGTTGAAAGACAAGTTTATGTAGCTTCGCAAGTTCAGAGAAGAGTGTATAAAGTTGCTTCTACATGTGGTGAAGTCCCACAAGTAGAGGAGAAGGCCCATTATAGGAAACAGCTAGAAATCAGTAGTCATTCAGAGCAAGTACTAATGAATATCAAAGAATAGTGAGAGAACAAGTGTAAAAGACATCAAAATGTAAGTCTCTAGTCTAGACAGGATGTTTTACACTGCAGAAATCTTTGAAATAGAGTTAGTTCACATGAAACCAGTGTTTGAAACCACCAGAGTTCACTGAAAAGTAGTATTAAACTGTAAAACAGTTGAAAGACAAGTATATATAGCTTCGGAAGTTCAGAGAAGAGTGTATAAAGTTGTTTGTACATGTGGTGAAGTCCCACAAGTAGAGGAGAAGGCCCATTATAGGAAACAGCTAGAAATCAGTAATAATTCTGAGCAAATACTAATGAATATCACAGACTTATGAGAGAACAAGTGTAAAAGACATCAAAATGTACGTTTCTAGTCTAGAAAGTAGAAAAGAAGGCCCATTGTAGGACACAGCAAGAAAGCAGTAGTAATTCAGAGCAAATACTAATGAATATCACAGACTTATGAGAGAACAAGTGGAAAGCACAACAAAATGTAAGTTTCTAGTGTAGAAAGGATGTTGTACACTGTAGAAATCCTTGAAATAGAGTTAGTTCACATGAATCCAGTGTTTGAAAGCACCAGAATTCACTGATAAGTAGTATTCAACTGTAAAACAGTTGAAAGACAAGTGTATATAGCTTCGCAAGTTCAGAGAAGAGTGTATAAAGTTGTTTCTACATGAGGTGAAGTCTCACAAGTAGAGCGGAAGGCCCATTATAGGACACTACAAGAAATCAGTAGTCATTCAGAGCAAATACTAATGAATATCCCAGAATAGTGAGAGAACAAGTGTAAAAGACATCAAAATGTAAGTCTCTAGTATAGACAGGATGTTGTACACTGCAGAAATCCTTGAAATAGAGTTAGTTCACATGAAACCAGTGTTTGAAACCACCAGAATTCACTGATAAGAAGTATTCAACTGTAAAACAGTTGAAAGACAAGTTTATGTAGCTTCGCAAGTTCAGAGAAGAGTGTATAAAGTTGCTTCTACATGTGGTGAAGTCCCACAAGTAGAGGAGAAGGCCCATTATAGGAAACAGCTAGAAATCAGTAGTAATTCTGAGGAAATACTAATGAATATCACAGAATAGTGAGAGATCAAGTGTAAAAGACATCAAAATGTAAGTCTCTAGTCTAGAAAGGATGTTGTATACTGTAGAAATCCTTGAAATAGAGTTAGTTCACATGAAACCAGTGTTTGAAACCACCAGAATTCACTGATAAGAAGTATTCAACTGTAAAACAGTTGAAAGACAAGTATATATAGATTCGCAAGTTCAGAGAAGAGTGTATAAAGTTGTTTATACATGTGGTGAAGTCCCACAAGTAGAGGAGAAGGCCCATTATAGGAAACAGCTAGAAATCAGTAGTAATTCTGAGGAAATACTAATGAATATCACAGACTTATGAGAGAACAAGTGGAAAAGACATCAAAATGTAAGTTTCTAGTCTAGAAAGGATGTTGTACACTGCAGAAATCCTTGAAATAGAGTTAGTTCACATGAAACCAGTGTTTGAAACCACCAGAGTTCACTGAAAAGTAGTATTCAACTGTAAAACAGTTGAAAGACAAGTTTATGTAGCTTCGCAAGTTCAGAGAAGAGTGTACAAAGTTGCTTCTACATGTGGTGAAGTCCCACAAGTAGAGGAGAAGGCCCATTATAGGAAACAGCTAGAAATCAGTAGTCATTCAGAGCAAATACTAATGAATATCACAGAATAGTGAGAGAACAAGTGTAAAAGACATCAAAATGTAAGTCTCTAGTCTGAAAAGGATGTTGTACACTGCAGAAATCCTTGAAAGAGAGTTAGTTCACATGAAACCAGTGTTTGAAACCACCAGAGTTCACTGAAAAGTAGTATTCAACTGTAAAACAGTTGAAAGACAAGTTTATGTAGCTTCGCAAGTTCAGAGAAGAGTGTATAAAGTTGCTTCTACATGTGGTGAAGTCCCACAAGTAGAGGAGAAGGCCCATTATAGGAAACAGCTAGAAATCAGTAGTCATTCAGAGCAAGTACTAATGAATATCAAAGAATAGTGAGAGAACAAGTGTAAAAGACATCAAAATGTAAGTCTCTAGTCTAGACAGGATGTTTTACACTGCAGAAATCTTTGAAATAGAGTTAGTTCACATGAAACCAGTGTTTGAAACCACCAGAGTTCACTGAAAAGTAGTATTAAACTGTAAAACAGTTGAAAGACAAGTATATATAGCTTCGGAAGTTCAGAGAAGAGTGTATAAAGTTGTTTGTACATGTGGTGAAGTCCCACAAGTAGAGGAGAAGGCCCATTATAGGAAACAGCTAGAAATCAGTAATAATTCTGAGCAAATACTAATGAATATCACAGACTTATGAGAGAACAAGTGTAAAAGACATCAAAATGTACGTTTCTAGTCTAGAAAGTAGAAAAGAAGGCTCATTGTAGGACACTGCAAGAAAGCAGTAGTAATTCAGAGCAAATACTAATGAATATCACAGACTTATGAGAGAACAAGTGGAAAGCACAACAAAATGTAAGTTTCTAGTGTAGAAAGGATGTTGTACACTGTAGAAATCCTTGAAATAGAGTTAGTTCACATGAATCCAGTGTTTGAAAGCACCAGAATTCACTGATAAGTAGTATTCAACTGTAAAACAGTTGAAAGACAAGTGTATATAGCTTCGCAAGTTCAGAGAAGAGTGTATAAAGTTGTTTCTACATGAGGTGAAGTCTCACAAGTAGAGCGGAAGGCCCATTATAGGACACTACAAGAAATCAGTAGTCATTCAGAGCAAATACTAATGAATATCCCAGAATAGTGAGAGAACAAGTGTAAAAGACATCAAAATGTAAGTCTCTAGTATAGACAGGATGTTGTACACTGCAGAAATCCTTGAAATAGAGTTAGTTCACATGAAACCAGTGTTTGAAACCACCAGAGTTCACTGAAAAGTAGTATTCAACTGTAAAACAGTTGAAAGACAAGTTTATGTAGCTTCGCAAGTTCAGAGAAGAGTGTATAAAGTTGTTTCTACATGAGGTGAAGTCTCACAAGTAGAGCAGAAGGCCCATTATAGGACACTACAAGAAATCAGTAGTCATTCAGAGCAAATACTAATGAATATCCCAGAATAGTGAGAGAACAAGTGTAAAAGACATCAAAATGTAAGTCTCTAGTATAGACAGGATGTTGTACACTGCAGAAATCCTTGAAATAGAGTTAGTTCACATGAAACCAGTGTTTGAAACCACCAGAATTCACTGATAAGAAGTATTCAACTGTAAAACAGTTGAAAGACAAGTTTATGTAGCTTCGCAAGTTCAGAGAAGAGTGTATAAAGTTGCTTCTACATGTGGTGAAGTCCCACAAGTAGAGGAGAAGGCCCATTATAGGAAACAGCTAGAAATCAGTAGTAATTCTGAGGAAATACTAATGAATATCACAGAATAGTGAGAGATCAAGTGTAAAAGACATCAAAATGTAAGTCTCTAGTCTAGAAAGGATGTTGTATACTGTAGAAATCCTTGAAATAGAGTTAGTTCACATGAAACCAGTGTTTGAAACCACCAGAATTCACTGATAAGAAGTATTCAACTGTAAAACAGTTGAAAGACAAGTATATATAGATTCGCAAGTTCAGAGAAGAGTGTATAAAGTTGTTTATACATGTGGTGAAGTCCCACAAGTAGAGGAGAAGGCCCATTATAGGAAACAGCTAGAAATCAGTAGTAATTCTGAGGAAATACTAATGAATATCACAGACTTATGAGAGAACAAGTGGAAAAGACATCAAAATGTAAGTTTCTAGTCTAGAAAGGATGTTGTACACTGCAGAAATCCTTGAAATAGAGTTAGTTCACATGAAACCAGTGTTTGAAACCACCAGAGTTCACTGAAAAGTAGTATTCAACTGTAAAACAGTTGAAAGACAAGTTTATGTAGCTTCGCAAGTTCAGAGAAGAGTGTACAAAGTTGCTTCTACATGTGGTGAAGTCCCACAAGTAGAGGAGAAGGCCCATTATAGGAAACAGCTAGAAATCAGTAGTCATTCAGAGCAAATACTAATGAATATCACAGAATAGTGAGAGAACAAGTGTAAAAGACATCAAAATGTAAGTCTCTAGTCTGGAAAGGATGTTGTACACTGCAGAAATCCTTGAAATAGAGTTATTTCACATGAAACCAGTGTTTGAAACCACCAGAGTTCACTGAAAAGTAGTATTCAACTGTAAAACAGTTGAAAGACAAGTTTATATAGCTTCGCAAGTTCAGAGAAGAGTGTACAAAGTTGCTTCTACATGTGGTGAAGTCCCACAAGTAGAGGAGAAGGCCCATTATAGGAAACAGCTAGAAATCAGTAGTCATTCTTAGCTAATACTAATGAATATCACAGAATAGTGAGAGAGCAAGTGTAAAAGACATCAAAATGTAAGTTTCTAGTTTAGAAAGGATGTTATACACTACAGAGATCCTTGAAATAGAGTTACTTCACAAGAAACAAGTGTTTCAACCCACTGGAATTCACTGAAAAGTAGTATTTAAGTGTAAAACAGTTGAAAGACAAGTTTATGTAGCTTCGCAAGTTCAGAGAAGAGTGTATAAAGTTGCTTCTACATGTGGTGAATTCCCACAAGTAGAAAAGAAGGCTCATTATAGGACACTGCAAGAAAGCAGTAGTAATTAAGAGCAAATACTAATGAATATCACAGACTTATGAGAGAACAAGTAGAAAGCACATCAAAATGTAAGTTTCTAGTGTAGAAAGGATGTTGTACACTGTAGAAATCCTTGAAATAGAGTTAGTTCACATGAATCCAGTGTTTGAAACCACCAGAGTTCACTGAAAAGTAGTATTCAACTGTAAAACAGTGAAAGACAAGTTTATGTAGCTTCGCAAGTTCAGAGAAGAGTGTATAAAGTTGCTTCTACATGTGGTGAAGTCCCACAAGTAGAGGAGAAGGCCCATTATAGGAAACAGCTAGAAATCAGTAATAATTCTGAGCAAATACTAATGAATATCACAGACTTATGAGAGAACAAGTGTAAAAGACATCAAAATGTACGTTTCTAGTCTAGAAAGTAGAAAAGAAGGCTCATTGTAGGACACTGCAAGAAAGCAGTAGTAATTCAGAGCAAATACTAATGAATATCACAGACTTATGAGAGAACAAGTGGAAAGCACATCAAAATGTAAGTTTCTAGTGTAGAAAGGATGTTGTACACTGTAGAAATCCTTGAAATAGAGTTAGTTCACATGAATCCAGTGTTTGAAACCACCAGAATTCACTGATAAGTAGTATTCAAGTGTAAAACAGTTGAAAGACAAGTGTATATAGCTTCGCAAGTTCAGAGAAGAGTGTATAAAGTTGTTTCTACATGAGGTGAAGTCTCACAAGTAGAGCGGAAGGCCCATTATAGGACACTACAAGAAATCAGTAGTCATTCAGAGCAAATACTAATGAATATCCCAGAATAGTGAGAGAACAAGTGTAAAAGACATCAAAATGTAAGTCTCTAGTCTAGACAGGATGTTGTACACTGCAGAAATCCTTGAAATAGAGTTAGTTCACATGAAACCAGTGTTTGAAACCACCAGAGTTCACTGAAAAGTAGTATTCAACTGTAAAACAGTTGAAAGACAAGTTTATGTAGCTTCGCAAGTTCAGAGAAGTGTGTATAAAGTTGCTTCTACATGTGGTGAAGTCCCACAAGTAGAGGAGAAGGCCCATTATAGGAAACAACTAGAAATCAGTAGTAATTCTGAGCAAATACTAATGAATATCACAGAATAGTGAGAGATCAAGTGTAAAAGACATTAAATGTAAGTCTCTAGTCTAGAAAGGATGTTGTATACTGTAGAAATCCTTGAAATAGAGTTAGTTCACATGAAACCAGTGTTTGAAACCACCAGAATTCACTGATAAGAAGTATTCAACTGTAAAACAGTTGAAAGACAAGTTTATGTAGCTTCGCAAGTTCAGAGAAGAGTGTATAAAGTTGCTTCTACATGTGGTGAAGTCCCACAAGTAGAGGAGAAGGCCCATTATAGGAAACAGCTAGAAATCAGTAGTCATTCAGAGCAAGTACTAATGAATATCAAAGAATAGTGAGAGAACAAGTGTAAAAGACATCAAAATGTAAGTCTCTAGTCTAGACAGGATGTTTTACACTGCAGAAATCTTTGAAATAGAGTTAGTTCACATGAAACCAGTGTTTGAAACCACCAGAGTTCACTGAAAAGTAGTATTAAACTGTAAAACAGTTGAAAGACAAGTATATATAGCTTCGGAAGTTCAGAGAAGAGTGTATAAAGTTGTTTGTACATGTGGTGAAGTCCCACAAGTAGAGGAGAAGGCCCATTATAGGAAACAGCTAGAAATCAGTAATAATTCTGAGCAAATACTAATGAATATCACAGACTTATGAGAGAACAAGTGTAAAAGACATCAAAATGTACGTTTCTAGTCTAGAAAGTAGAAAAGAAGGCTCATTGTAGGACACAGCAAGAAAGCAGTAGTAATTCAGAGCAAATACTAATGAATATCACAGACTTATGAGAGAAGAAGTGGAAAGCACAACAAAATGTAAGTTTCTAGTGTAGAAAGGATGTTGTACACTGTAGAAATCCTTGAAATAGAGTTAGTTCACATGAATCCAGTGTTTGAAAGCACCAGAATTCACTGATAAGTAGTATTCAACTGTAAAACAGTTGAAAGACAAGTGTATATAGCTTCGCAAGTTCAGAGAAGAGTGTATAAAGTTGTTTCTACATGAGGTGAAGTCTCACAAGTAGAGCGGAAGGCCCATTATAGGACACTACAAGAAATCAGTAGTCATTCAGAGCAAATACTAATGAATATCCCAGAATAGTGAGAGAACAAGTGTAAAAGACATCAAAATGTAAGTCTCTAGTATAGACAGGATGTTGTACACTGCAGAAATCCTTGAAATAGAGTTAGTTCACATGAAACCAGTGTTTGAAACCACCAGAATTCACTGATAAGAAGTATTCAACTGTAAAACAGTTGAAAGACAAGTTTATGTAGCTTCGCAAGTTCAGAGAAGAGTGTATAAAGTTGCTTCTACATGTGGTGAAGTCCCACAAGTAGAGGAGAAGGCCCATTATAGGAAACAGCTAGAAATCAGTAGTAATTCTGAGGAAATACTAATGAATATCACAGAATAGTGAGAGATCAAGTGTAAAAGACATCAAAATGTAAGTCTCTAGTCTAGAAAGGATGTTGTATACTGTAGAAATCCTTGAAATAGAGTTAGTTCACATGAAACCAGTGTTTGAAACCACCAGAATTCACTGATAAGAAGTATTCAACTGTAAAACAGTTGAAAGACAAGTATATATAGATTCGCAAGTTCAGAGAAGAGTGTATAAAGTTGTTTATACATGTGGTGAAGTCCCACAAGTAGAGGAGAAGGCCCATTATAGGAAACAGCTAGAAATCAGTAGTAATTCTGAGGAAATACTAATGAATATCACAGACTTATGAGAGAACAAGTGGAAAAGACATCAAAATGTAAGTTTCTAGTCTAGAAAGGATGTTGTACACTGCAGAAATCCTTGAAATAGAGTTAGTTCACATGAAACCAGTGTTTGAAACCACCAGAGTTCACTGAAAAGTAGTATTCAACTGTAAAACAGTTGAAAGACAAGTTTATGTAGCTTCGCAAGTTCAGAGAAGAGTGTACAAAGTTGCTTCTACATGTGGTGAAGTCCCACAAGTAGAGGAGAAGGCCCATTATAGGAAACAGCTAGAAATCAGTAGTCATTCAGAGCAAATACTAATGAATATCACAGAATAGTGAGAGAACAAGTGTAAAAGACATCAAAATGTAAGTCTCTAGTCTGGAAAGGATGTTGTACACTGCAGAAATCCTTGAAATAGAGTTATTTCACATGAAACCAGTGTTTGAAACCACCAGAGTTCACTGAAAAGTAGTATTCAACTGTAAAACAGTTGAAAGACAAGTTTATATAGCTTCGCAAGTTCAGAGAAGAGTGTACAAAGTTGCTTCTACATGTGGTGAAGTCCCACAAGTAGAGGAGAAGGCCCATTATAGGAAACAGCTAGAAATCAGTAGTCATTCTTAGCTAATACTAATGAATATCACAGAATAGTGAGAGAGCAAGTGTAAAAGACATCAAAATGTAAGTTTCTAGTTTAGAAAGGATGTTATACACTACAGAGATCCTTGAAATAGAGTTACTTCACAAGAAACAAGTGTTTCAACCCACTGGAATTCACTGAAAAGTAGTATTTAAGTGTAAAACAGTTGAAAGACAAGTTTATGTAGCTTCGCAAGTTCAGAGAAGAGTGTATAAAGTTGCTTCTACATGTGGTGAATTCCCACAAGTAGAAAAGAAGGCTCATTATAGGACACTGCAAGAAAGCAGTAGTCATTAAGAGCAAATACTAATGAATATCACAGACTTATGAGAGAACAAGTAGAAAGCACATCAAAATGTAAGTTTCTAGTGTAGAAAGGATGTTGTACACTGTAGAAATCCTTGAAATAGAGTTAGTTCACATGAATCCAGTGTTTGAAACCACCAGAGTTCACTGAAAAGTAGTATTCAACTGTAAAACAGTTGAAAGACAAGTTTATGTAGCTTCGCAAGTTCAGAGAAGAGTGTATAAAGTTGCTTCTACATGTGGTGAAGTCCCACAAGTAGAGGAGAAGGCCCATTATAGGAAACAGCTAGAAATCAGTAATAATTCTGAGCAAATACTAATGAATATCACAGACTTATGAGAGAACAAGTGTAAAAGACATCAAAATGTACGTTTCTAGTCTAGAAAGTAGAAAAGAAGGCTCATTGTAGGACACTGCAAGAAAGCAGTAGTAATTCAGAGCAAATACTAATGAATATCACAGACTTATGAGAGAACAAGTGGAAAGCACATCAAAATGTAAGTTTCTAGTGTAGAAAGGATGTTGTACACTGTAGAAATCCTTGAAATAGAGTTAGTTCACATGAATCCAGTGTTTGAAACCACCAGAATTCACTGATAAGTAGTATTCAAGTGTAAAACAGTTGAAAGACAAGTGTATATAGCTTCGCAAGTTCAGAGAAGAGTGTATAAAGTTGTTTCTACATGAGGTGAAGTCTCACAAGTAGAGCGGAAGGCCCATTATAGGACACTACAAGAAATCAGTAGTCATTCAGAGCAAATACTAATGAATATCCCAGAATAGTGAGAGAACAAGTGTAAAAGACATCAAAATGTAAGTCTCTAGTCTAGACAGGATGTTGTACACTGCAGAAATCCTTGAAATAGAGTTAGTTCACATGAAACCAGTGTTTGAAACCACCAGAGTTCACTGAAAAGTAGTATTCAACTGTAAAACAGTTGAAAGACAAGTTTATGTAGCTTCGCAAGTTCAGAGAAGTGTGTATAAAGTTGCTTCTACATGTGGTGAAGTCCCACAAGTAGAGGAGAAGGCCCATTATAGGAAACAACTAGAAATCAGTAGTAATTCTGAGCAAATACTAATGAATATCACAGAATAGTGAGAGATCAAGTGTAAAAGACATTAAATGTAAGTCTCTAGTCTAGAAAGGATGTTGTATACTGTAGAAATCCTTGAAATAGAGTTAGTTCACATGAAACCAGTGTTTGAAACCACCAGAATTCACTGATAAGAAGTATTCAACTGTAAAACAGTTGAAAGACAAGTTTATGTAGCTTCGCAAGTTCAGAGAAGAGTGTATAAAGTTGCTTCTACATGTGGTGAAGTCCCACAAGTAGAGGAGAAGGCCCATTATAGGAAACAGCTAGAAATCAGTAGTAATTCTGAGGAAATACTAATGAATATCACAGAATAGTGAGAGATCAAGTGTAAAAGACATCAAAATGTAAGTCTCTAGTCTAGAAAGGATGTTGTATACTGTAGAAATCCTTGAAATAGAGTTAGTTCACATGAAACCTGTGTTTGAAACCACCAGAGTTCACTGAAAAGTAGTATTAAACTGTAAAACAGTTGAAAGACAAGTGTATATAGCTTCGCAAGTTCAGAGAAGAGTGTATAAAGTTTCTTCTACATGTGGTGAAGTTCCACAAGTAGGGGAGAAGGCCCATTATAGGAAACAGATAGAAATCAGTAGTCATTCAGAGCAAATACTAATGAATATCACAGAATAGTGAGAGAACAAGTGTAAAAGACATCAAAATGTAAGTCTCTAGTCTAGACAGGATGTTGTACACTGCAGAAATCCTTGAAATAGAGTTAGTTCACATGAAACCAGTGTTTTATACCACCAAAATACACTGAAAAGTAGTATTCAAATGTAAAACAGTTGAAAGACAAGTGTATATAGCTTCTCAAGTTCTGAGAATAGTGTATAAAGTTGTTTGTACATGTGGTGAAGTCCCACAAGTAGAGGAGAAGGCCCATTATAGGAAACAGCTAGAAATCAGTAGTAATTCTGAGGAAATACTAATGAATATCACAGACTTATGAGAGAACAAGTGGAAAAGACATCAAAATGTAAGTTTCTAGTCTAGAAAGGATGTTGTACACTGCAGAAATCCTTGAAATAGAGTTAGTTCACATGAAACCAGTGATTGAAACCACCAGAGTTCACTGAAAAGTAGTATTCAACTGTAAAACAGTTGAAAGACAAGTTTATGTAGCTTCGCAAGTTCAGAGAAGAGTGTATAAAGTTGCTTCTACATGTGGTGAAGTCCCACAAGTAGAGGAGAAGGCCCATTATAGGAAACAGCTAGAAATCAGTAGTCATTCAGAGCTAATACTAATGAATATCACAGAATAGTGAGAGAACAAGTGTAAAAGACATCAAAATGTAAGTCTCTAGTCTAGACAGAATGTTGTACACTGCAGAAATCCTTGAAATAGAGTTAGTTCACATGAAACCAGTGTTTTATACCACCAGAATACACTGAAAAGTAGTATTCAACTGTAAAACAGTTGAAAGACAAGTGTATATAGCTTCTCAAGTTCTGAGAAGAGTGTATAAAGTTGTCTCTACATGTGGTGAAGTCCCACAAGTAGAGGAGAAGGCCCATTATAGGAAACAGCTAGAAATCTGTAGTCCTTCAGAGCAAATACTAATGAATATCACAGAATAGTGAGAGAACAAGTGTAAAAGACATCAAAATGTAAGTCTCTAGTCTGGAAAGGATGTTGTACACTGCAGAAATCCTTGAAATAGAGTTATTTCACATGAAACCAGTGTTTGAAACCACCAGAGTTCACTGAAAAGTAGTATTCAACTGTAAAACAGTTGAAAGACAAGTTTATATAGCTTCGCAAGTTCAGAGAAGAGTGTATAAAGTTGATTCTACATGTGGTGAAGTCCCACAAGTAGAAAAGAAGGCCCATTATAGGAAACAGCTAGAAATCAGTAGTCATTCTTAGCTAATACTAATGAATATCACAGAATAGTGAGAGAGCAAGTGTAAAAGACATCAAAATGTAAGTTTCTAGTCTAGAAAGGATGTTATACACTACAGAGATCCTTGAAATAGAGTTACTTCACAAGAAACAAGTGTTTCAACCCACTGGAATTCACTGAAAAGTAGTATTTAAGTGTAAAACAGTTGAAAGACAAGTTTATGTAGCTTCGCAAGTTCAGAGAAGAGTGTATAAAGTTGCTTCTACATGTGGTGAAGTCCCACAAGTAGAGGAGAAGGCCCATTATAGGAAACAGCTAGAAATCTGTAGTAATTCTGAGCAAATACTAATGAATATCACAGACTTATGAGAGAACAAGTGTAAAAGACATCAAAATGTACGTTTCTAGTCTAGAAAGTAGAAAAGAAGGCTCATTGTAGGACACTGCAAGAAAGCAGTAGTAATTCAGAGCAAATACTAATGAATATCACAGACTTATGAGAGAACAAGTGGAAAGCACATCAAAATGTAAGTTTCTAGTGTAGAAAGGATGTTGTACACTGTAGAAATCCTTGAAATAGAGTTAGTTCACATGAATCCAGTGTTTGAAACCACCAGAATTCACTGATAAGTAGTATTCAAGTGTAAAACAGTTGAAAGACAAGTGTATATAGCTTCGCAAGTTCAGAGAAGAGTGTATAAAGTTGTTTCTACATGAGGTGAAGTCTCACAAGTAGAGCAGAAGGCCCATTATAGGACACTACAAGAAATCAGTAGTCATTCAGAGCAAATACTAATGAATATCACAGAATAGTGAGAGAACAAGTGTAAAAGACATCAAAATGTAAGTCTCTAGTCTGAAAAGGATGTTGTACACTGCAGAAATCCTTGAAAGAGAGTTAGTTCACATGAAACCAGTGTTTGAAACCACCAGAGTTCACTGAAAAGTAGTATTCAACTGTAAAACAGTTGAAAGACAAGTTTATGTAGCTTCGCAAGTTCAGAGAAGAGTGTATAAAGTTGCTTCTACATGTGGTGAAGTCCCACAAGTAGAGGAGAAGGCCCATTATAGGAAACAGCTAGAAATCAGTAGTCATTCAGAGCAAGTACTAATGAATATCAAAGAATAGTGAGAGAACAAGTGTAAAAGACATCAAAATGTAAGTCTCTAGTCTAGACAGGATGTTTTACACTGCAGAAATCTTTGAAATAGAGTTAGTTCACATGAAACCAGTGTTTGAAACCACCAGAGTTCACTGAAAAGTAGTATTAAACTGTAAAACAGTTGAAAGACAAGTATATATAGCTTCGGAAGTTCAGAGAAGAGTGTATAAAGTTGTTTGTACATGTGGTGAAGTCCCACAAGTAGAGGAGAAGGCCCATTATAGGAAACAGCTAGAAATCAGTAATAATTCTGAGCAAATACTAATGAATATCACAGACTTATGAGAGAACAAGTGTAAAAGACATCAAAATGTACGTTTCTAGTCTAGAAAGTAGAAAAGAAGGCTCATTGTAGGACACTGCAAGAAAGCAGTAGTAATTCAGAGCAAATACTAATGAATATCACAGACTTATGAGAGAACAAGTGGAAAGCACAACAAAATGTAAGTTTCTAGTGTAGAAAGGATGTTGTACACTGTAGAAATCCTTGAAATAGAGTTAGTTCACATGAATCCAGTGTTTGAAAGCACCAGAATTCACTGATAAGTAGTATTCAACTGTAAAACAGTTGAAAGACAAGTGTATATAGCTTCGCAAGTTCAGAGAAGAGTGTATAAAGTTGTTTCTACATGAGGTGAAGTCTCACAAGTAGAGCGGAAGGCCCATTATAGGACACTACAAGAAATCAGTAGTCATTCAGAGCAAATACTAATGAATATCCCAGAATAGTGAGAGAACAAGTGTAAAAGACATCAAAATGTAAGTCTCTAGTATAGACAGGATGTTGTACACTGCAGAAATCCTTGAAATAGAGTTAGTTCACATGAAACCAGTGTTTGAAACCACCAGAGTTCACTGAAAAGTAGTATTCAACTGTAAAACAGTTGAAAGACAAGTTTATGTAGCTTCGCAAGTTCAGAGAAGAGTGTATAAAGTTGTTTCTACATGAGGTGAAGTCTCACAAGTAGAGCAGAAGGCCCATTATAGGACACTACAAGAAATCAGTAGTCATTCAGAGCAAATACTAATGAATATCCCAGAATAGTGAGAGAACAAGTGTAAAAGACATCAAAATGTAAGTCTCTAGTATAGACAGGATGTTGTACACTGCAGAAATCCTTGAAATAGAGTTAGTTCACATGAAACCAGTGTTTGAAACCACCAGAATTCACTGATAAGAAGTATTCAACTGTAAAACAGTTGAAAGACAAGTTTATGTAGCTTCGCAAGTTCAGAGAAGAGTGTATAAAGTTGCTTCTACATGTGGTGAAGTCCCACAAGTAGAGGAGAAGGCCCATTATAGGAAACAGCTAGAAATCAGTAGTAATTCTGAGGAAATACTAATGAATATCACAGAATAGTGAGAGATCAAGTGTAAAAGACATCAAAATGTAAGTCTCTAGTCTAGAAAGGATGTTGTATACTGTAGAAATCCTTGAAATAGAGTTAGTTCACATGAAACCAGTGTTTGAAACCACCAGAATTCACTGATAAGAAGTATTCAACTGTAAAACAGTTGAAAGACAAGTATATATAGATTCGCAAGTTCAGAGAAGAGTGTATAAAGTTGTTTATACATGTGGTGAAGTCCCACAAGTAGAGGAGAAGGCCCATTATAGGAAACAGCTAGAAATCAGTAGTAATTCTGAGGAAATACTAATGAATATCACAGACTTATGAGAGAACAAGTGGAAAAGACATCAAAATGTAAGTTTCTAGTCTAGAAAGGATGTTGTACACTGCAGAAATCCTTGAAATAGAGTTAGTTCACATGAAACCAGTGTTTGAAACCACCAGAGTTCACTGAAAAGTAGTATTCAACTGTAAAACAGTTGAAAGACAAGTTTATGTAGCTTCGCAAGTTCAGAGAAGAGTGTACAAAGTTGCTTCTACATGTGGTGAAGTCCCACAAGTAGAGGAGAAGGCCCATTATAGGAAACAGCTAGAAATCAGTAGTCATTCAGAGCAAATACTAATGAATATCACAGAATAGTGAGAGAACAAGTGTAAAAGACATCAAAATGTAAGTCTCTAGTCTGGAAAGGATGTTGTACACTGCAGAAATCCTTGAAATAGAGTTATTTCACATGAAACCAGTGTTTGAAACCACCAGAGTTCACTGAAAAGTAGTATTCAACTGTAAAACAGTTGAAAGACAAGTTTATATAGCTTCGCAAGTTCAGAGAAGAGTGTACAAAGTTGCTTCTACATGTGGTGAAGTCCCACAAGTAGAGGAGAAGGCCCATTATAGGAAACAGCTAGAAATCAGTAGTCATTCTTAGCTAATACTAATGAATATCACAGAATAGTGAGAGAGCAAGTGTAAAAGACATCAAAATGTAAGTTTCTAGTTTAGAAAGGATGTTATACACTACAGAGATCCTTGAAATAGAGTTACTTCACAAGAAACAAGTGTTTCAACCCACTGGAATTCACTGAAAAGTAGTATTTAAGTGTAAAACAGTTGAAAGACAAGTTTATGTAGCTTCGCAAGTTCAGAGAAGAGTGTATAAAGTTGCTTCTACATGTGGTGAATTCCCACAAGTAGAAAAGAAGGCTCATTATAGGACACTGCAAGAAAGCAGTAGTAATTAAGAGCAAATACTAATGAATATCACAGACTTATGAGAGAACAAGTAGAAAGCACATCAAAATGTAAGTTTCTAGTGTAGAAAGGATGTTGTACACTGTAGAAATCCTTGAAATAGAGTTAGTTCACATGAATCCAGTGTTTGAAACCACCAGAGTTCACTGAAAAGTAGTATTCAACTGTAAAACAGTGAAAGACAAGTTTATGTAGCTTCGCAAGTTCAGAGAAGAGTGTATAAAGTTGCTTCTACATGTGGTGAAGTCCCACAAGTAGAGGAGAAGGCCCATTATAGGAAACAGCTAGAAATCAGTAATAATTCTGAGCAAATACTAATGAATATCACAGACTTATGAGAGAACAAGTGTAAAAGACATCAAAATGTACGTTTCTAGTCTAGAAAGTAGAAAAGAAGGCTCATTGTAGGACACTGCAAGAAAGCAGTAGTAATTCAGAGCAAATACTAATGAATATCACAGACTTATGAGAGAACAAGTGGAAAGCACATCAAAATGTAAGTTTCTAGTGTAGAAAGGATGTTGTACACTGTAGAAATCCTTGAAATAGAGTTAGTTCACATGAATCCAGTGTTTGAAACCACCAGAATTCACTGATAAGTAGTATTCAAGTGTAAAACAGTTGAAAGACAAGTGTATATAGCTTCGCAAGTTCAGAGAAGAGTGTATAAAGTTGTTTCTACATGAGGTGAAGTCTCACAAGTAGAGCGGAAGGCCCATTATAGGACACTACAAGAAATCAGTAGTCATTCAGAGCAAATACTAATGAATATCCCAGAATAGTGAGAGAACAAGTGTAAAAGACATCAAAATGTAAGTCTCTAGTCTAGACAGGATGTTGTACACTGCAGAAATCCTTGAAATAGAGTTAGTTCACATGAAACCAGTGTTTGAAACCACCAGAGTTCACTGAAAAGTAGTATTCAACTGTAAAACAGTTGAAAGACAAGTTTATGTAGCTTCGCAAGTTCAGAGAAGTGTGTATAAAGTTGCTTCTACATGTGGTGAAGTCCCACAAGTAGAGGAGAAGGCCCATTATAGGAAACAACTAGAAATCAGTAGTAATTCTGAGCAAATACTAATGAATATCACAGAATAGTGAGAGATCAAGTGTAAAAGACATTAAATGTAAGTCTCTAGTCTAGAAAGGATGTTGTATACTGTAGAAATCCTTGAAATAGAGTTAGTTCACATGAAACCAGTGTTTGAAACCACCAGAATTCACTGATAAGAAGTATTCAACTGTAAAACAGTTGAAAGACAAGTTTATGTAGCTTCGCAAGTTCAGAGAAGAGTGTATAAAGTTGCTTCTACATGTGGTGAAGTCCCACAAGTAGAGGAGAAGGCCCATTATAGGAAACAGCTAGAAATCAGTAGTAATTCTGAGGAAATACTAATGAATATCACAGAATAGTGAGAGATCAAGTGTAAAAGACATCAAAATGTAAGTCTCTAGTCTAGAAAGGATGTTGTATACTGTAGAAATCCTTGAAATAGAGTTAGTTCACATGAAACCTGTGTTTGAAACCACCAGAGTTCACTGAAAAGTAGTATTAAACTGTAAAACAGTTGAAAGACAAGTGTATATAGCTTCGCAAGTTCAGAGAAGAGTGTATAAAGTTTCTTCTACATGTGGTGAAGTTCCACAAGTAGGGGAGAAGGCCCATTATAGGAAACAGATAGAAATCAGTAGTCATTCAGAGCAAATACTAATGAATATCACAGAATAGTGAGAGAACAAGTGTAAAAGACATCAAAATGTAAGTCTCTAGTCTAGACAGGATGTTGTACACTGCAGAAATCCTTGAAATAGAGTTAGTTCACATGAAACCAGTGTTTTATACCACCAAAATACACTGAAAAGTAGTATTCAAATGTAAAACAGTTGAAAGACAAGTGTATATAGCTTCTCAAGTTCTGAGAATAGTGTATAAAGTTGTTTGTACATGTGGTGAAGTCCCACAAGTAGAGGAGAAGGCCCATTATAGGAAACAGCTAGAAATCAGTAGTAATTCTGAGGAAATACTAATGAATATCACAGACTTATGAGAGAACAAGTGGAAAAGACATCAAAATGTAAGTTTCTAGTCTAGAAAGGATGTTGTACACTGCAGAAATCCTTGAAATAGAGTTAGTTCACATGAAACCAGTGATTGAAACCACCAGAGTTCACTGAAAAGTAGTATTCAACTGTAAAACAGTTGAAAGACAAGTTTATGTAGCTTCGCAAGTTCAGAGAAGAGTGTATAAAGTTGCTTCTACATGTGGTGAAGTCCCACAAGTAGAGGAGAAGGCCCATTATAGGAAACAGCTAGAAATCAGTAGTCATTCAGAGCTAATACTAATGAATATCACAGAATAGTGAGAGAACAAGTGTAAAAGACATCAAAATGTAAGTCTCTAGTCTAGACAGAATGTTGTACACTGCAGAAATCCTTGAAATAGAGTTAGTTCACATGAAACCAGTGTTTTATACCACCAGAATACACTGAAAAGTAGTATTCAACTGTAAAACAGTTGAAAGACAAGTGTATATAGCTTCTCAAGTTCTGAGAAGAGTGTATAAAGTTGTCTCTACATGTGGTGAAGTCCCACAAGTAGAGGAGAAGGCCCATTATAGGAAACAGCTAGAAATCTGTAGTCCTTCAGAGCAAATACTAATGAATATCACAGAATAGTGAGAGAACAAGTGTAAAAGACATCAAAATGTAAGTCTCTAGTCTGGAAAGGATGTTGTACACTGCAGAAATCCTTGAAATAGAGTTATTTCACATGAAACCAGTGTTTGAAACCACCAGAGTTCACTGAAAAGTAGTATTCAACTGTAAAACAGTTGAAAGACAAGTTTATATAGCTTCGCAAGTTCAGAGAAGAGTGTATAAAGTTGATTCTACATGTGGTGAAGTCCCACAAGTAGAAAAGAAGGCCCATTATAGGAAACAGCTAGAAATCAGTAGTCATTCTTAGCTAATACTAATGAATATCACAGAATAGTGAGAGAGCAAGTGTAAAAGACATCAAAATGTAAGTTTCTAGTCTAGAAAGGATGTTATACACTACAGAGATCCTTGAAATAGAGTTACTTCACAAGAAACAAGTGTTTCAACCCACTGGAATTCACTGAAAAGTAGTATTTAAGTGTAAAACAGTTGAAAGACAAGTTTATGTAGCTTCGCAAGTTCAGAGAAGAGTGTATAAAGTTGCTTCTACATGTGGTGAAGTCCCACAAGTAGAGGAGAAGGCCCATTATAGGAAACAGCTAGAAATCTGTAGTAATTCTGAGCAAATACTAATGAATATCACAGACTTATGAGAGAACAAGTGTAAAAGACATCAAAATGTACGTTTCTAGTCTAGAAAGTAGAAAAGAAGGCTCATTGTAGGACACTGCAAGAAAGCAGTAGTAATTCAGAGCAAATACTAATGAATATCACAGACTTATGAGAGAACAAGTGGAAAGCACATCAAAATGTAAGTTTCTAGTGTAGAAAGGATGTTGTACACTGTAGAAATCCTTGAAATAGAGTTAGTTCACATGAATCCAGTGTTTGAAACCACCAGAATTCACTGATAAGTAGTATTCAAGTGTAAAACAGTTGAAAGACAAGTGTATATAGCTTCGCAAGTTCAGAGAAGAGTGTATAAAGTTGTTTCTACATGAGGTGAAGTCTCACAAGTAGAGCAGAAGGCCCATTATAGGACACTACAAGAAATCAGTAGTCATTCAGAGCAAATACTAATGAATATCACAGAATAGTGAGAGAACAAGTGTAAAAGACATCAAAATGTAAGTCTCTAGTCTGAAAAGGATGTTGTACACTGCAGAAATCCTTGAAAGAGAGTTAGTTCACATGAAACCAGTGTTTGAAACCACCAGAGTTCACTGAAAAGTAGTATTCAACTGTAAAACAGTTGAAAGACAAGTTTATGTAGCTTCGCAAGTTCAGAGAAGAGTGTATAAAGTTGCTTCTACATGTGGTGAAGTCCCACAAGTAGAGGAGAAGGCCCATTATAGGAAACAGCTAGAAATCAGTAGTCATTCAGAGCAAGTACTAATGAATATCAAAGAATAGTGAGAGAACAAGTGTAAAAGACATCAAAATGTAAGTCTCTAGTCTAGACAGGATGTTTTACACTGCAGAAATCTTTGAAATAGAGTTAGTTCACATGAAACCAGTGTTTGAAACCACCAGAGTTCACTGAAAAGTAGTATTAAACTGTAAAACAGTTGAAAGACAAGTATATATAGCTTCGGAAGTTCAGAGAAGAGTGTATAAAGTTGTTTGTACATGTGGTGAAGTCCCACAAGTAGAGGAGAAGGCCCATTATAGGAAACAGCTAGAAATCAGTAATAATTCTGAGCAAATACTAATGAATATCACAGACTTATGAGAGAACAAGTGTAAAAGACATCAAAATGTACGTTTCTAGTCTAGAAAGTAGAAAAGAAGGCTCATTGTAGGACACTGCAAGAAAGCAGTAGTAATTCAGAGCAAATACTAATGAATATCACAGACTTATGAGAGAACAAGTGGAAAGCACAACAAAATGTAAGTTTCTAGTGTAGAAAGGATGTTGTACACTGTAGAAATCCTTGAAATAGAGTTAGTTCACATGAATCCAGTGTTTGAAAGCACCAGAATTCACTGATAAGTAGTATTCAACTGTAAAACAGTTGAAAGACAAGTGTATATAGCTTCGCAAGTTCAGAGAAGAGTGTATAAAGTTGTTTCTACATGAGGTGAAGTCTCACAAGTAGAGCGGAAGGCCCATTATAGGACACTACAAGAAATCAGTAGTCATTCAGAGCAAATACTAATGAATATCCCAGAATAGTGAGAGAACAAGTGTAAAAGACATCAAAATGTAAGTCTCTAGTATAGACAGGATGTTGTACACTGCAGAAATCCTTGAAATAGAGTTAGTTCACATGAAACCAGTGTTTGAAACCACCAGAGTTCACTGAAAAGTAGTATTCAACTGTAAAACAGTTGAAAGACAAGTTTATGTAGCTTCGCAAGTTCAGAGAAGTGTGTATAAAGTTGCTTCTACATGTGGTGAAGTCCCACAAGTAGAGGAGAAGGCCCATTATAGGAAACAACTAGAAATCAGTAGTAATTCTGAGCAAATACTAATGAATATCACAGAATAGTGAGAGATCAAGTGTAAAAGACATCAAAATATAAGTCTCTAGTCTAGAAAGGATGTTGTATACTGTAGAAATCCTTGAAATAGAGTTAGTTCACATGAAACCAGTGTTTGAAACCACCAGAATTCACTGATAAGAAGTATTCAACTGTAAAACAGTTGAAAGACAAGTTTATGTAGCTTCGCAAGTTCAGAGAAGAGTGTATAAAGTTGCTTCTACATGTGGTGAAGTCCCACAAGTAGAGGAGAAGGCCCATTATAGGAAACAGCTAGAAATCAGTAGTAATTCTGAGGAAATACTAATGAATATCACAGAATAGTGAGAGATCAAGTGTAAAAGACATCAAAATGTAAGTCTCTAGTCTAGAAAGGATGTTGTATACTGTAGAAATCCTTGAAATAGAGTTAGTTCACATGAAACCAGTGTTTGAAACCACCAGAATTCACTGATAAGAAGTATTCAACTGTAAAACAGTTGAAAGACAAGTATATATAGATTCGCAAGTTCAGAGAAGAGTGTATAAAGTTGTTTATACATGTGGTGAAGTCCCACAAGTAGAGGAGAAGGCCCATTATAGGAAACAGCTAGAAATCAGTAGTAATTCTGAGGAAATACTAATGAATATCACAGACTTATGAGAGAACAAGTGGAAAAGACATCAAAATGTAAGTTTCTAGTCTAGAAAGGATGTTGTACACTGCAGAAATCCTTGAAATAGAGTTAGTTCACATGAAACCAGTGTTTGAAACCACCAGAGTTCACTGAAAAGTAGTATTCAACTGTAAAACAGTTGAAAGACAAGTTTATGTAGCTTCGCAAGTTCAGAGAAGAGTGTACAAAGTTGCTTCTACATGTGGTGAAGTCCCACAAGTAGAGGAGAAGGCCCATTATAGGAAACAGCTAGAAATCAGTAGTCATTCAGAGCAAATACTAATGAATATCACAGAATAGTGAGAGAACAAGTGTAAAAGACATCAAAATGTAAGTCTCTAGTCTGGAAAGGATGTTGTACACTGCAGAAATCCTTGAAATAGAGTTATTTCACATGAAACCAGTGTTTGAAACCACCAGAGTTCACTGAAAAGTAGTATTCAACTGTAAAACAGTTGAAAGACAAGTTTATATAGCTTCGCAAGTTCAGAGAAGAGTGTACAAAGTTGCTTCTACATGTGGTGAAGTCCCACAAGTAGAGGAGAAGGCCCATTATAGGAAACAGCTAGAAATCAGTAGTCATTCTTAGCTAATACTAATGAATATCACAGAATAGTGAGAGAGCAAGTGTAAAAGACATCAAAATGTAAGTTTCTAGTTTAGAAAGGATGTTATACACTACAGAGATCCTTGAAATAGAGTTACTTCACAAGAAACAAGTGTTTCAACCCACTGGAATTCACTGAAAAGTAGTATTTAAGTGTAAAACAGTTGAAAGACAAGTTTATGTAGCTTCGCAAGTTCAGAGAAGAGTGTATAAAGTTGCTTCTACATGTGGTGAATTCCCACAAGTAGAAAAGAAGGCTCATTATAGGACACTGCAAGAAAGCAGTAGTAATTAAGAGCAAATACTAATGAATATCACAGACTTATGAGAGAACAAGTAGAAAGCACATCAAAATGTAAGTTTCTAGTGTAGAAAGGATGTTGTACACTGTAGAAATCCTTGAAATAGAGTTAGTTCACATGAATCCAGTGTTTGAAACCACCAGAGTTCACTGAAAAGTAGTATTCAACTGTAAAACAGTTGAAAGACAAGTTTATGTAGCTTCGCAAGTTCAGAGAAGAGTGTATAAAGTTGCTTCTACATGTGGTGAAGTCCCACAAGTAGAGGAGAAGGCCCATTATAGGAAACAGCTAGAAATCAGTAATAATTCTGAGCAAATACTAATGAATATCACAGACTTATGAGAGAACAAGTGTAAAAGACATCAAAATGTACGTTTCTAGTCTAGAAAGTAGAAAAGAAGGCTCATTGTAGGACACTGCAAGAAAGCAGTAGTAATTCAGAGCAAATACTAATGAATATCACAGACTTATGAGAGAACAAGTGGAAAGCACATCAAAATGTAAGTTTCTAGTGTAGAAAGGATGTTGTACACTGTAGAAATCCTTGAAATAGAGTTAGTTCACATGAATCCAGTGTTTGAAACCACCAGAATTCACTGATAAGTAGTATTCAAGTGTAAAACAGTTGAAAGACAAGTGTATATAGCTTCGCAAGTTCAGAGAAGAGTGTATAAAGTTGTTTCTACATGAGGTGAAGTCTCACAAGTAGAGCAGAAGGCCCATTATAGGACACTACAAGAAATCAGTAGTCATTCAGAGCAAATACTAATGAATATCACAGAATAGTGAGAGAACAAGTGTAAAAGACATCAAAATGTAAGTCTCTAGTCTAGACAGGATGTTGTACACTGCAGAAATCCTTGAAATAGAGTTGGTTCACATGAAACCAGTGTTTGAAACCACCAGAGTTCACTGAAAAGTAGTATTCAACTGTAAAACAGTTGAAAGACAAGTTTATGTAGCTTCGCAAGTTCAGAGAAGTGTGTATAAAGTTGCTTCTACATGTGGTGAAGTCCCACAAGTAGAGGAGAAGGCCCATTATAGGAAACAACTAGAAATCAGTAGTAATTCTGAGCAAATACTAATGAATATCACAGAATAGAGAGAGATCAAGTGTAAAAGACATCAAAATGTAAGTCTCTAGTCTAGAAAGGATGTTGTATACTGTAGAAATCCTTGAAATAGAGTTAGTTCACATGAAACCAGTGTTTGAAACCACCAGAATTCACTGATAAGAAGTATTCAACTGTAAAACAGTTGAAAGACAAGTTTATGTAGCTTCGCAAGTTCAGAGAAGAGTGTATAAAGTTGCTTCTACATGTGGTGAAGTCCCACAAGTAGAGGAGAAGGCCCATTATAGGAAACAGCTAGAAATCAGTAGTAATTCTGAGGAAATACTAATGAATATCACAGAATAGTGAGAGATCAAGTGTAAAAGACATCAAAATGTAAGTCTCTAGTCTAGAAAGGATGTTGTATACTGTAGAAATCCTTGAAATAGAGTTAGTTCACATGAAACCTGTGTTTGAAACCACCAGAGTTCACTGAAAAGTAGTATTAAACTGTAAAACAGTTGAAAGACAAGTGTATATAGCTTCGCAAGTTCAGAGAAGAGTGTATAAAGTTTCTTCTACATGTGGTGAAGTTCCACAAGTAGGGGAGAAGGCCCATTATAGGAAACAGATAGAAATCAGTAGTCATTCAGAGCAAATACTAATGAATATCACAGAATAGTGAGAGAACAAGTGTAAAAGACATCAAAATGTAAGTCTCTAGTCTAGACAGGATGTTGTACACTGCAGAAATCCTTGAAATAGAGTTAGTTCACATGAAACCAGTGTTTTATACCACCAAAATACACTGAAAAGTAGTATTCAAATGTAAAACAGTTGAAAGACAAGTGTATATAGCTTCTCAAGTTCTGAGAATAGTGTATAAAGTTGTTTGTACATGTGGTGAAGTCCCACAAGTAGAGGAGAAGGCCCATTATAGGAAACAGCTAGAAATCAGTAGTAATTCTGAGGAAATACTAATGAATATCACAGACTTATGAGAGAACAAGTGGAAAAGACATCAAAATGTAAGTCTCTAGTCTGGAAAGGATGTTGTACACTGCAGAAATCCTTGAAATAGAGTTAGTTCACATGAAACCAGTGTTTTATACCACCAGAATACACTGAAAAGTAGTATTCAACTGTAAAACAGTTGAAAGACAAGTGTATATAGCTTCTCAAGTTCTGAGAAGAGTGTATAAAGTTGTCTCTACATGTGGTGAAGTCCCACAAGTAGAGGAGAAGGCCCATTATAGGAAACAGCTAGAAATCTGTAGTCCTTCAGAGCAAATACTAATGAATATCACAGAATAGTGAGAGAACAAGTGTAAAAGACATCAAAATGTAAGTCTCTAGTCTGGAAAGGATGTTGTACACTGCAGAAATCCTTGAAATAGAGTTATTTCACATGAAACCAGTGTTTGAAACCACCAGAGTTCACTGAAAAGTAGTATTCAACTGTAAAACAGTTGAAAGACAAGTTTATATAGCTTCGCAAGTTCAGAGAAGAGTGTATAAAGTTGATTCTACATGTGGTGAAGTCCCACAAGTAGAAAAGAAGGCCCATTATAGGAAACAGCTAGAAATCAGTAGTCATTCTTAGCTAATACTAATGAATATCACAGAATAGTGAGAGAGCAAGTGTAAAAGACATCAAAATGTAAGTTTCTAGTCTAGAAAGGATGTTATACACTACAGAGATCCTTGAAATAGAGTTACTTCACAAGAAACAAGTGTTTCAACCCACTGGAATTCACTGAAAAGTAGTATTTAAGTGTAAAACAGTTGAAAGACAAGTTTATGTAGCTTCGCAAGTTCAGAGAAGAGTGTATAAAGTTGCTTCTACATGTGGTGAAGTCCCACAAGTAGAGGAGAAGGCCCATTATAGGAAACAGCTAGAAATCTGTAGTAATTCTGAGCAAATACTAATGAATATCACAGACTTATGAGAGAACAAGTGTAAAAGACATCAAAATGTACGTTTCTAGTCTAGAAAGTAGAAAAGAAGGCTCATTGTAGGACACTGCAAGAAAGCAGTAGTAATTCAGAGCAAATACTAATGAATATCACAGACTTATGAGAGAACAAGTGGAAAGCACATCAAAATGTAAGTTTCTAGTGTAGAAAGGATGTTGTACACTGTAGAAATCCTTGAAATAGAGTTAGTTCACATGAATCCAGTGTTTGAAAGCACCAGAATTCACTGATAAGTAGTATTCAACTGTAAAACAGTTGAAAGACAAGTGTATATAGCTTCGCAAGTTCAGAGAAGAGTGTATAAAGTTGTTTCTACATGAGGTGAAGTCTCACAAGTAGAGCAGAAGGCCCATTATAGGACACTACAAGAAATCAGTAGTCATTCAGAGCAAATACTAATGAATATCACAGAATAGTGAGAGAACAAGTGTAAAAGACATCAAAATGTAAGTCTCTAGTCTGAAAAGGATGTTGTACACTGCAGAAATCCTTGAAATAGAGTTAGTTCACATGAAACCAGTGTTTGAAACCACCAGAGTTCACTGAAAAGTAGTATTCAACTGTAAAACAGTTGAAAGACAAGTTTATGTAGCTTCGCAAGTTCAGAGAAGAGTGTATAAAGTTGCTTCTACATGTGGTGAAGTCCCACAAGTAGAGGAGAAGGCCCATTATAGGAAACAGCTAGAAATCAGTAGTCATTCAGAGCAAGTACTAATGAATATCAAAGAATAGTGAGAGAACAAGTGTAAAAGACATCAAAATGTAAGTCTCTAGTCTAGACAGGATGTTTTACACTGCAGAAATCTTTGAAATAGAGTTAGTTCACATGAAACCAGTGTTTGAAACCACCAGAGTTCACTGAAAAGTAGTATTAAACTGTAAAACAGTTGAAAGACAAGTATATATAGCTTCGGAAGTTCAGAGAAGAGTGTATAAAGTTGTTTGTACATGTGGTGAAGTCCCACAAGTAGAGGAGAAGGCCCATTATAGGAAACAGCTAGAAATCAGTAATAATTCTGAGCAAATACTAATGAATATCACAGACTTATGAGAGAACAAGTGTAAAAGACATCAAAATGTACGTTTCTAGTCTAGAAAGTAGAAAAGAAGGCTCATTGTAGGACACTGCAAGAAAGCAGTAGTAATTCAGAGCAAATACTAATGAATATCACAGACTTATGAGAGAACAAGTGGAAAGCACAACAAAATGTAAGTTTCTAGTGTAGAAAGGATGTTGTACACTGTAGAAATCCTTGAAATAGAGTTAGTTCACATGAATCCAGTGTTTGAAAGCACCAGAATTCACTGATAAGTAGTATTCAACTGTAAAACAGTTGAAAGACAAGTGTATATAGCTTCGCAAGTTCAGAGAAGAGTGTATAAAGTTGTTTCTACATGAGGTGAAGTCTCACAAGTAGAGCGGAAGGCCCATTATAGGACACTACAAGAAATCAGTAGTCATTCAGAGCAAATACTAATGAATATCCCAGAATAGTGAGAGAACAAGTGTAAAAGACATCAAAATGTAAGTCTCTAGTATAGACAGGATGTTGTACACTGCAGAAATCCTTGAAATAGAGTTAGTTCACATGAAACCAGTGTTTGAAACCACCAGAATTCACTGATAAGAAGTATTCAACTGTAAAACAGTTGAAAGACAAGTTTATGTAGCTTCGCAAGTTCAGAGAAGAGTGTATAAAGTTGCTTCTACATGTGGTGAAGTCCCACAAGTAGAGGAGAAGGCCCATTATAGGAAACAGCTAGAAATCAGTAGTAATTCTGAGGAAATACTAATGAATATCACAGAATAGTGAGAGATCAAGTGTAAAAGACATCAAAATGTAAGTCTCTAGTCTAGAAAGGATGTTGTATACTGTAGAAATCCTTGAAATAGAGTTAGTTCACATGAAACCAGTGTTTGAAACCACCAGAATTCACTGATAAGAAGTATTCAACTGTAAAACAGTTGAAAGACAAGTATATATAGATTCGCAAGTTCAGAGAAGAGTGTATAAAGTTGTTTATACATGTGGTGAAGTCCCACAAGTAGAGGAGAAGGCCCATTATAGGAAACAGCTAGAAATCAGTAGTAATTCTGAGGAAATACTAATGAATATCACAGACTTATGAGAGAACACGTGGAAAAGACATCAAAATGTAAGTTTCTAGTCTAGAAAGGATGTTGTACACTGCAGAAATCCTTGAAATAGAGTTAGTTCACATGAAACCAGTGTTTGAAACCACCAGAGTTCACTGAAAAGTAGTATTCAACTGTAAAACAGTTGAAAGACAAGTTTATGTAGCTTCGCAAGTTCAGAGAAGAGTGTACAAAGTTGCTTCTACATGTGGTGAAGTCCCACAAGTAGAGGAGAAGGCCCATTATAGGAAACAGCTAGAAATCAGTAGTCATTCAGAGCAAATACTAATGAATATCACAGAATAGTGAGAGAACAAGTGTAAAAGACATCAAAATGTAAGTCTCTAGTCTGGAAAGGATGTTGTACACTACAGAGATCCTTGAAATAGAGTTACTTCACAAGAAACAAGTGTTTCAACCCACTGGAATTCACTGAAAAGTAGTATTTAAGTGTAAAACAGTTGAAAGACAAGTTTATGTAGCTTCGCAAGTTCAGAGAAGAGTGTATAAAGTTGCTTCTACATGTGGTGAATTCCCACAAGTAGAAAAGAAGGCTCATTATAGGACACTGCAAGAAAGCAGTAGTAATTAAGAGCAAATACTAATGAATATCACAGACTTATGAGAGAACAAGTAGAAAGCACATCAAAATGTAAGTTTCTAGTGTAGAAAGGATGTTGTACACTGTAGAAATCCTTGAAATAGAGTTAGTTCACATGAATCCAGTGTTTGAAACCACCAGAGTTCACTGAAAAGTAGTATTCAACTGTAAAACAGTTGAAAGACAAGTTTATGTAGCTTCGCAAGTTCAGAGAAGAGTGTATAAAGTTGCTTCTACATGTGGTGAAGTCCCACAAGTAGAGGAGAAGGCCCATTATAGGAAACAGCTAGAAATCAGTAATAATTCTGAGCAAATACTAATGAATATCACAGACTTATGAGAGAACAAGTGTAAAAGACATCAAAATGTACGTTTCTAGTCTAGAAAGTAGAAAAGAAGGCTCATTGTAGGACACTGCAAGAAAGCAGTAGTAATTCAGAGCAAATACTAATGAATATCACAGACTTATGAGAGAACAAGTGGAAAGCACATCAAAATGTAAGTTTCTAGTGTAGAAAGGATGTTGTACACTGTAGAAATCCTTGAAATAGAGTTAGTTCACATGAATCCAGTGTTTGAAACCACCAGAATTCACTGATAAGTAGTATTCAAGTGTAAAACAGTTGAAAGACAAGTGTATATAGCTTCGCAAGTTCAGAGAAGAGTGTATAAAGTTGTTTCTACATGAGGTGAAGTCTCACAAGTAGAGCGGAAGGCCCATTATAGGACACTACAAGAAATCAGTAGTCATTCAGAGCAAATACTAATGAATATCCCAGAATAGTGAGAGAACAAGTGTAAAAGACATCAAAATGTAAGTCTCTAGTCTAGACAGGATGTTGTACACTGCAGAAATCCTTGAAATAGAGTTAGTTCACATGAAACCAGTGTTTGAAACCACCAGAGTTCACTGAAAAGTAGTATTCAACTGTAAAACAGTTGAAAGACAAGTTTATGTAGCTTCGCAAGTTCAGAGAAGTGTGTATAAAGTTGCTTCTACATGTGGTGAAGTCCCACAAGTAGAGGAGAAGGCCCATTATAGGAAACAACTAGAAATCAGTAGTAATTCTGAGCAAATACTAATGAATATCACAGAATAGTGAGAGATCAAGTGTAAAAGACATTAAATGTAAGTCTCTAGTCTAGAAAGGATGTTGTATACTGTAGAAATCCTTGAAATAGAGTTAGTTCACATGAAACCAGTGTTTGAAACCACCAGAATTCACTGATAAGAAGTATTCAACTGTAAAACAGTTGAAAGACAAGTTTATGTAGCTTCGCAAGTTCAGAGAAGAGTGTATAAAGTTGCTTCTACATGTGGTGAAGTCCCACAAGTAGAGGAGAAGGCCCATTATAGGAAACAGCTAGAAATCAGTAGTAATTCTGAGGAAATACTAATGAATATCACAGAATAGTGAGAGATCAAGTGTAAAAGACATCAAAATGTAAGTCTCTAGTCTAGAAAGGATGTTGTATACTGTAGAAATCCTTGAAATAGAGTTAGTTCACATGAAACCTGTGTTTGAAACCACCAGAGTTCACTGAAAAGTAGTATTAAACTGTAAAACAGTTGAAAGACAAGTGTATATAGCTTCGCAAGTTCAGAGAAGAGTGTATAAAGTTTCTTCTACATGTGGTGAAGTTCCACAAGTAGGGGAGAAGGCCCATTATAGGAACAGATAGAAATCAGTAGTCATTCAGAGCAAATACTAATGAATATCACAGAATAGTGAGAGAACAAGTGTAAAAGACATCAAAATGTAAGTCTCTAGTCTAGACAGGATGTTGTACACTGCAGAAATCCTTGAAATAGAGTTAGTTCACATGAAACCAGTGTTTTATACCACCAAAATACACTGAAAAGTAGTATTCAAATGTAAAACAGTTGAAAGACAAGTGTATATAGCTTCTCAAGTTCTGAGAATAGTGTATAAAGTTGTTTGTACATGTGGTGAAGTCCCACAAGTAGAGGAGAAGGCCCATTATAGGAAACAGCTAGAAATCAGTAGTAATTCTGAGGAAATACTAATGAATATCACAGACTTATGAGAGAACAAGTGGAAAAGACATCAAAATGTAAGTTTCTAGTCTAGAAAGGATGTTGTACACTGCAGAAATCCTTGAAATAGAGTTAGTTCACATGAAACCAGTGATTGAAACCACCAGAGTTCACTGAAAAGTAGTATTCAACTGTAAAACAGTTGAAAGACAAGTTTATGTAGCTTCGCAAGTTCAGAGAAGAGTGTATAAAGTTGCTTCTACATGTGGTGAAGTCCCACAAGTAGAGGAGAAGGCCCATTATAGGAAACAGCTAGAAATCAGTAGTCATTCAGAGCTAATACTAATGAATATCACAGAATAGTGAGAGAACAAGTGTAAAAGACATCAAAATGTAAGTCTCTAGTCTAGACAGAATGTTGTACACTGCAGAAATCCTTGAAATAGAGTTAGTTCACATGAAACCAGTGTTTTATACCACCAGAATACACTGAAAAGTAGTATTCAACTGTAAAACAGTTGAAAGACAAGTGTATATAGCTTCTCAAGTTCTGAGAAGAGTGTATAAAGTTGTCTCTACATGTGGTGAAGTCCCACAAGTAGAGGAGAAGGCCCATTATAGGAAACAGCTAGAAATCTGTAGTCCTTCAGAGCAAATACTAATGAATATCACAGAATAGTGAGAGAACAAGTGTAAAAGACATCAAAATGTAAGTCTCTAGTCTGGAAAGGATGTTGTACACTGCAGAAATCCTTGAAATAGAGTTATTTCACATGAAACCAGTGTTTGAAACCACCAGAGTTCACTGAAAAGTAGTATTCAACTGTAAAACAGTTGAAAGACAAGTTTATATAGCTTCGCAAGTTCAGAGAAGAGTGTATAAAGTTGATTCTACATGTGGTGAAGTCCCACAAGTAGAAAAGAAGGCCCATTATAGGAAACAGCTAGAAATCAGTAGTCATTCTTAGCTAATACTAATGAATATCACAGAATAGTGAGAGAGCAAGTGAAAAAGACATCAAAATGTAAGTTTCTAGTCTAGAAAGGATGTTATACACTACAGAGATCCTTGAAATAGAGTTACTTCACAAGAAACAAGTGTTTCAACCCACTGGAATTCTCTGAAAAGTAGTATTTAAGTGTAAAACAGTTGAAAGACAAGTTTATGTAGCTTCGCAAGTTCAGAGAAGAGTGTATAAAGTTGCTTCTACATGTGGTGAAGTCCCACAAGTAGAGGAGAAGGCCCATTATAGGAAACAGCTAGAAATCTGTAGTAATTCTGAGCAAATACTAATGAATATCACAGACTTATGAGAGAACAAGTGTAAAAGACATCAAAATGTACGTTTCTAGTCTAGAAAGTAGAAAAGAAGGCTCATTGTAGGACACTGCAAGAAAGCAGTAGTAATTCAGAGCAAATACTAATGAATATCACAGACTTATGAGAGAACAAGTGGAAAGCACATCAAAATGTAAGTTTCTAGTGTAGAAAGGATGTTGTACACTGTAGAAATCCTTGAAATAGAGTTAGTTCACATGAATCCAGTGTTTGAAACCACCAGAATTCACTGATAAGTAGTATTCAAGTGTAAAACAGTTGAAAGACAAGTGTATATAGCTTCGCAAGTTCAGAGAAGAGTGTATAAAGTTGTTTCTACATGAGGTGAAGTCTCACAAGTAGAGCAGAAGGCCCATTATAGGACACTACAAGAAATCAGTAGTCATTCAGAGCAAATACTAATGAATATCACAGAATAGTGAGAGAACAAGTGTAAAAGACATCAAAATGTAAGTCTCTAGTCTGAAAAGGATGTTGTACACTGCAGAAATCCTTGAAATAGAGTTAGTTCACATGAAACCAGTGTTTGAAACCACCAGAGTTCACTGAAAAGTAGTATTCAACTGTAAAACAGTTGAAAGACAAGTTTATGTAGCTTCGCAAGTTCAGAGAAGAGTGTATAAAGTTGCTTCTACATGTGGTGAAGTCCCACAAGTAGAGGAGAAGGCCCATTATAGGAAACAGCTAGAAATCAGTAGTCATTCAGAGCAAGTACTAATGAATATCAAAGAATAGTGAGAGAACAAGTGTAAAAGACATCAAAATGTAAGTCTCTAGTCTAGACAGGATGTTTTACACTGCAGAAATCTTTGAAATAGAGTTAGTTCACATGAAACCAGTGTTTGAAACCACCAGAGTTCACTGAAAAGTAGTATTAAACTGTAAAACAGTTGAAAGACAAGTATATATAGCTTCGGAAGTTCAGAGAAGAGTGTATAAAGTTGTTTGTACATGTGGTGAAGTCCCACAAGTAGAGGAGAAGGCCCATTATAGGAAACAGCTAGAAATCAGTAATAATTCTGAGCAAATACTAATGAATATCACAGACTTATGAGAGAACAAGTGTAAAAGACATCAAAATGTACGTTTCTAGTCTAGAAAGTAGAAAAGAAGGCTCATTGTAGGACACTGCAAGAAAGCAGTAGTAATTCAGAGCAAATACTAATGAATATCACAGACTTATGAGAGAACAAGTGGAAAGCACAACAAAATGTAAGTTTCTAGTGTAGAAAGGATGTTGTACACTGTAGAAATCCTTGAAATAGAGTTAGTTCACATGAATCCAGTGTTTGAAAGCACCAGAATTCACTGATAAGTAGTATTCAACTGTAAAACAGTTGAAAGACAAGTGTATATAGCTTCGCAAGTTCAGAGAAGAGTGTATAAAGTTGTTTCTACATGAGGTGAAGTCTCACAAGTAGAGCGGAAGGCCCATTATAGGACACTACAAGAAATCAGTAGTCATTCAGAGCAAATACTAATGAATATCCCAGAATAGTGAGAGAACAAGTGTAAAAGACATCAAAATGTAAGTCTCTAGTATAGACAGGATGTTGTACACTGCAGAAATCCTTGAAATAGAGTTAGTTCACATGAAACCAGTGTTTGAAACCACCAGAGTTCACTGAAAAGTAGTATTCAACTGTAAAACAGTTGAAAGACAAGTTTATGTAGCTTCGCAAGTTCAGAGAAGTGTGTATAAAGTTGCTTCTACATGTGGTGAAGTCCCACAAGTAGAGGAGAAGGCCCATTATAGGAAACAACTAGAAATCAGTAGTAATTCTGAGCAAATACTAATGAATATCACAGAATAGTGAGAGATCAAGTGTAAAAGACATCAAAATATAAGTCTCTAGTCTAGAAAGGATGTTGTATACTGTAGAAATCCTTGAAATAGAGTTAGTTCACATGAAACCAGTGTTTGAAACCACCAGAATTCACTGATAAGAAGTATTCAACTGTAAAACAGTTGAAAGACAAGTTTATGTAGCTTCGCAAGTTCAGAGAAGAGTGTATAAAGTTGCTTCTACATGTGGTGAAGTCCCACAAGTAGAGGAGAAGGCCCATTATAGGAAACAGCTAGAAATCAGTAGTAATTCTGAGGAAATACTAATGAATATCACAGAATAGTGAGAGATCAAGTGTAAAAGACATCAAAATGTAAGTCTCTAGTCTAGAAAGGATGTTGTATACTGTAGAAATCCTTGAAATAGAGTTAGTTCACATGAAACCAGTGTTTGAAACCACCAGAATTCACTGATAAGAAGTATTCAACTGTAAAACAGTTGAAAGACAAGTATATATAGATTCGCAAGTTCAGAGAAGAGTGTATAAAGTTGTTTATACATGTGGTGAAGTCCCACAAGTAGAGGAGAAGGCCCATTATAGGAAACAGCTAGAAATCAGTAGTAATTCTGAGGAAATACTAATGAATATCACAGACTTATGAGAGAACAAGTGGAAAAGACATCAAAATGTAAGTTTCTAGTCTAGAAAGGATGTTGTACACTGCAGAAATCCTTGAAATAGAGTTAGTTCACATGAAACCAGTGTTTGAAACCACCAGAGTTCACTGAAAAGTAGTATTCAACTGTAAAACAGTTGAAAGACAAGTTTATGTAGCTTCGCAAGTTCAGAGAAGAGTGTACAAAGTTGCTTCTACATGTGGTGAAGTCCCACAAGTAGAGGAGAAGGCCCATTATAGGAAACAGCTAGAAATCAGTAGTCATTCAGAGCAAATACTAATGAATATCACAGAATAGTGAGAGAACAAGTGTAAAAGACATCAAAATGTAAGTCTCTAGTCTGGAAAGGATGTTGTACACTGCAGAAATCCTTGAAATAGAGTTATTTCACATGAAACCAGTGTTTGAAACCACCAGAGTTCACTGAAAAGTAGTATTCAACTGTAAAACAGTTGAAAGACAAGTTTATATAGCTTCGCAAGTTCAGAGAAGAGTGTACAAAGTTGCTTCTACATGTGGTGAAGTCCCACAAGTAGAGGAGAAGGCCCATTATAGGAAACAGCTAGAAATCAGTAGTCATTCTTAGCTAATACTAATGAATATCACAGAATAGTGAGAGAGCAAGTGTAAAAGACATCAAAATGTAAGTTTCTAGTTTAGAAAGGATGTTATACACTACAGAGATCCTTGAAATAGAGTTACTTCACAAGAAACAAGTGTTTCAACCCACTGGAATTCACTGAAAAGTAGTATTTAAGTGTAAAACAGTTGAAAGACAAGTTTATGTAGCTTCGCAAGTTCAGAGAAGAGTGTATAAAGTTGCTTCTACATGTGGTGAATTCCCACAAGTAGAAAAGAAGGCTCATTATAGGACACTGCAAGAAAGCAGTAGTAATTAAGAGCAAATACTAATGAATATCACAGACTTATGAGAGAACAAGTAGAAAGCACATCAAAATGTAAGTTTCTAGTGTAGAAAGGATGTTGTACACTGTAGAAATCCTTGAAATAGAGTTAGTTCACATGAATCCAGTGTTTGAAACCACCAGAGTTCACTGAAAAGTAGTATTCAACTGTAAAACAGTTGAAAGACAAGTTTATGTAGCTTCGCAAGTTCAGAGAAGAGTGTATAAAGTTGCTTCTACATGTGGTGAAGTCCCACAAGTAGAGGAGAAGGCCCATTATAGGAAACAGCTAGAAATCAGTAATAATTCTGAGCAAATACTAATGAATATCACAGACTTATGAGAGAACAAGTGTAAAAGACATCAAAATGTACGTTTCTAGTCTAGAAAGTAGAAAAGAAGGCTCATTGTAGGACACTGCAAGAAAGCAGTAGTAATTCAGAGCAAATACTAATGAATATCACAGACTTATGAGAGAACAAGTGGAAAGCACATCAAAATGTAAGTTTCTAGTGTAGAAAGGATGTTGTACACTGTAGAAATCCTTGAAATAGAGTTAGTTCACATGAATCCAGTGTTTGAAACCACCAGAATTCACTGATAAGTAGTATTCAAGTGTAAAACAGTTGAAAGACAAGTGTATATAGCTTCGCAAGTTCAGAGAAGAGTGTATAAAGTTGTTTCTACATGAGGTGAAGTCTCACAAGTAGAGCAGAAGGCCCATTATAGGACACTACAAGAAATCAGTAGTCATTCAGAGCAAATACTAATGAATATCACAGAATAGTGAGAGAACAAGTGTAAAAGACATCAAAATGTAAGTCTCTAGTCTAGACAGGATGTTGTACACTGCAGAAATCCTTGAAATAGAGTTAGTTCACATGAAACCAGTGTTTGAAACCACCAGAGTTCACTGAAAAGTAGTATTCAACTGTAAAACAGTTGAAAGACAAGTTTATGTAGCTTCGCAAGTTCAGAGAAGTGTGTATAAAGTTGCTTCTACATGTGGTGAAGTCCCACAAGTAGAGGAGAAGGCCCATTATAGGAAACAACTAGAAATCAGTAGTAATTCTGAGCAAATACTAATGAATATCACAGAATAGTGAGAGATCAAGTGTAAAAGACATCAAAATATAAGTCTCTAGTCTAGAAAGGATGTTGTATACTGTAGAAATCCTTGAAATAGAGTTAGTTCACATGAAACCAGTGTTTGAAACCACCAGAATTCACTGATAAGAAGTATTCAACTGTAAAACAGTTGAAAGACAAGTTTATGTAGCTTCGCAAGTTCAGAGAAGAGTGTATAAAGTTGCTTCTACATGTGGTGAAGTCCCACAAGTAGAGGAGAAGGCCCATTATAGGAAACAGCTAGAAATCAGTAGTAATTCTGAGGAAATACTAATGAATATCACAGAATAGTGAGAGATCAAGTGTAAAAGACATCAAAATGTAAGTCTCTAGTCTAGAAAGGATGTTGTATACTGTAGAAATCCTTGAAATAGAGTTAGTTCACATGAAACCAGTGTTTGAAACCACCAGAATTCACTGATAAGAAGTATTCAACTGTAAAACAGTTGAAAGACAAGTATATATAGATTCGCAAGTTCAGAGAAGAGTGTATAAAGTTGTTTATACATGTGGTGAAGTCCCACAAGTAGAGGAGAAGGCCCATTATAGGAAACAGCTAGAAATCAGTAGTAATTCTGAGGAAATACTAATGAATATCACAGACTTATGAGAGAACAAGTGGAAAAGACATCAAAATGTAAGTTTCTAGTCTAGAAAGGATGTTGTACACTGCAGAAATCCTTGAAATAGAGTTAGTTCACATGAAACCAGTGTTTGAAACCACCAGAGTTCACTGAAAAGTAGTATTCAACTGTAAAACAGTTGAAAGACAAGTTTATGTAGCTTCGCAAGTTCAGAGAAGAGTGTACAAAGTTGCTTCTACATGTGGTGAAGTCCCACAAGTAGAGGAGAAGGCCCATTATAGGAAACAGCTAGAAATCAGTAGTCATTCAGAGCAAATACTAATGAATATCACAGAATAGTGAGAGAACAAGTGTAAAAGACATCAAAATGTAAGTCTCTAGTCTGGAAAGGATGTTGTACACTGCAGAAATCCTTGAAATAGAGTTATTTCACATGAAACCAGTGTTTGAAACCACCAGAGTTCACTGAAAAGTAGTATTCAACTGTAAAACAGTTGAAAGACAAGTTTATATAGCTTCGCAAGTTCAGAGAAGAGTGTACAAAGTTGCTTCTACATGTGGTGAAGTCCCACAAGTAGAGGAGAAGGCCCATTATAGGAAACAGCTAGAAATCAGTAGTCATTCTTAGCTAATACTAATGAATATCACAGAATAGTGAGAGAGCAAGTGTAAAAGACATCAAAATGTAAGTTTCTAGTTTAGAAAGGATGTTATACACTACAGAGATCCTTGAAATAGAGTTACTTCACAAGAAACAAGTGTTTCAACCCACTGGAATTCACTGAAAAGTAGTATTTAAGTGTAAAACAGTTGAAAGACAAGTTTATGTAGCTTCGCAAGTTCAGAGAAGAGTGTATAAAGTTGCTTCTACATGTGGTGAATTCCCACAAGTAGAAAAGAAGGCTCATTATAGGACACTGCAAGAAAGCAGTAGTAATTAAGAGCAAATACTAATGAATATCACAGACTTATGAGAGAACAAGTAGAAAGCACATCAAAATGTAAGTTTCTAGTGTAGAAAGGATGTTGTACACTGTAGAAATCCTTGAAATAGAGTTAGTTCACATGAATCCAGTGTTTGAAACCACCAGAGTTCACTGAAAAGTAGTATTCAACTGTAAAACAGTTGAAAGACAAGTTTATGTAGCTTCGCAAGTTCAGAGAAGAGTGTATAAAGTTGCTTCTACATGTGGTGAAGTCCCACAAGTAGAGGAGAAGGCCCATTATAGGAAACAGCTAGAAATCAGTAATAATTCTGAGCAAATACTAATGAATATCACAGACTTATGAGAGAACAAGTGTAAAAGACATCAAAATGTACGTTTCTAGTCTAGAAAGTAGAAAAGAAGGCTCATTGTAGGACACTGCAAGAAAGCAGTAGTAATTCAGAGCAAATACTAATGAATATCACAGACTTATGAGAGAACAAGTGGAAAGCACATCAAAATGTAAGTTTCTAGTGTAGAAAGGATGTTGTACACTGTAGAAATCCTTGAAATAGAGTTAGTTCACATGAATCCAGTGTTTGAAACCACCAGAATTCACTGATAAGTAGTATTCAAGTGTAAAACAGTTGAAAGACAAGTGTATATAGCTTCGCAAGTTCAGAGAAGAGTGTATAAAGTTGTTTCTACATGAGGTGAAGTCTCACAAGTAGAGCAGAAGGCCCATTATAGGACACTACAAGAAATCAGTAGTCATTCAGAGCAAATACTAATGAATATCACAGAATAGTGAGAGAACAAGTGTAAAAGACATCAAAATGTAAGTCTCTAGTCTAGACAGGATGTTGTACACTGCAGAAATCCTTGAAATAGAGTTGGTTCACATGAAACCAGTGTTTGAAACCACCAGAGTTCACTGAAAAGTAGTATTCAACTGTAAAACAGTTGAAAGACAAGTTTATGTAGCTTCGCAAGTTCAGAGAAGTGTGTATAAAGTTGCTTCTACATGTGGTGAAGTCCCACAAGTAGAGGAGAAGGCCCATTATAGGAAACAACTAGAAATCAGTAGTAATTCTGAGCAAATACTAATGAATATCACAGAATAGAGAGAGATCAAGTGTAAAAGACATCAAAATGTAAGTCTCTAGTCTAGAAAGGATGTTGTATACTGTAGAAATCCTTGAAATAGAGTTAGTTCACATGAAACCAGTGTTTGAAACCACCAGAATTCACTGATAAGAAGTATTCAACTGTAAAACAGTTGAAAGACAAGTTTATGTAGCTTCGCAAGTTCAGAGAAGAGTGTATAAAGTTGCTTCTACATGTGGTGAAGTCCCACAAGTAGAGGAGAAGGCCCATTATAGGAAACAGCTAGAAATCAGTAGTAATTCTGAGGAAATACTAATGAATATCACAGAATAGTGAGAGATCAAGTGTAAAAGACATCAAAATGTAAGTCTCTAGTCTAGAAAGGATGTTGTATACTGTAGAAATCCTTGAAATAGAGTTAGTTCACATGAAACCTGTGTTTGAAACCACCAGAGTTCACTGAAAAGTAGTATTAAACTGTAAAACAGTTGAAAGACAAGTGTATATAGCTTCGCAAGTTCAGAGAAGAGTGTATAAAGTTTCTTCTACATGTGGTGAAGTTCCACAAGTAGGGGAGAAGGCCCATTATAGGAAACAGATAGAAATCAGTAGTCATTCAGAGCAAATACTAATGAATATCACAGAATAGTGAGAGAACAAGTGTAAAAGACATCAAAATGTAAGTCTCTAGTCTAGACAGGATGTTGTACACTGCAGAAATCCTTGAAATAGAGTTAGTTCACATGAAACCAGTGTTTTATACCACCAAAATACACTGAAAAGTAGTATTCAAATGTAAAACAGTTGAAAGACAAGTGTATATAGCTTCTCAAGTTCTGAGAATAGTGTATAAAGTTGTTTGTACATGTGGTGAAGTCCCACAAGTAGAGGAGAAGGCCCATTATAGGAAACAGCTAGAAATCAGTAGTAATTCTGAGGAAATACTAATGAATATCACAGACTTATGAGAGAACAAGTGGAAAAGACATCAAAATGTAAGTCTCTAGTCTGGAAAGGATGTTGTACACTGCAGAAATCCTTGAAATAGAGTTAGTTCACATGAAACCAGTGTTTTATACCACCAGAATACACTGAAAAGTAGTATTCAACTGTAAAACAGTTGAAAGACAAGTGTATATAGCTTCTCAAGTTCTGAGAAGAGTGTATAAAGTTGTCTCTACATGTGGTGAAGTCCCACAAGTAGAGGAGAAGGCCCATTATAGGAAACAGCTAGAAATCTGTAGTCCTTCAGAGCAAATACTAATGAATATCACAGAATAGTGAGAGAACAAGTGTAAAAGACATCAAAATGTAAGTCTCTAGTCTGGAAAGGATGTTGTACACTGCAGAAATCCTTGAAATAGAGTTATTTCACATGAAACCAGTGTTTGAAACCACCAGAGTTCACTGAAAAGTAGTATTCAACTGTAAAACAGTTGAAAGACAAGTTTATATAGCTTCGCAAGTTCAGAGAAGAGTGTATAAAGTTGATTCTACATGTGGTGAAGTCCCACAAGTAGAAAAGAAGGCCCATTATAGGAAACAGCTAGAAATCAGTAGTCATTCTTAGCTAATACTAATGAATATCACAGAATAGTGAGAGAGCAAGTGTAAAAGACATCAAAATGTAAGTTTCTAGTCTAGAAAGGATGTTATACACTACAGAGATCCTTGAAATAGAGTTACTTCACAAGAAACAAGTGTTTCAACCCACTGGAATTCACTGAAAAGTAGTATTTAAGTGTAAAACAGTTGAAAGACAAGTTTATGTAGCTTCGCAAGTTCAGAGAAGAGTGTATAAAGTTGATTCTACATGTGGTGAAGTCCCACAAGTAGAAAAGAAGGCCCATTATAGGAAACAGCTAGAAATCTGTAGTAATTCTGAGCAAATACTAATGAATATCACAGACTTATGAGAGAACAAGTGTAAAAGACATCAAAATGTACGTTTCTAGTCTAGAAAGTAGAAAAGAAGGCTCATTGTAGGACACTGCAAGAAAGCAGTAGTAATTCAGAGCAAATACTAATGAATATCACAGACTTATGAGAGAACAAGTGGAAAGCACATCAAAATGTAAGTTTCTAGTGTAGAAAGGATGTTGTACACTGTAGAAATCCTTGAAATAGAGTTAGTTCACATGAATCCAGTGTTTGAAACCACCAGAATTCACTGATAAGTAGTATTCAAGTGTAAAACAGTTGAAAGACAAGTGTATATAGCTTCGCAAGTTCAGAGAAGAGTGTATAAAGTTGTTTCTACATGAGGTGAAGTCTCACAAGTAGAGCAGAAGGCCCATTATAGGACACTACAAGAAATCAGTAGTCATTCAGAGCAAATACTAATGAATATCACAGAATAGTGAGAGAACAAGTGTAAAAGACATCAAAATGTAAGTCTCTAGTCTGAAAAGGATGTTGTACACTGCAGAAATCCTTGAAATAGAGTTAGTTCACATGAAACCAGTGTTTGAAACCACCAGAGTTCACTGAAAAGTAGTATTCAACTGTAAAACAGTTGAAAGACAAGTTTATGTAGCTTCGCAAGTTCAGAGAAGAGTGTATAAAGTTGCTTCTACATGTGGTGAAGTCCCACAAGTAGAGGAGAAGGCCCATTATAGGAAACAGCTAGAAATCAGTAGTCATTCAGAGCAAGTACTAATGAATATCAAAGAATAGTGAGAGAACAAGTGTAAAAGACATCAAAATGTAAGTCTCTAGTCTAGACAGGATGTTTTACACTGCAGAAATCTTTGAAATAGAGTTAGTTCACATGAAACCAGTGTTTGAAACCACCAGAGTTCACTGAAAAGTAGTATTAAACTGTAAAACAGTTGAAAGACAAGTATATATAGCTTCGGAAGTTCAGAGAAGAGTGTATAAAGTTGTTTGTACATGTGGTGAAGTCCCACAAGTAGAGGAGAAGGCCCATTATAGGAAACAGCTAGAAATCAGTAATAATTCTGAGCAAATACTAATGAATATCACAGACTTATGAGAGAACAAGTGTAAAAGACATCAAAATGTACGTTTCTAGTCTAGAAAGTAGAAAAGAAGGCTCATTGTAGGACACTGCAAGAAAGCAGTAGTAATTCAGAGCAAATACTAATGAATATCACAGACTTATGAGAGAACAAGTGGAAAGCACAACAAAATGTAAGTTTCTAGTGTAGAAAGGATGTTGTACACTGTAGAAATCCTTGAAATAGAGTTAGTTCACATGAATCCAGTGTTTGAAAGCACCAGAATTCACTGATAAGTAGTATTCAACTGTAAAACAGTTGAAAGACAAGTGTATATAGCTTCGCAAGTTCAGAGAAGAGTGTATAAAGTTGTTTCTACATGAGGTGAAGTCTCACAAGTAGAGCGGAAGGCCCATTATAGGACACTACAAGAAATCAGTAGTCATTCAGAGCAAATACTAATGAATATCCCAGAATAGTGAGAGAACAAGTGTAAAAGACATCAAAATGTAAGTCTCTAGTATAGACAGGATGTTGTACACTGCAGAAATCCTTGAAATAGAGTTAGTTCACATGAAACCAGTGTTTGAAACCACCAGAGTTCACTGAAAAGTAGTATTCAACTGTAAAACAGTTGAAAGACAAGTTTATGTAGCTTCGCAAGTTCAGAGAAGTGTGTATAAAGTTGCTTCTACATGTGGTGAAGTCCCACAAGTAGAGGAGAAGGCCCATTATAGGAAACAACTAGAAATCAGTAGTAATTCTGAGCAAATACTAATGAATATCACAGAATAGTGAGAGATCAAGTGTAAAAGACATCAAAATATAAGTCTCTAGTCTAGAAAGGATGTTGTATACTGTAGAAATCCTTGAAATAGAGTTAGTTCACATGAAACCAGTGTTTGAAACCACCAGAATTCACTGATAAGAAGTATTCAACTGTAAAACAGTTGAAAGACAAGTTTATGTAGCTTCGCAAGTTCAGAGAAGAGTGTATAAAGTTGCTTCTACATGTGGTGAAGTCCCACAAGTAGAGGAGAAGGCCCATTATAGGAAACAGCTAGAAATCAGTAGTAATTCTGAGGAAATACTAATGAATATCACAGAATAGTGAGAGATCAAGTGTAAAAGACATCAAAATGTAAGTCTCTAGTCTAGAAAGGATGTTGTATACTGTAGAAATCCTTGAAATAGAGTTAGTTCACATGAAACCAGTGTTTGAAACCACCAGAATTCACTGATAAGAAGTATTCAACTGTAAAACAGTTGAAAGACAAGTATATATAGATTCGCAAGTTCAGAGAAGAGTGTATAAAGTTGTTTATACATGTGGTGAAGTCCCACAAGTAGAGGAGAAGGCCCATTATAGGAAACAGCTAGAAATCAGTAGTAATTCTGAGGAAATACTAATGAATATCACAGACTTATGAGAGAACAAGTGGAAAAGACATCAAAATGTAAGTTTCTAGTCTAGAAAGGATGTTGTACACTGCAGAAATCCTTGAAATAGAGTTAGTTCACATGAAACCAGTGTTTGAAACCACCAGAGTTCACTGAAAAGTAGTATTCAACTGTAAAACAGTTGAAAGACAAGTTTATGTAGCTTCGCAAGTTCAGAGAAGAGTGTACAAAGTTGCTTCTACATGTGGTGAAGTCCCACAAGTAGAGGAGAAGGCCCATTATAGGAAACAGCTAGAAATCAGTAGTCATTCAGAGCAAATACTAATGAATATCACAGAATAGTGAGAGAACAAGTGTAAAAGACATCAAAATGTAAGTCTCTAGTCTGGAAAGGATGTTGTACACTGCAGAAATCCTTGAAATAGAGTTATTTCACATGAAACCAGTGTTTGAAACCACCAGAGTTCACTGAAAAGTAGTATTCAACTGTAAAACAGTTGAAAGACAAGTTTATATAGCTTCGCAAGTTCAGAGAAGAGTGTACAAAGTTGCTTCTACATGTGGTGAAGTCCCACAAGTAGAGGAGAAGGCCCATTATAGGAAACAGCTAGAAATCAGTAGTCATTCTTAGCTAATACTAATGAATATCACAGAATAGTGAGAGAGCAAGTGTAAAAGACATCAAAATGTAAGTTTCTAGTTTAGAAAGCATGTTATACACTACAGAGATCCTTGAAATAGAGTTACTTCACAAGAAACAAGTGTTTCAACCCACTGGAATTCACTGAAAAGTAGTATTTAAGTGTAAAACAGTTGAAAGACAAGTTTATGTAGCTTCGCAAGTTCAGAGAAGAGTGTATAAAGTTGCTTCTACATGTGGTGAATTCCCACAAGTAGAAAAGAAGGCTCATTATAGGACACTGCAAGAAAGCAGTAGTAATTAAGAGCAAATACTAATGAATATCACAGACTTATGAGAGAACAAGTAGAAAGCACATCAAAATGTAAGTTTCTAGTGTAGAAAGGATGTTGTACACTGTAGAAATCCTTGAAATAGAGTTAGTTCACATGAATCCAGTGTTTGAAACCACCAGAGTTCACTGAAAAGTAGTATTCAACTGTAAAACAGTTGAAAGACAAGTTTATGTAGCTTCGCAAGTTCAGAGAAGAGTGTATAAAGTTGCTTCTACATGTGGTGAAGTCCCACAAGTAGAGGAGAAGGCCCATTATAGGAAACAGCTAGAAATCAGTAGTCATTCAGAGCAAGTACTAATGAATATCACAGAATAGTGAGAGAACAAGTGTAAAAGACATCAAAATGTAAGTCTCTAGTCTAGACAGGATGTTTTACACTGCAGAAATCTTTGAAATAGAGTTAGTTCACATGAAACCAGTGTTTGAAACCACCAGAGTTCACTGAAAAGTAGTATTAAACTGTAAAACAGTTGAAAGACAAGTATATATAGCTTCGGAAGTTCAGAGAAGAGTGTATAAAGTTGTTTGTACATGTGGTGAAGTCCCACAAGTAGAGGAGAAGGCCCATTATAGGAAACAGCTAGAAATCAGTAATAATTCTGAGCAAATACTAATGAATATCACAGACTTATGAGAGAACAAGTGTAAAAGACATCAAAATGTACGTTTCTAGTCTAGAAAGTAGAAAAGAAGGCTCATTGTAGGACACTGCAAGAAAGCAGTAGTAATTCAGAGCAAATACTAATGAATATCACAGACTTATGAGAGAACAAGTGGAAAGCACAACAAAATGTAAGTTTCTAGTGTAGAAAGGATGTTGTACACTGTAGAAATCCTTGAAATAGAGTTAGTTCACATGAATCCAGTGTTTGAAACCACCAGAATTCACTGATAAGTAGTATTCAACTGTAAAACAGTTGAAAGACAAGTGTATATAGCTTCGCAAGTTCAGAGAAGAGTGTATAAAGTTGTTTCTACATGAGGTGAAGTCTCACAAGTAGAGCGGAAGGCCCATTATAGGACACTACAAGAAATCAGTAGTCATTCAGAGCAAATACTAATGAATATCCCAGAATAGTGAGAGAACAAGTGTAAAAGACATCAAAATGTAAGTCTCTAGTATAGACAGGATGTTGTACACTGCAGAAATCCTTGAAATAGAGTTAGTTCACATGAAACCAGTGTTTGAAACCACCAGAGTTCACTGAAAAGTAGTATTCAACTGTAAAACAGTTGAAAGACAAGTTTATGTAGCTTCGCAAGTTCAGAGAAGTGTGTATAAAGTTGTTTATACATGTGGTGAAGTCCCACAAGTAGAGGAGAAGGCCCATTATAGGAAACAGCTAGAAATCAGTAGTAATTCTGAGGAAATACTAATGAATATCACAGACTTATGAGAGAACAAGTGGAAAAGACATCAAAATGTAAGTTTCTAGTCTAGAAAGGATGTTGTACACTGCAGAAATCCTTGAAATAGAGTTAGTTCACATGAAACCAGTGTTTGAAACCACCAGAGTTCACTGAAAAGTAGTATTCAACTGTAAAACAGTTGAAAGACAAGTTTATGTAGCTTCGCAAGTTCAGAGAAGAGTGTACAAAGTTGCTTCTACATGTGGTGAAGTCCCACAAGTAGAGGAGAAGGCCCATTATAGGAAACAGCTAGAAATCAGTAGTCATTCAGAGCAAATACTAATGAATATCACAGAATAGTGAGAGAACAAGTGTAAAAGACATCAAAATGTAAGTCTCTAGTCTGGAAAGGATGTTGTACACTGCAGAAATCCTTGAAATAGAGTTATTTCACATGAAACCAGTGTTTGAAACCACCAGAGTTCACTGAAAAGTAGTATTCAACTGTAAAACAGTTGAAAGACAAGTTTATATAGCTTCGCAAGTTCAGAGAAGAGTGTACAAAGTTGCTTCTACATGTGGTGAAGTCCCACAAGTAGAGGAGAAGGCCCATTATAGGAAACAGCTAGAAATCAGTAGTCATTCTTAGCTAATACTAATGAATATCACAGAATAGTGAGAGAGCAAGTGTAAAAGACATCAAAATGTAAGTTTCTAGTTTAGAAAGGATGTTATACACTACAGAGATCCTTGAAATAGAGTTACTTCACAAGAAACAAGTGTTTCAACCCACTGGAATTCACTGAAAAGTAGTATTTAAGTGTAAAACAGTTGAAAGACAAGTTTATGTAGCTTCGCAAGTTCAGAGAAGAGTGTATAAAGTTGCTTCTACATGTGGTGAATTCCCACAAGTAGAAAAGAAGGCTCATTATAGGACACTGCAAGAAAGCAGTAGTAATTAAGAGCAAATACTAATGAATATCACAGACTTATGAGAGAACAAGTAGAAAGCACATCAAAATGTAAGTTTCTAGTGTAGAAAGGATGTTGTACACTGTAGAAATCCTTGAAATAGAGTTAGTTCACATGAATCCAGTGTTTGAAACCACCAGAGTTCACTGAAAAGTAGTATTCAACTGTAAAACAGTTGAAAGACAAGTTTATGTAGCTTCGCAAGTTCAGAGAAGAGTGTATAAAGTTGCTTCTACATGTGGTGAAGTCCCACAAGTAGAGGAGAAGGCCCATTATAGGAAACAGCTAGAAATCAGTAGTCATTCAGAGCAAGTACTAATGAATATCACAGAATAGTGAGAGAACAAGTGTAAAAGACATCAAAATGTAAGTCTCTAGTCTAGACAGGATGTTTTACACTGCAGAAATCTTTGAAATAGAGTTAGTTCACATGAAACCAGTGTTTGAAACCACCAGAGTTCACTGAAAAGTAGTATTAAACTGTAAAACAGTTGAAAGACAAGTATATATAGCTTCGGAAGTTCAGAGAAGAGTGTATAAAGTTGTTTGTACATGTGGTGAAGTCCCACAAGTAGAGGAGAAGGCCCATTATAGGAAACAGCTAGAAATCAGTAATAATTCTGAGCAAATACTAATGAATATCACAGACTTATGAGAGAACAAGTGTAAAAGACATCAAAATGTACGTTTCTAGTCTAGAAAGTAGAAAAGAAGGCTCATTGTAGGACACTGCAAGAAAGCAGTAGTAATTCAGAGCAAATACTAATGAATATCACAGACTTATGAGAGAACAAGTGGAAAGCACAACAAAATGTAAGTTTCTAGTGTAGAAAGGATGTTGTACACTGTAGAAATCCTTGAAATAGAGTTAGTTCACATGAATCCAGTGTTTGAAACCACCAGAATTCACTGATAAGTAGTATTCAACTGTAAAACAGTTGAAAGACAAGTGTATATAGCTTCGCAAGTTCAGAGAAGAGTGTATAAAGTTGTTTCTACATGAGGTGAAGTCTCACAAGTAGAGCGGAAGGCCCATTATAGGACACTACAAGAAATCAGTAGTCATTCAGAGCAAATACTAATGAATATCCCAGAATAGTGAGAGAACAAGTGTAAAAGACATCAAAATGTAAGTCTCTAGTATAGACAGGATGTTGTACACTGCAGAAATCCTTGAAATAGAGTTAGTTCACATGAAATCAGTGTTTGAAACCACCAGAGTTCACTGAAAAGTAGTATTCAACTGTAAAACAGTTGAAAGACAAGTTTATGTAGCTTCGCAAGTTCAGAGAAGTGTGTATAAAGTTGCTTCTACATGTGGTGAAGTCCCACAAGTAGAGGAGAAGGCCCATTATAGGAAACAACTAGAAATCAGTAGTAATTCTGAGCAAATACTAATGAATATCACAGAATAGTGAGAGATCAAGTGTAAAAGACATCAAAATGTAAGTCTCTAGTCTAGAAAGGATGTTGTATACTGTAGAAATCCTTGAAATAGAGTTAGTTCACATGAAACCAGTGTTTGAAACCACCAGAATTCACTGATAAGAAGTATTCAACTGTAAAACAGTTGAAAGACAAGTTTATGTAGCTTCGCAAGTTCAGAGAAGAGTGTATAAAGTTGCTTCTACATGTGGTGAAGTCCCACAAGTAGAGGAGAAGGCCCATTATAGGAAACAGCTAGAAATCAGTAGTAATTCTGAGGAAATACTAATGAATATCACAGAATAGTGAGAGATCAAGTGTAAAAGACATCAAAATGTAAGTCTCTAGTCTAGAAAGGATGTTGTATACTGTAGAAATCCTTGAAATAGAGTTAGTTCACATGAAACCAGTGTTTGAAACTACCAGAATTCACTGATAAGAAGTATTCAACTGTAAAACAGTTGAAAGACAAGTATATATAGATTCGCAAGTTCAGAGAAGAGTGTATAAAGTTGTTTATACATGTGGTGAAGTCCCACAAGTAGAGGAGAAGGCCCATTATAGGAAACAGCTAGAAATCAGTAGTAATTCTGAGGAAATACTAATGAATATCACAGACTTATGAGAGAACAAGTGTAAAAGACATCAAAATGTAAGTCTCTAGTCTGGAAAGGATGTTGTACACTGCAGAAATCCTTGAAATAGAGTTATTTCACATGAAACCAGTGTTTGAAACCACCAGAGTTCACTGAAAAGTAGTATTCAACTGTAAAACAGTTGAAAGACAAGTTTATATAGCTTCGCAAGTTCAGAGAAGAGTGTATAAAGTTGATTCTACATGTGGTGAAGTCCCACAAGTAGAAAAGAAGGCCCATTATAGGAAACAGCTAGAAATCAGTAGTCATTCTTAGCTAATACTAATGAATATCACAGAATAGTGAGAGAGCAAGTGTAAAAGACATCAAAATGTAAGTTTCTAGTCTAGAAAGGATGTTATACACTACAGAGATCCTTGAAATAGAGTTACTTCACAAGAAACAAGTGTTTCATCCCTCTGGAATTCACTGAAAAGTAATATTTAAGTGTAAAACAGTTGAAAGACAAGTTTATGTAGCTTCGCACGTTCAGAGAAGAGTGTATAAAGTTGCTTCTACATGTGGTGAAGTCCCACAAGTAGAAAAGAAGGCTCATTATAGGACACTGCAAGAAAGCAGTAGTAATTCAGAGCAAATCCTAATGAATATCACAGACTTATGAGAGAACAAGTGGAAAGCACATCAAAATGTAAGTTTCTAGTGTAGAAAGGATGTTGTACACTGTAGAAATCCTTGAAATAGAGTTAGTTCACATGCATCCAGTGTTTGAAACCACCAGAGTTCACTGAAAAGTAGTATTCAACTGTAACACAGTTGAAAGACAAGTTTATGTAGCTTCGCAAGTTCAGAGAAGTGTGTATAAAGTTGCTTCTACATGTGGTGAAGTCCCACAAGTAGAGGAGAAGGCCCATTATAGGAAACAACTAGAAATCAGTAGTAATTCTGAGCAAATACTAATGAATATCACAGAATAGTGAGAGATCAAGTGTAAAAGACATCAAAATGTAAGTCTCTAGTCTAGAAAGGATGTTGTATACTGTAGAAATCCTTGAAATAGAGTTAGTTCACATGAAACCAGTGTTTGAAACCACCAGAATTCACTGATAAGAAGTATTCAACTGTAAAACAGTTGAAAGACAAGTTTATGTAGCTTCGCAAGTTCAGAGAAGAGTGTATAAAGTTGCTTCTACATGTGGTGAAGTCCCACAAGTAGAGGAGAAGGCCCATTATAGGAAACAGCTAGAAATCTGTAGTAATTCTGAGCAAATACTAATGAATATCACAGACTTATGAGAGAAAAAGTGGAAAAGACATCAAAATATAAGTTTCTAGTCTAGAAAGGATGTTATACAGTACAGAAATCCTTGAAATAGAGTTACTTCACCAGAAACAAGTGTTTCAACCCACTAGAATTCACTGAAAAGTAGTATTCAACTGTAAAACAGTTGAAAGACAAGTGTATATAGCTTCGCAAGTTCAGAGAAGAGTGTATAAAGTTGTTTCTACATGAGGTGAAGTCTCACAAGTAGAGCAGAAGGCCCATTATAGGACACTACAAGAAATCAGTAGTCATTCAGAGCAAATACTAATGAATATCCCAGAATAGTGAGAGAACAAGTGTAAAAGACATCAAAATGTAAGTCTCTAGTCTAGACAGGATGTTGTACACTGCAGAAATCCTTGAAATAGAGTTAGTTCACATGAAACCAGTGTTTGAAACCACCAGAGTTCACTGAAAAGTAGTATTCAACTGTAAAACAGTTGAAAGACAAGTTTATGTAGCTTCGCAAGTTCAGAGAAGAGTGTACAAAGTTGCTTCTACATGTGGTGAAGTCCCACAAGTAGAGGAGAAGGCCCATTATAGGAAACAGCTAGAAATCAGTAATAATTCCGAGCAAATACTAATGAATATCACAGACTTATGAGAGAACAAGTGTAAAAGACATCAAAATGTACGTTTCTAGTGTAGAAAGTAGAAAAGAAGGCTCATTGTAGGACACTGCAAGGAAGCAGTAGTAATTCAGAGCAAATACTAATGAATATCACAGACTTATGAGAGAACAAGTGGAAAGCACAGCAAAATGTAAGTTTCTAGTGTAGAAAGGATGTTGTACACTGTAGAAATCCTTGAAATAGAGTTAGTTCACATGAATCCAGTGTTTGAAACCACCAGAATTCACTGATAAGTAGTGTTCAACTGTAAAACAGTTGAAAGACAAGTGTATATAGCTTCGCAAGTTCAGAGAAGAGTGGATAAAGTTTCTTCTACATGTGGTGAAGTTCCACAAGTAGGGGAGAAGGCCCATTATAGGAAACAGCTAGAAATCAGTAGTCATTCAGAGCAAATACTAATGAATATCCCAGAATAGTGAGAGAACAAGTGTAAAAGACATCAAAATGTAAGTCTCTAGTCTAGACCGGATGTTGTACACTGCAGAAATCCTTGAAAAAGAGTTAGTTCACATGAAACCAGTGTTTGAAACCACCAGAGTTCACTGAAAAGTAGTATTCAACTGTAAAACAGTTGAAAGACAAGTTTATGTAGCTTCGCAAGTTCAGAGAAGTGTGTATAAAGTTGCTTCTACATGTGGTGAAGTCCCACAAGTAGAGGAGAAGGCCCATTATAGGAAACAACTACAAATCAGTAGTAATTCTGAGCAAATACTAATGAATATCACAGAATAGTGAGAGATCAAGTGTAAAAGACATCAAAATGTAAGTCTCTAGTCTAGAAAGGATGTTGTATACTGTAGAAATCCTTGAAATAGAGTTATTTCACATGAAACCAGTGTTTGAAACCACCAGAATTCACTGATAAGAAGTATTCAACTGTAAAACAGTTGAAAGACAAGTTTATGTAGCTTCGCAAGTTCAGAGAAGAGTGTATAAAGTTGCTTCTACATGTGGTGAAGTCCCACAAGTAGAGGAGAAGGCCCATTATAGAAAACAGCTAGAAATCAGTAGTAATTCTGAGGAAATACTAATGAATATCACAGAATAGTGAGAGATCAAGTGTAAAAGACATCAAAATGTAAGTCTCTAGTCTGGAAAGGATGTTGTACACTGCAGAAATCCTTGAAATAGAGTTATTTCACATGAAACCAGTGTTTGAAACCACCAGAGTTCACTGAAAAGTGGTATTCAACTGTAAAACAGTTGAAAGACAAGTTTATATAGCTTCGCAAGTTCAGAGAAGAGTGTATAAAGTTGTTTCTACATGAGGTGAAGTCTCACAAGTAGAGCAGAAGGCCCATTATAGGACACTACAAGAAATCAGTAGTCATTCAGAGCAAATACTAATGAATATCACAGAATAGTGAGAGAACAAGTGTAAAAGACATCAAAATGTAAGTCTCTAGTCTAGACAGGATGTTGTACACTGCAGAAATCCTTGAAATAGAGTTAGTTCACATGAAACCAGTGTTTTATACCACCAGAATACACTGAAAAGTAGTATTCAAATGTAAAACAGTTGAAAGACAAGTGTATATAGCTTCTCAAGTTCTGAGAAGAGTGTATAAAGTTGTCTCTACATGTGGTGAAGTCCCACAAGTAGAGGAGAAGGCCCATTATAGGAAACAACTAGAAATCAGTAGTAATTCTGAGCAAATACTAATGAATATCACAGAATAGTGAGAGATCAAGTGTAAAAGACATCAAAATGTAAGTCTCTAGTCTAGAAAGGATGTTGTATACTGTAGAAATCCTTGAAATAGAGTTAGTTCACATGAAACCAGTGTTTGAAACCACCAGAATTCACTGATAAGAAGTATTCAACTGTAAAACAGTTGAAAGACAAGTATATATAGATTCGCAAGTTCAGAGAAGAGTGTATAAAGTTGTTTGTACATGTGGTGAAGTCCCACAAGTAGAGGAGAAGGCCCATTATAGGAAACAGCTAGAAATCAGTAGTAATTCTGAGGAAATACTAATGAATATCACAGACTTATGAGAGAACAAGTGGAAAAGACATCAAAATGTAAGTTTCTAGTCTAGAAAGGATGTTGTACACTGCAGAAATCCTTGAAATAGAGTTAGTTCACATGAAACCAGTTGTTGAAACCACCAGAGTTCACTGAAAAGTAGTATTCAACTGTAAAACAGTTGAAAGACAAGTTTATGTAGCTTCGCAAGTTCAGAGAAGAGTGTACAAAGTTGCTTCTACATGTGGTGAAGTCCCACAAGTAGAGGAGAAGGCCCATTATAGGAAACAGCTAGAAATCAGTAGTCATTCAGAGCAAATACTAATGAATATCACAGAATAGTGAGAGAACAAGTGTAAAAGACATCAAAATGTAAGTCTCTAGTCTAGACAGGATGTTTTACACTGCAGAAATCTTTGAAATAGAGTAAGTTCACATGAAACCTGTGTTTGAAACCACCAGAGTTCACTGAAAAGTAGTATTAAACTGTAAAACAGTTGAAAGACAAGTGTATATAGCTTCGCAAGTTCAGAGAAGAGTGTATAAAGTTTCTTCTACATGTGGTGAAGTTCCACAAGTAGGGGAGAAGGCCCATTATAGGAAACAGCTAGAAATCAGTAGTCATTCAGAGCAAATACTAATGAATATCTCAGAATAGTGAGAGAACAAGTGTAAAAGACATCAAAATGTAAGTCTCCAGACTGGAAAGGATGTTGTACACTGCAGAAATCCTTGAAATAGAGTTATTTCACATGAAACCAGTGTTTGAAACCACCAGAGTTCACTGAAAAGTAGTATTCAACTGTAAAACAGTTGAAAGACAAGTTTATATAGCTTCGCAAGTTCAGAGAAGAGTGTATAAAGTTGCTTCTACATGTGGTGAAGTCCCACAAGTAGAAAAGAAGGCCCATTATAGGAAACAGGTAGAAATCAGTAGTCATTCTGAGCAAATACTAATGAATATCACAGAATCGTGAGAGAACAAGTGTAAAAGACATCAAAATGTAAGTTTCTAGTCTAGAAAGGATGTTATACACTACAGAAATCCTTGAAATAGAGTTACTTCACAAGAAACAAGTGTTTCAACCCACTGGAATTCACTGAAAAGTAGTATTTAAGTGTAAAACTGTTGAAAGACAAGTTTATGTAGCTTCGCAAGTTCAGAGAAGAGTGTATAAAGTTGCTTCTACATGTGGTGAAGTCCCACAAGTAGAAAAGAAGGCTCATTATAGGACACTGCAAGAAAGCAGTAGTAATTCAGAGCAAATCCTAATGAATATCACAGACTTATGAGAGAACAAGTGGAAAGCACATCAAAATGTAAGTTTCTAGTGTAGAAAGGATGTTGTACACTGTAGAAATCCTTGAAATAGAGTTAGTTCACATGAATCCAGTGTTTGAAACCACCAGAATTCACTGATAAGTAGTATTCAACTGTAAAACAGTTGAAAGACAAGTGTATATAGCTTCGCAAGTTCAGAGAAGAGTGTATAAAGTTGTTTCTACATGAGGTGAAGTCTCACAAGTAGAGCAGAAGGCCCATTATAGGACACTACAAGAAATCAGTAGTCATTCAGAGCAAATACTAATGAATATCACAGAATAGTGAGAGAACAAGTGGAAAAGACATCAAAATGTAAGTCTCTAGTCTAGAAAGGATGTTGTATACTGTAGAAATCCTTGAAATAGAGTTAGTTCACATGAAATCAGTGTTTGAAACCACCAGAGTTCACTGAAAAGTAGTATTCAACTGTAAAACAGTTGAAAGACAAGTTTATGTAGCTTCGCAAGTTCAGAGAAGTGTGTATAAAGTTGCTTCTACATGTGGTGAAGTCCCACAAGTAGAGGAGAAGGCCCATTATAGGAAACAACTAGAAATCAGTAGTAATTCTGAGCAAATACTAATGAATATCACAGAATAGTGAGAGATCAAGTGTAAAAGACATCAAAATGTAAGTCTCTAGTCTAGAAAGGATGTTGTATACTGTAGAAATCCTTGAAATAGAGTTAGTTCACATGAAACCAGTGTTTGAAACCACCAGAATTCACTGATAAGAAGTATTCAACTGTAAAACAGTTGAAAGACAAGTTTATGTAGCTTCGCAAGTTCAGAGAAGAGTGTATAAAGTTGCTTCTACATGTGGTGAAGTCCCACAAGTAGAGGAGAAGGCCCATTATAGGAAACAGCTAGAAATCAGTAGTAATTCTGAGGAAATACTAATGAATATCACAGAATAGTGAGAGATCAAGTGTAAAAGACATCAAAATGTAAGTCTCTAGTCTAGAAAGGATGTTGTATACTGTAGAAATCCTTGAAATAGAGTTAGTTCACATGAAACCAGTGTTTGAAACTACCAGAATTCACTGATAAGAAGTATTCAACTGTAAAACAGTTGAAAGACAAGTATATATAGATTCGCAAGTTCAGAGAAGAGTGTATAAAGTTGTTTATACATGTGGTGAAGTCCCACAAGTAGAGGAGAAGGCCCATTATAGGAAACAGCTAGAAATCAGTAGTAATTCTGAGGAAATACTAATGAATATCACAGACTTATGAGAGAACAAGTGTAAAAGACATCAAAATGTAAGTCTCTAGTCTGGAAAGGATGTTGTACACTGCAGAAATCCTTGAAATAGAGTTATTTCACATGAAACCAGTGTTTGAAACCACCAGAGTTCACTGAAAAGTAGTATTCAACTGTAAAACAGTTGAAAGACAAGTTTATATAGCTTCGCAAGTTCAGAGAAGAGTGTATAAAGTTGATTCTACATGTGGTGAAGTCCCACAAGTAGAAAAGAAGGCCCATTATAGGAAACAGCTAGAAATCAGTAGTCATTCTTAGCTAATACTAATGAATATCACAGAATAGTGAGAGAGCAAGTGTAAAAGACATCAAAATGTAAGTTTCTAGTCTAGAAAGGATGTTATACACTACAGAGATCCTTGAAATAGAGTTACTTCACAAGAAACAAGTGTTTCATCCCTCTGGAATTCACTGAAAAGTAATATTTAAGTGTAAAACAGTTGAAAGACAAGTTTATGTAGCTTCGCACGTTCAGAGAAGAGTGTATAAAGTTGCTTCTACATGTGGTGAAGTCCCACAAGTAGAAAAGAAGGCTCATTATAGGACACTGCAAGAAAGCAGTAGTAATTCAGAGCAAATCCTAATGAATATCACAGACTTATGAGAGAACAAGTGGAAAGCACATCAAAATGTAAGTTTCTAGTGTAGAAAGGATGTTGTACACTGTAGAAATCCTTGAAATAGAGTTAGTTCACATGCATCCAGTGTTTGAAACCACCAGAGTTCACTGAAAAGTAGTATTCAACTGTAACACAGTTGAAAGACAAGTTTATGTAGCTTCGCAAGTTCAGAGAAGTGTGTATAAAGTTGCTTCTACATGTGGTGAAGTCCCACAAGTAGAGGAGAAGGCCCATTATAGGAAACAACTAGAAATCAGTAGTAATTCTGAGCAAATACTAATGAATATCACAGAATAGTGAGAGATCAAGTGTAAAAGACATCAAAATGTAAGTCTCTAGTCTAGAAAGGATGTTGTATACTGTAGAAATCCTTGAAATAGAGTTAGTTCACATGAAACCAGTGTTTGAAACCACCAGAATTCACTGATAAGAAGTATTCAACTGTAAAACAGTTGAAAGACAAGTTTATGTAGCTTCGCAAGTTCAGAGAAGAGTGTATAAAGTTGCTTCTACATGTGGTGAAGTCCCACAAGTAGAGGAGAAGGCCCATTATAGGAAACAGCTAGAAATCTGTAGTAATTCTGAGCAAATACTAATGAATATCACAGACTTATGAGAGAAAAAGTGGAAAAGACATCAAAATATAAGTTTCTAGTCTAGAAAGGATGTTATACAGTACAGAAATCCTTGAAATAGAGTTACTTCACCAGAAACAAGTGTTTCAACCCACTAGAATTCACTGAAAAGTAGTATTCAACTGTAAAACAGTTGAAAGACAAGTGTATATAGCTTCGCAAGTTCAGAGAAGAGTGTATAAAGTTGTTTCTACATGAGGTGAAGTCTCACAAGTAGAGCAGAAGGCCCATTATAGGACACTACAAGAAATCAGTAGTCATTCAGAGCAAATACTAATGAATATCCCAGAATAGTGAGAGAACAAGTGTAAAAGACATCAAAATGTAAGTCTCTAGTCTAGACAGGATGTTGTACACTGCAGAAATCCTTGAAATAGAGTTAGTTCACATGAAACCAGTGTTTGAAACCACCAGAGTTCACTGAAAAGTAGTATTCAACTGTAAAACAGTTGAAAGACAAGTTTATGTAGCTTCGCAAGTTCAGAGAAGAGTGTACAAAGTTGCTTCTACATGTGGTGAAGTCCCACAAGTAGAGGAGAAGGCCCATTATAGGAAACAGCTAGAAATCAGTAATAATTCCGAGCAAATACTAATGAATATCACAGACTTATGAGAGAACAAGTGTAAAAGACATCAAAATGTACGTTTCTAGTGTAGAAAGTAGAAAAGAAGGCTCATTGTAGGACACTGCAAGGAAGCAGTAGTAATTCAGAGCAAATACTAATGAATATCACAGACTTATGAGAGAACAAGTGGAAAGCACATCAAAATGTAAGTTTCTAGTGTAGAAAGGATGTTGTACACTGTAGAAATCCTTGAAATAGAGTTAGTTCACATGAATCCAGTGTTTGAAACCACCAGAATTCACTGATAAGTAGTGTTCAACTGTAAAACAGTTGAAAGACAAGTGTATATAGCTTCGCAAGTTCAGAGAAGAGTGGATAAAGTTTCTTCTACATGTGGTGAAGTTCCACAAGTAGGGGAGAAGGCCCATTATAGGAAACAGCTAGAAATCAGTAGTCATTCAGAGCAAATACTAATGAATATCCCAGAATAGTGAGAGAACAAGTGTAAAAGACATCAAAATGTAAGTCTCTAGTCTAGACCGGATGTTGTACACTGCAGAAATCCTTGAAAAAGAGTTAGTTCACATGAAACCAGTGTTTGAAACCACCAGAGTTCACTGAAAAGTAGTATTCAACTGTAAAACAGTTGAAAGACAAGTTTATGTAGCTTCGCAAGTTCAGAGAAGTGTGTATAAAGTTGCTTCTACATGTGGTGAAGTCCCACAAGTAGAGGAGAAGGCCCATTATAGGAAACAACTACAAATCAGTAGTAATTCTGAGCAAATACTAATGAATATCACAGAATAGTGAGAGATCAAGTGTAAAAGACATCAAAATGTAAGTCTCTAGTCTAGAAAGGATGTTGTATACTGTAGAAATCCTTGAAATAGAGTTATTTCACATGAAACCAGTGTTTGAAACCACCAGAATTCACTGATAAGAAGTATTCAACTGTAAAACAGTTGAAAGACAAGTTTATGTAGCTTCGCAAGTTCAGAGAAGAGTGTATAAAGTTGCTTCTACATGTGGTGAAGTCCCACAAGTAGAGGAGAAGGCCCATTATAGAAAACAGCTAGAAATCAGTAGTAATTCTGAGGAAATACTAATGAATATCACAGAATAGTGAGAGATCAAGTGTAAAAGACATCAAAATGTAAGTCTCTAGTCTGGAAAGGATGTTGTACACTGCAGAAATCCTTGAAATAGAGTTATTTCACATGAAACCAGTGTTTGAAACCACCAGAGTTCACTGAAAAGTGGTATTCAACTGTAAAACAGTTGAAAGACAAGTTTATATAGCTTCGCAAGTTCAGAGAAGAGTGTATAAAGTTGTTTCTACATGAGGTGAAGTCTCACAAGTAGAGCAGAAGGCCCATTATAGGACACTACAAGAAATCAGTAGTCATTCAGAGCAAATACTAATGAATATCACAGAATAGTGAGAGAACAAGTGTAAAAGACATCAAAATGTAAGTCTCTAGTCTAGACAGGATGTTGTACACTGCAGAAATCCTTGAAATAGAGTTAGTTCACATGAAACCAGTGTTTTATACCACCAGAATACACTGAAAAGTAGTATTCAAATGTAAAACAGTTGAAAGACAAGTGTATATAGCTTCTCAAGTTCTGAGAAGAGTGTATAAAGTTGTCTCTACATGTGGTGAAGTCCCACAAGTAGAGGAGAAGGCCCATTATAGGAAACAACTAGAAATCAGTAGTAATTCTGAGCAAATACTAATGAATATCACAGAATAGTGAGAGATCAAGTGTAAAAGACATCAAAATGTAAGTCTCTAGTCTAGAAAGGATGTTGTATACTGTAGAAATCCTTGAAATAGAGTTAGTTCACATGAAACCAGTGTTTGAAACCACCAGAATTCACTGATAAGAAGTATTCAACTGTAAAACAGTTGAAAGACAAGTATATATAGATTCGCAAGTTCAGAGAAGAGTGTATAAAGTTGTTTGTACATGTGGTGAAGTCCCACAAGTAGAGGAGAAGGCCCATTATAGGAAACAGCTAGAAATCAGTAGTAATTCTGAGGAAATACTAATGAATATCACAGACTTATGAGAGAACAAGTGGAAAAGACATCAAAATGTAAGTTTCTAGTCTAGAAAGGATGTTGTACACTGCAGAAATCCTTGAAATAGAGTTAGTTCACATGAAACCAGTTGTTGAAACCACCAGAGTTCACTGAAAAGTAGTATTCAACTGTAAAACAGTTGAAAGACAAGTTTATGTAGCTTCGCAAGTTCAGAGAAGAGTGTACAAAGTTGCTTCTACATGTGGTGAAGTCCCACAAGTAGAGGAGAAGGCCCATTATAGGAAACAGCTAGAAATCAGTAGTCATTCAGAGCAAATACTAATGAATATCACAGAATAGTGAGAGAACAAGTGTAAAAGACATCAAAATGTAAGTCTCTAGTCTAGACAGGATGTTTTACACTGCAGAAATCTTTGAAATAGAGTAAGTTCACATGAAACCTGTGTTTGAAACCACCAGAGTTCACTGAAAAGTAGTATTAAACTGTAAAACAGTTGAAAGACAAGTGTATATAGCTTCGCAAGTTCAGAGAAGAGTGTATAAAGTTTCTTCTACATGTGGTGAAGTTCCACAAGTAGGGGAGAAGGCCCATTATAGGAAACAGCTAGAAATCAGTAGTCATTCAGAGCAAATACTAATGAATATCTCAGAATAGTGAGAGAACAAGTGTAAAAGACATCAAAATGTAAGTCTCCAGACTGGAAAGGATGTTGTACACTGCAGAAATCCTTGAAATAGAGTTATTTCACATGAAACCAGTGTTTGAAACCACCAGAGTTCACTGAAAAGTAGTATTCAACTGTAAAACAGTTGAAAGACAAGTTTATATAGCTTCGCAAGTTCAGAGAAGAGTGTATAAAGTTGCTTCTACATGTGGTGAAGTCCCACAAGTAGAAAAGAAGGCCCATTATAGGAAACAGGTAGAAATCAGTAGTCATTCTGAGCAAATACTAATGAATATCACAGAATCGTGAGAGAACAAGTGTAAAAGACATCAAAATGTAAGTTTCTAGTCTAGAAAGGATGTTATACACTACAGAAATCCTTGAAATAGAGTTACTTCACAAGAAACAAGTGTTTCAACCCACTGGAATTCACTGAAAAGTAGTATTTAAGTGTAAAACTGTTGAAAGACAAGTTTATGTAGCTTCGCAAGTTCAGAGAAGAGTGTATAAAGTTGCTTCTACATGTGGTGAAGTCCCACAAGTAGAAAAGAAGGCTCATTATAGGACACTGCAAGAAAGCAGTAGTAATTCAGAGCAAATCCTAATGAATATCACAGACTTATGAGAGAACAAGTGGAAAGCACATCAAAATGTAAGTTTCTAGTGTAGAAAGGATGTTGTACACTGTAGAAATCCTTGAAATAGAGTTAGTTCACATGAATCCAGTGTTTGAAACCACCAGAATTCACTGATAAGTAGTATTCAACTGTAAAATAGTTGAAAGACAAGTGTATATAGCTTCGCAAGTTCAGAGAAGAGTGTATAAAGTTGTTTCTACATGAGGTGAAGTCTCACAAGTAGAGCAGAAGGCCCATTATAGGACACTACAAGAAATCAGTAGTCATTCAGAGCAAATACTAATGAATATCACAGAATAGTGAGAGAACAAGTGGAAAAGACATCAAAATGTAAGTCTCTAGTCTAGAAAGGATGTTGTATACTGTAGAAATCCTTGAAATAGAGTTAGTTCACATGGAACCAGTGTTTGAAACCACCAGAATTCACTGATAAGAAGTATTCAACTGTAAAACAGTTGAAAGACAAGTATATATAGCTTCGCAAGTTCAGAGAAGAGTGTATAAAGTTGTTTGTACATGTGGTGAAGTCCCACAAGTAGAGGAGAAGGCCCATTATAGGAAACAGCTAGAAATCAGTAGTAATTCTGAGGAAATAGTAATGAATATCACAGACTTATGAGAGAACAAGTGGAAAAGACATCAAAATGTAAGTTTCTAGTCTAGAAAGGATGTTGTACACTGCAGAAATCGTTGAAATAGATTTAGTTCACATGAAACCAGTGTTTGAAACCACCAGAGTTCACTGAAAAGTAGTATTCAACTGTAAAACAGTTGAAAGACAAGTTTATGTAGATTCGCAAGTTCAGAGAAGAGTGTATAAAGTTGCTTCTACATGTGGTGAAGTGCCACAAGTAGAGGAGAAGGCCCATTATAGGAAACAGCTAGAAATCAGTAGTCATTCAGAGCAAATACTAATGAATATCACAGACTTATGGGAGAACAAGTGGAAAAGACATCAAAATGTAAGTCTCTAGTCTAGACAGGATGTTGTACACTGCAGAAATCCTTGAAATAGAGTTAGTTCACATGAAACCAGTGTTTGAAACCACCAGAGTTCACTGAAAAGTAGTATTCAACTGTAAAACAGTTGAAAGACAAGTTTATGTAGCTTCGCAAGTTCAGAGAAGAGTGTATAAAGTTGCTTCTACATATGGTGAAGTCCCACAAGTAGAGCAGAAGGCCCATTATAGGACACTACAAGAAATCAGTAGTCATTCAGAGCAAATACTAATGAATATCACAGAATAGTGAGAGATCAAGTGTAAAAGACATCAAAATGTAAGTCTCTAGTCTAGAAAGGATGTTGTATACTGTAGAAATCCTTGAAATAGAGTTAGTTCACATGAAACCAGTGTTTGAAACCACCAGAATTCACTGATAAGAAGTATTCAACTGTAAAACAGTTGAAAGACAAGTTTATGTAGCTTCGCAAGTTCAGAGAAGAGTGTATAAAGTTGCTTCTACATGTGGTGAAGTCCCACAAGTAGAGGAGAAGGCCCATTATAGGAAACAGCTAGAAATCAGTAGTAATTCTGAGGAAATACTAATGAATATTACAGAATAGTGAGAGATCAAGTGTAATAGACATCAAAATGTAAGTCTCTAGTCTAGAAAGGATGTTGTATACTGTAGAAATCCTTGAAATAGAGTTAGTTCACATGAAACCAGTGTTTGAAACCACCAGAATTCACTGATAAGAAGTATTCAACTGTAAAACAGTTGAAAGACAAGTATATATAGATTCGCAAGTTCAGAGAAGAGTGTATAAAGTTGTTTATACATGTGGTGAAGTCCCACAAGTAGAGGAGAAGGCCCATTATAGGAAACAGCTAGAAATCAGTAGTAATTCTGAGGAAATACTAATGAATATCACAGACTTATGAGAGAACAAGTGGAAAAGACATCAAAATGTAAGTCTCTTGTCTGGAAAGGATGTTGTACACTGCAGAAATCCTTGAAATAGAGTTATTTCACATGAAACCAGTGTTTGAAACCACCAGAGTTCACTGAAAAGTAGTATTCAACTGTAAAACAGTTGAAAGACAAGTTTATATAGCTTCGCAAGGTCAGAGAAGAGTGTATAAAGTTGATTCTACATGTGGTGAAGTCCCACAAGTAGAAAAGAAGGCCCATTATAGGAAACAGCTAGAAATCAGTAGTCATTCTCAGCTAATTCTAATGAATATCACAGAATAGTGAGAGAGCAAGTGTAAAAGACATCAAAATGTAAGTTTCTAGTCTAGAAAGGATGTTATACACTACAGAAATCCTTGAAATAGAGTTACTTCACAAGAAACAAGTGTTTCAACCCACTGGAATTCACTGAAAAGTAGTATTTAAGTGTAAAACAGTTGAAAGACAAGTTTATGTAGCTTCGCAAGTTCAGAGAAGAGTGTATAAAGTTGCTTCTACATGTGGTGAAGTCCCACAAGTAGAAAAGAAGGCTCATTATAGGACACTGCAAGAAAGCAGTAGTAACTCAGAGCAAATCCTAATGAATATCACAGACTTATGAGAGAACAAGTGGAAAGCACATCAAAATGTAAGTTTCTAGTGTAGAAAGGATGTTGTACACTGTAGAAATCCTTGAAATAGAGTTAGTTCACATGAATCCAGTGTTTGAAACCACCAGAGTTCACTGAAAAGTAGTATTCAACTGTAAAACAGTTGAAAGACAAGTTTATGTAGCTTCGCAAGTTCAGAGAAGAGTGTATAAAGTTGCTTCTACATGTGGTGAAGTCCCACAAGTAGAGGAGAAGGCCCATTATAGGAAACAGCTAGAAATCAGTAATAATTCTGAGCAAATACTAATGAATATCACAGACTTATGAGAGAACAAGTGTAAAAGACATCAAAATGTACGTTTCTAGTCTAGAAAGTAGAAAAGAAGGCTCATTGTAGGACACTGCAAGAAAGCAGTAGTAATTCAGAGCAAATACTAATGAATATCACAGACTTATGAGAGAACAAGTGGAAAGCACAACAAAATGTAAGTTTCTAGTGTAGAAAGGATGTTGTACACTGTAGAAATCCTTGAAATAGAGTTAGTTCACATGAATCCAGTGTTTGAAAGCACCAGAATTCACTGATAAGTAGTATTCAACTGTAAAACAGTTGAAAGACAAGTGTATATAGCTTCGCAAGTTCAGAGAAGAGTGTATAAAGTTGTTTCTACATGAGGTGAAGTCTCACAAGTAGAGCGGAAGGCCCATTATAGGACACTACAAGAAATCAGTAGTCATTCAGAGCAAATACTAATGAATATCCCAGAATAGTGAGAGAACAAGTGTAAAAGACATCAAAATGTAAGTCTCTAGTATAGACAGGATGTTGTACACTGCAGAAATCCTTGAAATAGAGTTAGTTCACATGAAACCAGTGTTTGAAACCACCAGAGTTCACTGAAAAGTAGTATTCAACTGTAAAACAGTTGAAAGACAAGTTTATGTAGCTTCGCAAGTTCAGAGAAGTGTGTATAAAGTTGCTTCTACATGTGGTGAAGTCCCACAAGTAGAGGAGAAGGCCCATTATAGGAAACAACTAGAAATCAGTAGTAATTCTGAGCAAATACTAATGAATATCACAGAATAGTGAGAGATCAAGTGTAAAAGACATCAAAATATAAGTCTCTAGTCTAGAAAGGATGTTGTATACTGTAGAAATCCTTGAAATAGAGTTAGTTCACATGAAACCAGTGTTTGAAACCACCAGAATTCACTGATAAGAAGTATTCAACTGTAAAACAGTTGAAAGACAAGTTTATGTAGCTTCCCAAGTTCAGAGAAGAGTGTATAAAGTTGCTTCTACATGTGGTGAAGTCCCACAAGTAGAGGAGAAGGCCCATTATAGGAAACAGCTAGAAATCAGTAGTAATTCTGAGGAAATACTAATGAATATCACAGAATAGTGAGAGATCAAGTGTAAAAGACATCAAAATGTAAGTCTCTAGTCTAGAAAGGATGTTGTATACTGTAGAAATCCTTGAAATAGAGTTAGTTCACATGAAACCAGTGTTTGAAACCACCAGAATTCACTGATAAGAAGTATTCAACTGTAAAACAGTTGAAAGACAAGTATATATAGATTCGCAAGTTCAGAGAAGAGTGTATAAAGTTGTTTATACATGTGGTGAAGTCCCACAAGTAGAGGAGAAGGCCCATTATAGGAAACAGCTAGAAATCAGTAGTAATTCTGAGGAAATACTAATGAATATCACAGACTTATGAGAGAACAAGTGGAAAAGACATCAAAATGTAAGTTTCTAGTCTAGAAAGGATGTTGTACACTGCAGAAATCCTTGAAATAGAGTTAGTTCACATGAAACCAGTGTTTGAAACCACCAGAGTTCACTGAAAAGTAGTATTCAACTGTAAAACAGTTGAAAGACAAGTTTATGTAGCTTCGCAAGTTCAGAGAAGAGTGTACAAAGTTGCTTCTACATGTGGTGAAGTCCCACAAGTAGAGGAGAAGGCCCATTATAGGAAACAGCTAGAAATCAGTAGTCATTCAGAGCAAATACTAATGAATATCACAGAATAGTGAGAGAACAAGTGTAAAAGACATCAAAATGTAAGTCTCTAGTCTGGAAAGGATGTTGTACACTGCAGAAATCCTTGAAATAGAGTTATTTCACATGAAACCAGTGTTTGAAACCACCAGAGTTCACTGAAAAGTAGTATTCAACTGTAAAACAGTTGAAAGACAAGTTTATATAGCTTCGCAAGTTCAGAGAAGAGTGTACAAAGTTGCTTCTACATGTGGTGAAGTCCCACAAGTAGAGGAGAAGGCCCATTATAGGAAACAGCTAGAAATCAGTAGTCATTCTTAGCTAATACTAATGAATATCACAGAATAGTGAGAGAGCAAGTGTAAAAGACATCAAAATGTAAGTTTCTAGTTTAGAAAGGATGTTATACACTACAGAGATCCTTGAAATAGAGTTACTTCACAAGAAACAAGTGTTTCAACCCACTGGAATTCACTGAAAAGTAGTATTTAAGTGTAAAACAGTTGAAAGACAAGTTTATGTAGCTTCGCAAGTTCAGAGAAGAGTGTATAAAGTTGCTTCTACATGTGGTGAATTCCCACAAGTAGAAAAGAAGGCTCATTATAGGACACTGCAAGAAAGCAGTAGTAATTAAGAGCAAATACTAATGAATATCACAGACTTATGAGAGAACAAGTAGAAAGCACATCAAAATGTAAGTTTCTAGTGTAGAAAGGATGTTGTACACTGTAGAAATCCTTGAAATAGAGTTAGTTCACATGAATCCAGTGTTTGAAACCACCAGAGTTCACTGAAAAGTAGTATTCAACTGTAAAACAGTTGAAAGACAAGTTTATGTAGCTTCGCAAGTTCAGAGAAGAGTGTATAAAGTTGCTTCTACATGTGGTGAAGTCCCACAAGTAGAGGAGAAGGCCCATTATAGGAAACAGCTAGAAATCAGTAATAATTCTGAGCAAATACTAATGAATATCACAGACTTATGAGAGAACAAGTGTAAAAGACATCAAAATGTACGTTTCTAGTCTAGAAAGTAGAAAAGAAGGCTCATTGTAGGACACTGCAAGAAAGCAGTAGTAATTCAGAGCAAATACTAATGAATATCACAGACTTATGAGAGAACAAGTGGAAAGCACATCAAAATGTAAGTTTCTAGTGTAGAAAGGATGTTGTACACTGTAGAAATCCTTGAAATAGAGTTAGTTCACATGAATCCAGTGTTTGAAACCACCAGAATTCACTGATAAGTAGTATTCAAGTGTAAAACAGTTGAAAGACAAGTGTATATAGCTTCGCAAGTTCAGAGAAGAGTGTATAAAGTTGTTTCTACATGAGGTGAAGTCTCACAAGTAGAGCAGAAGGCCCATTATAGGACACTACAAGAAATCAGTAGTCATTCAGAGCAAATACTAATGAATATCCCAGAATAGTGAGAGAACAAGTGTAAAAGACATCAAAATGTAAGTCTCTAGTCTAGACAGGATGTTGTACACTGCAGAAATCCTTGAAATAGAGTTAGTTCACATGAAACCAGTGTTTGAAACCACCAGAGTTCACTGAAAAGTAGTATTCAACTGTAAAACAGTTGAAAGACAAGTTTATGTAGCTTCGCAAGTTCAGAGAAGTGTGTATAAAGTTGCTTCTACATGTGGTGAAGTCCCACAAGTAGAGGAGAAGGCCCATTATAGGAAACAACTAGAAATCAGTAGTAATTCTGAGCAAATACTAATGAATATCACAGAATAGTGAGAGATCAAGTGTAAAAGACATTAAATGTAAGTCTCTAGTCTAGAAAGGATGTTGTATACTGTAGAAATCCTTGAAATAGAGTTAGTTCACATGAAACCAGTGTTTGAAACCACCAGAATTCACTGATAAGAAGTATTCAACTGTAAAACAGTTGAAAGACAAGTTTATGTAGCTTCGCAAGTTCAGAGAAGAGTGTATAAAGTTGCTTCTACATGTGGTGAAGTCCCACAAGTAGAGGAGAAGGCCCATTATAGGAAACAGCTAGAAATCAGTAGTAATTCTGAGGAAATACTAATGAATATCACAGAATAGTGAGAGATCAAGTGTAAAAGACATCAAAATGTAAGTCTCTAGTCTAGAAAGGATGTTGTATACTGTAGAAATCCTTGAAATAGAGTTAGTTCACATGAAACCTGTGTTTGAAACCACCAGAGTTCACTGAAAAGTAGTATTAAACTGTAAAACAGTTGAAAGACAAGTGTATATAGCTTCGCAAGTTCAGAGAAGAGTGTATAAAGTTTCTTCTACATGTGGTGAAGTTCCACAAGTAGGGGAGAAGGCCCATTATAGGAAACAGATAGAAATCAGTAGTCATTCAGAGCAAATACTAATGAATATCACAGAATAGTGAGAGAACAAGTGTAAAAGACATCAAAATGTAAGTCTCTAGTCTAGACAGAATGTTGTACACTGCAGAAATCCTTGAAATAGAGTTAGTTCACATGAAACCAGTGTTTTATACCACCAGAATACACTGAAAAGTAGTATTCAACTGTAAAACAGTTGAAAGACAAGTGTATATAGCTTCTCAAGTTCTGAGAAGAGTGTATAAAGTTGTCTCTACATGTGGTGAAGTCCCACAAGTAGAGGAGAAGGCCCATTATAGGAAACAGCTAGAAATCTGTAGTCCTTCAGAGCAAATACTAATGAATATCACAGAATAGTGAGAGAACAAGTGTAAAAGACATCAAAATGTAAGTCTCTAGTCTGGAAAGGATGTTGTACACTGCAGAAATCCTTGAAATAGAGTTATTTCACATGAAACCAGTGTTTGAAACCACCAGAGTTCACTGAAAAGTAGTATTCAACTGTAAAACAGTTGAAAGACAAGTTTATATAGCTTCGCAAGTTCAGAGAAGAGTGTATAAAGTTGATTCTACATGTGGTGAAGTCCCACAAGTAGAAAAGAAGGCCCATTATAGGAAACAGCTAGAAATCAGTAGTCATTCTTAGCTAATACTAATGAATATCACAGAATAGTGAGAGAGCAAGTGTAAAAGACCTCAAAATGTAAGTTTCTAGTCTAGAAAGGATGTTATACACTACAGAGATCCTTGAAATAGAGTTACTTCACAAGAAACAAGTGTTTCAACCCACTGGAATTCACTGAAAAGTAGTATTTAAGTGTAAAACAGTTGAAAGACAAGTTTATGTAGCTTCGCAAGTTCAGAGAAGAGTGTATAAAGTTGCTTCTACATGTGGTGAAGTCCCACAAGTAGAGGAGAAGGCCCATTATAGGAAACAGCTAGAAATCTGTAGTAATTCTGAGCAAATACTAATGAATATCACAGACTTATGAGAGAACAAGTGTAAAAGACATCAAAATGTACGTTTCTAGTCTAGAAAGTAGAAAAGAAGGCTCATTGTAGGACACTGCAAGAAAGCAGTAGTAATTCAGAGCAAATACTAATGAATATCACAGACTTATGAGAGAACAAGTGGAAAGCACATCAAAATGTAAGTTTCTAGTGTAGAAAGGATGTTGTACACTGTAGAAATCCTTGAAATAGAGTTAGTTCACATGAAACCAGTGATTGAAACCACCAGAGTTCACTGAAAAGTAGTATTCAACTGTAAAACAGTTGAAAGACAAGTTTATGTAGCTTCGCAAGTTCAGAGAAGAGTGTATAAAGTTGCTTCTACATGTGGTGAAGTCCCACAAGTAGAGGAGAAGGCCCATTATAGGAAACAGCTAGAAATCAGTAGTCATTCAGAGCTAATACTAATGAATATCACAGAATAGTGAGAGAACAAGTGTAAAAGACATCAAAATGTAAGTCTCTAGTCTAGACAGAATGTTGTACACTGCAGAAATCCTTGAAATAGAGTTAGTTCACATGAAACCAGTGTTTTATACCACCAGAATACACTGAAAAGTAGTATTCAACTGTAAAACAGTTGAAAGACAAGTGTATATAGCTTCTCAAGTTCTGAGAAGAGTGTATAAAGTTGTCTCTACATGTGGTGAAGTCCCACAAGTAGAGGAGAAGGCCCATTATAGGAAACAGCTAGAAATCTGTAGTCCTTCAGAGCAAATACTAATGAATATCACAGAATAGTGAGAGAACAAGTGTAAAAGACATCAAAATGTAAGTCTCTAGTCTGGAAAGGATGTTGTACACTGCAGAAATCCTTGAAATAGAGTTATTTCACATGAAACCAGTGTTTGAAACCACCAGAGTTCACTGAAAAGTAGTATTAAACTGTAAAACAGTTGAAAGACAAGTATATATAGCTTCGGAAGTTCAGAGAAGAGTGTATAAAGTTGTTTGTACATGTGGTGAAGTCCCACAAGTAGAGGAGAAGGCCCATTATAGGAAACAGCTAGAAATCAGTAATAATTCTGAGCAAATACTAATGAATATCACAGACTTATGAGAGAACAAGTGTAAAAGACATCAAAATGTACGTTTCTAGTCTAGAAAGTAGAAAAGAAGGCTCATTGTAGGACACTGCAAGAAAGCAGTAGTAATTCAGAGCAAATACTAATGAATATCACAGACTTATGAGAGAACAAGTGGAAAGCACAACAAAATGTAAGTTTCTAGTGTAGAAAGGATGTTGTACACTGTAGAAATCCTTGAAATAGAGTTAGTTCACATGAATCCAGTGTTTGAAAGCACCAGAATTCACTGATAAGTAGTATTCAACTGTAAAACAGTTGAAAGACAAGTGTATATAGCTTCGCAAGTTCAGAGAAGAGTGTATAAAGTTGTTTCTACATGAGGTGAAGTCTCACAAGTAGAGCGGAAGGCCCATTATAGGACACTACAAGAAATCAGTAGTCATTCAGAGCAAATACTAATGAATATCCCAGAATAGTGAGAGAACAAGTGTAAAAGACATCAAAATGTAAGTCTCTAGTATAGACAGGATGTTGTACACTGCAGAAATCCTTGAAATAGAGTTAGTTCACATGAAACCAGTGTTTGAAACCACCAGAGTTCACTGAAAAGTAGTATTCAACTGTAAAACAGTTGAAAGACAAGTTTATGTAGCTTCGCAAGTTCAGAGAAGTGTGTATAAAGTTGCTTCTACATGTGGTGAAGTCCCACAAGTAGAGGAGAAGGCCCATTATAGGAAACAACTAGAAATCAGTAGTAATTCTGAGCAAATACTAATGAATATCACAGAATAGTGAGAGATCAAGTGTAAAAGACATCAAAATATAAGTCTCTAGTCTAGAAAGGATGTTGTATACTGTAGAAATCCTTGAAATAGAGTTAGTTCACATGAAACCAGTGTTTGAAACCACCAGAATTCACTGATAAGAAGTATTCAACTGTAAAACAGTTGAAAGACAAGTTTATGTAGCTTCGCAAGTTCAGAGAAGAGTGTATAAAGTTGCTTCTACATGTGGTGAAGTCCCACAAGTAGAGGAGAAGGCCCATTATAGGAAACAGCTAGAAATCAGTAGTAATTCTGAGGAAATACTAATGAATATCACAGAATAGTGAGAGATCAAGTGTAAAAGACATCAAAATGTAAGTCTCTAGTCTAGAAAGGATGTTGTATACTGTAGAAATCCTTGAAATAGAGTTAGTTCACATGAAACCAGTGTTTGAAACCACCAGAATTCACTGATAAGAAGTATTCAACTGTAAAACAGTTGAAAGACAAGTATATATAGATTCGCAAGTTCAGAGAAGAGTGTATAAAGTTGTTTATACATGTGGTGAAGTCCCACAAGTAGAGGAGAAGGCCCATTATAGGAAACAGCTAGAAATCAGTAGTAATTCTGAGGAAATACTAATGAATATCACAGACTTATGAGAGAACAAGTGGAAAAGACATCAAAATGTAAGTTTCTAGTCTAGAAAGGATGTTGTACACTGCAGAAATCCTTGAAATAGAGTTAGTTCACATGAAACCAGTGTTTGAAACCACCAGAGTTCACTGAAAAGTAGTATTCAACTGTAAAACAGTTGAAAGACAAGTTTATGTAGCTTCGCAAGTTCAGAGAAGAGTGTACAAAGTTGCTTCTACATGTGGTGAAGTCCCACAAGTAGAGGAGAAGGCCCATTATAGGAAACAGCTAGAAATCAGTAGTCATTCAGAGCAAATACTAATGAATATCACAGAATAGTGAGAGAACAAGTGTAAAAGACATCAAAATGTAAGTCTCTAGTCTGGAAAGGATGTTGTACACTGCAGAAATCCTTGAAATAGAGTTATTTCACATGAAACCAGTGTTTGAAACCACCAGAGTTCACTGAAAAGTAGTATTCAACTGTAAAACAGTTGAAAGACAAGTTTATATAGCTTCGCAAGTTCAGAGAAGAGTGTACAAAGTTGCTTCTACATGTGGTGAAGTCCCACAAGTAGAGGAGAAGGCCCATTATAGGAAACAGCTAGAAATCAGTAGTCATTCTTAGCTAATACTAATGAATATCACAGAATAGTGAGAGAGCAAGTGTAAAAGACATCAAAATGTAAGTTTCTAGTTTAGAAAGGATGTTATACACTACAGAGATCCTTGAAATAGAGTTACTTCACAAGAAACAAGTGTTTCAACCCACTGGAATTCACTGAAAAGTAGTATTTAAGTGTAAAACAGTTGAAAGACAAGTTTATGTAGCTTCGCAAGTTCAGAGAAGAGTGTATAAAGTTGCTTCTACATGTGGTGAATTCCCACAAGTAGAAAAGAAGGCTCATTATAGGACACTGCAAGAAAGCAGTAGTAATTAAGAGCAAATACTAATGAATATCACAGACTTATGAGAGAACAAGTAGAAAGCACATCAAAATGTAAGTTTCTAGTGTAGAAAGGATGTTGTACACTGTAGAAATCCTTGAAATAGAGTTAGTTCACATGAATCCAGTGTTTGAAACCACCAGAGTTCACTGAAAAGTAGTATTCAACTGTAAAACAGTTGAAAGACAAGTTTATGTAGCTTCGCAAGTTCAGAGAAGAGTGTATAAAGTTGCTTCTACATGTGGTGAAGTCCCACAAGTAGAGGAGAAGGCCCATTATAGGAAACAGCTAGAAATCAGTAATAATTCTGAGCAAATACTAATGAATATCACAGACTTATGAGAGAACAAGTGTAAAAGACATCAAAATGTACGTTTCTAGTCTAGAAAGTAGAAAAGAAGGCTCATTGTAGGACACTGCAAGAAAGCAGTAGTAATTCAGAGCAAATACTAATGAATATCACAGACTTATGAGAGAACAAGTGGAAAGCACATCAAAATGTAAGTTTCTAGTGTAGAAAGGATGTTGTACACTGTAGAAATCCTTGAAATAGAGTTAGTTCACATGAATCCAGTGTTTGAAACCACCAGAATTCACTGATAAGTAGTATTCAAGTGTAAAACAGTTGAAAGACAAGTGTATATAGCTTCGCAAGTTCAGAGAAGAGTGTATAAAGTTGTTTCTACATGAGGTGAAGTCTCACAAGTAGAGCAGAAGGCCCATTATAGGACACTACAAGAAATCAGTAGTCATTCAGAGCAAATACTAATGAATATCCCAGAATAGTGAGAGAACAAGTGTAAAAGACATCAAAATGTAAGTCTCTAGTCTAGACAGGATGTTGTACACTGCAGAAATCCTTGAAATAGAGTTAGTTCACATGAAACCAGTGTTTGAAACCACCAGAGTTCACTGAAAAGTAGTATTCAACTGTAAAACAGTTGAAAGACAAGTTTATGTAGCTTCGCAAGTTCAGAGAAGTGTGTATAAAGTTGCTTCTACATGTGGTGAAGTCCCACAAGTAGAGGAGAAGGCCCATTATAGGAAACAACTAGAAATCAGTAGTAATTCTGAGCAAATACTAATGAATATCACAGAATAGTGAGAGATCAAGTGTAAAAGACATTAAATGTAAGTCTCTAGTCTAGAAAGGATGTTGTATACTGTAGAAATCCTTGAAATAGAGTTAGTTCACATGAAACCAGTGTTTGAAACCACCAGAATTCACTGATAAGAAGTATTCAACTGTAAAACAGTTGAAAGACAAGTTTATGTAGCTTCGCAAGTTCAGAGAAGAGTGTATAAAGTTGCTTCTACATGTGGTGAAGTCCCACAAGTAGAGGAGAAGGCCCATTATAGGAAACAGCTAGAAATCAGTAGTAATTCTGAGGAAATACTAATGAATATCACAGAATAGTGAGAGATCAAGTGTAAAAGACATCAAAATGTAAGTCTCTAGTCTAGAAAGGATGTTGTATACTGTAGAAATCCTTGAAATAGAGTTAGTTCACATGAAACCTGTGTTTGAAACCACCAGAGTTCACTGAAAAGTAGTATTAAACTGTAAAACAGTTGAAAGACAAGTGTATATAGCTTCGCAAGTTCAGAGAAGAGTGTATAAAGTTTCTTCTACATGTGGTGAAGTTCCACAAGTAGGGGAGAAGGCCCATTATAGGAAACAGATAGAAATCAGTAGTCATTCAGAGCAAATACTAATGAATATCACAGAATAGTGAGAGAACAAGTGTAAAAGACATCAAAATGTAAGTCTCTAGTCTAGACAGAATGTTGTACACTGCAGAAATCCTTGAAATAGAGTTAGTTCACATGAAACCAGTGTTTTATACCACCAGAATACACTGAAAAGTAGTATTCAACTGTAAAACAGTTGAAAGACAAGTGTATATAGCTTCTCAAGTTCTGAGAAGAGTGTATAAAGTTGTCTCTACATGTGGTGAAGTCCCACAAGTAGAGGAGAAGGCCCATTATAGGAAACAGCTAGAAATCTGTAGTCCTTCAGAGCAAATACTAATGAATATCACAGAATAGTGAGAGAACAAGTGTAAAAGACATCAAAATGTAAGTCTCTAGTCTGGAAAGGATGTTGTACACTGCAGAAATCCTTGAAATAGAGTTATTTCACATGAAACCAGTGTTTGAAACCACCAGAGTTCACTGAAAAGTAGTATTCAACTGTAAAACAGTTGAAAGACAAGTTTATATAGCTTCGCAAGTTCAGAGAAGAGTGTATAAAGTTGATTCTACATGTGGTGAAGTCCCACAAGTAGAAAAGAAGGCCCATTATAGGAAACAGCTAGAAATCAGTAGTCATTCTTAGCTAATACTAATGAATATCACAGAATAGTGAGAGAGCAAGTGTAAAAGACCTCAAAATGTAAGTTTCTAGTCTAGAAAGGATGTTATACACTACAGAGATCCTTGAAATAGAGTTACTTCACAAGAAACAAGTGTTTCAACCCACTGGAATTCACTGAAAAGTAGTATTTAAGTGTAAAACAGTTGAAAGACAAGTTTATGTAGCTTCGCAAGTTCAGAGAAGAGTGTATAAAGTTGCTTCTACATGTGGTGAAGTCCCACAAGTAGAGGAGAAGGCCCATTATAGGAAACAGCTAGAAATCTGTAGTAATTCTGAGCAAATACTAATGAATATCACAGACTTATGAGAGAACAAGTGTAAAAGACATCAAAATGTACGTTTCTAGTCTAGAAAGTAGAAAAGAAGGCTCATTGTAGGACACTGCAAGAAAGCAGTAGTAATTCAGAGCAAATACTAATGAATATCACAGACTTATGAGAGAACAAGTGGAAAGCACATCAAAATGTAAGTTTCTAGTGTAGAAAGGATGTTGTACACTGTAGAAATCCTTGAAATAGAGTTAGTTCACATGAAACCAGTGATTGAAACCACCAGAGTTCACTGAAAAGTAGTATTCAACTGTAAAACAGTTGAAAGACAAGTTTATGTAGCTTCGCAAGTTCAGAGAAGAGTGTATAAAGTTGCTTCTACATGTGGTGAAGTCCCACAAGTAGAGGAGAAGGCCCATTATAGGAAACAGCTAGAAATCAGTAGTCATTCAGAGCTAATACTAATGAATATCACAGAATAGTGAGAGAACAAGTGTAAAAGACATCAAAATGTAAGTCTCTAGTCTAGACAGAATGTTGTACACTGCAGAAATCCTTGAAATAGAGTTAGTTCACATGAAACCAGTGTTTTATACCACCAGAATACACTGAAAAGTAGTATTCAACTGTAAAACAGTTGAAAGACAAGTGTATATAGCTTCTCAAGTTCTGAGAAGAGTGTATAAAGTTGTCTCTACATGTGGTGAAGTCCCACAAGTAGAGGAGAAGGCCCATTATAGGAAACAGCTAGAAATCTGTAGTCCTTCAGAGCAAATACTAATGAATATCACAGAATAGTGAGAGAACAAGTGTAAAAGACATCAAAATGTAAGTCTCTAGTCTGGAAAGGATGTTGTACACTGCAGAAATCCTTGAAATAGAGTTATTTCACATGAAACCAGTGTTTGAAACCACCAGAGTTCACTGAAAAGTAGTATTCAACTGTAAAACAGTTGAAAGACAAGTTTATATAGCTTCGCAAGTTCAGAGAAGAGTGTATAAAGTTGATTCTACATGTGGTGAAGTCCCACAAGTAGAAAAGAAGGCCCATTATAGGAAACAGCTAGAAATCAGTAGTCATTCTTAGCTAATACTAATGAATATCACAGAATAGTGAGAGAGCAAGTGTAAAAGACCTCAAAATGTAAGTTTCTAGTCTAGAAAGGATGTTATACACTACAGAGATCCTTGAAATAGAGTTACTTCACAAGAAACAAGTGTTTCAACCCACTGGAATTCACTGAAAAGTAGTATTTAAGTGTAAAACAGTTGAAAGACAAGTTTATGTAGCTTCGCAAGTTCAGAGAAGAGTGTATAAAGTTGCTTCTACATGTGGTGAAGTCCCACAAGTAGAGGAGAAGGCCCATTATAGGAAACAGCTAGAAATCTGTAGTAATTCTGAGCAAATACTAATGAATATCACAGACTTATGAGAGAACAAGTGTAAAAGACATCAAAATGTACGTTTCTAGTCTAGAAAGTAGAAAAGAAGGCTCATTGTAGGACACTGCAAGAAAGCAGTAGTAATTCAGAGCAAATACTAATGAATATCACAGACTTATGAGAGAACAAGTGGAAAGCACATCAAAATGTAAGTTTCTAGTGTAGAAAGGATGTTGTACACTGTAGAAATCCTTGAAATAGAGTTAGTTCACATGAATCCAGTGTTTGAAACCACCAGAATTCACTGATAAGTAGTATTCAAGTGTAAAACAGTTGAAAGACAAGTGTATATAGCTTCGCAAGTTCAGAGAAGAGTGTATAAAGTTGTTTCTACATGAGGTGAAGTCTCACAAGTAGAGCAGAAGGCCCATTATAGGACACTACAAGAAATCAGTAGTCATTCAGAGCAAATACTAATGAATATCACAGAATAGTGAGAGAACAAGTGTAAAAGACATCAAAATGTAAGTCTCTAGTCTGAAAAGGATGTTGTACACTGCAGAAATCCTTGAAATAGAGTTAGTTCACATGAAACCAGTGTTTGAAACCACCAGAGTTCACTGAAAAGTAGTATTCAACTGTAAAACAGTTGAAAGACAAGTTTATGTAGCTTCGCAAGTTCAGAGAAGAGTGTATAAAGTTGCTTCTACATGTGGTGAAGTCCCACAAGTAGAGGAGAAGGCCCATTATAGGAAACAGCTAGAAATCAGTAGTCATTCAGAGCAAGTACTAATGAATATCAAAGAATAGTGAGAGAACAAGTGTAAAAGACATCAAAATGTAAGTCTCTAGTCTAGACAGGATGTTTTACACTGCAGAAATCTTTGAAATAGAGTTAGTTCACATGAAACCAGTGTTTGAAACCACCAGAGTTCACTGAAAAGTAGTATTAAACTGTAAAACAGTTGAAAGACAAGTATATATAGCTTCGGAAGTTCAGAGAAGAGTGTATAAAGTTGTTTGTACATGTGGTGAAGTCCCACAAGTAGAGGAGAAGGCCCATTATAGGAAACAGCTAGAAATCAGTAATAATTCTGAGCAAATACTAATGAATATCACAGACTTATGAGAGAACAAGTGTAAAAGACATCAAAATGTACGTTTCTAGTCTAGAAAGTAGAAAAGAAGGCTCATTGTAGGACACTGCAAGAAAGCAGTAGTAATTCAGAGCAAATACTAATGAATATCACAGACTTATGAGAGAACAAGTGGAAAGCACAACAAAATGTAAGTTTCTAGTGTAGAAAGGATGTTGTACACTGTAGAAATCCTTGAAATAGAGTTAGTTCACATGAATCCAGTGTTTGAAAGCACCAGAATTCACTGATAAGTAGTATTCAACTGTAAAACAGTTGAAAGACAAGTGTATATAGCTTCGCAAGTTCAGAGAAGAGTGTATAAAGTTGTTTCTACATGAGGTGAAGTCTCACAAGTAGAGCGGAAGGCCCATTATAGGACACTACAAGAAATCAGTAGTCATTCAGAGCAAATACTAATGAATATCCCAGAATAGTGAGAGAACAAGTGTAAAAGACATCAAAATGTAAGTCTCTAGTATAGACAGGATGTTGTACACTGCAGAAATCCTTGAAATAGAGTTAGTTCACATGAAACCAGTGTTTGAAACCACCAGAGTTCACTGAAAAGTAGTATTCAACTGTAAAACAGTTGAAAGACAAGTTTATGTAGCTTCGCAAGTTCAGAGAAGTGTGTATAAAGTTGCTTCTACATGTGGTGAAGTCCCACAAGTAGAGGAGAAGGCCCATTATAGGAAACAACTAGAAATCAGTAGTAATTCTGAGCAAATACTAATGAATATCACAGAATAGTGAGAGATCAAGTGTAAAAGACATCAAAATATAAGTCTCTAGTCTAGAAAGGATGTTGTATACTGTAGAAATCCTTGAAATAGAGTTAGTTCACATGAAACCAGTGTTTGAAACCACCAGAATTCACTGATAAGAAGTATTCAACTGTAAAACAGTTGAAAGACAAGTTTATGTAGCTTCGCAAGTTCAGAGAAGAGTGTATAAAGTTGCTTCTACATGTGGTGAAGTCCCACAAGTAGAGGAGAAGGCCCATTATAGGAAACAGCTAGAAATCAGTAGTAATTCTGAGGAAATACTAATGAATATCACAGAATAGTGAGAGATCAAGTGTAAAAGACATCAAAATGTAAGTCTCTAGTCTAGAAAGGATGTTGTATACTGTAGAAATCCTTGAAATAGAGTTAGTTCACATGAAACCAGTGTTTGAAACCACCAGAATTCACTGATAAGAAGTATTCAACTGTAAAACAGTTGAAAGACAAGTATATATAGATTCGCAAGTTCAGAGAAGAGTGTATAAAGTTGTTTATACATGTGGTGAAGTCCCACAAGTAGAGGAGAAGGCCCATTATAGGAAACAGCTAGAAATCAGTAGTAATTCTGAGGAAATACTAATGAATATCACAGACTTATGAGAGAACAAGTGGAAAAGACATCAAAATGTAAGTTTCTAGTCTAGAAAGGATGTTGTACACTGCAGAAATCCTTGAAATAGAGTTAGTTCACATGAAACCAGTGTTTGAAACCACCAGAGTTCACTGAAAAGTAGTATTCAACTGTAAAACAGTTGAAAGACAAGTTTATGTAGCTTCGCAAGTTCAGAGAAGAGTGTACAAAGTTGCTTCTACATGTGGTGAAGTCCCACAAGTAGAGGAGAAGGCCCATTATAGGAAACAGCTAGAAATCAGTAGTCATTCAGAGCAAATACTAATGAATATCACAGAATAGTGAGAGAACAAGTGTAAAAGACATCAAAATGTAAGTCTCTAGTCTGGAAAGGATGTTGTACACTGCAGAAATCCTTGAAATAGAGTTATTTCACATGAAACCAGTGTTTGAAACCACCAGAGTTCACTGAAAAGTAGTATTCAACTGTAAAACAGTTGAAAGACAAGTTTATATAGCTTCGCAAGTTCAGAGAAGAGTGTACAAAGTTGCTTCTACATGTGGTGAAGTCCCACAAGTAGAGGAGAAGGCCCATTATAGGAAACAGCTAGAAATCAGTAGTCATTCTTAGCTAATACTAATGAATATCACAGAATAGTGAGAGAGCAAGTGTAAAAGACATCAAAATGTAAGTTTCTAGTTTAGAAAGGATGTTATACACTGTAGAAATCCTTGAAATAGAGTTAGTTCACAAGAAACAAGTGTTTCAACCCACTGGAATTCACTGAAAAGTAGTATTTAAGTGTAAAACAGTTGAAAGACAAGTTTATGTAGCTTCGCAAGTTCAGAGAAGAGTGTATAAAGTTGCTTCTACATGTGGTGAATTCCCACAAGTAGAAAAGAAGGCTCATTATAGGACACTGCAAGAAAGCAGTAGTAATTAAGAGCAAATACTAATGAATATCACAGACTTATGAGAGAACAAGTAGAAAGCACATCAAAATGTAAGTTTCTAGTGTAGAAAGGATGTTGTACACTGTAGAAATCCTTGAAATAGAGTTAGTTCACATGAATCCAGTGTTTGAAACCACCAGAGTTCACTGAAAAGTAGTATTCAACTGTAAAACAGTTGAAAGACAAGTTTATGTAGCTTCGCAAGTTCAGAGAAGAGTGTATAAAGTTGCTTCTACATGTGGTGAAGTCCCACAAGTAGAGGAGAAGGCCCATTATAGGAAACAGCTAGAAATCAGTAATAATTCTGAGCAAATACTAATGAATATCACAGACTTATGAGAGAACAAGTGTAAAAGACATCAAAATGTACGTTTCTAGTCTAGAAAGTAGAAAAGAAGGCTCATTGTAGGACACTGCAAGAAAGCAGTAGTAATTCAGAGCAAATACTAATGAATATCACAGACTTATGAGAGAACAAGTGGAAAGCACATCAAAATGTAAGTTTCTAGTGTAGAAAGGATGTTGTACACTGTAGAAATCCTTGAAATAGAGTTAGTTCACATGAATCCAGTGTTTGAAACCACCAGAATTCACTGATAAGTAGTATTCAAGTGTAAAACAGTTGAAAGACAAGTGTATATAGCTTCGCAAGTTCAGAGAAGAGTGTATAAAGTTGTTTCTACATGAGGTGAAGTCTCACAAGTAGAGCAGAAGGCCCATTATAGGACACTACAAGAAATCAGTAGTCATTCAGAGCAAATACTAATGAATATCACAGAATAGTGAGAGAACAAGTGTAAAAGACATCAAAATGTAAGTCTCTAGTCTAGACAGGATGTTGTACACTGCAGAAATCCTTGAAATAGAGTTAGTTCACATGAAACCAGTGTTTGAAACCACCAGAGTTCACTGAAAAGTAGTATTCAACTGTAAAACAGTTGAAAGACAAGTTTATGTAGCTTCGCAAGTTCAGAGAAGTGTGTATAAAGTTGCTTCTACATGTGGTGAAGTCCCACAAGTAGAGGAGAAGGCCCATTATAGGAAACAACTAGAAATCAGTAGTAATTCTGAGCAAATACTAATGAATATCACAGAATAGTGAGAGATCAAGTGTAAAAGACATCAAAATGTAAGTCTCTAGTCTAGAAAGGATGTTGTATACTGTAGAAATCCTTGAAATAGAGTTAGTTCACATGAAACCAGTGTTTGAAACCACCAGAATTCACTGATAAGAAGTATTCAACTGTAAAACAGTTGAAAGACAAGTTTATGTAGCTTCGCAAGTTCAGAGAAGAGTGTATAAAGTTGCTTCTACATGTGGTGAAGTCCCACAAGTAGAGGAGAAGGCCCATTATAGGAAACAGCTAGAAATCAGTAGTAATTCTGAGGAAATACTAATGAATATCACAGAATAGTGAGAGATCAAGTGTAAAAGACATCAAAATGTAAGTCTCTAGTCTAGAAAGGATGTTGTATACTGTAGAAATCCTTGAAATAGAGTTAGTTCACATGAAACCTGTGTTTGAAACCACCAGAGTTCACTGAAAAGTAGTATTAAACTGTAAAACAGTTGAAAGACAAGTGTATATAGCTTCGCAAGTTCAGAGAAGAGTGTATAAAGTTTCTTCTACATGTGGTGAAGTTCCACAAGTAGGGGAGAAGGCCCATTATAGGAAACAGATAGAAATCAGTAGTCATTCAGAGCAAATACTAATGAATATCACAGAATAGTGAGAGAACAAGTGTAAAAGACATCAAAATGTAAGTCTCTAGTCTAGACAGGATGTTGTACACTGCAGAAATCCTTGAAATAGAGTTAGTTCACATGAAACCAGTGTTTTATACCACCAAAATACACTGAAAAGTAGTATTCAAATGTAAAACAGTTGAAAGACAAGTGTATATAGCTTCTCAAGTTCTGAGAATAGTGTATAAAGTTGTTTGTACATGTGGTGAAGTCCCACAAGTAGAGGAGAAGGCCCATTATAGGAAACAGCTAGAAATCAGTAGTAATTCTGAGGAAATACTAATGAATATCACAGACTTATGAGAGAACAAGTGGAAAAGACATCAAAATGTAAGTCTCTAGTCTGGAAAGGATGTTGTACACTGCAGAAATCCTTGAAATAGAGTTAGTTCACATGAAACCAGTGTTTTATACCACCAGAATACACTGAAAAGTAGTATTCAACTGTAAAACAGTTGAAAGACAAGTGTATATAGCTTCTCAAGTTCTGAGAAGAGTGTATAAAGTTGTCTCTACATGTGGTGAAGTCCCACAAGTAGAGGAGAAGGCCCATTATAGGAAACAGCTAGAAATCTGTAGTCCTTCAGAGCAAATACTAATGAATATCACAGAATAGTGAGAGAACAAGTGTAAAAGACATCAAAATGTAAGTCTCTAGTCTGGAAAGGATGTTGTACACTGCAGAAATCCTTGAAATAGAGTTATTTCACATGAAACCAGTGTTTGAAACCACCAGAGTTCACTGAAAAGTAGTATTCAACTGTAAAACAGTTGAAAGACAAGTTTATATAGCTTCGCAAGTTCAGAGAAGAGTGTATAAAGTTGATTCTACATGTGGTGAAGTCCCACAAGTAGAAAAGAAGGCCCATTATAGGAAACAGCTAGAAATCAGTAGTCATTCTTAGCTAATACTAATGAATATCACAGAATAGTGAGAGAGCAAGTGTAAAAGACCTCAAAATGTAAGTTTCTAGTCTAGAAAGGATGTTATACACTACAGAGATCCTTGAAATAGAGTTACTTCACAAGAAACAAGTGTTTCAACCCACTGGAATTCACTGAAAAGTAGTATTTAAGTGTAAAACAGTTGAAAGACAAGTTTATGTAGCTTCGCAAGTTCAGAGAAGAGTGTATAAAGTTGCTTCTACATGTGGTGAAGTCCCACAAGTAGAGGAGAAGGCCCATTATAGGAAACAGCTAGAAATCTGTAGTAATTCTGAGCAAATACTAATGAATATCACAGACTTATGAGAGAACAAGTGTAAAAGACATCAAAATGTACGTTTCTAGTCTAGAAAGTAGAAAAGAAGGCTCATTGTAGGACACTGCAAGAAAGCAGTAGTAATTCAGAGCAAATACTAATGAATATCACAGACTTATGAGAGAACAAGTGGAAAGCACATCAAAATGTAAGTTTCTAGTGTAGAAAGGATGTTGTACACTGTAGAAATCCTTGAAATAGAGTTAGTTCACATGAATCCAGTGTTTGAAACCACCAGAATTCACTGATAAGTAGTATTCAAGTGTAAAACAGTTGAAAGACAAGTGTATATAGCTTCGCAAGTTCAGAGAAGAGTGTATAAAGTTGTTTCTACATGAGGTGAAGTCTCACAAGTAGAGCAGAAGGCCCATTATAGGACACTACAAGAAATCAGTAGTCATTCAGAGCAAATACTAATGAATATCACA